>NW_026611601.1:0-1200000 GCF_029532465.1 Lipomyces tetrasporus
CAGGAGTCCCCTCCTGAGGGTCTCGTGGCGAGCCGCACTGAGTGTGGTGACGTCAGCTCACCACCGAGGAGACGCGCGCTTGATAAGCCGCGTCCTCCCGGCCACGGGTATCGGCGGAGGAATAGTTTTGCCGTCGGTTCTTTTGTGATTTATAATATTGATTTGTCATTGCGCTTGGTTTCTTGGTTGATTTGTAAGTATCAATTTGTAATTGCGGAAGCGAGTTGTCCGCCGGAGAACTGTATAAAAGACAGGGTTTAAACCCGTTCTCCGGCATAGTTAAGATTCTAAAATATATCGACATAAGCCACAAGCTTTCTCAGTCTATATAGTCTTTCAGGGTTGACCGACTGCCAATTCCTCACATTATCTTAACTATCCGTGTTGTAACTAGGGCAACACGTTAATCGAACCAACGAAGACCAAAGACACCGAAAATATGGAACAAGGACAGTACGTTCAGTTGTTGCAGCAAACAATCGAACAACAGAAGGAAATGCTGGCCCAGCAGAGTGCAGCTCTCGTAAGGCAGCAAGAACAGACCGAGAGATTGCATGCGATGTTCATGGAACATATGACGCAGCAGTCGGCGCAGAAACAGGCTGGGGATGGGAACCCGGAGCCTAAGGCGTTGAACCAGACACCCACAACGAAAACACCGAAGGCGAAGGAACCGGACGTGTTCAGCACAGGACCTGAGAAGGTCGAACGCTTCCTGTCGGAATTTGCAACCTACATGGAACTGACAGGATTGGACAAGGAGACCGCTCGCAAGAGAATACTCTATTTCAAAAGCTACCTTCGAGGACCGGCCCACGATTGGCTCAAACCTATCGTGGATACGAGTTCCTTTGAGAAGGACTCCGACTATGACCATCTGATCGAGTTGTTTTCCAAGACGTTTGGTGATCCTGACAAGACAGGTACATCCGTCAGAAAGATTCGGATCCTAAGACAGAAAACCTCCGTGTCTTTGTACACTGCACAATTTGTCTCGCTTGCCTCGCATTTGGGTTGGAACGACAAGGCGCTCTGCGACCAATATTATGCAGGGTTAAAGGATCATGTGAAAGACGAAATCTCACGAACTGGAAAGCCGGCCACGCTTGAACATATGCAACAGTTAGCATTGAGAACTGATGGCCGTTATATGGAACGACAATTGGAGAAGGGACGCACCTTCACACCAACAATCACGACGAACACAGCAGGGCCAGAACCCATGCAATTGGACGCGGCCAAGGTCAACGGTCGTATCGATCAACAGGAACGCGATAGGCGAACTCGACTCGGACTGTGTTTCATCTGCGCAGAAAAAGGACATCTGAGCGCGACTTGTCCACAACGAACAAAAAACGCCCAGACCCAGTAATTCTGGACGCAGTACTGGGTAATGATAAGACGTCCCGACTCTTGGATGTTGGTATCACGATACTGAACATGGGAGAACCGACTCTGTTATCGGCACAGATCGATTCGGGAGCGTCGCACAGCTTCGCCGACGAACGATTCTTGGAACTATGGAACTGGACTACTCGAACAAAGGGCTATATTCAAGTAGAATTAGCTGACGGAACACAAATACGAACGACACAGGTCATTGACCTAGAAATGGAAATAGAAGGAACACGTATGACGGTAGAGTTTATCGCCATACCTTTGAAACATACGAACGTCATCCTAGGATATGACTGGTTGCAGAAATACAACCCGAATATAGACTGGATTGATAAGAAAATTGACTTGCGCAGAGCCTTGGGAAGCTTGCTGCAAACTGTACGACCCGAACTGGCTAACGTGCCGAAGGAATACCACGACCTAGAAGAAGTTTTCCTGAAGGCATCGGCGGACAAATTACCGCCAAGGAAGCCTTACGACCACAAGATCGAGTTGGAACCCGGAGCAACGGTACCGAAGTCGAGGATTTATCCGCTATCGGACCCCGAAATTAAGACACTCAAAGAGTACCTAGATGAATATTTGGCGAAGGGTTTCATTCGACGATCGACATCACCGATCAGCTCACCAATGTTCTTTGTACCAAAGAAGGACGGTACGCTGCGACCGGTGGTGGACTTCAGAGCTCTGAACAAGGTCACGATTAAGAACGGCTACCCATTGCCGCTGATTTCAGAACTGCTAGACAGAATCCGAGGAGCCAAGATCTTTACGAGGTTGGACCTTCGTGGAGCCTATAACTTACTCAGAATGGCTCACGGCTATGAGTGGTTGACAGCATTCAAGACGAGGTTTGGGCAATACGAATACCTGGTTATGCCGTTTGGTCTCACCAACGCACCCGCCACCTTCCAGGCCCTCATGAACGACGTGCTGAGCGAGTTCATCGATGTGTGTGTGATTGTCTATTTGGACGACATTTTGATCTATTCGAAGGACACCGACACGCATCACCGACACGTACGAACGGTACTGGAGACTCTCCTGCAGAACCACTTGTATGTGAAAGGAGAGAAAAGCGAGTTCCATGTGACGAAGACCGACTTCCTGGGGTATACGGTGTCAGACAAGGGAATTGAAATGAATAACGAGAAGGTCAGAGCCATTAAGGAATGGCCTGAACCAAAGAACCTGCGGGCATTGCAACGATTTCTGGGCTTCGCCAATTTTTACCGACAATTCATTCAGAACTATAGTCAGAAACGTGACGCGTTTGCGCCGTTATTGAAGAAGAATACGCCCTTTGCGTGGACCCCGGACATGTCAGACGTTTTTGCAGCACTCAAAGAAGCATTCATCTCTGCACCAATGCTACGACATTTGGACCCCACCAGAGAAACGATTATAGAAACAGACGCCTCGGGCACCGCAATCGCTGCGATACTAAGTCAGCGACAGGAGGACGACGGACTTTTTCATCCGGTGATGTTCATGAGTCGTTCACTGAAGACCGCGGAAAGGAATTATCACGTGCATGACCAAGAACTGTTGGCGATTGTTGAAGCATTCAAAGGCTGGCGACACTATATCCTTAGTCTTACTCAAAAGGTCAAGGTCTATACGGACCATAAGAACCTAGAATACTTCACGACCCGACACGACATCTCCAAACGACAGCTTCGGTGGTCTGAGACGTTAGGCAACTTCAGTTATACGCTTGTCTTTCGTAAGGGCCAAGAGAATAGTCGTGCGGACGCGCTTTCAAGAATTGAGGAACCCGGTGACACGAAGATACAGGGAGTGTTGGTTCCTGGAGATATTGAAGTTGAAGAAACAGTCCATGTCGCAGTTGCGCGTCTCATGATGGAACCAGGGAATGAGATCGAGGATCGTATCCGCACACTACAACCGAACGACCCGTGGCTCCAAAACCTAGTTGACAAGTTGAACCAGTCCACGGACAACCCCGAAATACGAGGCTCTACTCTGACCGACGGCCTCGTGTACAAGGACGATCGTCTCTGTGTCCCCGACGACACCCCACTTAAGACGGATATTATTTCCGCCTACCACGATCCGATCACGGCAGGCCATCCGGGCACTCTGAGAACATTTGAGCTGGTGAGTCGAGACTACTTCTGGCCTGGCATGAAGCGATTCGTGAAGAACTTTGTACGATCCTGTGACCAATGTCAACGTACGAAGATTCCCAGACGACTGCCATATGGTACCTTACAGTCTTTACCGGTTCCGGAACGGCCCTGGACATCACTGTCTATGGACTTTATCACGGATCTCCCGGCTTCGAATGGGTTTGATTCAATTCTCGTCATTGTGGACCGATTAACAAAGATGGCGCGATTTATTACTGTTAAGAAGACGATCACCGCTGTTGAATTAGCCGACGTCTTTATTGAGCACATATTTGCGAACCATGGTGTCCCTACGGATATTGTTTCGGATCGCGGTTCAGTGTTCCTGTCGAGATTTTGGTCAGCTTTCCTGGATACGGCCAAAATCAAGGGAAAGTACTCAACTGCATTTCACCCTCAGACTGATGGACAGACCGAACGAGTGAACCAAGCGTTGGAACAATTCCTTCGGCTTTATACGGCGCGACGACAAGACGACTGGGCGGACCTGCTACCGTTTGCTCAATTCACCTACAACAACACACTGAACGCTTCCACGAAGCAGACTCCCTTCTTTGCGAATTACGGATATAACCCGACCTATCATTTTGATGTTCCCGCCGGTGCTGCTACCATGACGGCTAGTCACGATCGTTTACAAAATTTGGAAACCCTCCACAAAGAGATCCACGCCAGCATGGCATTGGCCCAGAAGGATCATGCTCGGTATTACGATCAGCATCACAAGGAACACAAGTTTGAAGTGGGCGATCAGGTACTCCTATCCAGACGCAACATCAAGACGAAACGCCCCTCAGCGAAACTCGACGATCGATACTTGGGACCGTTTACCGTTCTCGAACGCATAGGGAAGACTGCCTACAGATTGGACTTACCTCGAAAAATGCGCATCCATAAGGTGTTTCATGTCTCGCTTCTCAAGGAATATGTCGCATCCGACCTTCCACGCACGGCCGAGCCCCCTCCGTCACCTCTTGAGATTGATGACGAATTGGAATACGAAGTGGACGAGATCCTCAACAGCCGACGCACCCGCGATGGCAACATTGAATATCTGGTCGTTTGGTTGGGATGGAATGAACAAGGGTGGGAGCCCCTTGAGCACCTTACACACTGCACTGATCGATTGCGAGAATTCCACACACGGTTTCCCCGGAAACCCCGGCCCAACAATTTGGACTCTATCTTGTCAGACGAGTCCTTGACGGGGGGGTAATGTCAGGAGTCCCCTCCTGAGGGTCTCGTGGCGAGCCGCACTGAGTGTGGTGACGTCAGCTCACCACCGAGGAGACGCGCGCTTGATAAGCCGCGTCCTCCCGGCCACGGGTATCGGCGGAGGAATAGTTTTGCCGTCGGTTCTTTTGTGATTTATAATATTGATTTGTCATTGCGCTTGGTTTCTTGGTTGATTTGTAAGTATCAATTTGTAATTGCGGAAGCGAGTTGTCCGCCGGAGAACTGTATAAAAGACAGGGTTTAAACCCGTTCTCCGGCATAGTTAAGATTCTAAAATATATCGACATAAGCCACAAGCTTTCTCAGTCTATATAGTCTTTCAGGGTTGACCGACTGCCAATTCCTCACATGCGAATAGATTCAGCACGAGCCACAGGCGCAAAGGTTTCGTCGTAGTCAATACCAGGCCGTTGAGTAAAACCCTTTGCAACTAATCTAGCTTTGTAGCGAGCTAGAGTGCCGTCTGCTTTAAGTTTTCTCTTGTACACCCAGCGACAGTCGATTGCTTTCGCACCTTCCGGAAGCTTCACCAGAGTCCAACCATCGTGGTCTATTAACGATTTGTATTCAGCATCCATCCCAGATTTCCATTCGGGCCAATCAGGTCTTTCCATGGCTTGCTTGAGAGTACGCGGCTCATTAGGAATATCGACCTCTGCAATCTGGACAGACTCGGCAAAAGTGATGATTCGCGCATTAGGCGGTGGATCAGCAATGGGCACGACGACACGGAAATTAGATGGGCTGCTAGATTGGACATTGATTGTACTAGGCGTCTCGGAGTCGTGATTCGCAGAAGGCAAGGCGACGATACGACTTCGTAAAACACGGCGCTCTGGTGCTGGAATAGAGTGGCTAACGTCTAAGGCAACAGATTCCGAAAAGACATCATGGGAAGTATCCACAGTATGTTCATTGACTGACAAACTACTTAGTTCAGGGTTACTCGCGGCATCTGGATTCTCAGTATCCTTGACAACCTCCAAAGAGAAGCTGTTGTCAATAACAGTAAAACGATCTTTGTATACTGTAGATTCGTCGAAGACAACATTCCTCGATAACACCACTTTGCGCGTCGTGAAATCATAAAGGCGATAGGCCTTCTTATCCTGCGCATAGCCAATAAGAATAGCAAGATTAGCACGCGCATCCAGCTTTTTTCTGTGATCGGGTCCAATAAAATAATAGGCTAAGCAGCCAAAGACTTTCAAGTGCTTCAGAGTAGGTTTGCGCTTATGCCACAATTGGTACGGTGTCTGAGTGGCTGATTGACGTACTGGACTGATATTCCGTAAATAGTTAGCCGTGAGCACAGCTTCACCCCAGAAGACTTTCGGCAGTCCTGCATGGCCCAACATGCATCGCGTTCGTTCCATAAGTGTGCGATTGAGCCGTTCAGCCACACCATTCTGTTGTGGTGTATCAGGAATTGTAGAGTGATGAATAATTCCCGTAGACTTTAGAGAACCGTCGAATGCTCCAGATATGTATTCTCCCCCATTGTCTGAACGTAGAATTTTTAGCTTATTCCCCGTGTAACGCTCAGTCATGGCAAGAAATTCTTGAAAATGATGAAAGGCTTCCGACTTGCGCTTTAACAAATAAACGAAGCTCATGCCGGAATAGTCATCGATGAACGTGAGAAAGTAGCGAAAACCTTGATGTGTTCTCTTATCCAGTGGGCCGCAAACATCCGAGTGTACTAATGCAAGCGGCTGTGTGGACCGCTCAGTCCGCCTGGTGAATGGGAGCTGGTGAGACTTGCCTTTCACACATGCTTCGCATAGCTCGTCGGGGGTAGTGTCTCTGTAGTTGAAATCATGAGCCATTTCGCGATTCTTCAAAAGTCGCACGTTGGATAGGCTCAAGTGTCCCAGCCGCTGATGCCAGAGAGAAATGTCCTTAGGTCCGGTGTGAGCTAACAAGGTTTGGTTGCGCGTATGAGATGTAGTGATCACATTGAGTCGTAATAGACGGTGACGTAGATGTGCCGTACCAATAATAGTCTCATGGTCACGCCTTAGAATTGCGCCGTATTCAGTAATTTCAGTCCGTATCTTATCTTGAGCAAGACGATAGGTCGAAATTAAGTTCTTCCGTACATCAGGTACATACAGAACTCTGTGTAGATGTAATAAGGTTCGAGAACGATGAGGTACACGCACTCTAAGTACAACTTCACCAGAGCCCAGGACGAAGCCAAATTGCTTGCCGGCAAAATGAATGATTTGCGGGGTAGCAAAAGGAGTATATGACTTGAACCATTTACGATTGTGGCACACATGGGATGTAGCTCCCGAATCCAAGTACCAGGCAATATCAGAGTCTGCATTTTCTAAGTTATACAACTCAGTATCTTCCTCTGTCACATTTGCACTTTCTTCTTGACAAGAGAGCGGAGGGGTCTGTGTGACCAAGTTCACACCATCCTGACGTCTAGGAGTTGGACAAGTAGCTCTCTTGTGGCCCAACTGCCCACATTTGTAGCACTTAACTAGACGCCGATAACTTGCTGACCTCTCTCCCTTTCCGCTAGACTTCTCCACCCTGCCTTTCCGGTAGCTCGAGCTTGCTCCCCTGTTCTTTGTCGGCGCCTCGGCAATGTATGCTGCAAGCCCAACTTTTTCTTTTGGTAGTTCATCGTCATATGCCGTCAAGCCGGATATCACTTCTTGGACAGTCAAATTCCGTCCTCGTAGATTATTCTTATAATCCAGGTACTTCGGCGCCAGCGATTTATAGATCGCTTGGATAAACATGGGATCAGTGATCTCCGACTGTCCCAACTGCAACTGCTTCCTAAGAAGCAACATTCTCTCAAGATGAGAGTGCAACGAGTCCTGATTCGTCATCTGTAACGAATAAAGTTTCAACATGAGGTCCGCCTTCCTTTCTTCTGTTTTTTCCAAGAATCTTCCGCGGAGGTACGTGTACATATCAAATGCACGTTCAAACATATTCAGTGTCAACATCACAAGGTTGGAGACATGACCAATAATAATGCCTTTGGCTATACTGTCTGTCTGTAACTGCTTGGCAGTCATTGAAGAAAGCTCAACGTCCTCCTCAATCGCGGTTAAGGCATTCATGCTGGCCAACGTTGCCTTGACCCTGCCTCCCAGACAATAAAATTCTTCCTATCATAGATAGGAATCCTCATGGCGTTTGCGCTCGTCGTAAGAAAAGGTATATTTGACTCCATCGCGCTCACAGGGCTCATAACCTGTGAAAAAAAACTGTGAGTGTGAATATGGACGATGAATATGACGTGGACGATAGAAGGGAGGCTGAGACTCTGATCTCTATATATCGACCAGTCTCACGACTATTCTAGTCTATATATACATGAACAACACCTCGAACCGAGGTGACAAACTAAACTCAGAACTCCCCGCTCGCCCACCAACACAGCCGAATGAACTTCCTCATTCGGCTAACTCAGAACACAGAGAGACACAAGATCAGAGCTCATGATCTTGTGAAGTGGAGCTACGGCAGAGCCGCTAGCCAGATCGGGTAGGAAAGTGGAGAGTGGCCAGCTCTCCGCAGACCCAACTCCAGGATCGACCAATCTCCAGTGACCAGAAAGCGGGGTAGCTCCACCTCGGAAGGAAACCGAGAAAGAGACCCTCCACACTGGAAGTGGAGACTGATCTACCTCTGCAAACACCGATCTCTCACAGTCCTTGATATGACAGAAGGCCTTGATCGTCAATTTCGTAATCGCCTAAGGCAAAACGACGCGACATCTGTTGTCCGGTGCGTAATCCACGCATGATATCTCGAGCATCTGCATCGGTCGACAATGATTTCCGAAGATGCGTTATAAAAGCAGTGTCTTGCGGCTGAACGACCACTGTGGACAGGAAAATTTCTGGTCTGAGTAGGACTTGAGTCTGATGGTTCTCATGGTCACCCCCCTCGGAAGAGCGGTCTCCGGGACGCCGAGTCAGCGCGTCGGGCTTAACACCCTGACGACCGGGACGAAACGAAATCATGAAGTCGAAACGAGATAAGAATTCCGACCAGCGGGCTTGACGACGATTAAGAAGTTGCTTGGACTTAAAATACTCTAAATTCTTATGATCAGTGAGGACATGAACCTGATGAGCGGAGCCTTCAAGGTACTGGCGCCACTCCGAGAAAGCTTTGACGATGGCAAGCAATTCCTTATCATGAATGTCATAGTTGCCTTCAGCAGGCGACATCTTCGCGGAATAAAAGGCGACCGGGTGAAGTATATTGGAAGCGTCAGGCTGGGACAGGACCGCACCAACGGCGAAATCGGACGCGTCAGTCTCGACGATACAGCGACGAGTGGGATCGAAGTGGGCGAGAATCGGCGCGGAAGTAAAGGCTAAACGAAGGGAATCGAACGCAGATTGGCAGGCTGAGGTCCAGGAGAACGTGGTTTTCGAAATGTTGAATAAGGGAGCTGCAAGCTGCGAGTAGCCCTTGATGAAGCGACGGTAAAAATTGGCGAATCCCAAAAATGATTGAACATCGCGGACGGAGCGTGGAGTCGGCCAATTGGTGATTGTATCCACCTTTTTCGAATCCATACAAATTCCCTCCGAAGAAACAATGTACCCCAAAAACTCGGTCTCCCTGGCAAAGAATTCACACTTCTCCAATTTCGCAAACAACCCTTCTTCTCTTAAACAAGATAGAACGCAACGCACATGTTCGATATGTTCTTCTCTCGAACGACTGAAAATCAAAATATCATCCAAATACACAACAACAAATACATCCAAATACTGTCTCAAGACGTCGTTAATAAATTGTTGGAAAGTTGCGGGCGCGTTGGTTAAACCAAAAGGCATAACTAAGTACTCAAACAACCCATATCGGGTTCGAAATGCGGTCATCCATTCGTGACCAGCTCGAATACGGACGAGATTGTAAGCGCCACGAAGATCTAGCTTGGTGAAAAATAGAGACCCGTTCAATCGATCGAGTGTTTCCGAAATAAGCGGCAATGGGCAGCGATTCCGGGTGGTGATACTATTGAGGCCACGATAATCAACACACAATCGAAGAGACCCATCCTTTTGCCTGACAAAAAGAACAGGCGCGCCGGCAGGAGACGGGGATCGTCGAATGAACCCTTTTGCCAAATTTTCGTCGATATAGTTCTTCAGAGCTTCAAGTTCCGGTTGGGACATGGAGTAGACCTTGCAGAATGGCGGAGACTGGCCCGGAGCCAGGTCAATCGCGTGATCGTGAGCCCGATGTGGAGGTAAGCGGTCCGCGGCGACCTTGCTAAAAACGTCGAGATAATCATGGAATTCGACAGGCACTTTCTGGTGTGCATCTGGGTCTTCAATTGATGCAGCCGAAACTTCGTAGGACTCCATATCGTCAATGTTTGCGTCAACGAGCATGCCCGAGTCGGCATCTGAATCGTCTTCGTCGGCCGTGGAGAAGTGACCTGATTCTGTGTCCGATTCTGATTCTGAGTCCCACTGCGTATCCACGGTAGGCGTAAGACAATGTTTCGAACAGAACTCCGACCATTGTTCGATCCTGCGAGCTACCCAGTCGATTTTCGGTGGGTTGTGACGAGCGAACCAAGGAGCTCCCAAGACAATCTGATGTTTGCCCAAAGCTGTGACATTCAAACTTACTACTTCCCGGTGGTTATCCAAAATTAAAGTGACTTCAACTTCCTGGGTGATCAATCCCGATTCGATTTCACGTCCATCCACCACTTTGGCCACGAGTGGCTGTTTCTTTTGTCGAGTCGGAATGTGACGATTGCGTACCAGTTCGGCGTCAATAAAGTTAGCCGCAGATCCGGAATCCAAAAGAACTTGTGCCTGAAACTCAATGTCCGAATCAGTCTGAACTGTAGATGCAAGAACAAGGCGTGGGTCGTTGTTGGTCGACGAATTGACAAGGTTAACGCTGGCGTCAATTGACGACGTTGAGGTTGCGGCCAGTGTGGCTTCGCTCGGAGGTATGCCGCCTACTACCGAGCATTCTCGTTTCCCGAGTGCAGGGAATAGAAGACAGGTGTGGAGTCAGGCGGAGGTTCAACGGATATCTCAGCAGAGTGCGCGAATGAGGCAGGCTGGTACGTATGCGGGTTCTTCTTGGTGGGGCAGCTGTTCGCGAAGTGACCTGGATTACCACAGTATAGGCAGAGACCTTGTTGACGTCGGCGATTCTTTTCGGCCTGAGTCAAATGCCCATTCTGGACTTGAACGGCATCGAGATCCATGGGCGTATACCCAACGCTCGACGAAGACGAAGACGAAGACGGAGACTGGACAGATGGCCCAGGAACTGAGTTCAGGCGATGCGGAGCTTGAGGCGAAGCATCATGAGGCTGTTGCTGGCGGAACATCGGTCGGGAAGGCTTTTGAGAGACGCTGCGAGAGTAGTAAGACTTCTCCTGCTGACGAGCCAACCAGGCGTTATCCAACGCGATACAGAGATGGACGAATTCGTTGTAATCGGACGGAACGTCGCGGCCAATGAGAAGATCGCGGACCTCGTCCCGAAGTCCGTTGCGAAATTGGTAGATCTTGGATGCCTCATCGAAGTTTAACGTGGCCATGATACGTGTGAAGTCGGCGAAGTACTGCGTGCAAGGCCTGTTCCCCTGACGCAGGTTGTGTAGTTCGTGTTCCGCTGTCGTGCGGGAGTCCGGATCACCGAAGGAATATTCCAAGAACTTCTGAAAATCCGAGAAAAGCTTGAACGGCATCTCACCGTCATGAATCATAGAAGCGTAGAGGGAGAATGCATGCCCACGGAGATAGGACGCAGCATACCCAATTTTCGATGTCTCCGATGGAAACAACTCGGGATTGGTCACAAACTTGATAGTGAGCTGCGCGCAGAACTCGCGGAGCTTGCGCCGATTTCCATGAAAAAACTCTGGGTCAGCAGCCTTGGCCTGCTTGACATAAGAAGATGATCCCGACATGACTGATAGACAAGACTTGACTCGACAGGTGGAAGCACGAAGTAGTGTAACGGGATGACTCGAGAGCACGGACTCGAGGAGAGACAGACTGGACTAGAAGGCAAACTTGAATAAACAAATTTATTACAAGAATACAAGACTTCGTGCTTGACCTGACAGCGAGGACAAACCCCTCCTTTTATGCTCTGTCAGGCGTCTACTAACCTATGTACACGTAGAACACACGCAAAAGCACGCAAACCCAAGGACAACAAACGCGCAACGCAAGCAAGAGACCAACAAAACCAAGACAACAACGTACAAGCAAGAGACCAACAAAGAACACACCACCCGACGAGGGGCACCAACCAACAACCCAACCCCCCAACACGATCTCCCTCGCCGCTCCCCCGCACGCCGCACGCCGCACACCGCAAGCGCGGCACTGTCCATTACAGCAAGCCTGAGTTCATGAAACACGCATTCGCTGGACTAAGTCGTCCATGTAGTGGGAAAACCGACGTAGCTATAGCTATTCTTTCGGAAAACCACTACAATGTCTCTCGTACTCACCCCTTCGTATTCCCCCTATCCACCTCTTCCTTCCGCCTCTTGCCTCGGCGGGATCTCTCAAAACTGCGAATAACACGGTGGGCATTGGCCATATCCTCTTCAGCAACCCATTGGTTGTACTCTGAAGGCCAACCTGTCCACTTCACCAAATAATGAGCCTTGCCCTTGATAGCCCGCTTGTCTTTGACCTCTTCAACTTCGTACTGATCAGGGTCTTCTTCAAGCTCAGGTATTGGCATTTCATCATTGTCATCTCTCGAATGGTACCTCTCTATTAACTGAACCGGAAACACATCATGGAGTCTGGAATACTGCTCAGGCAGTGACAGTCTGTAAGCTTGTGTTCCAATGACTTCAGTCACTCTGAAAGGCCCAATAAATCTCGGCTGAAGCTTTTTATTCTTCAGCTTCAGATTGCGAGTTGACAGCTTCACAAGACTACCTCTTTTGAACTCAATTGGTGTGTGTCTCTGATTGTAGTACTTGATTTGTCTTTGCTGTGCTTTGATGAATTGATCTCGCAGTGTTCTTCGAAGTTCGTGTAGCTTTTTGATTCTGTCTTTGGCTGCGGGTATCTCCCCCTCGGGGACGTCGTCCGCGACGTCGACATAGAATTCGGGATCATAACCGTACATAGCTCGGAAAGGCGACATCCGGAGTGTGTGATTCAGACTATTGTTATATGCAAAAGCAGCTGTTGGCAATAGCTTGGCCCAATCAATCTGCTCAAGATTCGTGAACGCTCGAAGGTAAGTTTCAACGATCCTGTTGAGAATTTCTGTTTGGCCATCCGTCTGGGGATGGAAAGCTGTAGATAATCTGCGCTTGACCAATGAATGGTAGCAAATTTCTGCCCAAAATTTACTCGTAATTCTTGAGTCGCGATCAGTTACAATACCAGCTGGAGGTCCAAACTTAAGCTCCACTTCTGTGTGTATGAGCTCAGCCAACTCCGGTGCAGCAATGTCATCTCTGATTGGAAGAAATATAGCCATCTTCGTATACCTGTCTACGATCGTCAAGATCGCATTATAGTCTTCAGTTCCCCGCATGGAAACTGGCAGCTGAGTAATCAGGTCGATCGAAATCTCCTTCCACGGCCTGCTCGGTGGTGGTAAAGGTTGCAGCTCGCCATATGGCTTGTGTCTAGGAGCGGCATTTCCCTGGCAGACAGGACACGTTTGAACGTACTCCTCCACGTCTTGCCTCATGCCCTCCCATTTGAACTTGCGCTGCAGCAATTCCAAGGTCTTTTGAACACCCCAGTGTCCAGCGATCTCTGCGTCATGGTGTAATCGCAGAAGCTCGTGCACAAGACTTCGTTGATTAGGGACCACCAGTCTCTTCCCTTTGTAGAGCAACACTCCGTCGCTCTCACATTGGAATGACTGTCTAGTTAAAGGATCTCTCCTGAGATCTTTAACCACTCGCTGGCAGAAAGGATCCTCTTTCTGTGCAGCGGCCACCAACTCTCGCAGCCCTATACTAGGCATCTGCGTTGGTGTCTCGGCTTGGACCGCAGCCCTTGCCCGTCTCCTGGTCAGGTATTGCAACTTGACCAGTCTCAAGAGGTGATCAGCCTCTACCCCATTTTCTAGGGGTGCCTCATCCAGAGGACTTCTCAAGAGGGGATTAGCCTCTACCCCAGCTTCTAGGGGTGCCTCCTCTAGAGGACTTCTTTGTTCTTCATCTCGGGGCCGTAGCACCCTATTATCCAATTCCTCATCTTGGGACCGCAGCACCCTCAAGCGATGTGGAATGATAATCTGTTGTACGCGGGCAATCTTCGCCTCCAGCGTAGCTAACAATTCTGAAGATGGATCCTGGAGAACTTCGTTCCGCCTGGACATCATAGTTCGTGACGGCGCATCAGCGGGGTTCGTCAATCCTGATCGCCATTTAATCACAAAGTCATATGGCGTCAGGTAATAGCACCATCGTGCTTGCCTGCCATTAAGTCTTGGTTGTTTCATGAAACCCTGTAGGTTATGATGGTCAGTTAACACCTCAATAGGGTACGCACTGCCTTCCAAATAATGTCGCCAATGCTTGAAAGCTTCGACAATAGCCATCATTTCTTGATCAGGGGTCCCGTAATTCAATTCAGGGCCCTTGAATTGTTTGGAATAGAAAGCGATAGGGTGCCAGCGCCCTTCAAACAACTGTGACAAGATCGCTCCCAAGCCGAATTTTGACGCATCTGTCTCCATTCGAATTGGCCGATCTGGGTCAAAGTGCCGTAGCAAAGGTGCTTCCTCGAACGCACTAAGCAATTGAATGAATGCCTTTTTCTGTGCCTGGCCCCATTCCTTCTTAAAATCTCCTGTCTTCTTGCCATTCTTACTGCCCTTCATCAGGCTCGTAAGAGGTCGAGCAAGGCTGGAATATCCCTGGATGAATCGCCTATAAAAATTGCAAAACCCTAATAGCACTTGTACATCCCTAAATGACTCAGGAGGGTTCTTCTTCCATTCTGAAATGGTTTTGACCCGGCTAGGGTCCATCTTGACTCCTTCTGGATTAATGATGAAGCCGAGAAATTCCATTTCCTTTTGGTAGAACTGGCACTTTGAGGGTTTGGCATATAGCTCAGCCTGCCGCAGTCTTTCACAGACCTGGCGGAGGTGCTCTGTATGCTCTTGCTCAGATCGGGAGAAAACTAGAATATCGTCGAGATACACTATACAGAAATCATCCACCAGTCCCCGCAAGGTATGGTTGATGTAGGCCTGAAATGCCGCGGGTGCATTGGTCAGCCCAAACGGCATCACCAAATATTCGAAATGACCGTATCGCGTGCGGAACGCAGTCTTCCATTCGTCTCCGGGCTTGATTCTGATGCGATAGTACGCATCCTTCAAATCGATCTTGCTGAATATGGTAGCACCGTTTACTCTGTCCAAGATCTCTCCAATCAAAGGTAAAGGATATCTGTTCTTGGCCGTGACACTATTCAATCCTCTGTAGTCCACACAGAGTCTCAGGGTGCCATCCTTTTTTGGTACAAACAGAATTGGAGACCCGGCAGGGCTCTTTGAGGGCCGAATAAATCCCTTCTCAAGATTCTCTTCCAGATATTGACGTAGAGCCTCTAGCTCTGTCCGTGACAGCGGATAGAGCGGTCCAAATGGAGGCTCCTTGCCGTCCTGTAACTCGATGGCTAAGTCGACTCCTTCGCGATTCGGTGCCAATGTGGCAGCATTGTGCGCTGAGAAGACGTCTCCATAACTAGTCAGTTGCTCCGGAAGGTTGCCCTGGCTCTTGTTGTCACTCTCATTCTCGTCAGGAACATTTTGAGCAACAAGGGCATACACCTTCGGGCTACTTCTCAGCCTCTTCTGAAATCGCTTCGAAGACTCAGCCTTAATGAAGGACTTGCCGCTGATGTTCAGGTCATATCGCCACTTATTTCCGCCCTTCTCTTCAGTTCTCAACGAGACTGTAATCCCAATCTCCGCTAAAGTGCGTTCTCCAAGCAATAATGGAGCATCACTCGACGCTTTCTCAACTGCTAAGAACGGTCTTGTGTAGGAGCGAACAATTCCCTGATAATCGGTCATCTCCCAGGAAACCCAGAACGCCCCACAGGTCCTTGGCCTTAAAGTTCCCGCTCCCTCTAGAAGTTGAGGGTATTTCTTGATATAGGGCCTCAAGCCATGTCGTTTGGCAAAATCAATTCCAACAACATCCACTTCAGCACAGGTGTCGAGGGCAATGTCAATGTCTTCTGCCCCTGCGCTGCTGATAAATCTGCCCCTTGTACGCAAGTATCGTCCAATGCGCATCTCGGGCTCTTCTCTAGGGCAAGGAGAGAGCCCTACTCGTTTTCCGAATCGGTAAATTCCCATGCCCGCTCAGCCATTCTATCGTGGCCTTTCTTGCGTCTACTTGCTCTGATTGTCTTGATGGTTGGCGTCTCTTTCTTTGGCATAACTGCCTTTTTGTCATGGAGGTCCTTTTCTTCTTTTCCATGATCGTAGGAAAGATGCTTGCTGCTACCACAACGATAGCATATCTTCTCACCTTTGTTATTCTGCCCTGATGCAAACTCCTTCGGGTATGACTTAGCATCAAGTCTTTGTGGCTTGTTCTTTTCTTTTTTCTGATCAGAGGGTTGGTCCTTCTCCTGAACCCTCTTGCCACGATTGAACGACAACGAATTGCTCTGATGCAAAGTTGTCTTCTCGTCCAATAAATCTCGACCTCTTGTCTTCCCTTGCCTTTTCAAGCCTTCCCACATCCGAGTGGCAAGGGCAACCATCTCTTGTCGCGTCTGCGGCAGAGGATTTACCCCACTCAACTCAATAACTCTCTGTAGATGTGGCTGTAGCTTGCTTAGAAAGTCCATGGCCCTTGTTCTTTCAGTCGTGGGCTCCAACTCGACTTCCAAACTGGCCAAATAGGCGTCAAACGACCAGGGAGTCTGATCAAAACGCTGTCGCGCCTTGGTCCACTCTCCATAAGTGTTCAGCTCAAAGTTACCATGGTCCCGAACTGTTTTCTCAATCCAAGCGATGAATGTCTTCCAGGCATATTCATCATCAGGATGCCGGCGTATGTGGTTATTCCACAAAGTCTTGCAATCTTCACCAAGGTGCATCAACGCCTTGATCACCTTCGTGCGGTCGTTATCATACTTGTACGGCGCTCCATCGAATGCCCGATTGATCTCCAACTTCCAATTTGTCCACTGCTTCAGTGTAGCTCCCAATTTGAGTTCTTTGATATTGGTGTATTTCAGATCATGGTCAGCCCGTCGCTTCCGGGGCCTGTCGTCATCGTCATCACTGTCTGACTCATGTCGGCTTCGGCGTAAGGTTCCTTCGCGAGCCTTCGTTGCCTCTCTGATTCTATCACTAAGAGTCTGAAGTTGTTCGACCGAAAGCGCTTCTTCTTCGATGAGCTGCTGCATCTTGTTGAGACTCATGGGCGCTAGAACATCAATGCCATCACCGTTGATGTTTTCTGAGATAGGACTTGCGTCCCGAACAATGACATTCCTGCCAACCGACCTGGTACTCCGTCTGGCCATAGTGATCAGTCCTGAGATAAAAGAGACTTCAGAAGTTGTAACGTGCGGTTGCACTAAAAGGGTTCAGGGAGGGATCACTATAGCGTAGCTAGAAGAAGTATGCAAGTTGGGGGGGGGGAATGTCTATTCGACTGAAGTCTGCCTCCTCCTTGAAGATCAGAGGCACCTTCTTATAGATCGACATTTGAGAGACCGGGTGATTCCGGAATCTCCTATGTGATGTCGATAATACAAACTATAGTTTACATCACACAATATCACTCTGTGATATGTCCATTCCCCTGTGATATATCAATCTCACTTGACATCCCAATCACCCAGTGATATATCCATCACCAGTGATATGTCAATCTACTCCGGGGAAGAGGGGGGTTGTTACAGTTGTTCACCTTAGTTGCGTCTCCAAGAGGGATTGACTAGGACTATTTATGTACATGTTCAAGACCTGATACCCCTCTCTTCTGAATGACAGTATTTTTCTGTAGCTAATCTTTAAGAAGTAAAGATTTGCATGTACTAGTGAATATAATAGTACGTAAGAAAATACAGTCATTGACTACTCTCTCTAGAGTAGGGATCTACTAGCCTACGGCTCTATTGCAGAATGTGATATGCATCATATATCATATTCCGTCCCCATGGCCCCGCACGGCATCACTGTGCTGGTGGTCTCTAGCGAATCATCTTGATCATCGTGTACAGGCCGTCGCCTGAGGAACGATGGTGCGGTAAATGTGTACCTGAGTCAGGGGTACACTAAACTCAAATAAGGATAGTCGATACGGCTCTAATCACACGACTATATCCTGTGCCCGCACTCACATAGTGATATCCAGCCGTCAGCTCACTATCACTAGTGTCAAGTATCATGACGTAGAGATCACTAGAGTGATCTGCCGTTGCCTTGATGCAAACTACAGAGCATACACTTTACTATCTAAGAAGAGGATACAGTTGTTTTTTCAACAGTGATAGACATTAGTCATTATCACAAAGCAATTTATAACCCCTTATTCTGCTTTTTATCGTCCAGCCGTAATGGCTTGATGTTGACGTGCAGAATATTTCTTAGGTATTCGAATGTCGGATAGGCTAGACCTTTCGTAAAAATGTCTGCAGCCATTTCTTTTGTGGGACAATATGTAATCTTGAGTTCTTGCTGTTGAACATGCTCCCTGGTAAAGTTATATGCTATGTCAATATGTTTCACCTGTTCGTGATGAACAGGATTGTTTACCATGGCGATGCAGCTCTGATTGTCTTCGAAGATCTCTGTAGGCTCAGACTGCTTGTAACCAAGTTCAGTCATAAACTTACGAAGATATATTCCCTCCTGAGCTGCATTGCTTAAAGCCACGTATTCTGCCTCAGCAGTGGACCGGGAGACAGATCGTTGTCGTGCCGACTTCCAGCTAACGAGTCCAGTGGGAAGTAGGAAGGCGTATCCGAGCGTTGACCGTTTGATATCCGCACAGCCTGCCCAGTCTGAATCGCTATAACCATGAAGCTGCATGCTAGAGCCCAGCAGAGAGCTGTCACGTTGGTATACCTGGCCGTAGCTTAGTGTGTGACGTAGATAACGGAAGATTCTCTTGACGGCAACCCAATGTGCCCATCCTGGGTTTTGCATATACCTGCTGACGACGCCCACGGCTGTGGCAATGTCAGAGCGAGTATGAGTGGCAGCATATATTAAGCTACCGACGGCGTTGCTGTAGGGAATCTTCTTCATTAAATCAATCTCAGCTTGATCTTTAGGGCATTGGTCCATGCTTAGCTTATGAGTGGGATCCAGTGGAGTACTGATAGGATTGGCCGTCGTCATGCCATAGCGGTTGAGCATGTTCTGTATGTATCCTGTTTGTGACAAGAACAGCGTCCCTGTTGAACGATTGTATCCGACTTCGATACCTAAATAGTAGTTCAATTCACCCATATCCGTCATTTGGAAACGTCGTCGCAAGCTGGATTTGACTTGATCGAGCGTTGGTCCCCGGTCGGCAGCAACAATTAGATCGTCAACATAAACTATTAGGATGACCATATCTTTAGTTGCAGGCTGCCTGATAAAGACACACCAGTCCGACTGGAGACGGCTAAAGCCTTCCTCGCGCAAGACAGCAGTCAAGGTGTTATTCCAACAGCGAGGTGCCTGTTTAAGCCCATAGAGGCTTCGATTCAGCTTGCAAACGTATCCTTTCTGGGCCTCAAACCCAGGGGGTTGTCGCATGTATATCACTTCATTAAGTGTTCCGTTGAGAAAGGCAGTCTTGACATCCATCTGGTGGATAAACATTCGTCGTTGGGCTGCGACGGCAAGGATAAGTCTAATAGAGCTGGCGCGAGCGACAGGAGCGAACGTCTCGTCATAATCGAAGCCTGGACGTTGCGCGAAACCTTGAGCCACAAGGCGTGCCTTATATCGATCCAAAGATCCGTCGGCCTTTCTCTTGATTCTGAATACCCAGCGACAGCCAATTGGCTTTGTATCTGCAGGCAGATCTTGCTCGCGTACCAGAATCCAAGTTTTATGTTGTTCCAAGGAATCCAGTTCTTCTCGGCACGCGGACATCCACTGTCGAGCATCGGCCCGAGTGAGTGCCTGTTTCACGGTCTGCGGATCAGACATAACAAGATCTACCGCATTGCATGCGTCTAAAACGCGCTCCGGTTGTCTGAAGATTGGAACGACAATGCGAAAGTTGGACGGTATTGGTGTGGGTCTGGATACCTCCTGGTATTGCACCACATCTGATCCAGATTCCAAGGCACGGCTCTTGGACCGTGTGAGTGGCCCCATTGACTCCTCTGTAGGATTGTCAGAGCAAGAAGGCTTGACTTGAGATTTGTGAAGTGAAGGTTCAAGCAGATCTTTATAGAACCGTCCCTCGTCGAACACGACATTGCGCGAAACAAGAAAGGATCTTGTCTTGAGATCATAGAGACGATATCCGGCTTGATCAGGTGGAAATCCAACAAAAATGGCTGGTGCCGCCTTCTTCTGTAGTTTGTTTCTGTCAGTGACAAGATAATGAGCGACACAACCAAAGACACGCAATTTAGCCACACACGGTTTTCGATTAAACCACAATTCGAATGGCGTCTTAGAGCCCGTGGTTGCAGTTGGACTAATGTTGTGCAGATGTGTCGCAAGCAACACGGCTACACTCCAAAATATAGGAGGCATGCCTGCGTGTGCTCGCATGCTCCGTTCCTTGTCGCATAACGTTCGATTCATTCGCTCAGCCAATCCGTTCTGCTGATGAATGTACGGAAGAGAACGTCGCAGGTGCAGTCCATTGCTCCGGCAATATGTGACGAATTCTTCTTTTTCATACTCGCCGCCGTTGTCGCTTTGCAGTTCTTTAAGTTTTCTGCCAGTTTGCCTTTCTGTCATGGCCACAAAGATCTTGAATTGTGCAAATACCTCTGACTTGTGCTTAAGGAGGTAGACAAAGCACATTGAGGTGGCATCGTCAATGAACGTCACAAAGTATTTGAAGCCTTCTAAGGATTGGACTGGAAGAGGGCAAACATCGCTGTGAACACGATCAAGTGGACCGTCGCAACGTGACACACGACTTGTGAACGGCTGAGCATGTGCTTTGCCTTGCTGACATGCATCACAAAATGACAATTCTTTAATCGGAAACTGCAAATCTGTTGTCATTTGTTGAGTACGCATCTTGTTGATATTCTGTTCGCCAAGATGACCGAGTCTAGCATGCCACAAATTAATATCCGATCTCTTGATATAGCTAGCAAGGGTGGCTTATCGATGAACGCGACATGATAGATACATTAGTCGATTGCGGACGAAACATTCGCCTATACATTCCTTATGACGAAATAAGCGAAACCTATTTTTGTGAATACCCACATCGATGCCATCTTCGCCAAGAGAATAAGTCGCGATCAGATTCTGTCGAAGCGTGGGAATGCATAAGACGTTGCGGAGGAGAAGCAACTTAGGAGGATGATTATCGATAGCGTGCAAGCGAAGAAGAACTTCGCCAGATCCAATAACACTTCCTCTGGTATCCTCGCCGCCAAAGTTCACGTGCGCAGACCATCTTGTGAACGACCGAAAAGATGTAATATCATTGCACATGTGTTGTGTCGCGCCGGTGTCAAGCATCCAGGAGTCCGAACTGGACCCTCCGAAGGAAGAATAATAAGCCGAGGCGATATCCTGATTGTCCGCATTTGTATTCGGAAGCTCGTCAGTGTCTGACTGAGCATGATCTGTAAAGACGGATGGCATCTCATTTTCTCCTGACGCAAGTGTTTGGTCATTGGTTCCAAACAACTTAAGCATCGCAGTATTGACTGAGTTTCGTTGTTGAAGTTTTCTGAGCTGAAACTTTTTGATTCGACAATCTTTCTCTTCGTGCCACTTCATTCCACAATGACTGCATGTCACTGGATTTGTTGATTTATTGTTGAATTTTTTCATTCTGTTGAATTTATTTTCCTTTTGCTTTTGTCCAGCAAAACGAGTGACTGATCTTTTAGTGTTATCCCCGGACGCTGTATAAGCGGAGTTGACCAAACTCTTAGACAGAGTCTCTCTCTGCAATCTGAAATGAGTTAAGGTAGAAAACATGTTTTCAATAGTCATGTCTTTTGCTGTTACCAGCGCAGGTAACGCATCACTGTAAAACGGTGTGAGAGAACGAGCAAATGCTGCCATGAACATGGCTGTATCGATGTCAACCTTGGCTACCTTTAGTTGGTCCCTAAGGTGCAGCATGTAATAAAAATGTTTTTCGAGTGTCTCTTTTTCCTTCATCTTAGCAGTATAAAACTTGCACATTAACTGTGGTTTATCTGCCGCCCATATCAAGGAGAACTGGTGCTCTAGATATTGCCAGATATCTCTCGCTTTTGCATATTTGAAGAACACCCTCTTATATGTATTGTCCATGTTCACCAATAGCGCTGCAACAGCATTCTCATTCTTAAGTTTCTCGTCAGGTGACAATTCGCCGACCGACTTTTCATAGTTCAGCGCTTCAGCTAGGCGGAGGGTTCGCAAATGTATGTGGACGTCTTGTTTCCAAGACAAGTAGTTGTCCTCTCCACGTAGCTTTGCAAAGTCGCCATAATAAGTTGACTTGGCTGTTGAAGCAATATTCGTTTCGGTAGACGTATTCATTGTTGTAGAGAACCCTCAGGGCTCATAACCTTTTGCGATGTTTGAAAGTTTTATGAGCGAGTGGAAGTTGTGAACAACAATGAGGGGTTTGTGGTGATCCGTTGATCTAATTGATCATCCGGTCCCAAGGGAATTAAGAGGTCTTTAAATATACAAGAATTTGCACTTCAGAAAAATAGGCTTTCTGTGACCCAAATCTGGACGTCACCGATGATTGATCATTTGACAATCCATGTCGTAACTGCTGATCTTTAACTAGTAATGATTTTCAATTACATCAGCAGGTGATGTTACCAAGCAATGTATCAGGTAACGATGATCAATCATCAGACTCTTTCTGACGTCAGTCAAAAAGAAATAAAGTCTCATGTCCAAAAGCACATTATCATGAGACCGGACTGGTAACTGTATTATCCCATCGTTCTGCAGAATTGTCTCGGTCATTGTTTGTGAGGCCGTGGCCTTTCTTACGATGGTGCGGCTCAAGTGTGGTTCAGAGTCAATGTTCAATAGGCTGCAAATACCCAACTCGTGCTTTCCCACACGACGTTCAAGGTTTAGCCACATGCCATCAGCAAAGCTTCGATCGTCAGATCTGTCTTTGCAGTACCGAGTTATGTTGAAAATTGAGGGTGTCGTGGTGCCAGCTAAATGGCGTGGGTCATGTGACCCTACGTCATGTTAGCTAGTTGCATCGACGACGGCCGAGTTTTCACTGAGGCAGGTGGCTGACACTCATTTTCGGGTTCTCAGGTGCCTAACAAACGACTATATACGTCGTTATAATGTATGCAATGCACGGGTACCATTTGGGCACAAAATAATCCTTTTGTGTAGTGGCGATTGGGAGGGTGTCTACACCTACCAGTTGTCCCCCTTATGGGAGACCATTGAACAAAATCAATCTTCCATATAGTAGTCATTAGTTAGCTCTAAGAGCATTAGTGACAACCAATTATCTATTAGTGACTAAGTCTAAACTCCCAACCGGACATCACCTAATTTCCTTAGCTTGGAAATTTGCGTACCGACAGGTGACTACACTCTGTGAGAACCTCTACGTACTTAGGTCACCGGGATAAAGAGACGGTAGTCGTTCCGGGACACTCTCTAAATTTATTGTGGATAACTAATCCAAATAAATTCAGCGAACTAGTAGGCTTTGCCTCTTACCTGTCAGAACAGCCGTTTGTCTACCTTGGACTGAGCAGGCATACTCATCTCTCGTAGTGAGTGGTACACCAGACTCAGTGAAGCCAGACATTTTATTCTAGTTCACAAAGACTAGTTTAGTTAGTGACCACGTCACTAGGCGTTTTAGTCGACCTCACTAAGGTTATTCGACCTAAGTGACCACTGCAGGGTTAGTGATACTCACTAAATCGGAGTTCTATAGACACCTATCAAGAAGTAAAAGAGGAAGGGTGCGAAAGGCACCTGACGTCGATGTATGCGCTGTCGAGTCAGTCTTAGTTATTGATTCCAGCAGTACAGCTATTTTGTTAGCGAGTTTTCTTAGACCCTCCCTACGAACATCTGTTAGTGTGCCAATATCGACACTAAGTACAACCTTAATATGGAGTTCCTGGACTCCGCCTCTACGGTCCTGTCCTCCATCCCCGCCATCCTCAAACATCAAGTTATTCTTTAGTCACTGCAGAGTGTTACTCTCCTTATGTGCACCTATATTACCCTATTGAGTATATAGTTGATATTTCAACACTTATATACTCGACCAGAACTAAAAATAGACAAACTAAATATAGAACAAAACTAAACATAGGAGCAAGACCAAAACTAAACATAGAAACAAGACCAAAACTAAACATAGAACAAACAAAACCAAATATAGCAGCAAACGCGCCTGGTGAAGCGCAGCGGTTACGACACTGCGGCTCACGCGAAGCGGCTGATGCTCATCGGGTCCATTACATCTTTCCTCATCGTAGGATTCTGACACAAATTCCCCTTCCTCGTGAGGAAAGTATCTTGGGTCCAGTGGGCCCCACTTCTCGTTCTCATACCAAGGGTTCTTTCCTTCCTTGGTGGGACTGCACCTCGAGGAACTTGTAAAAGCTTTTACCCTGCAAATGGGTCATCGGCTTCTTCCACGGCACCCAATCCTCAGCTCTTTCGAGCTTCCATACTCTGATGTCACTATCGTCAGACAAAGTTCAGGGTTAGGGGGATCTCCGAGCAATGACGCGCATCTCTGCAATTGTATGATACTCTCCCTGAATGTCTGTAGTGACGTCATCGAACCGTGTGCAATCCGGCTGTTGTAGTGTCCCACATCTCCACCGTCATTTTCGCTCACAATCGTAATGGTTCACTGGACGGACAATGTCCACCGTATATGGTGGAAAGAGGCCAGCATATACCATATCTATCCAGCATCTTTCAAGGATTCAAACGGCGACGGTATCGGCGATATTCCCGGGATCGTTTCAAAGTTGGACTACATCAAGGACCTCGGCGTGGATCTAGTGTGGATATGTCCATGTTACAAGTCTCCTAAAGTTGACATGGGCTATGATGTCTCTGACTACAGGGATATCGACGAGCAGTATGGAACCATGAAGGATGTTGAACACTTGCTCGAGGGACTCCATTCCAGAGGAATGAAGCTGGTCATGGATATGGTTGCCAATCACACGTCTGATCAGGTGAGTTTTTCCTTAGTTGAATTAGTCAGCGATCGCTAATCTGTCGCATTGCAGCACGAATGGTTTAAATCTGCTCTCGCTTCGAAAGACAGTCCATACCGAGATTATTATATCTGGAAGAAGCCGAAGATTGGTGAAAACGGAGAAAAACTTCCACCAAACAACTGGCTCTCTTTATTTTCAGGTTAGCCATTGTATGTTACAATCCTCTCCAAGCATTTGACGATAGCATACAGGAAGTGTGTGGAAATACGATGAAAAGAGTGACGAATTTTATTTCCATCTATTTGCGACGGAACAACCGGATTTGAATTGGGAAAATCCTAAGGTCCGTCAAGAGATTTATGACATCATGCGTTTCTGGATAATCAAAGGCGTCGATGGTTTCAGAATGGATGCGATCAATTTCATTAGCAAAGATCCCGCTTTCCCAGATGCTCCTATTACTGTACCTTCGTCGAAATATCAACATGCTGCAATGTATTACTCCATGGGGCCCCGTCTACACGATTATGTAGCCGAAGTTGGCAAAATTTTGAAGGAATATAATGCTTTCAGTGTTGGTGAAATGGCTTATCTATATGACCCCACTGAGATTATAAAAATTGTGAGCTTCGACAGGAATGAATTGAATATGGTCTTCCAATTTGAGCTGTGAGATAATACCTTTGCAAAACACACTTTGGTGCGTTATATTGATATTTAATAGTATCGATATAGACAGGGGTCCTTTCCATAAGTACTCCCCGAAGAAGTGGACTCCTCGGGAATTCAAAGACATTGCCAACAAATGGCAGGTATTCATGCAGGAAAACGACGGCTGGAACGCGTTGTTTCTGGAAAACCATGACTGGGGCCGTTCAGTGTCGAGGTTTCTCTCTAATACGCATGAGTTGCGAAAAATAGGTGCGAAGATGCTGGCTACATTCATTGGACTTCAAAGTGGGACTTTGTTTTTGTACCAGGGGGAAGAGCTTGGTCTGACTAACATGCCGAAATCTTGGCCAATTGAAAAGTACAAAGACTTGGAGACGATTAATTACTACAAACAGTGAGTCCTCAAGCATCTGTGTTTTCTGTGGTGGCTGATTATTATAAAGGCTACTCCATGACAAGGTATCCCAGGAAACCTTGGACACTGCAATGGAGGAGATTCAAAAAAAGGCTCGTGATCATGCGCGCCTTCCGTTCCAATGGGACTCTAGTGACTTCGCAGGCTTTAGCTCTATACAGCCTTGGATGGATGTAAATGAAGACTACAAGGAATGGAATGCTGCGGTGCAGGTTGTTGATCCCTCGAGCGTGTTCTGCTACTGGCGTTCAATTTTCGATCTGCGACGGACGTACAAGGATGTGCTAGTCTACGGCAAGTTCGAATTGGTAGATCCGACAAATGAGACAATCTGTGCATATCGGCGAGTATTTGGATGCGAGGCAGCTCTGGTCGTAACTTCGTTCAGTGACTCAGTGGTGACATGGACTCTTCCTCAGGAGCTATTGAGGCCGGGGAAAATTGTATTGTCTAATTATGGGGACGTAACAGGTCTACAGAAGGAGATGGTGGTGCGTCCTTATGAGGCATTTCTGTATATTCTAAGTAATTGAGAAGGTTTGGGCATCCAAAGTATGTGTTGAGAATGGATGGAATCTCGTGATGATGATAACTACCAAAAATTTTTACAAGCATGTATGCGCAATGGACGAATTCCATGAATATGATTTCCATCTTCAGCAGATTCACGTTTCCCATTCAGTCGCAGGGGCACCTTGATCCACTCCACGCAACGACGGGAGTTCTTTCAACCCTCTAATGCCACGTTGAGTAGAGCAACGTTAAACGCTGTATTGATGTAACATTCGGACGAGTTGCTGGAAGTCTGTAATGGTTTTAGATCGTTACATTTCCACTAAGTCAGAGAGGTCATCTGCAATTGTAGGGTTAGAATCCTGTGCTAAATAGGCACCCTAGCCGACATGAATCCGCTAACCTGCACAAGAATGAATCATCGGATTATCCTGTAAGCAAATCCTGAAAGTCAATATCATCTGTCATCTAAGTCCAATCCAGCCCAGTACATCAATTCTAGTCTTGTAGCCAAGTCTAGCGCACGTCCATATTTGTTCGCGCCATTGATGATCGATGATGTCTGAAACCGATGTAATTCAATTGGTAAGACTGCTGTAGAGTGCTGGTTTGCTGAGGAAATGCTTCAGCCTGATCATTGCTATTATCGAAGATGTTCGCAATGAATTTATACTCGAGGAATCAAAAGGTACTCACTGGTGGATGAACAATCAATTTTCCCATTTCAATATCCTTCGCAAGCATGTCGAACTTATTCGTGGGCCTCGTGGCTGTGAATGATTTCCACAGTGGCTTTTGCTCACCATGCTCAAATATCTCATCCATTTCCTCTAGTGTGCGCTGCTTTGTCTCTGGTGCAGCAACCCAGACATGAATGAATGCCGCGATATTGAACGACCCAAAGAGGAAAAACATGACCCAACTGATGGAGCGGAGCAGCAGCGGGACGAAAACGGCCAAGACGAAATTGAAAGCCCAGTTGGATGCGGTCGACAGAGCGACAGATCTCGCGCGGACGCGCAGTGGGACGACTTCGGCTTGGTATATCCAGGATACAGGGCCCCAAGATATGGCGAAGGAGCCCACAGTGAGGCAGGAACCGGCGAGAATGGCGCGGCTCACGGCAGGATGGTCGACAACTATCCAGGTAGTGGGCTGGTTTGGGATGGGGTTGGGTTCACCGTACGCCATGAGCAAGCCGCCGATGAGAAAGAGCCAGAAAGCCATCGAGACAGCACCAACGAGGAGGGTGGGCCGACGACCCCACTTATCAACCCACATGATGGCGGGGATCGTCATGACGACGTTGATGATGTACTGGGCCGACGACGCGAGTAACACGTTTCTAATACCTGCGGACTCGAGGATGTACACAATATAATACATCATTATATTGATTCCGGTCAGCTGACTCCATATTTGGATTGCCATCCCGAGAAAAACGCGCCTGCGCATCTTCGGCGAGAACAGGTCACGGATTGAGTTGGACGGTACCTCCAACAAGTCGAGCCGGACCCGGTCCTCGATCTCCTTGTATTCTGCTAGCACAAACGGGTTGTTGACATCATTATTTGCCGTGCGCAAGCGTGCAAGGACCCTTAACACCTCCTCCCACCTGCCCTTGCTCGCGAGCCACCGTGGAGAGCGAGGGAACCAGAAGAGGCCGACAAACAAGATAACAGCCGGTCCCGCCTGGATCGCCCATGGTACGCGGAACGCGGCCTCCGAATTAATAAATGAACACCCGTACTGGATAAAATATTGGATCATAATTCCCATTGCCCCAGCCAATGACTGAAACGAGACAATGCGTCCACGGATCTTGTGGGGCGCGATTTCGGACTGATACGTGGGTATGAGCGAGGCCGTCAGCCCGATGCAGAGACCAGATATTACGCGTCCAGCAACCAGCATCGCAACGCCATTCGACGTAGATTGCACCACAGAGCCGATGCACCACAGAAGCAAACCTGCCTGCATAGTGATCTTGCGCCCAAACCTGCCACTCTCAGCCATTTTACAAACCCAGCCGACCATCAGAACACTTACTGGTCACCGAGACTACCAGCAAACAGTGCACTAACAAATGATCCCGCAGCCATTGCGCCCGTGATGGCACCCTGCCGTGCTCCCAGTGGATTGCCGTAAAAGTCCTGGTACTGGTGGGTTCCCAGCACCCCCGACATGGACGAGATATCGAACCCGATCAGTGCGACGCCGAGGGACAAAAATGCCGAGATCGTGTAAACATTGACAAACCGAAAATACCATTGCCGATTGGCCGTGGCCGCCATGTCGTGACTGATGGGACGCATGCGAGCCAGAAATTGGTTGGGTGCAGATGTGACGACGAAAGGGTGTGCGAGTTACCCTGCAACTATCAGATGCTTTCCCTAAACCGAACACTGAATTTTATTAGGGAAACCTTAATCCATGACAAGTATAAGAAAGCGGCGTCAATAAATCCCCTGTGCATGGCTTAATAATATATTACACAATACACTCAACGCGCTCCTCCCTACAGCAATCTCTGCTGGGTTCTTGGCCAGATCATGCTGCTGGCATTCTGCGAGGCATGTCCAAACTTTGTAGCTTTTTGCCTCCACGATTCTGGCATTCAGTCCTATACATATCAAAGAACATGTGGGGCTCCGCCAGCTCTAGCTGCCTCCGCACTCAGGTCTATAGATTATGCACTGTCAATACATGCGCGCTCTCAAATCGATACTCCTACATCAATCTCTGTCTTTAAAGAAAATGATTTTCAATGGCCCGCCGCAGCTTCTGCTCCTCGTCATACACATCAACTTGATAAGTCTTGAATTTTCTTGCCGACACCTTCTTTGCAAAAAGTATGTCAATATCCTCATACAGCCTTCCCTTGGTCTTTGGCAGCCGGAAGTGAGCCCAATAAATGTCAGCAAAGCGGGTCCGCCCCAGATAAAGGCAGTGTAGCCCTTGGGATTCCACTGTGTCGGATTCATAAAGTAGGGCTCCAGCACGCCGGAGATGACGCTGACAATGTAGTATGTGTTGCGGGCGAGGCAGACGGTCTTCTGTCGCAGGGTCTGACCTAGCCTATTTCTGCAGGGAGTGCAAAAGAACACTGCAAAAAGGATAGTCACCTTGATTCTCCGCTGTTTACATGTGGAACAGCCCGTATTTGATTTTTTGTGCGCCTTACGGCGGCGACGAGGATCGATGTTGTCAGTTGAAATATGTGAAGCATCTAACTTTTGCAGGGCCGGGTTACTGTGAGGTCGGTATAAAGATAGTGCGGCCCGCTCATTAGGGAGTTACACGTACTGTCAAACAGTCTAGAGTTTATTAAATTAAGCCCCAACCCTACTAAAACTTACCTAACCCCCTGCAATTCTCGTGAACCCCCTCCATTCGCGCTAGTCAACGTGGATGTTCAACTCTAGGCAATGAAACACCTAACCCACCCCTGACACCACAGTCCTGACGCGTCCAATTCGACGCGTTCTGATTTCTTTTCTGAAGTCCAAACTTTGCCAAATCGTGAGCGCGACATGGCCACCAATTCCAACACGGATACCACGTTCCCCACGTCCATTCCAGTCTCTTGAAATGACAATAATTTCGCTCTTACATTCAAGTTCTTGCAATACCTAAGGGATCACGACTTTGATCGGCAGTCGATCTGGCCTCATGAAGGTGAGAAATCTACGGGGCAAAAGAAACTAAAGATATGCCAGAAATTGCGGAAGCTTTCTTTTCGGACGTGAGTCCGTATAAAGATCATATGAATAAGGAAGCGTATGGAAAGTCCATATACAACAAAATTCAGGAGGCCAAAGGTTACACAGTGAATCCCGGCACCGGTGTTGGAGTGGAAGATCCTGAGAAAGCTAAAAACATTAGAGGTTTCTTAGATGATCTAGCTTGCAATTTCTCACTCGAAACTGAAATTTTGGCGCCCGTTTAAGACTCCCCGACTCAAGCTAGCACGCTTCGACCATGTGACATTTATTAAGGTTACACCGATATGGGCCCAAATTTGCGTCCTACCTTCTGCACCAACCCTAATCCGCTATCTTCGCCTTGTCCGGCTGTAGCTTTGCATTGTCTTCTTACGCGACTTCTTGCACAATTTCCTAAAATGAGCCTATAGCCCAGGATGTGGCGGAATCGCTTGCGATTATCGTGTGACACCGAAGGTATAATGCTCAGGAACTCGCCTCTCAAATCTTTTCGCGGCTTCTAACAATATGTGACAGGGAAACACATTAAGATATGGGACAGCATCCGACGCCACATAGAAAACCGGTACCGGGCAAATGAAGAATCATGTGATATGCAAGTGACGGACTGTTTTAGTGGGATAGCATTGTCGACTAATTCAGCATGTTTTAGAAGAATTAATGATATGAATGACGAGCTACTCATTCAGGCTAAGACCGCGACAGAGCGAGAGCACCAGATGACCCTGACTCAGGCTATCAAGACGCACCCAAAAGCTGTTGGATGGTCAATTCTGATATCTGGGGCTATTATCATGGTGGGTTTTGATACCTGGTTACTAGGATCGTTCTTTGCGTTGCCGCAGTTCGTTGAGAAGTTCGGAAAACCTCAGCCAGATGGCTCTCACGTGGTTACAGCTGCGTGGCAGGCTGGATTGACTAATGGCGCTCTAGTAGGCGAGATTTTTGGCTTATTCCTGGGAGGTTTTGCAACTGAAAGTTTTGGCTACCGCAAAACTATGATGGGTGCGCTGGTCGGCATTTCTGCATGTATTTTCATTCAGTTTTTTGCTCCTAATATCAGGATATTGCTGCTCGGTTACATTTCCTGCGGCGTGAATTGGGGAATATTTCAGGCAATCACAACGTCTTACGCATCGGAAGTTTCGCCGATTGCACTTCGTGCATATCTAACGTCTTATGTCAACCTCTGCTGGGTAATAGGCCAACTGCTAGCGTCTGTTGTTCTCAGACTTATGCTCTCAGTGAACGGCGTATGGGCTTACAGAGGCTGCTATGCCGTCCAGTGGTTTTGGCCCATACCCCTAATAACCGGCGTGTGGTTTGCCCCAGAATCTCCGTGGTGGCTGGTCCGCCATGGTCGAACTGAAGATGCGGCCAAATCTATCGATCGACTTGTCACAAGGGCCCGTTCGGACTCCAACACTGAACAAAAAGTCGCAATGATGTTTTACACTAACGAACTTGAGCTTAAAGCTGCTGAAGGTACATCTTTTCTGGACTGTCTGAAAAGGACCGATCTTCGAAGGACTGAGATCGCGTCTGTCGTGTGGTTTACCCAAGCCTTTTGTGGAACTGCTCTTATAGGTTACTCGACTTATTTTTATGTACAAGCGGGGTTGCCGACAACTCAATCATTCAACCTTACTCTCATTGCGAGTAGCATTGGAACCATCGGAACGATATTTTCATGGGCCCTTATGACTTTTGCAGGTCGTCGCACATTATACCTTAGGGGCATGTGTATCATGTTTGTGCTCCTCATCGCCATCGGCTCGATCTCCGCGTTTCTTGTCAATAAGGCAGCCAGCTGGGCGATCGGATCTTTACTGCTCGTCTTCACTTTTGTCTATGACTCCACAGTTGGTCCTGTTTGCTATTCTATTGTTGCTGAAATTCCGTCTACAAGACTTCGCGCGAAATCGATCGCGATTGCTCGAAACGTTTACAACGTTGGTAGCATTGTAAATAGCGTCATTACTCCATATATGCTTAATCCAACGGCCTGGAATTGGAAAGGTAAAACAGGGTTCTTTTACGCAGGAACGAATGCGATATTGATCGTCTGGATATTTTTCAGACTGCCGGAGTCTAAAGGATTGGCATACAGTGAGCTTGATGTATTATTCCAGCGCCGTGTAAGCGCAAGAAAGTTTAAAACTACTTCTGTGGATCCGTTTGTGGCGGCTACTGTCCAACAGGAAACCCATCTTTAATGTTTGAAATCAAAGACGCTAACAGAAGTTGGCATCAATTGATACAGGCACTTATCGCGTGAGTGGCAACATGATGAACCTTAGCTAGGGCTCACTGCGTCATCGTTGCGCTATTTGTAACGCAACCACACATATTATTCGAAATGAGACTATGGACAATGTGAGAAATGACCGTGAGTGGATGAGGACGATGGAGAGGGTTACTGTCAGGATTCTAAGAAGGGGGCTTGTGGCGCTCGCCGCATGCGGCTTCAGCAGCCGCAATATTAAATGATAGTTGTATTCACACCTACGTGATGACAGTCTTTATGCGTTATATCACGATTACGTAGGATGACATTCTTTATGCGTTTGTCCTTACTTTCGTTATGTATGACTAGCGTTCATGTATGTGCGCGACGAAAGGAAGAAGGGGAGAAAGCAACGCCGCCTTCTTCCTCCGTCGTCGAATAATTGATATTCTAAAACCTGACTAGTTGCTCACCGGCAAACTCTTCTAGTACCAGTGGTCGAACCTGACAGTTACCGTACTTCCTCAACACTTTCCATCACGAATCACATCCAGAATGTGAAGGGATAACCTTGTGATATTCGCTAACTAAGGTGGCCGCTAATTACAAGAAGGATTCAATAGAGAAAAGAAAGGAAAAGAAGTGAAAGGAAACAAGAGCTGTATAGGTCCTACGTCCGATAGGGCAGTGTCTGGTTATCGGAAATAGGGTAAGTGTCATCAAGGCTGGGCTGGGCTAGGTGACGACTGGACACACTTCAGGGCAAGGCGAAGCAAGGCACGGCAAGGCAGGTAATTGTATTCGCAGAGCAATACACGGACAACAAACGACTGGGATTCGAAGACAAGAAGACAAGAAGGCAAGATATCTTTCTATGGGGTCTGGCGGCGAGGACACAACCTTCCTGTTATGTTCCGCCAGATCTGCTGCCAACCGTGTCCAGGCAGCCGGGCAAACAACCAAACAAGAACAATAACTATCCATCGTATACAGGTATCGGAGGCAACCCCGAAAGCAAGAACAATACTTACGAATCGATCATGTACTGTAGCGTAGGCCAATGAGCACGCAAAGGGGAAGACGAGAACAATCACAAACGCGGCGTTTTCGAACAATTGCACTGCCTGGGAATCTGAACTCAATGACGACGTTGTCGTAGGCTAGGGTTAGGGGTGGTCTATCCCATAAGTAGCATTATGCTTCGTCACGAACGAGAAAACCGATTCGTATATCTGGGTTTTGCGACAATTGAGTAAGCAGAGAGTATAGGAGCAAAATATGAAGCTAACAATTGCGACAGAGGAAATCGTTTTCACGGAAACATGCCCGGCCGTTGTAATTACAGACGCAGGTAAGGCACTCATGACAGCCGTGGCCGGGGTGTACCCAAAGTCGTTCAACCAGCTCTGTCTCTTCATCAACCAATGGTGGATAGACGGAACCGCAGAACGCTGGACCAAATTATGCATATCGCGCTATCCGAACTTTGGGATCAGCACGTCTTCTCGAGTTGAGGAAGTCGCAGTGCTTTGAAGGGTGCTTTAGGTTCATCTGCCGGGACGCTTTATACTGCGGGCCAAAAGTTCCAGGAACAGTCAGCCGTCAGAGCAACTCGGTGTGCTCAACTCAAGTGAAAACATCATTGTCCGTTACGATATCAGAACGCAGGCCGAAACGTCGATGCTCTGCTCGGCAATCTCTCGATCTGCGTTGGAGTTGATACATGCCGAGGTGATGAAGAAAGTTCACGCGCAGGAGGAGCCTGGAACGATGGATAAGTGCAATTGCGCCACCGGAATCCGATACCTTCTGCCTTGCTCGCACCATATACAACTTGCTGTGCCCATTCAAGTTAACCAAATTGTAACGTGCAAGTAGTAATATACCCTTGCACTAATAATGTTCAGGAGGGATCACAGTAATAAAGGTATATTAAACAGCAGTTCAGAGTAGACAAAGTCAGTAGTAGGATGTGTATTCAACTGAAGCCTACCCCCTCCAATTCCCGGGTTCAAAGCCCTTCATTTATAGACAGGCATTCCTTATTTCTTGACATACCCATTTCCAGATCTAATTGACAGTACCCTACAAAGCCCCACACGGGTTGCAGCCTTTACTGACCCTAACCCTGTCGCCAGATGTGGCGGTGATCATCCAGCATAGCCCCTGGAGTTGCAGTCTTTTCTCTGCACACAAAGTTGGCTTCCCACCTCACAAGGTTATCGATCCTCCACAAATCTGCGAGGTGCTTTTTATAGTACACAAGGGAATCTCCCTTCAACTCCTATACTTGGGTATTTGCTTCACCAGTCTGATGATGATCTCAACGATTCCGGGTTCGTTGTAGTCCATGTCTGTTGCACGTGTTCGGTATGGCTAACTACCCCTTGCTGCTTTCCTGCGGACAATAGCCTATTGTAGTAGTGAATTCATGGATAAACGATACGGATAACGGACCCACATATTAGATACAGAATAGGCGATAAGACAACCGCACATGGGCAATAAGCGGAGATATCTCTCCACAAGTAATATATAAAGGCCCGGTAGAGCCCAGTCCAGTCGATAGTCAATATAACATGAGTACATTGTTCCCTACTTATTTCCAGCTTAATAGACTGACTTCATGGATTTGCTTGAAACCTCACGGGGCGAACGAACTGGCTGCGCAGCTTTATCCTATGACGCCATATCAGAACAATATTTTGACGTGTGCGACAAATTCAGTAACAGCGACTCGGCAGACCATGAGCAATGCGAGACGTCAGACCACGAGCCTCATTCAACTAACCCCGACATGATACCCCCCTCCGGAGATTGCGTATCCCGACCTCCACACCGCCAAGAAATCGCTACAGTTGTGGGCAAGGACTCATGGATACGCGATGCGGACTCAGCGAAGCAAATCCCGCAAGAACGGAGATATCTCCAAGGTCTTTATACAGTGCGATCGAAACGGGCAGTATAGGAACAGACTGCACAATGAATTTGCCAGATATCTTCATAACACTGGCACCCGCAAAACGGATCGCCCGTTTTAGTGTTGTTGTCACAGAATCTGATAGACAGTGGCAAGTTACGGTCCGAGACCCTGAGCATAATCATGACGCGTCAATCCTCATCTATGCGCATCCAGTTCCCCGACGCGATGATATTCAAAAAGATGGCGTCCACGATATATTCTATGCACAGATGAAAGCGGGGATTGGAGCTAGAGACACAATCAGAACTATTTGTCAAATAGATCCGGACTTATCTATTACGCGAAGAGATGTGCATAATCTCCGAGCAGATATCAAGCGAAAGGATCTCAACGGATTGTCTCCCATACAAGCGTTACTGTTCCAGCTTGACGAGGATTCGGATTATATCTCCTTCAAACAACGTGATTCTAATCAACGGGTTACTCGACTGATGTTTATTCACAAATGGTCGATTGAGATGCTTCGGAGTCATTCTGAGGATCTTCTTATGGATAGCACGTATAAGACCAACCGCTTTCGGCTGCCATTTTTTAATATCGACGGTATGACTTCCATAAATCGCACCTTTACCGTTGGCAGTTCCTTTCTTAGCGATGAAGGGAAGGATTCTACTTTGTGGGTCTTCCAACAGTTACGAACCGTATATGATCGACTGGGTCTGATCTCACCAGTTACAATCGTAACCGATGGCGACGAAGCTCTACAGAATGCCATAGGTTCGTTCTATCCACTTGCTCTCCATGTGTTGTGTCTCTGGCATATCACAAAGAATATTCAGCTTCATGCCAAACCGGTATTTAGAACTGAGGCTCTGAGTGCCCGACCCCCGCTATCTCGCAAGGAGATTGCCGAGTATGTCAGTGAACAATGGGGCGAATTCTTAAAACTTTGGCATCCATTCGTCACAAGACAGAGGAGTCAGTCAACGAAGCCTGGGCTGAGCTCCGTATTTAGTATGAGTCTAAGCGCCCACTCATGGCTTACATGTCGGACGAGCTCTTACCGCAGAAAAAAAGTTTCAGAAAGGGGGGGGGGGGGGGGGGGGGGGGGGGGGGGGTGGGCCTAGCTTTATCCTGGGCCAAATCCTTATTCGTGTCCAGCGCTATCAGGAGTCCCGAACATCCAGTAATCATGTCTTTTATCACCGCAAGTCGAGCCGAATCTTGTGTTTTCTGTGTACTGTCGCAAGCAAAGTGGCACCGGTAGGCACCTTCGGTAGGTGTGGTCTCGAGGGATGCTAGCTTAGGCTTGCGTAACCTAGAAGAATACAACTAGCCCTGCGTGCACATATTTTGGATTACGAGCTCAAGCGTGCTGTCCAATCCCTGTCAGGGCAGATTATTCTTTCGTGTTGGACATTTGAATGTGGGAAGCCTAGGACACCCTTGTTACCATTCAATATCACTCGCATCTGGACGAGTGGCTTTGGATCTGGAAGACACTAATTGTTTATTTCTATATAAACAAAATGTAGGTATATCCTTTAAAACAGCAAGACAAATGCCTCAAATGGTCGTAACACAATCTTTCCAGCTATATCGATTCTATCATAGTTTGACAACAAGATCTTACCTGGCTTAACATACTTCTCGGGAACAGCCCATTTGGTCTCAGTATCCTTAAATAATGTGACGACCAGCGCGTCACTAGAACCATACGTGCGCTTGTATTCAAAAACACTCTCGTTTAACGGATCCACAAGGCTAAAAGTGCCGTACACCAGGATGTCTTTAAACTCTTTTCGTAGACGAAATACGGATTGCCAATAAGCGTACACACTGGAGGCATCGTTTACTTGCGCTTTAGCATTCCACTCTTTGTAGTCCTCATTGACGTCCATTCAGGGTACGACCGAACTGAAGCCAGCATAAGTAGTCTCGTCCCATTGCATTGGAGTTCTAGCATTGTCGCGTGCTTTCTTTTGCATTTCAGAAAGAATACTGGTAAGAACATCTTGCGATGCTCCGGCGGCAACATTTTCCGCGTAATTGTTAAGTGATTCGATATCGCGGTACTTGTCGACGCCCCAGGTTTTCGGCACATTTGCCAGGCCCAGCTCTTGCCCTTGGTAAACAAAGATGGTACCGGATTGGAATCCCAAGAAGCGACCTGCGAACATTTGGCGCGACGGAGGCGAATCGGGAGACAGATCTGGCCTGGTCGTGATTCTCTAGATAAATTGCGTTCCAGCCATCATTCACCTGTATGAATGTTTCCCACTTGTTGACGATTTCCTTGAGTTCCGTCTGTGCCCAGGTCCGCGGAGTGTATCTGCCGGTAGGACCATGGTCAAGGTTGACATCTCAAACTGGATAATCATGTTAAGTTCGTTACGTTCGAAGCCAAGCGGCCTTGATTATCTCAGTTGGGTCGTACACTCCTGGCATCTCACCAACGCTGAATGCATTGTATTCTTTCAGGATTTTTCCTAGACATTGAAGATACTCATGGAGACGGGGACCAGACGAAAAGAACATATTGCCTGGCTGGTATTTCGCTGCGGGATTGGTAATAGGCGCATCCGGCATGGCGGGATCCTTGATGATTTGGTTTATAACATCCATACGAAACCCATCGACGCCCCTGTCGAGCCAGAAGCGCACGATATCGTGCACCGCCTCGCGCACTTTTGGGTTTTCCCAGTTTAGATCGGGTTGTTCTTTGGCATACAAATGAAGATAGTACTCGTCGCTCTTTTCATCATCCCATTTTCTCTGGTCTCCTTTTCAGGATTTCGATATGGGATCGGTAGCCATGTCTGAATGGGATAAAAAAAATAGCCCGAATCAGCCCAACACATTTCGCCTTCCCCCAGTAAACATCATGATTCTTATATAGATTAGTGTCCTTCCATGCCACGCAATCGGGCACGGAACCTAGCTTCCCTTTCCGACGGAGTAATCGATGATTCGGTAATCTGGCGTGCACACGATCTAATTTATTAGCCGTCAAAAAGTGCATCAACTATAGCGGATTAAATAGCCTACTTGAACGTTTAGCGAATAGTTCGATTTCCGATCAAAGAACATATCGCCATAGAAATACAGCTTCGCATAGAGTGGCACGAGAGTCCCATCTATCATGCACCACCCGTTCCGCCAAGCTGCGCAAGATATCTCCTCCACATATTGCTTATATTTCTCCCGTTCAGCAGGAGACGGCCATCGTGTATAATATGTGCTATGTCTTTGCGCGAGCTACCACATCTATATCACTCTGCCCACCTGTTCACTACGCCCATTTGGCAGGACAGCGCGGCCGTGTCCACGAAGAAACTAGAGAAGAGGATTCGGCTTCCTTGGTTTCCGGCAGAACAGGTGGTTCGGGCAATGAGGAGCCGGGTGAGGTGAAGGATGTGAAGCCTCTCTACCCCTCCCTTGCAGGCACGATGTGGTATATTTAAAATGTCTTTCTGCAGTTTTGCTGTTGCTATCTTTTATGTAGTTGTAAATTTATAGTTAGCACGAGGTTTGCCTCCTTTTTAAGAGTAGATGTCAATTTGAGGTAGTTAGGCGGAATAACAAACGCAAGGAATTATATCTTTTAAAACCTCTAGTCCAAATCTGTAGTGGCATGATCTTCGACTACTAGCTAAGTCCTGGGAAGTATAGACTAAATAGATATATGACCAACGCTACGCTCAGATTAGCAATGCCATTTGATTTGTCCTTTCAGAGGAAATACAATTAAGCGTAAAAGGAATGGGACATGTTAAAAGAAAGACGCAACAATGAGATATAGACGCAGTGGTTGGACTTGGAAGGTCAATCAAATGAACGTGCAAGGGAGACGGAGCCCTTAAGCTCAGAACCGTCTGCTTACTCTTTCTGGATTTGAATTACAAGGGACGTTCGGCTCTGCGATACGAACCCACAGTAATGCCGCAGGGGTCGGTCGCATTGGGACCACGACATGACCAAATTGCCTGCGAGCCGAATATCCTGTCGGAGTGAACAAGACTATGCTGATCGCCCGGGAAATGGTGTGCTGTTCAATGTATTAGGAGCAGGGTCTCTAGTTCCACTGAGACAGGTAATTCACTAATATTTCGACTTTTAGCCGCCTAACACTTTTGTAATATATATCATCAATTTGTATCTAATACTGACTTAAAAATGATGTAATAATGATGGTCAATAGTTGATCTTTATGCAATGTGTGATAAAAGCATATGATCTTATGCAATGTGTGATAAAACGATATGACTAAGTAATCCATATTGCTTCGTTCTTCGTAAGGGCCTGATCCTTTTTTCAGGGCTGTGGCGGATGCGGATATCCGCCAAATTTTCCCATATCCGCATCCGCCATCCGCCTTTTGAAATTGGCGGATATGTATCCGCCTTTTTATCCGCTTTTCGACAGCATGGCGGATATCCGCCAAATCCGCCATCCGCCTTTAAAAATTTGCAAAATTCATTAATAGTTATTATATAACGTAAATGTGTAACGAGCGGCGCACTTACCCACACCCACGTTATAAAACATATAAAACATCGCGACAATTCCACCAAAACGCTTAAAATCAATTGAAACTACTCGGAATCCTCTTCCTCAGACGTCTCTATTACAATCTGACAGGTGCGCGCGTTGTGTCCGGTCTCGCCGCAGTTGCCACAGCGCCGCGCGCGCGTTTCTTCCCTTGGCTTCCGACCACTACTTGCCTGTTTTTCCTGCTTTACCTGTTGCGCAATGTCCCTTTCGTCTTGTAAATCTTGTGCTTCCTGTTGACTAACTGATCCTCCTTGCTGTAGACGTGTTTTTTTAGCCCTCCGGCGTTTGCTAAGCTCCTCCATTCCTTGCCGAAGGATCTGGTTCTCGGTTTTCAACAATGCCAATTGGTGCATCATTTTCGACGTACCCTTGGCAAACTGCTCAACAGCTTCGTAGATTGAGGTTGGGAAGCTATTTTGATGACGGGCAATTCGATTCTTAATGAAAGTATTCTGCGATGAGGCTTCGGTTGGGTTGTTAGGTGTCTGGGAAACCCAAGGTGGGGGGGTACTAGGGCGGGAGTTTGGAGGCGTTGGCGTCTTTAACTTGAGATCGAGCATAGAAATCACTCTCTCGGGGTCGACTGGAAGAAGTCCAGTACCTCGGAAACCTCTTTGGATGTTTTTTTCCGTCATTGCAGCGAAAAATGCAACGCGGAAGGCCGGAAAGAAGTCGTCCTTGGTAATGTGGGTGATGTGAGCCAGCATCGAATCCTCAATTTGCCGACCATATGCCTTCTTTAGCGGGCTAAAACACCCAACATCGAGTGGCTGGAGCATGTGAGACGGATGAGGAGGCATACAGAGGGTGATGATGGTGTTTTCCTTACAGTATTCCTCGAACTCATCAGAGTGGTGGCTCTCGTGGCCGTCGAGGATTAACAGACGATAACCACCCACAGTTCGGGACTTGGTATGCTTCTCAAAATGCCGAATCCAATCCATGCCTTTCTCATTCGTCGTCCAACCGTTCTCAGTAACAGCGACTACCCAGTCGGGTGGAAATCCGCTGTTTTGATACCAAGACGCGAGGTGGTTTTTCCCTGCAACAATGACGAACGGCGGTTTCGTCCAGCCCTGGGAATTGACGCCCTGGATTACCGTAACCCATTCCCGATTGCCAGGCTGTACCTTTTTTGCCTTTGTACGCCCGTCTGAGCTTGTCACAACCGTGGCGGTTGAGATAACGCCCATCATAAACTCAGTCTCGTCGAAGTTATAGATATCCGTATCCTGGATGCCATACTTCGCGATTATATTGCGTACAAGCTCAAGCCAGCTACGAATAATCACTGGATCTTCGCATTTGGCCCTCTGGTAGTCGTACTTCCGCTGGAAACGCGTCCGGAGCTCTGGGCTGCGCTTCACGAAGTTCGAAGCCCAACGCGTCCCGACGCTTGGCGCGTCGCGTGTCGCGAGAAGTCGATTTGCTATATCTCCCACAACAGACAGCCGAGGAGGAAATCCTTTGGCAGCTACGTCGAGGATGTATTGAACAAGGACTGATTCTTCTAGGTCGGTCAATTTCCGCAAATTGGCTGGAACATCGCGTCGTGATTGTCGGCCGGCACGTCGGTGGCGTAGGGTCGTTTCACTAATACCATATATCTTTGCTGCAGTCCTAACGCATAGTTTTTTGAACCTTTGGAGTGCTTCGATGGCAAGGATGATCTTGCTTTCATTAGAAGAAGATTCCAAGTTTTGATGTGGAGGGAAAAACGGTAAAGTGTGGAGGGGGGTGTGTCGCGCGGAAAGTGCGCCGCTCGTTTGGATGCGCCGCTCGTTATACATTTACGTTATCTAATTTCTTCAAAAATTTCGCAAAGTTCTCTAACATGATATTTGAATTTTCTAAATGGACTCGCTGTAGCGGACGCAACTTATATGGTCGGTGATCCCCGCTACATGTGAGCCAGTACGACATTGCTAGAGTAACCTCTTGTCGGACTATGCAAGTTAAGGGTTAGGGCTAACTGTGACCCTAACCCTGCTCGATTTTGACCTTTTTTTCAATTTAATTAAGAATATACGGATTATCCGACATATCCGCCATATCCGCCATCTGTATCCGCCAATCGAAAGTATGGCGGATACGTATCCGCGGCGGATAACCTATCCGCCAAATCCGCCTATCCGCCTATCCGCCTACAGCCCTGCTTTTTTTAATGGCCCTCCCATTTAAATTCGAAAACAGGTCCCGATCGAGTCTGGCGTGCGACGTCAGCTTGTGGCCTGACGATTAAGGCCTCGCCGGTGGTGAGTACGAGCACCTTGGAAATTGTGCGCAGAGAGTTTTCAATAAATTGGTACAGTTGCCATGTGTGAAGCTTAATTAAGATACAGTGAAATGCAAATGCGGGGCACATCGCCCAATGACCCTACCATTTAGCCCATCATTTTAAATTAGCCGCGAAATCTGTACGCATTAGAGCGCAAGGCAAAGAATAGGAGCAAATAAATTCAAGCTTAACCAGCCTTCTGAGACCTTGTATTAATTAATACTGGGCATTTTAGACTGCTGTCTGCAATAAAGCAACTTAACCCTGATATATTGAATAACTCTTAAGAATGGTTTACATAGGGCGCTGAAGCATAGTTGCTACAGGATGGGTGACTGGTGGCTTTCTCTCTCTATGTTTCGCATCCAGCGACCATGCTCCCGTCTAATGCAAGTGTAATGTCAACAGATTTCTGAGTGATTTTTTGTGGATCTCATAACCGATCCCGCGACTCGAGGAGTGACTGACGTGATGCATAAGGCAGTCGCCGTAGCTTCACGTGACACAGAGCGAGCTGAGAAATTCATCGTTGATTTCGGCGGCGGCAATAAAGGTGTCCCGGCTCGTATGAAGAATTCTTCGCCGATGCGGAAGTGGATATTGTCTACAGCGGTGCGTATCCATTTTTTTATGTCAGAGGTTATGCAGGGCTATGAGTTTTGCTTACAAAATTAGACTTCAGGCCCTCAGAGCAGGTAAACATGTCCTCTGCGAAAAGCCCTTTACTATCAACTCATCTAAAGCTCGGCATCTAGTGGAGTACGCAAAATCCCATAACTTGTTTTTAATGGAGGCGGTCTGGACTCTTTTTTCCCTGTCACTTGAATTTCAAAGGATATTGCATGAAGAGAAAGTTATCGGTAAGATTAGAAGAGTAACGTCTGATCTGGCGCACAAACGTGAGCCCTCTGTTGGCAGTAGGTTCTATCAGCCACTCCTAGGCGGCGGCGCATTACTTGATCTCGGCGTGTATGCCATGACATGGATTCAATTCAAATGATTTGTTACCACCATCCTGAAAACATGAAATCGCCACCTTCGGTTATCAGTTCGACCATGCTAAAGGCACCGTTGACAGGTGTGGACGAGAGTACGGTTATCACGATGGTGTGGGACAAGCCGCACATCATCAGCACGGCGACATGCTCCCTGGCAGTCAAGTCTCCAAGAGAATGTTTAGTCAGGGTGCAGGGCGACTTAGGAGAGATTGTTGTGCCGATTTCTACTAATATAGGCCGTTAAAGTTTATCATCAAGATTTTTTCCACGGATGACGGAAAGCCAGACGATGTTAAGACGTACGAGTTCCCAATACCGGGTCAAACTGGGCTGTTTTGGGAGGCAGATGCGTTGCCAGGGACGTTCGTGATGGGAAGATTATGGATGATATATATCCGGCAGAAGAATCAGTTTTCGTGATGGAAGTGTTTGATAAAGTTCATGAACATAACGGATTAAAGTATCCTCCGGAGATCGAGTTTGTTAAAGAATCATAAATCGCGGATTAAAGTGGTAATAATTGCGTGGAGGCAATCCAATAGATAAATATGACATGACTGTGTTTATACATGTAACCTGATTCGAGGCGTTCGAATTGATTATTTTGCGCGGCTCAATCGGCTAAGTTTATTACGGCACCTCCAGATTCTTTCCGGCAGATTGTGTCAGAATCACAACCAGGAAAGCAACGCTGAAAGCGTTCCCTTCAATACGTTAATATTAGTCCCCGCTAAAGCTTCTTTACTTGCTCACCGCAATGAAATCAGCGAGTCTGGCTCTGCTACAGCCAAGTTCAAAAAATGCGTGGCTAACGCGGCCTATCCTGCTGACCCTGCCGCCTGAATGCTTGCAACAAAGCTCATTATACCAAGGGTGGGTTCCTCGACCAACGCATCTTGCAGAGATCTCAAGTTTCTCCCTGCAAAGCGATAAATGTACATATTTGTCAAGTCTAGGTCCACAATAAAACTAATGGGGAGTATTCATGGATGACTTCCTATGACCTCTCTCCTATAATCCGGTAATCATGCACTAGGATGACCTGGAACCTTAAACTATGCCAGATCATGTGTTGTAAGATCGGGCCGCACACCTTCTCGTCAATCCCTAGGTGGATCTCATTTCATTTCAAACCCAACACCAATCGAATCTTTTGTGCGGACCTTCACCCATTCATGCCCCTCATGGCCGCCAAAACAGCTCAAAAACTGCCACCTAACCTTCTCACTATAACCCTTCTTTTTCCACAGATTAATCGCATTTGGAAAGAAATCAATGCCATCCACAACAGACTCGTCATGTGCAATAACCACCAATACATTATCGGCAGCATCAAATAGTTGTAACTTACGAATGGACTCATGCGCAGCCTCTAAATCAACAGTAGACGTCTGAGGCATCTCATAGAAGGGCTCCGTAGCATTTTTGTGGGGATGAAGATCCTGAAACAAACTCCCAGGACATGCTCCAGCATGAATATGTGGCAACGGGCTCAGAATGACTTCAACAGGCAGGGGCCGATACTGGGTTGGTCGAAACTGTCCCGCGAAATGGCAAGTATCTCCACCCATGAGAACAAAGGTGTCGCTGGAAGTGCCTTGTCCTCCCACAGTTACTCGAGCCAGCGCCGCGATATGTCCGACTGTATGCCCGGGGCTGTCGAGGATGTAGTAACTGCCATCACCGAAGAAGTCAACTGCCCTGAAAGATCCAATCGCTAGCTCTTCATTGTTACTCCCATATGAAAGTTCTTGGATTGTGCGATCCTCCCAGTCCTTTTCCGCGAGACTGGAATTCTCATTCGTAGGCCACCCAGGCAAATACGCACTTTTGAAACCAGGCCCAACAATGATCTTGGTACTGGAGGGGAAAGTGCACATGTCGCCAACATGGTCGAAATGGTGGTGACTCCATATCACAGCCTCTATTGTCGAGGAAGGAACTCCATTTTCTTCCAGAATCTCGCTGATATTCTTTTGCACTGTAATTTCCCAACCGAAGTCCGCTAGGAATTTCTGCACGACCGGCGGGAGGTTTTTAAAGTCTTTGCGGAGGCCCAGGTCGAAAACTAACTTCCTTCCAGAAGGGTGTTCTATCAGGAATGAAAACGATGGCGCACCAGCCATAGTATTGTGCTGCCCTATTTCTGGGAGTAAGAGATGCGCTGCCGGAATCGTCATTCGAGTGGTGCTGCGTATGCAGTTAGCACGTCGAGGGAATTCAAACGTCAACAATTTCTTGAACACTTGAAGCAGCAGTCTTGATCTTAGGCGAGACCTACCTGTCAATAATGCGAACGTTAACGACGGTCGACCCGTTGGGGATTTTGAGATCCGGTGCCTGTTCTGGAGGAGCCAGGTACGACTTTTCTTCCATTGCGAATTTAGATGAAGTCTTGGAGAGATGCTGAAGTCATCCGGATTATGGGACATTTAAAACTATTTATCTCGAGGCTCTTCCATATAAGTGAGTCATTCGAATGCGAATACTAGACCCGCAGTTGTGGCTCAGGCTTATCACCGGACATCAGACACTAGTCGGACAAGGATATTGTGTCATTCATTGTTGAAATTTGAGGGTGTGGTGCCAACTAAAGTACACCGATCGTACCAGAATAGCCTAGACACTGGAACAGTCAGTCTGCTGTTATAGTCGGGCCACTGTGCCGTCATTGGTACGCTACCCTTATGGCTACGCTCCTTGAACTTAGCATTAGCATTAACCATCCAGCCAGTAGTTATAGTCGCTCGCTGTGTCGCTATTACGTCATAAGGAACATAAGTAAATATACCATTCAAACCGTCTGAGTTTTCTCATTCGTATGTTACCATTTTTTTATATGTTTAGGAACCCGAATCTTTCGTGATGTTTTCACGCTAGTGTCAGGGCTTGGAGCTGAATTCCTGGCACCAATTTAAGTTTTGTTCGTGTTTTAAGTGCCAAAACTGTTTGAGTCACCCTTGTGCCTCTTTACTATACAGAACCAGGACCCCTGGCCCAACTGGACCTCTAGGCCGCAACCGTTGCGGCTCGTTAGTATGTACGAGTCAATAGTGAATACCTGGTTCAGCCCCCTGAACTACCGGTTATATGTTTAGTGATATAAATATTGATTTTCAATGTGCACCGCTCCCTTGACGTTATATTTAAAGATATCCCTCCATTACTCAAAAGCGATTGAATATTAGAGGACGAAATATGACCCGCATTTGCAATCTTGTACACTCTCAGTCCAATTCAGAAAACTTGTTAGGACAAATAAAGACCCGCGTCTAATGAAAACAAACCCTTCCTGCTTCTTGAAACGTTTTGTGACTAGGGCCTACTCGCTAAGGAAATCCCCTGCCTCCTTCCTCAATCTCATCAGCCTCTGCAACTCCGCCCCCCCATAGCCACCTTGGACATCGTCACCAATATCAAAGGCTCCCTCGGGCACAATGGCAAAAGCCCTCCCACTAATGCTCTCGTCAATGGCTATCCTCGCAACCGCTGATGTGAGCGTTTCAGGTTTCGCAAACGTGATTCCCTTGCCCTCCTCAATACCGTACTCCTTCATCTTGTCCAGAATCGGCGCAAGCATGGGCGTCTTCATCGCCCAAGGCGCAATTAAGTTGCAGCGCACGTTTAGGTCGTCTTTGGCTCGCGCGCGTATCGCGCGGAATAGTCCACGGACTCCAAACTTAGATGCTGTGTATACGGTGTCGTGCGTGTCGTCCACGTAACCTGCCAGTGATGCCACCATGATGATGGATTTTGTGGTAACCTGCGCGTCCAGTCTAGCGTAATGAAGAGATAGGGTCACGGTGTAGTATGTGCCGATAAGGTTGACTTCGATGGGTCGGATGCTGCGTGGTTTGGGTACGTCACCATCGATTGATGCTTCAACAGACAAAACGCTGTCTACGAGATGGCCCGAATCATCGATACCTGCAAAGATGGCGACGACATCTAAGCTCTTGGTTGGCGAATACGCGAGCGCAGACTGGAATGCCCTGACTTGCGACTCCCAGGATATGACGTCGCAGTATATGTACTGCGCTTTGTGCCCTTTGCTTCTGAGCTCTTCCACTATCTGGTCGCCAGACTGGATGTCCGCAATAGTCACATAAGCACCTGCGTTCGCGAAGAGAAAAGCAGTCTCTCGCCCTAGACCCGAAGCACCTCCGGTAATTAGGACGGACTTCTCTTTGAGTAGCGAGAGGTCAATCGAGTCGGATGATATTTCTATCATATTTGTCAGTCCTGTGCATTCGTTGAAATATAAAGAACTCTGAAGAATTATGGACGGACCAGCCGAGGAGCTCCAACTTATTATATACACACATATCCTGTATGAAGGTCTAAATTCAGGACTATTACTAGTGACGGAATTAGCAGCGGGCAAGGAGTCAGCCGCACAAATCAATCGGTAAAGGCTATCAGCGGCATTTCCCAAAACCGCAGCATTCGGCGGCGTGCATTAATTTGGGTATTAGTTGCGGGCACCAACCATCCTGCCAGGGTTAGGGTAGTTGGTCCAAGAGTCTGGGCTCATAATTGATTAGGGAGTTCGAATGAGCGCCTACTCTAAACAGTTTAGCGCAGATGTGTCCTTTGAACACAGCCTCTTCCTCAGACCTACAACAAAATACAACTTAATTCATTTCGCAGATACAGGGTTAAGCGCATATTTCTTTACAGAATTTTCAGCTCCTGCGGCTGAATGCGATGTTGCATGTCTTATCAAGCTGTGTCTATTCAGCTGTGACGGATGCTGACGTTGGAGAAGACCGCCGATGATAAAACCAGCGAGCACGAATTTCTTTTCTCGTTCTAGCCTCAGAAAAACATAGGTACAACCATGTCTAGCGAGCAACTTCCCCCTTTGGTATTCCGGTTCGTGTCGGGCACAAGCAGTACCGCCCAGGAGCAGAGCATTGTGCGCTCTCATGCAATGACAGAATACCGGCGACGCCAACGAACAGATAAGTTACTTTCGACGGCTACTACGAGGCAGAAACAGCGAATCACCGCCATATCCAAGCCTGAGGACGAAGACAACATATGCGGGTGTCTACAATCTCCTTCGCAGCCACTGGATTTGTTTAGTCCGCTATTAAATGAAGAAATAGCCAATCTTCCTATTAGTTATCAGTTCTGTCTTAGATGCGGCCGCGAAAAGCTAATTGAACCTAATTCTATATTCGTTGAAAGCCATGAGCGCGGTCTGGCTCTTCAAGTCCTGTCTTCGTCGCTCATCGCCGATCTTGGGCAGAGAGAATTTGATCCATTTCATAGCATGCCGGGGCTAAGCTACAGTCTTAAAGAGAATCAGCTAGCTGAAATTGACATTGTGAAAGCGTATAGTACGAACTCTAGCTACATCCGTGTGGCAGGAAAGTTTACACTGAATCTAACGGGATATGTAGCTCTAAAGTTTTGTCTTCCTAATTCGATCAAGTCGATCGTTTTTCCTGAGATGGTTAGCGATCCGGCCCTCTGCATGGCTGTACTGTACATGGCATATGCATTCCTGGCGTCTGTCCGAGGTTGGTTTGACCATACCGTCGCTCTAGCGATGAAACAAGCCTCTATCACTTATATCAACAAGACTATCTCAAACCCAGCAACTGCTACTCAATCTGGGACTATGGCCTCCATAGCTTTCCTAACCAGTGGGACCTGGGTAAGATGCTCTTCTTTTGTCCACAGTGGAAGATGGCGTTATGGAATACCTATTAACAAGGGAAACAGGCTTTCGGGGCAGACTCGGCTCCAATTGAAGTAGGAGCTCATTCCGCGGGCTTAGAGGCTATAGTAAAGCACAGGAATGGGCTGAATACGCTGATCAATGACGGTTTCGAGCAAATGCTGCGCAAGTTCATCGTCATGTAAGCACCTCCTTTTTCCGCTTGATTTTTGAATTTGAAACTCAGATCTGGAACAGGCAGCATTTCTTGATCTGCGCTCTGTCTGGCGCCTACCCCAGCATAGCCTATCTTCGCGATTTTGAAGAGGCATGCACAGCACCTGAAAATAATATCCCGCTTCAAGAATGCCCTTTGTACTGCCCAACCGAGAATTTCCAGTTTCTCCGTCAGTCAAAGCGCTGCACTCCCCAAATACTAAGAATTCTCATTCTCACTCGAGACCTTATCGAGATATTTCTCAGCAGTCCCTCAACCACTCCTGAAAGCAGTGAAATTCTTGGACCGAGGCTGACAGCGTTACGAACCGAGCTTGAGTCCTTTCCACCTACCGCAAGAATTTATGCAGGCATTTCGAATGATGCTTCCAATCACAACAGCCGCTCCGGTTCAGCTCTAGCTCGAACCAATAATGCCTACATCTACGAATCCATACGCCTTGCATCTCTTATAACTCTTCGCGTGTTTGTTCACAAACTTTCCTCGTTTACCGATGTTCCCGAGAACATGACTCAGGCGCTCATTTCCGCACTCAAACACACTGACATCGGTGGCACTTGGGGTGATATGCTTGGCCCGTTGTACTGGGTTGCTCTGACTGGATCTGCCTGTGGCCAGGGCAAACCTATGCACCGCTTTTTAGATAGTACGTTAGGTCGCGCGATGTTCGAAATGGGGTATACCGTGAGAGATTTTAGGTGCACGGTTGTGCCAGTCAAGAGATTTGCGGAGATGCATCGGAATTTAACCTTGAGACGGAAGAGTGCATGATGGCGAAGGGAACTAGAGCTGTGTATCCAACGAAGAGCGAGCTGGTGTATGTCACTTCGCCCTGGACGAAATCATATTAGCATTGAGAACATGGAACGGTAACGGATCAATATCTTACGAATGTCAGGATCTATGCCACAGGGAGTGTTCGTTGCCCAGGTGGTAGAAGAAGAACGCAAGTATGCCCGTCACGCCAAGCGCAAACAGAACAAAATGGCATTGACAATGTAAAGATAGCTGACTCGTCAAGAAAGATGTACCACTTTAACGAATTGACTACCCTGACGTTGACGCTTGAATAAGGTGAACATATTGGACAATTATGACTCTGCTGAAGGAAGGTTCTCTTTGGTAGTAATGTATATTGCCTTCAATCCCAACCTGAAATAATACGATGTAAAGCTGCCTGTAACTCTTTTAAGTGGCGCAGCCTGCCTTGATTCACTAACCATGCCATTTCAAGGATTTGTGTCCAACACGTTCTCCATAGCTCCAGAATGCAAGTGGTAACAAGCCTACGGAGACTGCATACGAGATGATGTACTCACTGAGCTCGGTGGTCGGTGCAATTGGGTCCAGCGCCTGCCCAGAAGGGTTTAGCGTTCGCCGCACTGTAGACAGCTTCGAGTCAACATTTCGCGCGGGTAGCCGAGAAGGTTGCCGCAGCTAAGCTGGATTTTGGACAATCAAATTACGTTCTAAAGCTGAATTTCCATCCCGATTCCAAATCAGCTTTCTTGTGCAGCAATATGTCCAGCACCACTATAAATAGGCCTCTTTCCACCATGCTCAACGGTTCTATCTGTCTTTTTCTTTCCTCATCGATCATATAGATTCGTTTCTCTAGCCTGATCTTTTTATTCTAGCCAAGTCTTGCAACAAGCGTTCTTTCTTTCACCACCGTCAGAATGAAGCTCTTAGGGAACAATATGACAGTGGCCCTGGCCGTTATGTGCTCGTTGAAGTCGGTAGCTGGGAATCAGGCCTGTTCCCAACGTCCTACTCCTAGCTCCTTTTACGGGAGCTTGACGCAGCCATACTACCCGCACAATGCTGTCTGCAATGACTACATGATTCCGGTGGACGTCGAATACACCAATGTCGCTTTCAATGCCACTAGGTGGAGTGATGACTACGGGCTCAACAACTTCTTAGATGTTCTTACTAGCCGTGCTGGCGTTGACAATTCCCCGCCTGTTGGCCCTGCTTCGCCGTCGACACAAAAGGCTACGGTGAATATTGCCGCGACATTCTGTACTCCGAAGAATAAAAATGGAAAGGAGAAGACTGTTATTCTTGCAACGCATGGTATCGGGCCAGCACGAGCCCACTGGAATGCACCTGTCCAGCCGGATCAATACAACTTTGTCCAGTACGCGATTGGTCAAGGGTACTCGGTGTTCTTCTACGACCGTCTTGGAACTGGAGCTTCCGACAAGTAAGCCAGATAAACATCGAAATTTGGCGGAGGAAAAGCTAACTTCCATCAGAGTTTCGGGATTTGACAATTCCATCTTCAAGGCCATTTCTGTGCTCCAAAGCATCTCCAAGCTCGTCCGCAATGGTCTCTACACGGGATGCTTAGGAAAGCCAAACAAGATTGCGCTGATTGGATTCTCATTTGGTTCATACACAACCCACGGGGCGATTGCAACGGATCCAAGTATTGCGGATGCCGTCATCTTAACAGCGATCGGATTCAACCTGACTGGCATCAACGTCAATGGTTTGCTCCGCTCGTTTGTTCCACGCGTTGCTTCACTTCAAAACTCTGCTCTCTACGGCGACCGCGACCCAGGCTATGTGACCTGGGTTGATAAGTATACCCAGATCTGGAAGTGAGTGTTAATCTTCAATCAGAACAGGGAATTGAATGCGAACAAGTGCTAATCTCCAATAGCTATTTCAAGTATCCCAACTACGATCCCGTCATAGCTGATTATGCCGAGGAAGCAAAACAGCCATACGCTATGACCGAGTTCCTCTCTTTGCTCAGCGGTCCTACGGACGCTAGCGCATTCAAGGGTCCTGTCCTGGTCAGTACACTTCATGTTCCCTTTGGCACCAGTTTAAATTATCGTTCCCAAGCTTGCTAATATTACCGATTAGGCTATCACTGGTGAATATGACTATATCTTCTGTGATGGATACTGCTCCGGACTCTTGGAAGAGCCTGGGAGAACTTATTACAAAAACGCAAAATATGTACCTTATATTCACCCCGGAGCTAGTCATCAGCTCTTTCTTCATCACAACGCTACCGGGGCGTTCCAGGTTATTACTAACTTCTTGAATGACAACGGGTTGTAATATGTTTCGTCTCGTCCTGGATATTGTTCTCACTACGGAGAGAAATCGATCGATTTAGGAGCTGGCGAATTCTCTGAGGAAGCTATTTGCGATGATTGGAATGGATATGCTCTTTAGAGAATAAAGTCGTAACTCATATGCTTCATAGACTATCATGAAAGCTGCCTCCCATCTTCACTATAACGGCCATGTCTATGTAGCCTGTGATAATGCATATTGACACAGCTTCTTAACGTTTCCCTTGCTCTTCACAAACCCTTTCCGCTTAGCATGACGACTCACTATCGCGGCACTCCTGCTCTCAACCTCAATGAAATAGTGTTATTCGAAGTTCCTCTATCTTTTTGATTCTGTCTTCGGCTGCGGGTATCCCCCCCTCGGGGACGTCGTCCGCGACGTCGACGTAGAATTCGGGATCATAACCGTACATAGCTCGGAAAGGCGACATCCTGAGTGTGTGATTCAGAGTATTGTTATATGCAAAAGCAGCTGTTGGCAATAGCTTGGCCCAATCCATCTGCTCAAGGTTCGTGAACGCTCGAAGGTAAGTTTCAACGATCCTGTTGAGAATTTCTGTTTGGCTATCCGTCTGGGGATGAAAGGCTGTAGATAATCTGCGCTTGATCAATGAATGGTAGCAAATTTCTGCCCAAAATTTACTCGTAATCCACGAGTCGCGATCAGTTACAATACCAGCTGAAGGTCCAAACCTAAGCTCCACTGCAGTGTGTATGAGCTCAGCCAACTCGGGTGCAGCAATGTCATCCCTGATTGGAAGAAGCCATCTTCGTATTACCTGTCCACGATCGTCAAGATCGCATTACAGTCTTCAGTTCCCGGCATGGAAACTGGCAGCTGAGTAATCAGATCGATTGAAATCTCCTTCCACGGCCTGCTCGGTGGTGGTAAAGCTTGCAGCTCGCCATATGGCTTGTGTCTGGGAGCGGCATTTCCCTCGCAGACAGGACAGGTTTGAACGTATTCCTCCACGTCTTGCCTCATGCCCTCCCATTTGAAGTTGCGCTGCAGCAATTCCAAGGTCTTCTGAACACCCCAGTGCCCAGCGATCTCTGCATCATGGTGTAATCGCAGAAGCTCGTGCACAAGGCGGGACCACCAGTCTCTTCCCGTTGTAGAGCAACACTCCGTCGCTCTCACATTGGAATTACTGTCTAGTTAAAGGATCTCTTCTCAGATCTTTAACCACTCGCTGGCAGAAAGGATCTTCTTTCTGCGCAGCGGCCACCAACTCTCGCAGTCCTATACTAGGCATCTGCGTTGGTGTCTCGGCTTGGACCGCAGCCCTTGCCCGTCTCCTGGTCAGGTACTGCAACTTGACCAGTCTCAAGAGGTGATCAGCGTCTAGCCCATCTTCCAGGGGTGCCTCTTCCAGAGGACTTCTCAAGAGGTGATTAGCCTCTACCCCATCTTCTAGGGGTGCCTCATTGCTTAGAGGACTTGACTGTTCTTCATCTCGGGGCCGTAGCACCCTATTATCCAATTCCTCAAATTGGGACCGCAGCACCCCCAAGCGATGTGGAATAATAATCTGTTGTATGCGGGCAATCTTCGCCTCTAGCGTAGCCAACAATTCTGAAGATGAATCCTGCAGAACTTCGTTCCGCCTGGACATCATACTTCGTGACGGCGCATCAGCCGGGTTCATCAACCATGATCGCCATTTAATCACGGAGTCATATGGCGTCAGGTAATAGCACCATCGTGCTTGCCTGCCATTGAGTCTTGGTTGTCTCATGAAACCCTGTAAATTATGATGGTCAGTTAACACCTCAATAGGGTACGCACTGCCTTCCAAATAATGTCGCCAATGCTTGAAAGTTGCACAATAGCCATCATTTCTTGATCAGGGGTCCCGCCGTAATTCAATTCAGGGCCCTTGAATTGTTTGGAATAAGAAGCGATAGGGTGCCAGCGCCCTTCAAACAATTGTGACAAGATCGCTCCCAAGCCGAATTTTGAAGCATCTGTCTCCATTCGAATTGGCCGATCGGGGTCAACGTGCCGTAGCAAAGGTGCTTCCTCGAACGAACTAAGCAATTGAATGAATGCCTTTTTCTGTGCCTGGCCCCATTCCTTCTTAAAATCTCCCGTCTTCTTGCCATGTCTTGCTGCCCTTCATTTGGCTCGTAAGAGGTCGAGCAAGAGCAAGGCTGGAATATCCCTTGATCAACCGGCTACAAAAATTGCAAAATCCTCATAGCACTTGTACATCCCTAAATGACTCAGGAGGGTTTGTCTTCCATCCTGAAATGGTTTTGACCCCGCTAGGGTCCATCCCGACTCCTTCTGGATTAATGATGAAGCCGAGAAATTCCATTTCCTTCTGGTAGAACTGGCACTTGGAGGGTTTAGCGTATAGCTCAGCCTGCCGCAGTCTCTCACATACTTGGCTGGGGTGCTCTGTATGCTCTTGTTCTGATCGAGAGAAAACTAGAATATCGTCGAGATACAGTATACAGAAATCATCCACCAGTCCCCGCAAGGTATGGTTGATGTAGGCCTGAAATGCCGCGGGTGCATTAGTCAGCCCAAACGGCATCACCAAATATTCGAAATGACCGTATCGCGTGCGGAACGCCGTCTTCCATTCGTCTCCGGGCTTGATTCTGATGCGATAGTACCCATCCTTCAGATCGATCTTGCTGAACATTGTGGTGCCGTTCACTCGGTGTCTCGGTCCAGGATCTCTCCAATGAAAGGTAAAAGGGTACCTATTCTTGACCCTGACACTTTTCAATCCTGTACGTCGCGCCGCACGCCCCACGCTCCAGAATCACATATGTGTTAAATGTTTAATGTAGTTACCAGTTTGTTTTTGGTATAGCGTGGACGTCAAATGAAAGGCTGTAGAAGGGTCAGGAAGTATGTTGGCATTTGTGGTTCTTGTACCATCTGCGCTAACCAACTTTCTATAGCATTTGTACCAAAACAAGGCGGTGTCTCCACTGCCTACACCTGTTCACTATGGTGCAGCACTCTCATCCAGTAAAATCCCAAACTCTAATTTTGTATGGCATATGCCTACCATCCTACGCTACGCGCTGCAGGCCATCCAGCACCAGTTATATGGTCACCAGCAAGGCTTGGCGAGAGATCCACCATCAAGACCAGTTGTAGCGCCCACGTGGTGATTTCAGGAACTCTCATAGGGAGATGCTTTCTCTGCAGCCAAGCTCCACCAAGAGCCTCATCCGCGAACGACACTCCAATCTTCACTGAGCTTCGCGAAATAAAATCCTCTTCAGTCATGCCAAGCTGCTACCAAGTTCGCCAAGTTTGCTGCTCTTCGTCGAAGAAGCTACCGAAATATCAGAATTATGACACTGGCCAGCACAAAGACACTTGCAAAATTTGCTGCTATGCCGTTATTACGAATCACACTCGGCGATGTGGCAACTTGGCGCGAATTGTATCTAAGTAGGGCAAAACCACCCTTGCCACTCTCTGTATACGACTCGAAGACCTCGATACGCCAAGGGTGTAGGTCGAGATAGCCCAGTCGGTCCCACATAAAAGCTCAGTCTCGCCCTCTCTCTCTCCGACCAACGGTGTCCAGTATACATCATCGACCGACACCTGTCAGGATGGCGCTCGACCAGTACACCTACGTCTTTGTGATCGGCACTATGTTTGCCATGCTTGATGCCTATAACAACGGTGCCAGTGAGTAGCTCGGACCTGCTTCAGTGTGTTATGGCTGCTGATTAATTTGATAGACGATGTGGCAAACGCCTGGGCGACCAGTGTCTCATCGAGGTCCATCTCGTATAGACAGGCAATGATACTTGGTACCATATTTGAGATGGTTGGAGCGATCACTGTCGGCGCGCGAACGGCCGAGACTATCAAGAACGGCATCATTCCCAACTCGGCCTTCCACGGCAATGCTGGTGTCCAAATGCTCGCATTCACCTGCGCGCTCGCAGCTGCCTCTTCATGGGTTATGTGGTGCACGCGACACTCTGCCCACGTGTCGTCGACTTACTCGCTCATCTCGGCCGTCGCCGGCGTCGGTGTAGCGACCGTCGGAGCCTCCCAGGTCCAGTGGGGCTGGAACAACGGCAAGGGTCTCGGTGCCATCTTTGCCGGTCTGGGGATGGCTCCTGTCATTTCCGCCGGGTTTGCTGCTACCATCTTCATGCTCATCAAGCTCGTTGTGCACATTCGCAAGAATCCCGTGCCGTGGGCCGTCTACACCTCGCCCTTCTTCTTCCTCATCGCCGGCACCATTTGCACACTGTCTATTGTCTACAAGGGCTCTCCCAAACTAGGCCTGAACAAGAAGCCTGCGTGGTATGTTGCCGCGGTTACCATGGGCACAGGCGGCGGTGTCGCAGTCCTCGCGTGCATCTTCTTCGTTCCCTTCGTGCACGCAAAGGTTATCAAGAAGGACTACACCGTCAAGTGGTGGATGTTCATCCTGGGCCCTCTGCTCTTGAAACGCCCAACCCCTGCCGATGCTGACCGAGCCAATGTTCCCAACTACGCCGTTATCCAGGAGGAACAGGGCGAATTGTCGTCCATTCAGTCACCAGAATCCGCCGGTGAATACGATGCCAAAAAGACAGAGACCGGAGACGTGCCCATTACGAGCTCCGGCGAGGAAAACGAGAAGAAGCTTGCTGCGTTCGAGACGACACAGTCTACCTACAAAGAGCTCATGGCTCAGGGGGAGCGCAAGCTGCTTCTAAAACTCATGAAGGAGCGAGGTCCCATCGGCTGGGCTATGCGCACACTCCGTGACAATCCTATGGGCGCTGGCCAGCTCTACGAGCTTCACAATATCAAGATTCTCGCAAAGCGCATTCCTGCAATGATCGTTTGCGGTGCTCTCTATGGTCTGCACTATGACATCCACGCTGCACAGACTGGTATTGCTGGCACTCCGGAGGGTGAACGCATGCAGCGTGTGTATGCAAACGCAGAGAAGTACCCCAACGAAGTCGAGCACACCTACTCGTTTGTCCAGATCCTCACCGCTTGCACTGCATCCTTTGCCCATGGCGCGAATGATATTGGAAACTCGGTCGGACCCTGGGCTGTCATTTACTCGGCCTGGTCTACCGGTAGTGCCGCTGCTTCCAAGGCTCCTGTCCCCGTCTGGCAGCTCGCCGTTCTGTCTGCAACCATCTCACTCGGCCTTATTACCTATGGTTACAACATCATGAAGGGTGGGTGGAACTAAATGGCGTACCTTGACTACTTGTGCTGACTCTGTTCTTTCACAGTCATGGGTAACAAGATCACATACCATTCGCCTAGTAGAGGTTTGTCGCCTTCCTTTCGGCTAACATGGCATCTGCTGACTCTGCTCGTTTTAGGCTGCTCTATGGAGATGGGCGCTGCTGTCACTGTCCTCCTCTTCTCGCAGTTCTCTCTTCCCGTCTCTACCTCTATGTGTATCACTGGTGCTACCGTCGGTGTCGGCCTTTGCAACGGCACCTTGAAGGCAGTCAACTTCCAGCGAGTAGGTCTCCTCCTCCTCTCATGGATCGCCACTATTCCCATCGCTGGCACTCTCGGAGGAGTACTCATGGGCCTGTTTATCAATGCTCCTCACTTTGCCTAGACAGAGTCTCACTTCCAAATTGATGGGACGCATTGTTGACTCATGGATACTCATTACCGATTGTTAGATTATGGCAAATATAAATAGTGTATTGCGGTATAAACAGGGGGGTGGGGGCGGGCGTGGTCTCGTATCGGCCAGGTGGAAGGCTGGCAATAGCCTTATTAAGCTCGCCGTTTAGGCCGTTAATGGAGCCCAGGGTGTAGATATTTGGGAATTGTTGTGCTTGTGCTCTCTGGTGGTGCATGTTATTGAGCATCGCCGCAGTAGTGGGTGGCTTTGCCATATGGTAAGGCAGAGGTCCATCGTGAGCATCACATCAGCCATTGCATCTTATGTTGCGCATTAAGACACTCACAGGATGTGAACAATGGGGGAAATGCTCAAACCAACAGCAGAGAAAGAAAGTTCAGTAAATACACAGCTATCTGCTGAGCCTCGGCATACACCGACGCTTAGGATGAACCGTATATCCTATCTTAGAAGCTGTATCCAGAAGCTAAGATAATGTAGGTGAAGTAGATAAACATCCTTGTATCATAACACAACCGGGCAAACTTCGACCGTCACGTGACAAAACATTATCAGTGTTTTCTCATAGCAGCCCGAGACCTTAAGCAAAGGATATTGTATATCTCATAGATTTACTTAAGCAAAGGATATTGTATATCTCATAGATTTACGGATCCTATCGTTTTACTAATCAGGGCTGTGGCGGATGCGGATATCCGCCAAATTTTTCCCATATCCGCATCCGCCATCCGCCTTTCTATCCGCCATCCGCCTTTAAACATTTGCAAAATCAAAATTCATTAATAGTTATTATAGTTATCTAATTTCTTTAAAAATTTCGCAAAATTCACTAACATGATATTTGAATTTCCTAAATGGACTCGCTGTAGCGGACCCAACTTATTTGGTCGGTCATCCCCGCTACATGTGAGCGTGTACGCCAGTGCTAGAATAACCACTTCTCGGACTATGCAAGTTAAGGGTTAGGGCTAATTCTGACCCTAACCCGGCTAGAGTTTGACGGTTTTTTCAATTTATTCCACCTTGACATTCCACAGAGTCCTTTGGATTGTTGTGGCATTTTCTATCAGTGAATGCGATGTGCTGATTATTAACGGCCTTGTTTGCTGGGTTCAAGTATCTTGTTCCCACCTAAAGGCTCTCCGTTGCTTGCCCAGGATCACGCGGTCACTGGTGTGCTGGCTGTCAGATAAGGGTAGGGCGTATACCCGGGACGAGTATCGCCACATGTGCGGTACTGGTAGATCGAGTTGCTTCCCTTAGAAAATGACTTACTTGCTGGTCCAAATGGGTGTGATTTCATGCCTCTTCAGATCCTACATGATCTCTTAGAGTCAAGATCGAAAACAAAGACTCGGATGAAGGTTCTCAAGAAGGCACCGTTTTCTTCATGAGCAACAGCTTACCCTCAATGGACTACACTTCAAGGGACAAGGCAAGGCGAGGTAAAAATTCGTGTACTAGGAGCTAAGAATACAACTGGAAGACAAGATCTATAGTAGACAACAATATTCTGTCAGGGCTAAGGTTACAGTGGTTGCATCGTCACCGTGACAGTCTAGAGATTCACCGGCTTTATACGATACAGACCAACAGAACTGCCGCTGCGACTGTTGTAAGTGAGACTCCCAACATCTGTCCAGCAGCACTTGTCGGCGTTGTGGTCGCAGACGGAGAACTAGAAGTGGAGGCTGAACCCGAACCAGAAGCATGAGTGGATGATGAAGCAGAACCAGTCGAAGAAGCGCCTCCGATTCCGCTTGAACTTCCCGGCGGATTGAAGCAGTACTCGCTGACGGATACATCTCTCGTCGAGTTTCCAGATCCACCACATTTCAATTTAGTCACGTCACCAACAAGAGTTGCATTCGCTACTACCGGGAGTTTTCCAAAACCGTCATTCGAGTACGCCGCACAGCTTGGGTTCGTGCCGGAGAGACAATTGCTTGCGATGCAGCAGGCTTGAAGCTGGGGTCCAGCAGAATGAGGGATGATGGCTTTTGCGGGTGTACAACGCCTGTTGAAGACCAGATCAAGGGAGCTTCGTGTTGTGTCGATATCGAGCTGTTCGAAACCGAGAGATGTGAGGGCGTAACACACCTGATCGATAAAAAACCCCATTTCATAGGAATCGAGATCCATGAACCTGACAGCGTTTTAGTCATACTACAGGAACTAGAAGAAATTGGAGAGGATATTCTGACGTACTTGTGCACTTCGTATTGACTAGCTTTGCCCTGATACGAAGGGAAGGCTGACGAATTGCCTTGATAGGAGCATCCATAAAAAGTACCAAAGTACTGGTAGATGTGAGTGAGTAGGCGACTGTTTCATCGAAAGTGAGCATTTCCACTTGTAGAAATCAAAAGATTGGCTCACTATTGATTCGAGTCCGTACCGTCGGCCGGTTTGTTCTCCTGCAACGGCCCCGCCCCGCCATCGTCGAGAAAATTGACCACCATACCCTCAGAACCGCCTCGGTTGGTGCTTGCCCAACCTCCATTAAAGTACGATAACAGATTCACTGTTGCCCCATGGTATTGAGCTGGTGCTGTAATACCAGCAACGGTGACGTTTACCTGCTGGTAAGGTGAGTAGTTGCCAAGGATGAATGTATTGACAATAACAGTCATGAGCTCAAGTTGGGACGCTGGACTGTTCGGTTTATTTAAAATCTTGGGTGTATAGTAATCACAAATTGTCGTGTAGTTGGGGCGCTGGGCTAACGCAGCGCTGGCAACGGCAAGCGCTCCAAGGAGGACGAGACAGACCATTGTTGCGATGGACAAACGTGTCTTCAGGGCAGACGAAAGCAAAGGATTGTAAGAATATTTTGCAGACAATATCTGGGAGTTCAGAAGGAGAAGGGGACCGAGGGAGTTGATATCCTACTTTAGAGTAAGAGGCAGTGCCACGGCAACGTATTAATTCCTCGTTTTCGTACGTCCTGGAACAGTCTCTTCCATTGATCAAAATTCTCGTTTCGAAAACTCTAATCATATCAATGCCGAAAAGCAGAAGTATAAGCAGACCCATTCTGTTCCTTCAGCGGCCAAGTTGGTGGCCTTGGAGCATCTCGCACAATGATGCTGAAAATGGGCTAGCGTGGGGCGCTTGCAACGTTCCATTCTGGCTCCTCTTTGCATTCTATCACCGTCTGTGCATTAGCGCTGCATTAAGTATATTGCAGCAGTTACGGATTGGATGCACACGAATGACAAGTGTGAATATTCAGTAAGTGAATACGACTAATTGAAATTGGAGGCTTAGTAGAAGTGGAGTCCTATCTTTGTTTTTCGCGACGCCATTCTTGACGACGAAATAGTTGTTGATCGTTGGCACGTTCACAACGGCTCTGGCTCTAGCCTATGACGCAAAGACCATAGCAATGCGTAAGTCCTAGGGAAAGCTCAACTGCGATACGGATGATAATAATTGTGCATGGGAAGAACTATGCGATGATTATTACGGTCGTTAATGAAAGGTCAGTAAACGAGCGTTCAATCTCCTTTGTGTACGCGTTACTGTCGAGCTTTTCTGGACTTTTCTGTGCTATTATTATACTATTTTGTTCTGTCAGACTGTGGATGAGGTACGACCGCTAGACTCACAATATTGTCATAAGTTACCTCGCATGTAATAGAGAAGGTCGTCAATGTCGGATGAGATGAACTAGCTACTATATAAAGTTGAAGTAAGTTGATCAAGACTTTAAACAAGTCAAAGCGGGAGCCATAAAGGACTTGATTTCAGCTCTTGATATTGGCTCGACTCTTAAGGTTTAGAAGAAGAGATGTTCTCTGTATGGGACTCCTACAGGATACGCTGTTGTTATAGAGCATGAAAATATCATTGTATAACTTTACATCTATTCTTTCTTGCGCAGGACGGTAATTGGCTTCGGACCGGACGGCTATATTACCTAGAGAAGTCTTACTAGCCGCAGGACCACGGCGTTATAAGAAGCGATCATTAAGGCTTAGATAGAGAATAAGGAGCAGAATATAACTTTTCGAACAGGGGCGTCAGGCTAACGGGCTGTCTATCGTGGTGTCCCATTACTCTTAGTCTTCGTAGTCAACTTCTAAAGACTCTTGCATTCCTGGCCTAATATTGAATCCAGTCTTCCTCCCCACCAAGAGCCAACTGGTATATCGTTACCTATGGGAGCAATCCATAATAGTGACGTTGCCGCTTTTAGACGTTACTCTTTACTTAGTCTACGATGTCATGGGGCTATGTATGTTTGGGTGTTTCAAAGTGAATTTCACAATCTGCTCTATACCTAAGTTTCTATTACCACACTTGATTCTAGTCCTGCATAGGAGTGGTGATCCCTGGTAAGACCCTACTCTTGGGTCGTCATCTCATCGAGAGCGGTTCGAGGGCCCAGATAGTTGGCCGTCGTCCTCGCAATCTTCGCGAATTCGAAGTTTAAGCCGTAGGTTTTCTGGCCCGTGCCGTAGCCGCGAGTGACCTGCGATGTGCTAAGCATGGCCCTAATCCAGGAAATGTACTCGGCATCGTCCTCGAGGATATTGCTCGCGATCTCAATCGGGAAGAGCCAGAAGAGCGTCGAGTCATGGCTGCGGTGGAAGTTAGCGAGTTGGAACTCGAAGGCATGACAGATTTCGACGGCCAGTTCGATCAAGGAGGAGACTTCGCTAGGGAGGAAGAGAGGGGTCTGTGACAGGGCAATTGTCAAGATCAAGTCTGATTCGCACGGCTTGAATGTGCACAGCAGGCTAAACAGGCAGAGGATCACCGCGTTGTAGAGGGCGATTTCTGTGGCTGTAGTGAAAGATGAAAATAGCATGACTTTTCGACCCGCACGTGTCGGACTGAGAAGGTGATCAGACGGGACAAATTTAGGGTCAATTACCCACATGGCGTTGCGGTTCACTTGCTCCCAGCGTCGTCGCCAGTCATAGATCCTTGCGATCTGATGCTCGATGCGCTGGATAAGGTCGAGCTTAAGGTGCTCCGAGGACCATCGCTTAAGTTGGGCCTGATCCTGGAGAAAACCTGGGATGTAGGCAAGGATGTCGACAAGTTGGTTCTGCGCGTTCTTATTGTTGACATCTCCGCCTATGGCGGACCAAGGCTTAGTTAGCCAGGCATCTTGTTCTAAAAACGTCCTAGTCTTGCTGATTAAGGCCACGATAATCTAGAGGAAATGTCAGTGTCCTGGCTCCGACTTAGACTAAATTTCCTCACTTACCAGTGTCGCCCTACAGGATTCAAAGACCGGTCTCAAATGATCTACTGCAAACCTCTCTGGGCCGCAGATTTGAATTAATTTCAACAGCCCTTTGATGTGAAACGATGCAGCTTGGATGTCAGGTACCGAAGTCTATGGTCCCAATAAGCTCGCGATTCGACCATAAGGCAGCGGAACCAGGTACAGTAGAATCCTACTTACGGAGTGCATCAAGAGGATCAAAATAGGTACGATCAAGGTTTCGCTACCAGGGAACCCCACATTGTAGAGCCGAGACGTCAGTGCACGAACTGTCCTTTCATAGTGAATTGCTCCTAATACTTCTATATCGGTTTGATGATGGTGCTTTCCAAAGATGCTAAGAGAAAAAGCTCGAGATGCCTCTAAAGATAAACCATCGATTCTCCCCTCGGCGGACATTTGGAGCCATGGAGTGCCATAGCTACTCCACACAAAGTTATTGAAGAGATATGCAAACTGGATGCTCTCCTGGAACGCCACTAAACTCATCTCTGGGGGCACAGAACTTTGGTCCCCTCCGTCATTGGAGGAACGAACCAGCTTCCTGTGGATATGCTGGGTATCGAGAAGAGTGGGCGCAGCTTTCGATATCTCTGTTGGAGCAGAAGAAGTTGGTTGGGCGTGTCGTTCTGCAAAGCTATGGAAACGCATCTCCAGTTTTCTTTCGTACCCCGAACATTTGTAGCCAGCCTTTTCGCACCGCCTACAAGCTGGCGTGGACTCATCTAGTATATCACAGAAGTGAGCTATGGGTGATTACGGACAGTTGGGTGAGGTAAGAATCGTATTACGGAGGAAGTGCATGGAATAGCGTAGCTACTTACCGCACTTGACTCTCCTCCTTAAACAAGTATGACAACCTTTGCTGCGTCCGGGAACACCAACCATATTGACCACGTTTGTGACTGATGAAAAAAGGTCTATATCTGCATCTCGTCAATTGCTTCCCTATAGGGATGGGCATTGAATTATTGTAGCCTATACTTACTAGCAGGCCGTTAGGCGGCCGGTAGGACTGGAGCCCACGACATCCTTGTCTAGGACTACAAGGATAATTCGACGAAAGGGAGATCATGGATCGTAACTATAAAATCTGACCCTAACCCTGGTATGCACCCCGCCGAATGCTGCGGTTTTGGGAAATGCCGCTGATAGCCTTTACCGATTGATTTGTGCGGCTGACTCCTTGCCCGCTGCTAATTCCGTCACTAGTAATAGTCCTGAATTTAGACCTTCATACAGGATATGTGTGTATATAATAAGTTGGAGCTCCTCGGCTGGTCCGTCCATAATTCTTCAGAGTTCTTTATATTTCAACGAATGCACAGGGCTGACAAATATGATAGAAATATCATCCGACTCGATTGACCTCTCGCTACTCAAAGAGAAGTCCGTCCTAATTACCGGAGGTGCTTCGGGTCTAGGGCGAGAGACTGCTTTTCTCTTCGCGAACGCAGGTGCTTATGTGACTATTGCGGACATCCAGTCTGGCGACCAGATAGTGGAAGAGCTCAGAAGCAAAGGGCACAAAGCGCAGTACATATACTGCGACGTCATATCCTGGGAGTCGCAAGTCAGGGCATTCCAGTCTGCGCTCGCGTATTCGCCAACCAAGAGCTTAGATTCGTCGCCATCTTTGCAGGTATCGATGATTCGGGCCATCTCGTAGACAGCGTTTTGTCTGTTGAAGCATCAATCGATGGTGACGTACCCAAACCTCGCAGCATCCGACCCATCGAAGTCAACCTTATCGGCACATACTACACCGTGACCCTATCTCTTCATTACGCTAGACTGGACGCGCAGGTTACCACAAAATCCATCATCATGGTGGCATCACTGGCAGGTTACGTGGACGACAGGCACGACACCGTATACACAGCATCTAAGTTTGGAGTCCGTGGACTATTCCGCGCGATACGCGCGCGAGCCAAGGACGACCTAAACGTGCGCTGCAACTTAATTGCGCCTTGGGCGATGAAGACGCCCATGCTTGCGCCGATTCTGGACAAGATGAAGGAGTACGGTATTGAGGAGAGCAAGGGAATCACGTTTGCGAAACCTGAAACGCTCACATCAGCGGTTGCGAGGTAGCCATTGACGAGAGCATTAGTGGAAGGGCTTTTGCCATTGTGCCCGAGGGAGCCTTTGATATTGGTGACGATGTCCAAGGTGGCTATGGGGGGGCGGAGTTGCAGAGGCTGATGAGATTGAGGAAGGAGGCATGGGATTTCCTTAGCGAGTAGGCCCTAGTCACAAAACGTTTCAAGAAGCAGGAAGGGTTTGTTTTCATTAGACCCGGGTCTTTTTTGTCCTAACAGGTTTCTGATGACTGAGTCACATCTTTCGTGCTAGGTTTCATCGCTTTTGAGTGATGGAGGGCTATCTTTAAACATAACATCAAGCGAGCGGTGTACATTGAGATCAATATTTATATCACCAGCAAGATGGGACGATCTATATAATCGCTGAAATACAAATTTCAAAGTTAGGAAATTAATTTTTTCTTCCATTTTGCTGCTAAGGAACGCGCCCTTACCCTGGACAATCCTCTGGAGATCACATGACAAAAGTATTGTAAGAATTAAGTAAGAACAGAGTCAAAAAACTCACTGTGGATTTAATTCTAGGAACCGAAATTTCTCGTGAGGTTTTCTAGGGTCAGGGCTTGGAGCCTATTTTCGGCACCAATCTAAATTTCTCCCGTAGTTTTGGTACCAAGACTGTTTGAGGCACCCAGCGTGAATGAGTCAATACTCAATATGGTGACTAACGGTTAGTCCCGACAAACAGGGTTTTCCTTAAATTAATAGGTGTGGGAATGTTGTCATAAGTTAGGGCCTGATTCTTTTTTTTAATGGCCCTCCCATTTACTTTTTTAAATGGGAGCTCCGTTTAGGTGCGGCCATTTTTTTCCTTCTAATGGAGGTCCCATTTAGGGCTCAGGGTTTCATGCGCTTATATGGGAGCTCCATTTTACCTCCATTTAAATGTAAACGGAGTTCCCATTTGAATCCGCACGTGACCCGGATCAAACACGGCATTTACGCGTTAACAATTGAGGAGAGCATGAAGTTACCCTACAACCGCGTAAACGCGACTCCACTTAATTTATTACCCATCCCTCTAATTTCTCTTTCGTATCAATATTTGATATTCTTGAAATGACCCGTACTAATAAGAAGAGAAGTCACCTTGAGGCTACATGGCCTTCACAGTTTATGGAGCCTCTTGAAGAAGATACAATTACTGTCTCTTCCCCTTCCCCGCCACTGCCGCGAGAAGAGCGTTTCGAATACCCCCCTCGTCGTAGTTCAGAAGACCCTTTCGATACTCCGCTACCTATCCCGTCTGCCTTCGAATCCGGACCAGAGTCCATAGAGATTGGACTTATCAAAGCAGGCCAGAAAACAGAGGTCCAGGGCCCTTCAAGACTAGCATGGACCTATACAATGGAGGAGGGGCTCTTTACAACTCTCTTGGATAAGGTCAGAAGTGGGAAAAGAGCCGATTCAAGGTTCAAACAAGAGGCCTGGGTAGACGCTTTAGAGGTCGTCCGATCAAGAACTTCTTCAAATGTTCAACACGTCTTATCGATCGAGAAGTTAAAGAACAAGGAGTCCAATTACAAGGCTTATTATAAAGATTGGAAGTGGTTGATTGGTCAGTCGGGCTTTGGGATTCACCCAGAAACTCGTTGTGTTACGGCAGCTCCAGAGGCATGGGATGAGGTGCCTAGGGTATGTTTCTAGTGGCTCTTTGGTGATATTTGCTAACAAATCAGCACCGAAAATCATGCAAATGGCACCGTTATAATGCCCTTGAATTCACCGAGCTTCTAGATGAGCTATACGCCCCTTCAATGGCTACTGGTGGCTACGCTGCTACGCTAATAAATCACTTCTCGACGCTCTTCTTAGCGGTCCCTCCTCTTCTGGAAGTAGCTCTACTCCCTCTCCTTATTCGGCCTCTGGCCCTCTTCGAAAACGCCGGCGAATTAATAACGATATGGTAGAGAAGGAGAAAGAGAAGGAGCCTTCAAAGGGTGAGTCATTTCAGTTAATGGAGCAAGTTATCACTCAGCTAGCTCGCTCACGTCGCAACGTACTCCAACAAGCAATCAATCTTTTAGAGGAAGAGTACGGAGGAAAATTGTCCGGTGAGCATATGGACATGGCTTTAGATTGCCTTGAAAACGAGGCCAAATCAAGTGTGTTCACTGGCATTAAAGATGTGGCCAGAAGAGACCGCTGGCTAGAAAGACATGCAGGTATTAAAATCCTTTATGTATGAGTGAATTGTTTTACTGTGTTTTCGTATAGTTTTTATTAGATTTTTTTAAAACCCCCTTCCAATATGCTGACAGTACGCTACCCACATCTCTTGAGCAATCTTATCCCTAAACTCATTCATAGCTTTGGAGCCTTGAGATTGAGACCCTGTTGCAGCCACCAAAGGAGTTGAATCCCCTGCATTGTCACCAATATCATCACTCAAGTCAACACCTTCCCTTTGACGAATAAAGTTAAAAGGCCAAGGAGGCCAAGTACTAGCCGAATCTGCGTTTGTATTGAATACTCACCCATTACCGCCAGTATTTTAAATCTCCTCTTTATAACTCCGAATATCCGTTCAATAACGTTGCGTAATGACGCGTGGCGGAGGTTAAACAGCTCCTTGGCGTTCTCTGGCCTAATAATTCCCATATAAATTAGTATGTAAAAGAAGACAAGATAGATAGAAAAGTACTTTAAATTGGCCAGCCGTTGCTCTTTCAAATGGTACCGCACCGATCGGTAGGGTGCAAGAACAAACTCACTATTTCCATAGCCAGCATCACCTAACCAGTACTTGCCTGGCGGCGTACCAAAGCCTTGGGAAGCCTGAGCATCTGAGAGTACTCGCCCGTCGTGCGCTGAGCCTTCCCAACCGGCCAAAACGTATACAAAATTCAGGTCGAAGTCACAAACAGCAAGTACGTTCTGTGACAGATAGCCTTTGCGGTTCCGAAATTTAGGTTGCTCCTGCAGACTAATATGTGCGGCAATATGTGTGCCATCCAATGCTCCTAGGCAATCTTTAAACCATGGATAAAATCGAGAGTCGTCAGAGATTCGCGATGCAAGGGGAGTATCAAGATCAGGGAGGTTGACAACGGCGGGGTAAAGGATGAGCAGCGATTCGAGAACTTCATGAAATGATCTGCGAGCAATTAGCTAATGTCTGCTTTCAAATCATTATAGTAGCTTATTTCAAGTCATTATAGTAGCTTACTCGCTTACTACCCTGTTTCCAACAAAGTAGCGTTCCATAGTATCTCTCTGTGAAGCTGGCCGGGAGACGATATGTAGGAAGATAGCTAGTTTCAGCTCCACTGAAACATGCGTTGAGGCTCTCAACTGTGTATGGTTTACAAGCCAGTTGCATAGCGAAATAAAGGTATCGCGAGACATCCTTAAGGCGCTCTTAATGCGTTCAGGGTGGCCACATGTAAGTAGCTGGTCCAGGTACTGTTGCCCCGCGTTCTTGTTCAAATTCCTCCTCCTCTGTGGCCGCGTTATGTCCGGGTTTACCGCACTTACCACAGCGCCGTTGAGCTGGCTCTGTCCTCTTCTTCCGTCCACCACTCTCACGCGTTTCGCGCTCCAGCTGCTCAACAACGTCTTTTTGTGCAATCAAGTCTTGCCCGTCTTGTACTGCAAGTGATCCTCCAAGCATAATTCGGGTCCTTTTGCCCGCCGGCGCTTGCTTAAAGTTTCATTTGCCTTTTGAAGTGTACGGACTTGGTGGCTGAGGAGCGTGACCGTATGAGCTAATGCTTGCGTCCCTTTTGCAAGCCGTTCGACAGCATCATAAATTGGTGTCGGTGAGCTATTTTGATGACTGGCAATGCGACTTTTGATGAATTCAGATTGTGACACAGCCTCTATAGGGCTGTGTGGCGTCTGAGAGATCCAAGGCTTGCCAGTGGGGGAAGGAAGACGCGGAGGTGATGGAGTCCGTACTTTGACATCCAATTTGGATAGGACAACTTCAGGGTCCATAAGTACTAAACCTGACCCTCTGAATCCCGCCTTGATATTCTTTTCGTTCATACACTCGAAAAATGCGACGAGAAATGCGACGAGAAATTCGACCTTTGTCACGTGGTCAATATGACACTTGATGAGCTCCTCGATTTGGCGCCCGTACGCCCGTTTCAGTGGACTGAAGCATCCAACGTCTAGCGGTTGAAGAAGATGGGATGAGTGAGGAGGCATGCAGATTGTGATAATATCCCTTTCCTTGCAAAATTGGTCGAACTCCGCCGAACGGTGACTCGTATGGCCGTCAATCACTAACAATCGATATCCGCCTTTTCTGCGATGGTTGGTATGTCTATCAAAATGTCGAATCCATTCAAGGCCTGTCTCGTTGTTCGTCCAGCCATTATCTGTAGGTTTGACCCAATCTGGCGGAAGGTTGCTCTCCGAGTACCAGTTTGCGAGGTGGTAGGCCCCTTGAACCACGATGAACGGCGGGATAGACCACCCTTCTGCATTAACTCCCTGGATCACTGTGGCCCATTCACGATTACCTGGTTGGACTGTCTTCGCTCGCCCAACTCGTTCCGCGCGTGTAACTCTCATGGATGACGAGATAATGCCAATCATATACCCGGTCTCGTCGAAGTTATAAACATCTGCGTCACGATCCCGTATTTGGCCCTCGTATTCCTAACAAGATCAAACCACTCCTCGATCTTCTTAGGATCTTCGCAGAGCGCTCTCTGGTAATCGTGTCCGCGATTAAAGTATGTTTTAAGCATCGGTTGCCGTTTGACGAAGTTCATTGCCCAACGCTTGCCCACGGATCCCGCGTCGCGCTCTGCGAGCAGCAGATTAGCCATATTTTCCACATCAGCGAGCCTGGGCGGAAACCCGCGCGAATCTAAGTCCAAGACATGCTCCAGAATAGCATTTTCTTCCAGGTCCGTAAATTTTCGAGAATTGGGAATAAGGTCGCGTCGCGACAGTCGCCCGTTCATTCGATCGCGTAAGGTAGATTCGGGTACATTGTAGATCGTTGCAGCCTGTCGAATGCTTAGCTGAGCGCGTTTTTGGGTAGCTTCGAGGGCTAATAAAAGTCTACGTTCTTTAGAAGTGCATTCCATGTTTTGTTGTGTAAAAATGTCGTGTCAAATTTGATAGATATACGTTGAGTAGAAAATGCGCGGCTCGCTTGTCTGCGCGGCTCGCTTATCACCCACGTTATACCCCAGAAGTTTACAGAAGCACAATATTATCAAATTTCTAGTGAGGAACAAAAAATACCAAAATCTGTATTAGGCAGTCCAATTGACATTCAGTTTTATTTTAAGCCTCATAACCGCAAGGGCGGAGATACTATTACACGGTGGCGATGGACGAGTACTTTGTCGCGACTAACCGTTAGTCGCCATATAGCGTGGTTGTGCGGCTCAGCAGTTGGGAAGATTAAACTTCAACGTTGCGCTGTCAGGACAACAACCTTAAAAGACTATTTTCGACAGTAAGAGTCCATAGTCAATACCTGGTTCAGCTCCCTGCACTGCCGATTACATGTTCAGGTTGGTTTTCGGACCATCAGATTGCCGGTTGAAGTTTTGAGTAAAGAGACTCAACTACTAGGAATAGGGGCCAGGAGTAGCGAGAGTTGATTCTTCAATGCTGACCCTAATCAAGAGTGCCATCGTGAAAATTTCCAACCTCGAATCAATGCACTCCACGCTCAAGCCAACCATCTCCTAAGATTCTGCAGCCTTGTTGAGTAGTCATAGTATGTTAAGCTTACTTACTAGCCACCTTGCCTACTAGAGCTCGTTCCAGAAATCCTCAATCAGTCGGGCGACCTCTGGCACCCTTTCTCTCACAACTCCATGTCCCACCTGCGGAACGACAGCAATATTCCGCATCCCAACATGGTGTAAGTCCTGCACGCTGCACAAGTTGTCCAGCTCTCCTAGGATACATAGACCTTTAATGCCTTTTTTTGCTGCTTTAGCAAATTCAGCATGTTTATCCAGGACCCCACCATCTCTAACAATACCTACTACGCTTGCCATGTGCCCTTCATGCTCCCTCATTTGCCAGTCTCGAACAGCCTCCGCAACTACTTCGCCTCGTCCAACTCTCTCCTTCCAATCTGAAGGGACAATTAATTGGCCCCCTTCCAGCAGCTCCAAAATCCACGCTCGCGCCCGCTCCTCCAATCCCTCGCCGCCATGCAAGTAACTCCTCTGCAACTCGTCAAATTGTGTTGCGCGGATTAGACCCGCGGGCGCAACCAGCACCATGGACGCGACACGTTCGGGGTGTGCAGCCCCGAAAGTCGCTGTGGTTGACCCGCCAAACGAATAACCAACGAAATGGGCATCTTCCCACCCAAGCTGCACCATCAATGCCTCCAGCAACGCATGAAAGAGCGCCGGGTCGTGCGCCACAAATGGTGTGTCCGTGAGCCCGTGGCCCCACAGGTCAACAAGTACACATTGAGCATATGGAAAACGCGAAGAGAGCGCGTTTGCCAATGGCTGCAGGCCGATTGCGGGCGTCTGGACGCCGTGCACGAAAAGCACACGGGAAATCGGGTTTGTGCGGTCTGTGGGTGCGGGAGACGAGGGCGGCAGCTCGTAATATGCGGCTCTGCCGTTTGGCGTCCGTAGATATAATGCTCGTGGCAGCAGATTACCAAAGGTTGCGACGAAGGCGGCTTCAGATGGAGCCCGGATTGACCGCAGCGCGTCGACGGACTTCGCTGTCCCAGGACGAGGTAGCACGACCGACATCTCGTTGATAAATGTGAGATGGTGGGGATTTAGGTCACTTAGGTGAAGAGATTTGCTTAGGTGGGTAAATAGAAACTAGTAAGTACTCACAATTTATTCCATCACATTTGAGAGAAAAGATATTAATTTCCTTCTTTGCTTACAAATACTCATATTGTAGTTTGTCGCCCGCACATGACCGCCTCGAGTGTGGCACCTTCCTATTTAGGAAGTCGGATTATACCGACCTCCGACCGCCGCGAACTATGCAGGATTTTCTGTTATCTTCACGGCTCTAGGAGTTATTCATCTTGGTAATATTTTATATGCAATTTGCTATATATTTAAATCCCTATTTCTGGAAGACTGAATCAAGACCTTCTTAGTTCGATTTTCTGCATATAGTGATACTAGCTAAACGCTCAGCGAGACGCTCGATATAGTTCAATAGTTAGAAATGAGGTTTTTGTGATCGTAAGCGCAGGGCGGAAGAACGATTATGAAGCAAGGGCATCCAAGCAAGATTTGCCAATTCCTGTTCTCACAGAACTGCCGCACAAGGAATTTAGTGTAATATAACAGCCCTTAGGACCGAGCGCATTAGTGGTTACAGCATTCTCATCCATATAACACGGTATCTGACCTAACTAGACAGCGCACAGTCATCCTGGCGCTATGGTCGACCATTTACATGTGTAGACCCGACTCACCGTAAATGTAGATCGATCCAAGGGTTTCAGGCGATTTGTTAAGTTATAATGAAATTTTGGCAAGTTGTTGAGTTGTAATATTGGCGCAGAAAGCCATCCCCTTGCAGAATTGGCAGCGCAGCCCGCGGTTTTTCTAGTAAATAGTAAAAATCAGCACTGCTAGCATATGGGATAAACATGTCCTGTCGTCGCGGGTAATAATCTCGAAGGCCGCATCAAGTTCTTTGCGTGGAATAGAGTCAATTTTGAGCTTCATTGTGTAGAAAAATCAGTTAGGAGTAATATCTCACTGAGGATCTACGCAATGTTCTGCTGTGGAATGAATGACCTCGGAATCGACTCCAGGGTGAAAAGTATATACATTGAGATGTTGTTTCTAGCCAACGTTGCCGGGTCCCAACCGACCAATCAGAGGGTCACCCGAAAAACAGAGTTCTGTGATTGGCTGATTCAGGCTTACTCCGCGAGCCACGGAATTCTTGAAATTTCCGAATTTCCATCCCTACACCCCTGAAGACCATTTTGGGTTAGATCAGTTGCAGCAAGTATCAAAGAATTTGCGACAAAGTCCATGAGCGTGGAGCATATCTTGTTGTTGATTCTACACTCGGCTCTCCGGGTCTGCACGACCCTTTTGCATTGGCGGATGTAATAATGCACAGTGGTACAAACTACTTTGGAGTCCATCATGATCTTCTTTGGGGTACATTATCTGTTCGACCGGAACACGAAAAGGCGATTGGTTCAAGACACTTCACGAACAGCGGACAATTCTGGACAGCGTGCTTTGCAGCATGGAGGGATGGCTTGGTCTCCTAAGTCGTCGCACTTTAGAACTGAGAGTTCAGTGGCAGAGCGAGAACGCCACGGGATTGGTTCGCTGGGCCGATGAATGAGGCGGGTCTACAGGAAGGGGACGTTCATTGGTTAAGGGAGCAAATGCCGAATGGATTTGGTGCTGTATTTCCATTGGAAATGAAAACGGCAGAGATGAGTCGACAGCTCCCAGGTTTTCTGACTCTGTTTCAGCATCCGACGAGCCTTGGGGGCGTTGAGAGCCAGGTTGAATGGAGGAAAGTGGTGGATAAGTCTGCTAAGTCTACGCTCCTCAGATTGACGATATCGTATCGTCAAGCTTGTAACATCTGCCGATACGGTAGACGATAATTATCGGCGGGCATTAAGGTTGACGATGCCAATTGCCAATTGCCCATTAGCCCAAACCTTGCCGATATCGTATCGTGAACAGCCCTAAATAGTAAAGGAGCGGAGACGCTACCAATAGTAGAGAACGGCAGGGGACGAAGATAGAGACCAAAGAGTGCCGCAACCTTAATCCCGCCAGGACAGCAATCCCAACCACGCTGCGTTATGCGATATATCATAACTCTGTACCCTAACCCTGACACCACCATCCCGGCCGTAAAAGCCACGCCCGCTATAATGGCGACTTTCTGTGGGCGGCGATGTTTCCCGCGTCCGAGTCCTCTGCAATGCTGGAGAGCTTGACGGCCGCACTACTTCATGTGGTTTGAGCCACTCCTCGAGTCGGACAGGCAGGAGGCAGGCAACAAGCGGATAGCCAATCCCAAACTCTATTTTTGTATGGCGCCTGCCTACCTGCCTACGAGCTGCAGGCTCATGCAGCACCAGTTATATTAACTACTGTTATTTTGTGCCAGTAGTCCATGCAAAATCGCTTCTAGGGTTAGGGAAAAGGTCAGGAAATAGGGGAGAAGTAATCAAGGTTAACGAGGAACTAGACTCGGCCGATCGCCTTATCTCTTGCTCATCTCCAAATCAAAACCCGAAAGTTTGACCGCTCAATGTCATATGTCATCCTCCACCACACGTAGATGGCCACCTTCTATATTGAGGCATTCCCGATATGGCTGCCCAATTGGGTAATAAACCTAAGCTATCTTCAACCCCCAGGAGCTACCACGATTCTGGTGGAGCTACACGGGAAAGACCTTGTGATGCGTGCAGGAAACGGAAGATCCGCTGCTTGCTCACCGAAGAGACAGCTACCTGCGTTCTGTGCAAGTCCCGATCCCTGGAGTGTACGTTTCTTTAAGATCCGCCACGCAAAGGGAAAAGACCTGATGCAGAAGGCAACAACCATCGGCTTGCCAATCCTCGGTAAGCATTGATCTTGGCTGTTGTTGGCAATAGCTTTGTTCACTATGCTAACCGACACTCTTTGCCAGAAATCAGAAGAAAACACCAGCAAGTACGGCCATTCTCAGTGTCCCAAGCTCTCTGAGACTGACACGCAGTAGTACCCAATGCCAGGATTCCAGTAAATGACTACTCCAGGCTGCCAGGCCCGTCCCTTCTCAAGCAGACTCTTGGCCACCAAATCGTCAATTTACTTTTTTTTGGTGCTACAACAGAGTATGACACACGGCTCCTAAGCCGTTCTCATTTCGATGTCAGAGACGAATATGCCAGTCCTCTTGGCACTCTTCGCCGGGCGACTCACCAGACTGCAAGCAAGCAAACTCATTTCATTGTTCATTCAGATACTGCTGCAGAGGTAAAGGAGGAGATGGCAAATCTGGATGCCATAGAGGCGATCGTAACTCCTCACGGATCAGCCTTAGTGGATCTTTATTTTCGCATTGTACACCCCAGCTTTCCTATAGTTCACAAAAGTGTTTTTCTCGAGAAGCATGGCCGTACCTGCCGCGAACTTACACCACTGGGCTTAGCAGCTGTTTATATTTTGGCATTGAATTGGTGGTCTTAGAGTCTAGGACTCTCCAGCTTGCCAAAGCCCAACGTCAAAGAGTTAGAGAATCTGATTCCGAAGATCTTAGCTGACTGCTACCATCGCCCTAAGATTTCAGACCTCCAGGCTGGATTGGTGCTGTAACAGCGGCCAGATGGCGACTCTTGGGCCATGACGGGTCAGCTCGTAGCTATGGCACAAAATCTTGGAATTCATACAGACTGCTCGGAATGGAGAGTTCCTGATTAGGAAATCGGTGTCAGGAAGAGAGTCGCATGGGCTCTTTTTGCTGAAGACAAGTGGGGAGCCTTGATTCACGGCCGACCGTCGCATATCACGGATGAAATAGGGATGTGCGGCCTTTGGAAGTTCAAGATTTCCCATAGACTGCGAAAGATGACGATGACAAGGAAGGAAGTGTAGAGGTGGCTGGTTTCTCTAACAGAGATTCTGGCTAACATTCTAGACACCTTCTTCACCCTCAAAGGAATGAGGAACAACGACGAATACCCTGGACGCTTTGGAAAAGGCAAAGGCCACTGCAAATCAGACTCAAATCATGGTATTCTAATCTGGCTTCGTGCTTGTCAATGGACGAAACGAAATCGCGAAAGCTTGCGCTATCCCAACATCTATCAAATTATTGCGTTGCAATTTAATGACCTGGGTTAGGATATCTTCATCTTTGCTATTTTGCAGCTGAAATTACTCTTCACAGAGCAATAATCCGTTACCAAGATCTAGACGCGGACGAAAATTTGCGACTTATCACAAGAGCCGCCGATAGAGTCCGTTTTGTTTCTGCAGTCGAGTTCGTGAAACGACTGAAGCCTGAGCATCTTCAAAGTTTCCGGTATTTCGCCTCGAAGCTTAATTTGGCAATCATTGGTATTTTTGGCGGTATACTCTTAGCCACGAGATAGACGCAAGTGCTGCTTTCTTGGCGAGGATGGCACGGACTCGACACCATAGTCGGAAAGTCGAGATCATGTACAGAAGAAGCCCAGTCCTATGAGAATAGTATTGAAAATAGTATTCAAACCTGCTTTGATGGCTATATACACCATTGGAACAGGACTGGACGATTAGCGGTGGAATGAACCAACAATTAGATAGCGCCTGGAATTCCCAGGCAATGAGATCCAAATTTCTTTGGGAGAGTACTACCCTCCAGTGAAGCAAGGGGTTGAGGCCGCCAACTCAGCAATGGTTTTATAACATTGGAAGCTTGCCAGCAGATGCCAATCATTTCCACGGAGATATGAGGGCCTGCCGAAGGTGGTGAAATTATAACGACTATTTGGAAGCGAACTGAAATTTACTACACGAGATGACCGCACCACACGCAGCGAGCTGCTAGCGCCTAGAAACCGGGGGCTATGGAAGAGTCCCATATGTATGTACCTCATGTACCGCCATATACACTATCCCCGCATTGTCCTTACGCACCTCTCCTTATCAGTCCTTGTAAACTCGTCACTCCTGACTCCATCTGCTCCAATACTACCACCCTCTCGCCTCTCTCTACCCCCAACTCGGCCACACATCCTTCCCTTATCCAGCGAGCATGTGATCGGCATAACAGGCGATCAAGAAGCCGTCATAGAGATGGGAAATGGAGAGGAGCGGGAGGAGAGAGTGTAAGGCGCTGTAGATGTTGTCGGCTTGTGTTTTGAGGATTGATGGGCCGGTGGGACAGGTCCAGTACGTGAGGATGGTCTCTAGGGGTGTTAAAGTAGCCACAGGGGGCCGAGGGGAAGCGGGCGTACATTTGGGACGTCAAGATGTGCAAGGTGTGGTTTGAGACTCTCGGTGATGGACTTGCTGGTGTTGGGATTGATGATGAGCAAGCGCAGTGGTGGCGCATGACCCTGCAACGGGGAGGCCGGTTGGGAGATGCCATACAAAATTACAGTATGGTAAGGTTCTGCATCGGAACAGCTTAGATACATAAAGATTTCGGAGCTCAGTCCAGGCTTCGTTGAATGACTCCTGTGTCACCCTGACCGGAGGTCGGACAATAAGAGCTGCAGCTCTAAATATCTGCTTGGCATGAAGTTGAACATTCTTTTTGACGTGCCAAAAAGTAGAGAAGGTGGTCAGTAAAAGCATCGAATGAACTTATTGCCTTCTGATATCAATCTATTGAGCTCATATCATATACATACTGGGTTGACAAAAAGGACTCAAGACTCCTGTGATTTTGGACGCTGTCCTTCAGGTTAGTCAAGTCCCTAATCTAGTCCAGGCTAGCCATACTGGTTCCAGTGCAGAGGTCACAGAGTCCCAGTCCAATCCTTTCCTGGTACACATGTATCCATAGCCTGGCCACCAACATCATGCATAACGCGAGCGTATAGCCGTAATTATAAGCCAGTGCTTGATGTAAGATCTGCCATGGCTCCTTAGCCACTCATTTGGGCATGTGCAAAATGGCTACTACTACACTACTCTGATGATACCCCACTCAACCTTGAGAAAAGCTCCGCCTCCATCCTTTCGGCAGCTTTTGGTCCGCTGAGGATCTCCCCCATCATATCAGATCCAGATGGAAAGTCCATCTCAAAGCTCGGCTCTCCAGCTCCCCTCATATTGGCCAATACTGCCTGACGAAAGTGCCACCTTAGGAGTTCGTCTCTTACACCATTCGCATTGTTGTGATCTCGACAAATAGGATCAAGTGTCCTCCCATCTATTCTGAAATTATCGCTATCGAAACAGGTTATCTTATAGCCATCATCTGGGTTGATAGAGAAATCAAAACCATCAAATTTCTGATGGATATTGGACAGCATAAGTAGCCCATTCTGACTTGAGTTTATCCCCGTGTCGCGTGGTCCTATTCGGTTCGTAATCCACTGAGAAAATCCGTTCTGCACGAAATATTCTTCGCTGGAGACTGGGAAGATGTGGGCGGCTTCAAAGCCTCTCCATTCATTCCATCTAGAATCTCTGTTGACAACTCCACTTATCACGCATTTTCCATCTCTCTCACGGACTCGGGCTCGGAAAATATCATCCCTGACGGTGATAGTCCTTGAAAGAATTCGGGTAATGCACGGCTCGTCGGTGATAGATGTCGTGTCTGTCTAAACCTCAGAAGCAGCACAAGAACTCGTAAGAAGATATGTTACCTTTGCGAGAATATGGTCTTATTTCATAATGACCTGGCTTGAGAGCATCATCGGTGGGCATCAGGTCGATTCCGGTGCTTCTCAATGTGACCCGATATGGACCAGACGCAACAATGAGGATGCCGAGCATAGAGAGAAAGTTTTTCTCCGTTACCGATGGATTCAATCGCATTCCACCGAGCGGCTTCTCAGGCTCTGAAAAGATGTAAAAGTGAACATCTCGACCTAGAGCTCTGCTGCCGGCCATGAATTGCCGAGTTTATTTTAATAGAAAACGATCCGACCTTATACCCCAGCCAAAGCGGACCTGACCATTATTGACTTCAGGGGCAAAAGTTTAGTGCTCAGACATACACGTTCAGTCTCTGAATTACACAAGGCCGCATTATTCTGGATTTTTTGATCGGCCCCTTTCGCGTAGGGAAAATTCCGTTTTCTAATTAAGTCGAAAACGGCTTCATGGGGGTGGGTAGGGGTGGACACGAATAACGAATATATTCGTACGAATACGAATAACTGAAGATTTCTTGCTTACTAACGCGAATACGAATAAAATAAATAAATTATTCGTAATATTCGTAAATTTTCAAAACAAATGCAATATGAAACCATGCCTCCCTGGCCTGCCACCCTTATAAACTACCCTCAACATCAACTTTGTCATCGTCTCGCCACTCAACGAGTGCCTCAGCAAACCAGAAGGTCTCTCCCAGTATCTCACAATCGCTGTCAGACATCTTGTTGTAAGATAGGATATTGGATTAATCTCCAACGGATTGAAAATTGGTAGAATAAGACGCGTCGTTCAGTTATTCATTGGCGCATTACTCCTTGACGCGTCATGATTGGCTGAATTAAAGTTTGACCTCTGCACTAGCGTCTTGGCACAGTTCAGACTTATATTCGTTACGAATATAGCCATTTCTGCGAATACGAATAATACGAATAGAGGAAATTGTTATTCGTGTCCACCCCTACTTCTTTATCAGCTTCGTCTTATTAGATTTATTAATCCGACCCATTAAATTGGGGGCTCCCTAAGCGAGAAGACGACATTGCGATACTTGGTGTCAACCTTAGGAATCCACCAGGACCCTGCACCGGAGAAGTTTCGTCTTTCCCATACAGGATTATAAATAGACGGGAGGATGATAATGCGCCCAGATCACGGGATCATGTATCAAACCGTATTTGGTTAGTAAATGAGCTAGACAGTATTGGGAATGCTACATTCAACCCCTCCTCTATCACAACTGAGACTTGATAACTTGAGTTGATACTGAAGACTATCTATTAGTTCTGCTTCACATTATGCTCCGAAATAAAATGTCGATATACAAACGCACGAGACAGCCTCTTATTTCTTCGCGTCTTCAGCCATACCCCGCTGTACCCAGGTCCGAGCTTCATTGCTAATCTTCTCCTGCAGCTTCTTATCCTTCAGAGTTTCCTTGATGGTGTGCCGGTCGGGCACATGTCGGCCCTTTTCGACACCAGGGCGAGCGGCGAGACGCTCCTCCCACGCCTTGAGATGAGGGAACTCGTCGATATCGACGCCTGCCCACCCCGCAGACGCAATCCATCCCCAGTGTGCGATATCCACGATGCTGATGTGGTCGCCCACGATGAAGCCGGACGTTGAGGTGGACAGTTGCTTATTCAATACTCCGTAGAGTCGGCGGGTCTCGTTGGTGTAGCGCTTCACACCGTACTCGATGCGCTCCGGCGCATAGCGGTTGAAGTGGTTGGCTTGACCTTGCATGGGTCCCACCCCCGCATTCATAAAGTAGAGCCAGTTTCTGGTCTCGTAGTACTCACGTGTGCCTCGGGGGTACGAGATCTTGTACTCGGTGTCATATTGCTCGGCCAGGTATTCCAGGATACTGCCAGATTCGAAGAGACGGATCTTCTGACCATCGGTGAAGGTATCGGTGATGGCCGGAATTCGTCCATTCGGGTTTATCTCGAGGAACCAGCTAGGATGGGGTCAACTTAAGTTACTAGTATTGACTGCGAAGTGATTGCACTTGAAGGATAGTCAAAGCTGTGGAATACATACGGCTCCTTTTGAACGTCCTTGCTGATCTCGATCTTGTGTACCTTGTATGGGATACTGCACGAGACTATCAATACTCAATCTTGCCAATCATCCAGCAAGTACCATAAACGTACCCTAATTCCTCCAGCGCAATGGAGATCTTGATCCCATTGGGAGTCTGAGCGGTGTAAAGAGTGATATCAGGAGTCCTAGCAGTGGCCATGATGAAGAAAATATTTACCAAATATAACTCGAGTCAATTGGAATTATCACAAGAGAAACAGAACGAGTTCATCATCAATTGTCGGTATGGAGGGACGTACACCCTGTTTCTATGTCGTCATGGAGACTGATTACAAATCTAGCCTATGGTGACTAACGGTAGTCGCGACAATCACGGTTAACCTTAACCCTGGCGGCCATTGTTTGATTGTTTTCCTAACCCTGAAACTTTAAATATTTAGATGTCTAATGTTGTACAGCACCCTCATTTTCCTGGTGTCATACAATTACATTAAATCTTGAATATAGAGCAGAGACAAACTAAGCGCAAACACGAAATCAATCAAAAGAATAAACGCAGCGCGGACGCCAATCGAAACTGAAATACTACATATCGGGCACGCAATCCGAGACGCGGTCGCTTCTTGGGAAGTCTGCGATGAGACTTATGTTCCTTAGCGGCAAACATAAAGTGCCTAAGAAGGAAACTCACTTAGCCTAATTAGAAAAGTAGGGTAATATTCTGCCGGCCATAAATTTCATTTGCCCATAGTTTAGGACCAATGTACCCCAGAAGTTTACTAAACTACCTCATTATCAAATTTTAGTGAGGAACTAAAAAATACCAAAACTGTATTAGACAGTCCAATTGACATATAATTTTATTTTCAGCCTCATAACCGCAAGGGTGGTGATGCTATTACAGGGTGGCAATGGGTGGGTACGATTGTCGCGACTAACCGTTAGTCGCCATACACTGCGCTAAAATAGCAGGAAGATTAGGGTCAGGGTCAGGGTCACCCTTGGTGGTCCGTGGGACGACAGGTATGCCTTGGATTCGCGAGTCCATTCCGCTCATAACAGGAGAATCAATGTAGCCTTCTTGATACCAATAGGGCAGTTTCAAGATATATGTGCACGCGTGATATGAAGCATACTGACACTCCCAAGTCCAGATAAGAGTGGCTTGATATGGATTCGGTATCGGACACAGAGAATCAACACCCAGGTATAGGCTGGGACTAACCCTCAAGCTTTTCTAGTCCATATAGTACTTTAGGGTTGACCGACTGCCAATCCCTTACACAGTGCTTAGTCAATGCGAACATGATAACGTTCCGCACTTCTCCCCTGTCCATACTCGTCCAACGCCTTATTCACCTTCTTAGCATCCAAGCCGTCAATGACGTTATATTTCAACGGAATTATTTTGCCTGATTCTAACCATGTGGAAAGAATTTTCCAAAAACAGCTGGCCAAATCTGTGCAAGCACAGCCTCATCCACCTGCCCTGATACGAGAAACACAAGAGTCCATTTCTTTGAATTCGACAGGAGGGACGCCCCAAGACTCAAATTGCCGAGTGTGATCATATCAAACATGTAGAGCAAGTCATCCCTCACAATACGACGAACTTGCCGCCTCGATATCGGAGTCCTGGCGGGCGATGATATGCGTAGCACCGAGGATCTTCAGAAGCTCCGCACCAGAATGGGATGCAATGGCAATGATGGACTAGGCGCGCCAGTCCCACCAACGACGATCACCACTTTCTGCGAGGCGTAATCGAAGCCCTCGGACCCAGGCGGCCCAGGACGGGGTAAACCGAACCCGGACATGGAAAACAGGCTCATTGCAGATGGGACGGCGTTGATGGGGTAGAGGGCAGCCTCGGCATCGGAGATGTTTGCTGGGACAACAGCGGCGTAGCGTCAGTCGATGACGGCGTATTCTTGGAGACTGCCACCCTTGGGGAGATGGAATAACATCTGAGAGAAGACATGGACGCCGATTGGAAATGTAGCGTTTGGACCATTCTTGGCCACGGTGCCGACCAGGTCGCCGGCAATGACAGCGGGGAGTCGCGAGCCAATATTGAGGTGTCCTCTGTCGCGAAACTGGTCGAGAGGCGCAACTGTGAGATCGTTAGGGATAGGGACCGAATGTACAAAGGGGAGGATATTGAACTAACGTCCAGTGGCCGTGATCTTGATGAGGACCTGGTTTTCTTTCAGCTCAGAGGCGTCACGAATGGGCAAGGCGATTCTGGTCAGAGGTGCGGCGACCTCAGTGAGACCAAGAGCGGTTTGGGTCAACACCCCGGATTAAATATGGTATCGGTCGGAATAACTTTCCATACTAATTCTCAGCCAACCTGCACGGTAAGTGGGCCTTTATGAGCCCGGCGGTCCGTTGCCGTTGCAAATATAGCCCGGAGTTAGGGTCAGGACGGCCCCAAAATACACCCTCCGGTTCACAGCCCTTCGTTCACGCGAACCGATCATAGCTTAATAAGCCGGAGTAAAGAAAGATGGTTTCCCGAATAAAACTCCGAGCAGAGACGGTAGTTATGAATACTAACGATTTCAGTTAGGTGTTAGGAGAGACTGGACGATTATATTAAACGGGAGAAGCTACCGTATGAGAGAGAAATGGTCACCTGCAACACCAGTCTTGTTTTCATCGCCCTCGATCCATCGCCACAATCCCTATTTTACCTACTGGCACTCCTGTTGGCCTTGAAATTCCTGTCAAGGACACTGCGCGTGGTATGCACAGAAATTACTGACGACCATAGAATTACATCAACTGACTGCAGCACCACCAAGATTCCTTTTTCTACAGCGCCGTCTTCAATTGGTCGTTTTCTCCCGAGACCAACGTTGGAGCCCTCCGGAATTCCTTCCCGTCTTCAACGTGCCTGGCGATATGTTCCCTGGCGACGGTGTTATCCGTAAGGTTGAAGACGCAGAGCTCGCAACCGTTCCAGGTACGACCAAGGTTTACTTCTATGTAGACAATATGGGGACCGCAATGGAAGTGAAATATTATCTTTCTTTTAGATTGGGCTTTTACCTTCATACGTTAACTTTGCTATAAATCGAATCGTGAAGAATGTTGGTAACCGATCAGCGAGAAGGAGCCCGAAAGCGACAAGGCATTCTATCAGTTTTTCGATGACTCTGAGGGTAACGGTCAGGCCATTTATTCTTATGCCAAGTAGGCGTCTCCGACTTGTTTGCTAGTTATGTTCCAGCTAGGGCTGTGACGGATGGGCGGATGTGGCGGATTCTATCCGCCAAATTATCCGCCTCGAATAAATATCCGCCGCATTTTAAGTTGGCGGATATGGATGTCGAATAAATATCCGCCAGGTCCCAAACTGGCGGATATTTATCCGCCGTATCCGCCGGCGGATGGCGGATAAGGCGGATAATTTCCTAATTAGGAAAGATCGATGTGGAGTATTTAAGGTCAGGTCCAAGTTCACTGTAATGTAGCTGAGAAGTGTATATTCTCGAAACGCTTAGAGTTCCGCGAGGATATATTTTATCGCAATGTCCGAACGAGTTAGCTATGGATTTCGAGGTTTGTATTCGAGATTTGAAAAGACTGGATTAATTCTCAGGCAGAACATTGCACATTCTCGTCGACGCGCTTACAGAATGCAGATCGTCGATGCCGCACGCGTTTGCTGACAAGTACATTGTCTTGTAATCCTGACTATTTTATTATTTACTTAAGGTGAGAGAGTCGTATTAACGAATCGGGTGAAATTTTGATTTCCAAATAACGTTTTCTAACCTAATTAGGCTAGTGTAATTATTTTAGATTTATCCGATCAAGGCGGATAGGAAGGCGGATTTATTCGACAAGACGGCGGATGAGGATCCGACAAACTTGTAATGGCGGATGACGGATGACGGATGTAAATCCGCCAACCTCGCGATGGCGGATGGCGGATGGCGGATACGGTCAAATTAGGCGGATATCCGCATCCGACACAGCCCTAGTTCCAGCCAACTTGAGGTAGACAGCGGGACGTGGAACAAAAATGGTCTACTTTGGGGGTTCCCTATGTACCTAAGTAGTTCCCGTGTCATCTATCGCAACTGTAAAGCTGGATTTGAACACCGATATCCAAACCTACATTCTCCGTACCTGGCCAAGGATTTGACTGGGTCGCATTTGTATTGTATATATATTCTAGTAATCTAGTTTCGTCCCCGAGTAGATTCTCTTATAACACGAAGTGTCCGGTCGTAATCTTACGTCATGACCACACGGATTGTCTAAACACCGTTGGAGTTATAGCTATGTGCAGATTTATACGTGGCAAAACACAAAAATTATTCTCCGAAGTTTTTCCGGCCCGTATTCCCGGAATATCATACTGACCACAAACGCCGAGCTTCTTTCTCAAACAACCTGCGGGGTGAATAACCTTTACCAGCCCAATGTTTTAATAGAGTTGTACTGTGCCTTAATTCCAGCCTACGAACGAATTTTCAAAGTGTCTCTTCAGTTCTCCGTTCAGGGAAGGACGACGTGCTGCCCTATATGAAGGAGAGCTTCTTTGTCGAGACCGACATGCCGCCCGACGACCCGCGCATGGCGTCGCGCCGCTTCTTCATGGGGCCCAACGTGTGGCCGCCAGCCGAGCTGCTCGCCCCGCACGACTTCCGCGAGCCCGTCGAGGCCAATGACCGGGCTTGAACCCAACGACCCGGCTTGCCCGCTGCGGCTGGTGCACTATCGCCTACTGCTCCTGCTCCTACTGCTGGTGCCAGCAACTGTGAACGACAAAAGCGGCATCTGGGCAGCAGCGCCCACACCGACTTTGGCGCCATCACGCTGCTGCTGCAGGACGACCACGCTGGGCTCGAGGTACAGGACCGCGAGACAGGCGAGTGGGTCGCGGTGCCGCCCAACAGGGACACCCACGTCGCAACATGGGCGACATGATCAACCGCATCACAGGCGGCCGTTACAAGAGCACCATCCACCGGGTTAGGGAAGAAGAACCCGGCCAGACCGATTCAGCGTCGTCTTCTTGTTTCACGGCAACCTCGACTACACGCTGCTGCGCCTCGACAGGGCTTTTGGGCAGGACGGGAACGAGAACGAGAACGGGGACGGGGACGGTGACGAGACAAGTGCTGACCGTAGAGGAACACATGGCGGATCGTACCGCGGCCACCTATAACCTACCTATTCAAGAAGCCGTTATTGCAAGCGAAGGGAACCCCATGAGACAGGTTGAGAACGACACGCGAGCGGCCGACAACAGCTTCTATTCTAGTATCATTGACTTGCCGAGGCCTGTGCATTATTTACTAGCTAGTATCTCGCCCCTTGGCGCTATGATTTAGCAAGTCTGTCAACGTAGAGATGCATGACCGCGGTAACAAATACATAGAGCTCTGTTCATGGCTATTGACGCTCTTCAGCTCGCGGAACAATGGATCTAGACAAGACTGTTAGCAGACCATCACGGGGCCGCCACCTTGGTCGAAAACCTGGCTCGCCTTGGAGAAGTGTAAATCGCGCAGCAATTTGGCGAGTCGGACGATGGTCGCGCCGGCAGCTAGGGCCCGATGTTGACACTCCAAGAGCTCGGTGCTGGCTTCCAGTGGGTCGACGAGGTTCGCCACCGACTTCATCATGCCCTTGCAGTAGTAGACAACGGTGGCCTGGCCCAGGATGTTGGTAAACAAAAGCAGCGGATCATAGGCTTCGATGGGTGACGGATAACACTTCGACAGGACTTGGAGCCTGGTTGTGAGGATGCTGTCCAGCCACCGACGCTGCTCCGCCCAGACCAACGACATTTGTCCGTAGGCTTAGATATATTGTACTGTTGGCCGCGCAACTCTGTCATGGCTTCGGACAGGAACCCCCGAGCACGTGCTGGCCGCTCTGGAACTCCATGTCCGGTACTGGCAGGCGGGTGCAGACCTGTGGGTTGTAAAGGAGGCGCGTCAGTTTGCAGTCTAGACTAGCAGTCGCCTACTTTGTGGGTGGCATCGATATCCTTACCATGTGCTCGTTCAACGTGATGGGCCAGTCGTTGTGCATGCTGAAGAGATGGTCGAGCAAGTAGCCCATCCAGAACACCCGGCGGTTCTCCTCAGTCTCAATGAAGTCGCCGCTTCCGGGGAGGATATGACGCTGTTATTCCTGGGGCTATCGATCTCATGAAAGCGCATGCCCTGCACTAAGCGAAACGACCGGCCAGCGCTCATCCACGCCTGTCTGTGGTGGGTACGCATCGACTCTCACGTCGCGACAAGCACCCATGCCTGCAACAGCATCTCCTTCGTCTCGTGGTAGAGCGGCTCCGTCATGTCCCGGAACTGCGCCGACAGCAGGGTGGTCAGCGTCCGTATGGCATATTGCAGCATGTGCGCGATGGCGTCTTGGTGCTGGACTTGGACCAGGACAAGTACCGCCGCTGGTGAAGAATGGGTATCGACGGATGCACGCGGTCCGAGTAGAGCTGGTCTCTGGCGAAAGGAATTAGCCGTCATACTAACCCACTAGGAGCATCCAGCTAGTAGCGAGCTCCGGATCGGTGTGAAGGTTCTCCCTGTGGCAAGTTGCCACTGGGAGCGGCATGGCATGACCTCGTTTATCGGAGAGTTGGAGGACACTTGACGCCGTCCGCAGGAATCTGCGCATGTTGTCAGGAAGAGCTCGCACTGGGTACGGACGCGCCAGGGTACTATCCGTACGCCCACACTCTTCTCACACGTTCTTTCGTTTATTTACATATTCGTTTATGTATATTCGTTCATGTATACGGGGCCAACGGCATGTGCGGCATTCGATGGAGTCAGGAACCATGAGAAAGCTTACTTTACTTGCAGACCAATATTCAACAGCAGTTGAATTGTAATTTTGTGCCTTTTTTAATTCAATTATTTGTTTGTCCTCTACGTGTCCATTTCAGAGCAGATAATGAAAGTCACGTGCATGACTATACGATTTTTTGCAAAAGGTAACCAACCTCATAGCTCGCATAGTTAATCGTAAAGTTAAGTAATCGACTTTACGAATACGAATAACGATTAATCGCGAATCGTATCCACCACTATTTATAAGAGTATTTGAGATAATATGTAACGTCAGTTAGTGTGTATCTTATAAAGGTGACCAGGGAGCTGGACTTGGTGGTCCCACAGTCTAGCGGGAAAGAGGGAGTGTTGAAGTCCCACAGGATCTGCAATAACAGTAGATCCCTAAGCCTCATGTAGTAAAAGTTGTGGCCCTGTGAAGAGAATTTCCGCTGACTGGTGGGTATCAATCATTTTCCAGCTCTCTGGGTCTTAGCGTTTATGTATATACGTCTTTGAGTTCTGATCATGACCCCTTCATGGACACCTCTGAGTTAGAGTATGTTGCGACTGGCGCTTATGTACAGTACGTCGAATACGCATGTGACCACGGAAGATAGAGTAAGCGTGCGGCGTGAGCCTTGCTCCGCCTGCATCTTGTGGACTTCCCGAGGCGGCTGAGGTGACGGAACGCCGTGTGGTGAACTCTCATATATGTTTGGCTACAGAATTGCAGCCGTTGAGACTTGAGAGAAATGGGGCTTAGATTCTGTTATTGTTTGATCTTTTGCAAAGAACGAAGTTGTCTCTGTCACTTCTGTTATGAATGACAATGCAGCTCCGGTCTTTGACGAGGATCATGCCGGAAAGTCTCTAAATGCGAGCAGCAACAATCAAACATATATTCTCTATACTTCATAGTTTGACTGTCGTAACCGTAGTGGTCCTTGCAGGTACGGCACCAGGAAAATCAGTATTAGACAGTCAGTCAGGTCGATGGACGTAGCGATATGACGCCTAGCCTTAACCAAGCAGGTGGGATTGCAGTAGCAAATTAAATAATGAAAACACATTATCGAGAAACGAGAAGAATGTGTTCACCGCCGATGACTCAAAAGAGTACGGCTCAGGATCGGGACTACGCTTGAGTCAGCTTTAATAAACCTAATTGTATACCACACCTCCCACCCCAGTAATGAACTTTTATGAGCCCCGCGCAATTGTCTACATACGCACTGTCGACTGCGTAAGATGTATCACGGAGAACAACTCGCAGTGTCTCATTTTCACGAATGGACCAGGAAGAGCGTGGACATGTATAAAAACACACGTTTACTGGGCAAATCTGAGCCCCGTAAAGAAACGCGGGAAATCCAGAAGATAAAACTCAAAGGAGTGAATTTGCGTCATGATTCTGAGAATCTCTCGTACCCTTCAACATTCCGTCCTCTCAGCTAGGTTGCAACACTCTCGATGTGGATGCGTACGCTGCCATCTATCGATTGGGTCACAAGCACATGAGTTACATTTTCCATATAACTATAACCCTAGTTACATACACTGCCCTACATCGAGACTAACACCGTCCCAGTGAAACGTACTTGCCAAGAGTTTAGTTCGCACTAATATTGCGCTTCTCTGGGATTAACGCTTGGACAAGAATCTGACTACAGCCGCTCGTGGTGACCGATCCATCGCCCTGCTGCTGGCGGTCCGCATGCCAGTGCCTATATAGCGAGAGTAATCGTCACAGATCGCTAATTACTTGTTATCAGGCGCACAGTCATGTCGGCATCAGCAGAGGGCCAGGTTCAGCCCGAGCTTGACATTGAGACTGCGGATACGCAGCATTCCCTTGACCCCAAGTCCAAGAGAAGTCGCAAATTTGTCTGGATTGTAGCCACAGTTGTCGTCGCGATTGCACTCGCGATCGCACTGGGCGTGGGACTAGGAGTAGGCTTGAAGAAGTCCACTCAAACGCGATTTTCGAACATAACGGTGTCATATGGCATCTCAGACTCTAACTTTGTGCAGTCACCGCGGTTTGAGAAACTATCGGACTGGACTATCGCGAATGGGAAGTTTTCTTTCGAGAAGATGTTGTGGGATGATGGCTCTCCGGCGGGAATATTCCTGCCAGGTACTTCGCTTGAGGAGACGTATCGCAGTATTAGCTATGCTCGCGTGACAATGGAACCTCTTCCGTTTTACAATTCTTCGGCACCTGCATTCACAGTTGCGCAGAGATCTGTCCCTCTTCCGTCTGTTAACCAAAAAGTGGCCGGCCTCAAACCGTACATGAACTACAGCCTCGCATATGCATTTACTGCCGTGACTCGGATTGCCACACCGGGTAACTGGAATTGGGTACGCCCGATTATATCTATCTGAAAGAGGTGCGTGCTAATACAGCCAGAGTACATTCAATTTCTCAATCATGGCGGCTGGAGATGGTGGACATTCCAGTGGAATTACAAACAGCTACACTAGCGCGGACATTGACCTTGATATTCACACAGTTGGCAGCTACAGAACTTTTGCAAGCGTAAGCGGTTATCATTCTTCAGCTGGGAAAGACCCGGGAAATATTGACCGGCAGGTCGTTTCTGCTAATCACAAAGGGGAGATTGAGATCGCATTCGAAGCTGCAGGGACGGGTGTCGACTTCTATCTCTACTATGTCGACATATACGACCCTGCGAATAGCACATACAGCTTCGTAGAAAACAGACAGCTTGAGCGTATGGTGTCAAATTACAGTTTCTCTGTTACTGAGAACGAGGGACCATATTTTTGTACAGTTCCACAGTCGAATATTGTCAAAGACCCGAGATTTACCAGCGTGGGCTCAGATAAGGACATATGGACGCTTTCTAGACCAGATTTGACGTATAATTATGAACGCGTAGAATATTTCGACGGATTACCTGCCGGCATATATCTACCGAGCTCAGCGCATTCCATCATAGCCCAAGACATTGTGGTTCCAGATCTCTGGGCGCACTACCACATTGGAAGTTCGTTTCTGTACAACACAGAAACCAATGGAATACCGGACGGCAGTGTATGTTCTTCACGTATTTGAGAAATAAATTGTCCCTCTAATGGTCTCAGGATATTTTCCACTATCGGCTACGAATTTCGAACAAGTCGGACCATGCAATCACATTTCAAGATTTCTCGTCCGGATTTAGATACAACAGCAACGAGAACTTCGGAGTCTTTCACATTAGTTGGGGCCTGGGTAGTGTTGCGTGGTATCATCAAAATGAAATTCATCTGGAGCTTGAGGTAATCTCAATCTATTCCGCCATCATTATTCCTCAAATCACAATGGCCACAGAATATGGGTGGTGTGTTTTTTCCTAAGGATACATCATCGCATATTTTCTTATCATTATCCTGTTTTCAGGAATCTCCGTGTCTACGATTGTATTTCGCGGCTGCGGCCTTCGTGATTTTTTGAGGTTTTCGGCGCTGCTCGCAGGTACAGAATATATCAAGGACGTAGATTCCGTCGAGCTTATGCATCATAATAAATAATCTAAACCATTTCCTAAGTTCAAAACCAAGTGGATCAGGGTTTGTGGGGTTGCTCCGTAAGATACTAATAAATAGGAGCATAGTGGCAGTAATGTGAAACTTGGAGGGGTTGTTGGAAGTAGGGCTGTTCCGAATATTCGTTTTGCGTCGAATAATACTCGTTCGTTATTAGTAAAGATACATAAATAGTAATTCTATCATTACACAGGCGATAGTATACAGATAATAACAACATAATATGACGGAGTATATATTCAGCAGAGCTACTATGGACCAGCGCCCACATCTGGAACTGCAGCATCTGGAATGGGGCTGGAATGTCCGATCCCAGCTGTAGTCTTCTTTGACTTGAGCCATTGCCCGAGTCCAGGGAAGCGTAATAGACCAAAATAAGTTGAGGCCCTATACATATTACCTGTGCTGCATGGCCCATACAGCGTGTAGGGGAGTAAGGGACGGTCAACTGTGAAGACATGAGCATGGACGTTCCATACAAACCCCATCTTCTAATTTATGCGCTCAATCTTTGTCCAGCAGGTGCTTGCGGCCATGCGCGTGGGAAATCCATCAGCATCAGCAACTAATCCGCCACCCGAGGAATTCTATGATCTTCAATATTTCTCTTTGGATATCGCAGAGGCATTGCAGAAATAGTCTGAAGCTGCCCTGGAGTCGTCTCATACCTAGAGTAACGTACCCTTGGATATATAATAAGCATGCCAGGAACTGTGATCAGTGGAATACTTCCATCTTTGCTATCAGTATGAAGTTGAACAGTACTTTGTCTGTTAGATATATTTAGAAATTCCACCACCTATATCACCCACGTTAATATAGTGCTCAATGTGAGTAGGTGTGCAGACACAGCCATATAATCCACTTTCGAAACTTGTACAGCGCTGGTTGAACCCGCGAACGAAAGCAGGCATGGTTTCCAATATTGTATTTATTGCGTATTGCGTATTGCGTATTGCAAATGGTTGCAATATGCAATACAATATAAACTCATGCAATATTGCAATAGTTATTGCATGTTGCATATGTAAATGTTCGGACAAAACCGACATGACAACGCGGCTATGGCCGAATGTAAATACCACACCCCAGTCGTGAATGCAAAGCAAGCGCTCGCGTAGTACCAAGCAATCTGTTCAGTCTCGACCGAGAAAAGTTGTTCGAGCAGCGTACATGCCTTACGGGTGGCGCCGATGACAGTCGAAATACGTGGCATATTCTAGTTGAGGCCTTACCTGCTCCATGTAGGAAACTCAAAATCGATATGTTAATGACTTCCGCCACACCCTAGAACGGCAGCTTACTTCTATAGGGGTAACCAAACTCTAATAGGGCTCTAACACGACTATATCCAGTGCTTGTACCCTGGACAGCTTGAAAATGCGTATGAACCCGGCCGCTGACCGCGGCCGCGCGGTCTGTCATGCCCCGATCACTGCTGGTCGCTATACTTAGTTAACCTCCCGCCTGCCTGATAACTATCATCTCCGATCAACTGAGGATACCCAGGCTTCCCGGTGACAGTTAGCATGGAGAAACGGTCAGAAATCGCCAAAGTCGTCCTTATTCCTTGGAATCCAAATTCTAGTGAACACAGACAACGATTATACGAGCAAAGAGTGGCCTGCGGCTGGAGATCAGACATGATCGAAAAATGGCGAACTTTGCAGATTGACGGCAAGATGGCGATCCAATGGGTGGTATGGGTTTCCCGCTGTCTCATATAACTCGGCTGACTTCAATTATAGGTGCTTTCCGATGATGACCCCGACAGAGATAACAAATTAGCTCGGCATATCATACAATTTCAGTCAGAGAAGGAGTCGATCCTCGACTCAGCCTCCTTATTTGGAGGGAAGCCACGTGCACTACCTGACACACCGCGGTCGTTCATTCCCGTCGGTCATATATCGCTAGATTCTGAGAATGCTGATCGCAGTCTCGCTGATCGGTCACAAGGTCTCTACTGTATCAGTACGTTCTACATCTCAAGAGCGTTGCAAGGCAATGGGCTTGGTCGAGCTGCGATGGATGCAGTCGAGAACATGGCCGCTAATGAACCTTTGTGCGCGAAAGCGCTTGCTCTCGAGACGATTGCTAGGGAATTCACTCGTGATGAAAAACCGTGGAAAGCTTTTGGCATTCCTTACCCCGTGGTATGTCGTCGTCTCTTTTCTCTTGAGAGCGCGTTCACTGATTGCTGTTCAAAGGTGACCAACCAGGACTGGTATGAGCGACGTGGCTACGACGTCTATAAACGAGTGGAACAAATTTACGAACACCCGGATCTAAGCGGTAAAACGTGGGTTGTCCCAACTGTTTTTATGCAAAAAAGTGTGACCCAGAGTGATTCATAATCAACCTTTTGTTGGAAATCCGCAACGCCTTGTACATAGATTTCTCAGGCATTTCCATTTTGTTTGTTGCGAACGCGAATATTGGCGGTTTTCCTTTTTATTCGTATAAATCGTATTCGCTATTCATCTGCAACAGTTGAAATTTTCTTTTCCACGATACGGCCGACCTGATTTGTTGATAACAAAAGGTTGGTTGAGGGGACCGTCGATGATTTTCCGAGGACACAATTATTGTGATGATGTGGAACCATGAGGTGGGAATAAAGAAGCTAGAAAGTTGATTAATTAGACAATAAGTATATACAGTAGCGTCCAACTGGGTCAGGGTTAGGGTCAAGATGCGTAAGAGCTAGTAAAATCATGGTGTACAGTTATCATCTCATTTTATAGATAGCAGACTAGCAGACTAATTTGTTTCCCGTCAACGCGCAACTGAACGGGACATCCGATATAAAAGTAACTACTCAATAATTTGCGAATTGCGAATATTGCGTCGCAAAGTTTTAGCGAATAATTCATTCGCAATCGAAAATTGTTGCGAATAATATTCGCAGGCTTTATTCGCAACCCAAAATTTTGCGAATAATTATTCGTGCGAATATTCGTTGCGAATAATATTAGCAATTACACTTTACGAATATTCGTAACAGCCCTACCACAGACTCTTCTGTCTGATATGCAATGCCGGAATAGCAGTAGTTTGTGCAACACCATTGAATTTGGAATTAATTGCGCAACACTTGGTTCCCTCGCAGAGTCCGGGTCTGTACCCTGGGGCAGTCAGTTCGCGGTGAATCCATGGATAAACATGGTTGGATACCGCTCGAATATGTAAGCTGTATCCATGCCTTCAAAACTAACCGTTGAAGTGTATGACTGTACACGGCTATGTGGATTTGACGCACTGCCCTCCCCCTGTAAGACTGTTCGATCCTGTCGTATGTCCATGACGTGTTGCGATCGCGACGGTTGGTCATACTCAGGGGTGGTACCCCGACCCTGCCATGAAGAGTCTGATTCGGCCGGAGTACCAGAATGTATGTGAGATATGAAGCCGGATGTGACTGTGCCAGAGTACAGGGTAGTTGGTGAAGGCTTTGGCCATCGTTTGTTAGTAGCCTGTAGTCTCAACTCCTCAAGGATAACAGAATATCGCTGCCCAAATGAATTCTATTCCGCGGTCACCTCTATCTGACGCTGACATTTCTGAGCTGCGTCGAGATATTTCTCCATACCATCGAATATTTGGACGCACATCGGATGACGTAGATGTAGAGTACTGCGACTGAACGGAATGCGACATATTGAGTGAACTATGGCGAACGTTACCACCTTCTGCCCACTCAGTAAATGACGTACCCACGCCAAGACCAGTGTGTGCAGTAGTGTGAGCCATATAGTAATACATATGATATCGTATCATATGGGTTTGATATGATATGATATGGGTTTAGACGAACCCATATGATATGATATGATATGGCGTTGGGTGATATGAGCATATATGACCATATATGACTTCGAAACCCTTGCCCTTATCTGTGTTTAATCGTAGAACCACCCTTGATTTTAAGGCGCTGAGGAGGAAAGAAGCCAGCGTCAGGGTTAGCCCTAACCCTAACATATTCAAAGGTCGAAAGGCCCCGTTGAATAACGTATCCTTGCAGTAAATTAAGGAATTTGTTTTTTCCCATAAAATTGCTGATCACATGATTCATATTGTCATATATATTACCATATATGACATCATATGATATCAGTCTCATATTATATGAGTTTAAATGAACTCATATCATATACGTATTGGTTTGACAGAAGGAAGTCATATATGGTAATATCACACTACTGCACACACTGGCCAAGACTTACCCAACAAGCAGCCGACATTTCACTGCTTTCACCTATATTGTTCTGGCTTGAGCAAAACACATGATGATAATTGCGTTTCTTTCCCTTACCCCTTCCTCCACGGCGGTACTGTCAAATGATTCGTAAAAATCCTCCAACCACGTGTTGACTGTTGGCCGCCATTCTGAAGTGGGCAGATATGTATCCGCCTTTCAACAGCATGGCGGATGATTTAGACGAACGGGCTTCATAGGATGTAAGTGGCCCACGTCACTGGTTCCGTAGATAGTTCTTCAAGAGATGATGTACAAATTTCCTATTCTCTGTGCTCCGAAACTCCTCCCAGGGTCAGGGTCAAGCACCTTTAATTTGAAATGTTGCAACACGTGGCGTACGCCACCATGGCCCCCTGAACCGCTGACGACAAAATAATTAATTAAACGCGCTGTGTAATCGAACTTTACTCGGTACTAATTAAAGTCAAGGGAAAAAAATTTCTCACCGAGAAACAAAAAAGAAATGAGTTTCCAACCCGAATAATCCTCGTCAAGGTCAAAGCGGCACACTGATGTAACGATTAATTTTCCTCAAAAGATCGGGAGCAGATCATTCCGACAATTCCCTGGGCAGAAAAGCGATAACTGGCCGGTTTGTGATTGAAATACCCAATCATATCCTCGGAAAGCCCCCTTCCAGGTCGGGCTGCCATTTGCGAGCCGGTTTTTTTAACTAGTTACACTAGTTATATAAGTCAGGGTAGTTTAGTGAAGGTGTCATGCATGCGCGGCCGTGGCGTGGCGTGGCGTGGCTTGGCCGCAAGTTCGATCTCAGCCGCAACCGTTTGAGATTAGATAGATGCATAGAGAGACGCCCTCTCCGATCGAAGGTGGCGGAGGCAACTTTGCAAATTTCGAAAAAAAAGCCAAACAGGAAAGAAAAAAAATTTAAGATAAGGTATTTGCCACCGGTCAGGAACCGATTCAAAAAGGGTCAAAATGAGGTGCCGATGCCGAGCGAATCCCGATGATTGGGTCAGAAACAGATCCCACCATGGTCAACCGCAGGAAAGATTAGGGTTAACGTATTTCACATGCGAACCGGTCACAATCCAAAACACGCTAATGGGTAAAATTCCACCACAAAACACTATTCTGGGTCCTGTCATTCAGCTCACCAGCATCCAAAATGCCTTCTGCTTACAATCAGACGGTGACGTAGTAAAATAGCTATCAATTTGAACTCCTAGATTGACCAATTTAATTTTATCGCCATCATTGGTACGTCGTGCACACGGCCTGAGTGATAAATGGCGACAACACATCCACCATCGCAACTCGCTTGGATCGATCAGTCGCTCATACTTTTCTACAATCTGAAGGGAAAAATTCTGACAGGAATTGACCTCCGAGTCCGACAGGACGAATCCTCGTGCTTTGTATGGATGTTGATTCGTTAAACAAACTAGTGATCATGAAAAAGGAAAAGAAGTCTATCATGATAGCATATCCATGCAGTCATGCAAAAATAATCCAAACCAGAAGCGGGGTCATCTGGACCACCGGTGGACAAAACGCCTGCAAAACCCGATTTGAGAAAAAAAATTCGTGACGTGTTGTTGCTTTTCCGTAGTCGAAGGACACTGTTTTACTCCACAGCGGAGATGCCCTCCTCGTGGAGAACAGGATTGACCTTCTCGTTCCATTTGAACTTGAATTCCTTGCCCAGTTCCTTGCGAACGCCAGCCTTGACAGCATCCAATACGTGGTTGAAGGTACCCATGCTAGCCGGGCTATTGGGGTCATTCTCACCCTCCTTGCCCTGGAAAACACCGGTCCGCACAAGGCAAGTGTTCCAGTTGTACATGTTACCACCGATGATGTCGGACGCCGGATTGTCACCGATCATATAGATGTTCTCCGGAATTCGGGTCTCGTTGTGGATCTCCTCCATCCAGGCCTTGAGCACCTCGTCGGCGTACTTGTACGTAGCCAATTCAGGCTTGCCGTATATGACCCGTCCCAGGTCAACTCCAGTCAGACCCTTGTACATGGCCTCGACTCCAATGCGGAAGGCACCTTGGGTCATCCGAGGAGGTCCCTTGTGGTCAGTCGGCATGACCAGGTCCCCGTGTGAGAAGTAGATGGGAATGCGAGACGAGATCGGGTCTTTGGCCCGGGTCAAGAGCTGACCGTTCTCTGCCAAGAGAAGATCCATAATGATCTGCATGTCGGTGGCGTAGTCACGGGAGTCGGCAAACACGAGGATGGCGTCGAACTTGACTTTGGAGAAGTCCGTAGGGCGTGCGCCGACGCGATCCTCCTCCGCGGAGTGTCGCCAAGGCGAGATGGTCGGGTCCCACGCGAGGATATCCTTCGGAGTGTAGACGTGCTTGAAACCATACGCCTCGGCAGCATCCCGAGACTTGAAGCCTTCACCGCCCACGACGAGCACCGTCTCGTGGTACTCGGACAGAGCACTCATCGGGGTGTGTGACTGGATGAATTGGTCGGTGGAGATGGGCACGCCCAAGATTTCGGACAGCTGGTCGCACCGAGATTCTTCGGTCTTCCCACCGCCGTTGGTCAACAGAATGTAGGGAATCTTGATCCCGAGCTCGTTGTCACCGTTGAGCATCTTCAGCGCCTCACGAGCTTCAGGAATAAGGTGGTTGCCATGGGCGAGCACACCATCGATGTCGAAAGCGAAGGCCATGTTCTTGGCGGCCTCGACCTTCTCCTTGGCCATGTCCTGGAGCTGCGAGGCCAGGATTTCGCGAGACACGGCGGCAGAGATGCCCTCCCGGTCGTCGGTGGTGACCACTGAGGAAAGACGAGTACGAGACGCGCGTGGGGAGCGTGGGGAGCGGGGAATGGGCAGCGAAGTACCGAACGAGTTGCGGGAGCCGCGATGGTCACGCATAGAGGGCGATAGGCTCAGGCTGTGCATGAATTGAGAAGCATCGCTGATCGAGCTGCGGGTCGCAGGCACCTCGACCACCTCACTGTCCCGGCGACCATCCCCTGGGATGGTGATGGAACCCCGGCCCGCGGTGCTGGGGCTGGCGTCTCCATGAGAGCGAGCCTCAGTCAGATCGGCTGCAAAGTCAGAGTCGTCGAAACGAGGCATATTGATGGGATGTGAGCGGTAAAATCAAAAGTGATGTGTAGAGAAGTTCCTTTCAAGATGTGAAGTAGTTGCTTGTGTTGTCTCGGGCAATGGAAGGCAGATCAAGGTCAGAGAATGGGAATCGGATGTACAGATAGAAAATCCAGGAACCGGGTATGGAGTAGATATTTATTTCATTGCTAGGAACAGTAGATGACGCATTAGGGATCATCGTGGACGGAAGGCGCAATAGTGAGTAGGTGGACCGTGTGGCAACTGCGATGTTCTCAAACGTATGCATAGTCAGGGTTAGGGTCGGGTCGGAACTCGGACCCAGTCGCCACATTCCTTTCCGAACGCGCCGTGACGTCATCGCATCTTGGGAACGAGGAAATTTCATACGCCCCGAAAATGAAACGCCAGCGAAGGCCGGTTCATCTGCCCAAGGAGCAGATAGTGGTTTCATCAAGTTGGATACAGATACGCCACTGCCCCTGGTCCGTCGCTCTTTCCGTATTAGCAATGCTTCCGTGGAAGTCTCGCTGCAGAGGCAGTCGGAAAGGGAAGGAGGTGGCGGAAAATAAGAATGACATCTGACGGAATCAATACAGAACGGCCCATAGTCGGATCGACCCCCCTCCATGCAACATTGCACTTATCGAACCCCTCTCCACCTGTAAATAATCTTTCCTCTTCCTCTTCCTCTTCACGGTCTCTTTGCACGTTTCACGCGTTAGATTCCATCTCTACATCAATCGTTAAACCGACCACAGCACACCATGTCCAGTGGGATCTCGTTTAAGCTCAGCAACGGCGTCACCATCCCCGGTGTCGGGTTCGGCACCTTCGCCAGCGAGGGCGCCAAAGGGGAGACATACAACGCCGTGATTAAGGCCCTGAGCGTCGGATACCGCCACCTGGACTGCGCCTGGTACTACTTGAACGAGGGCGAGGTGGGCGACGCTGTCCAGGACTTTCTGAAGGAGAACCCATCCGTCAAGCGGGAGGACCTCTTCATCACCACCAAGGTGTGGAATCATCTGCACCGATACGAGGACGTCCTGTGGTCGATTGACAACTCCCTGAAGAACCTCAAGACCAGCTATGTGGACCTGTTCCTGGTCCACTGGCCCATTGCCGCCGAGAAGGAGGATCAATGCACGCCCAAGATCGGACCCGATGGCAAGGTACGCACAATTGCGAGCACTTCTGAGCAACAAAGCGGACTGACTTTTTCTTCCTTGATAGTATGTGATTCTCAAGGATCTGACCGAGAACCCGGAGCCCACCTGGCGCGCCATGGAGAAGATCTACGCGGAAGGCAAGGCGCGCGCCATCGGCGTGTCGAATTGGACGATCAAGGGTCTCGAGCAGCTGCTGTCCTTCGCGAAGGTGAAGCCACACGTGAACCAGATCGAAATCCATCCGTTTCTCCCCAACAAAGAGCTGGTCGACTACTTGGAGAAGAACGGCATCCTCCCCCAAGCTTACTCGCCGCTCGGCTCCCAGAACCAGGTGCCCACGACGGGCGAGAAGGTCAGCGAGAACAAGACGCTCAACGAGGTGGCCCAGAAGAACGGCTACACCTTCGCCCAGCTGCTGATCGCGTGGGGTCTCCGTCGCGGGTACGTCCTGCTGCCCAAGAGCTCCAACCCGGCGCGCATCGAGTCCAACTTCCAGAGCATCGACCTGTCGGACGAGGATTTCGAGGCCGTCAACCAGGTGGCCGACGGGCGCCACTTCCGCTTCGTCAACATGAAAGATACCTTTGGCTACGATGTGTGGCCCGAGGAGTCCAAGGCGGCGATTTCCGTGTGAAGATTTTCTTTATAAACTATTTCATGAGGCTTAACGACTATCAAAAAGGGGGTGCTACTCAAGACTTTGTGTATTGGACGGCCTTTGGCGGTTGATGTTGGCCACGTTAAAGGGGGCAGTATCATCTTATCAGCCCGAAATCGCGGGGGGGTTTGTCCTCCTCCACCTTTTGGGACGTGGGGGGAGGGATCTTTTCGACAATACAATCTTAGGAATTTCAGGGTCATGCATTAATTGAAGGTCATCTTTTCATTCTTCATTAGTCCTTCCACCATTCCTCAGGACCAAAAGAAATAGTAGAATCATGTGCCCCGGCAAGCGTCAAAACTTCCCGTCATGTTGAACTATCGTCGTTCTTTTACCGAAAGCCAAGGGATGATCGACTACGGTTCTTACTCTAACTTTTATATTACTCATCATCGTGCAGCTGTATCCCACGCTTCGGAGAGACGCTGGAACAAGAGAATCTTCTCGTCAATACCTTGACCACTTCTGTCCAGCATTCCGAAGAAAACGCTGCACGTATCCACCAATGTTGTCCGAGGGGGCTGCTGCGGAGTACGCACCTTCTGCCAGTAGTACATGGCCATCATCGTTCATCGCTTGTGATCCTGGTGATCCGTTTTACCTTACGTATGTAACGAGTCGATCTGTGGGGTTTCCTCCGGAGGTACATACCGCGCAGGCATGTGTCTGTGTGTTCTCACCGATTTCTGTTTCACTTTCCCCATCGCGGATCAGTCAGCACTAACCCGTCTTAACGGTTGGTTGGGTGGCTACGTCAATGATGTAACTAAGGCTGTGAGAATTGAAAAATGGAGAAAAGGGGCGATAATGGATAGTCATAATGAGCAACTAAGTTTACGCAGTAGTTTGACGTAGTAGTCCAGCATTCGTAGCGCAGCTTCTGAGCCGCTGTATCGAGTGGCCGGATCCGGGGAAGTGATAGATATCGATGGTAGATTAATATTAATATTCGCTCCACCTTGCCTATCGCTGCGGTCCTGAACCGGATCCTGCATATGTATTCGCTTATGTTCTCTTTTTGCGCGGTTTTTGCCATTATCGAATGACGATATCCGGAGATGTGGTCTCGGTTGTGGATTTATATTGGCTACCCCTTACCTATCGCACTTGGTCCAAAGGTGGACCTAGCATATGCAAATATTTGCCTTGTGTCCTGTTCCTTTCTCGCTTTTAATTCGCCATAGGTTGGATCCCAATCCTGTGATCGGTTGAACTGCTTGGAAACAAGCTAGAATTAGTAGTAATTCCTCCAATGTCCTGGATTTTGAGCGATGTAAAATAATTCCTTCTACAGTATAGTGAATGAGAAGTCTGTAATATATAAGACGGCGACAAGGCCGACATTCATATGGATCAAGATCTTCTTCTCCAGTTATTGTATCACCTTACCTCTGGTCCCTCTGGTTTCACGTCCCTCGATTCTCTCCAGACCTTGCACAGGGAGTCTGGGACAGTGATAAAGCAGCTATCGGATCATTTCGCTTCCAAAGTAAATTATGGACTCAAGTTCTGAATCTCAGAATACACAACAGCGCCGACCTAGAGCGAGGCGTCTTGATTATCATGCGCTGAATACCGGCGCAGATAGTGAAGGCGACTCTGACGAGGGCCCACGATCCCGTTCTTGTCGTCGCCTTGAGTGAGTCAGACAAGTGCCGCGTTTCCTGATGACCTTATATCCCCTGATGAATCTGCGTCCCAAGTTCTCGCAAGCGATGCTGACAGCCGTCCTTCCCTTTCGCCAGTCATTCAAAGAAAGCCCATACCACCGAAGTCGTGGGTCTGGGAGCACTTCCATATACCGAGCTCGACACCACATATATCTACAAGACAACTAACAAGGAACGCCCGGACAAGCTGATTGTGTGCAGTCGCCGCTCGTGGTCTACTACGGAGGCAGTTCTTCAAGGGTCATTAGGAAATCTGAGCACACATCTCTCATCAAGGCACGGGATACGGAAGGCTGGAGCACCTACTCCTACATCTTCAAGCGATATCACGTCATTTCTCAGCAGACCTAGTAGCTCAGTTGCAGAGCGACTAGAGGAAAACATATTGCATTGGATAGTTGAAGAATCAGAACCTTTTACGACCGTGGATGCTCCATCATTTTAAATATTACATGATCTGCCAGGTATCGAATTACCCCTCAAATCCGCAAGCACGGTAAAGCGCCGGCTCGTTGCGAGATTCGAAGAGAGTCAAGAAAATCTGAAGCGTGAATTAATTTCAACCTGTATCACTATCGGCCCTGGATGTATGGACAAGCAAAAATAATCTCTCCATCCTTGCTGTCGTGGGTCATTGGCTGACACCGGAATTCGTTTATAAGGAACGTGTTCTGGAGTTCAAAGAGCTAGATTGTCAGGAACACGCCTGTTCCTGAGTGTATCGTACCGGCCACGACTATTGACGGGCTCGTGCTTGCGTCGGCGACCGCCGAACCGTCGGAGCCCTCCGCCGGAACAGCACTCGGATCTCGGACTCTCAGGCTACGTTCCTTCCGCTCGGATGCTCGGGTTTTCATTGGTTGCAGAGGCTCTGACGGGGGCGCAGGAATGCACATAAGGACACGCTGGTCCCCCGCCGAGTCCTCATAGTTGATATTCTAAAATAAATTGTTGCAAGCCATCCCGCTAGCGTAACGTATAGTAAGAACACACCTTGATCCTCACATAGATGGACCTCATAGCGGAGAGAACATGGCAATGGTTATCGGCGATCTTCTGGAGAGCTTAAACTCAACGCCAAACTGTTAGCAATAACAGAAGACATATCGCATAAGAAGATTAGTTGGGGCGAATTTATTACCTGAACCAGTACTTCGCCATAATGATGGTGACGAGCTTTTGTTTGGTCAGGGACCGCTGAGTCATGCCGCTCCTTCTGCTCTCTTTTGCAATGTCCATTTATCTATTGGTCGTGTTTGACACGAAAGCGGGTCAGCTAGAACGATAGTTGAGGACGAAAAAAAGTTTAATGATGGGAATTTGGAAGGTGAATATTGGTCTAGGGTCAGCGCTCCATATCTTGAAAGAGAATTTTGAGAGGTCTGCTAAGGATTGATGAAGGTATCAGGAGGAACATATTCCAACAACCAGACTTCACTTTATCTACCTAGCAGGGCTGTGGCGGAGCGGATATCCGCCAAATTTTCCCATATCCGCATCCGCCATCCGCCTTTTATCCGCCTTTCAACAGCATTGATAGTTATTTTCTTCAAAAATTTCGCAAAGTTCACTAACATGATATTTGAATTTTCTAAATGGACTCGCTGTAGCGGACGCAACTTATTTGGTCGGTGATCGCGGCTACATGTGAACGTGTACGACAGTGCTAGCATAACCTCTTGTCGGACTACGCAAGGTAAGGGTTAGGGCTAATCATGACCCTAACCCTGTTAGATTTTGACCTTTTTTTCAATTTAATTAAGAATATACGGATTATCCGCCTCTGTGAGGGTTGGCGGATTTGTATCCGCCATCTGTATCCGCCAATCGAAAGTATGGCGGATACGTATCCGCGGCGGATATCCTATCCGCCTATCCGCCTACAGCCCTGCAAAGATAATATGTGTAAACGCTTTGGGCTGTTACGGGTGGGTTGTCGGAGTCGTTCTCCTGGGCGTTCCTCCTTTAAGAGGTTGCGGGTAATGGTTGTATATGTTAATGTTGACCAGGTTATTATTTTAACCCGGGTTGTCTACAGATCTCACTGCGGCTATATAGGTTTATAGTGGAATTGTCTATTTCATTTCTGATAGTATAATCACCTTGGTCATTCAAGACAATATTGCTTCATGGCTGGAAAAAGAGCCATCGGTCGAGGTGTCCACTTTTACCACTTTGCAGAGCCTCAAACGGCGCTGGGCGGACTGATATTGAGTCCATCTGTAACGGAAATGAATTTTCTCTCTATGCTCGCGATTCTCATTGTTGCATCTGGTCCATATAGAGTGACATCGCGAAACACCGTTGGTGGAGGAGGTAAAGACGACCTTCCTTAATGGAATATAACCCTTGCCCTTGAAAAATGGCTCGGTACATCTGCAATGCTTACGGAGTATTAAAGTTTGATTTTGGGCTATTCTATTTTAGTACTAGCGTTGAAAGTCTGTTTACACTCTTCTAAACCCTCACCTCAATGTTGTTTTGCCGCTCTCCGCAAATTCCTTGCCCTCGTCATCGATTAGGAGTGGGGAAGGACGGTAGTCAGCAGTATGGTAAAAGTTTCATGCGTTCTGATAAGTCATAAAAGTCAAAGATATTTGTTTGTTTGTAATTCCTGCTAAAGGATGATTTCACAATTGCTACAACCTAATTGGCGCGCAATTCCATACTATCTTTTGACTATGCGCCGAACGGCAGCTTGCGCAATACTATTCACTGGAGATAATGCGCTAGTGGCAACATTTTCTTGCGCCAGTAGTCGGTAGGCCTTACAGGTTGATACTAAGCTCAAAAGAACGTACCTGAATATAAGTTTTGAATTACCCCGTTCTTAGATGGTCCTATAAGATGCCGAGGAGTTAATAGAACTTGCATTGGCGATACGTAACTGTCTCTTGTTAAGAAATCCTGGTGCGGAAATTGACCTTCTTGATAGAAGGATGCTGCAGGAAACCGTCCTTCGCCTTTGGATCGCTCCAAGCGAGGCATTCACATAACCGTATAAGCGCTCCAAGAGCACCAGGAGTTAGATGGTTTTAAAGAGGGTAATAAATAAGCGCACCAAATGCAGTATAGTGCGGCCCTAAGCGTCTAATGTTCATTGCATTGCTAAATGTCACGCCGTTGGTGTGCAGAGGTAGACCCAGTGGTATTTCCGCAATTTCAAAAAGTTTCAGCGGTATTTTGGACAATTGCCCAATTTATTATCGAATTTACCGACAGGCTCCCTCACACGCTTCATAAATGGGAGGGGATAGTTAAACGAAGACATAGTACGCCTTTTTTAAAGATGACGAAGTAAGCGAGATTATGGCACAAGGAATTTTATAAAAGATTTCTCCAGGTTCAAAGGTACAAGGGTCCTGTTGATTTAATTTTTTTTCTAGTGAATTTGTTTCAAGATCTATTTAACATTTTCAAGAAGTTCCCAAAAAGAGTCCACCCTCTATACAAACGCAACGCCAGGTCCTGGTATATCATTGATCATCGAATGTCATATGTTCAGTTCAGACACCAGGTCTGGTGTTCCCCTTTTCCAGTGGCACATGGCGATTGTTTGAAGAATGAAATGTTTTCAAAAGCAAAAGTCATGCCGAATGTGAATGTAATGAGCGACTACTCGGCAGTTGAGGGACCCAAGTTCAGAGTCATCTGGACGGTTTCCGGGCATCCGTGGGTGGCATGATCATCGGTCGGGACCAAATAAGCTTCAGCACAGGCAGTATCGCCAGGCTTGCATATTGCGGAAGGGCAGTCGCCGTTATCTTCTGAAGTGACAGCAAAGCCGGCGGCGGTGAATTCCGACCCACTGCCCGTGTTGATGCAGGAGAGATCCCAGTAGATTTTTGGGGACGCGAGAGTGTATTCATACTGCAACACATCGGATTGATCAGGGGTAGTAGACATCTTGATTGAAATGCCGCCGGAATTCGGATTCGTCTTCCATGATTCGCTGTATTTATTTCCACCTGAAGTGAGTGTCACCATGGTGGCATCGGCAGACTCGCCGACCGACCAGAGATAAATGTCCTTGCCCATGTTGTTGATGATTTCAACGCCTCCGCCGGCAGAGTTGGTTTCGCGGCGCTCAAGCGTGGTTGGCAAGGCAGCAGCCATGGTGCTGACTAAGCCGAGAAGACCGAAAGCCTTGGTGAACATCATTTTTGCTATTTCTAAAGACAAACTAAAAGATTGATAGATGGAATATGTCTGTTTCAAAGTGAGTGATGGATGGCTTCAAGGAAGGACGGAAAGAAAGACTGTGAACAACAAGACTTTTGAAAAGAGTGACTGATGGTTGAATCAAAGACTGACAAGCAAGAAGGATGAAAACTATCCTTTATATACTTTCGTGGGCGCTCTCGTCTTTTTCACTTCTCCATTTTTTTTCCGCCCGCCAACTGAATAATTTTCCATCCTGTTGGCCGACAAAGGTCCGAAATAAGACGAAGAAGACCCCAAGGGACGTATTTAATCTCATTGGTCACGTTCCTGGTACTTTGTTGTTGCAATGACAACTGCATACGCCCAATGTATGTAGATAGTAGGTGTGCATGCTCTGAAGGTCTTTTCCATCCTGTTGGCCGACAAAGGTCCGAAATAAGATGAAGCCGACCCCAAGGGACATATTTAATCTCATTGGTCACGTTCCTGGTACCTTGTTGTTGCAATGACAACTGCATACGCCCAATGTATGTAGATAGTAGGTGTGCATGCTCTGAAGGTTTTTTCCATCCTGTTGGCCGACAAAGGTCCGAAATAAGACGAAGCCGACCCCAAGGGACATATTTAATCTCATTGGTCACGTTCCTGGTACCTTGTTGTTGCAATGACAACTGCATACGCCCAATGTATGTAGATAGTAGATGTGCATGCTCTGAACGTCATGTCAAGGTTAGACAATTTATTCCAGATAATTTGCCACTTGCTACAGCTGGCCGGCAGGCCGTCACTAGCTAGGGGTGTATTTACGGTACCGTCAAAATTTTATTTTACTCGTAATGTTAATCGCAAAACTGTGAATCTAATCGTATAGTTTACAAAAAATCGACCCTGACCCTTGGAGTCAGTTGTATACCCTCAGTGGGGCGTTTCTGCGTTTACCGTTGCTGCATCTCCAGCGCCGCAGCCGCGTTTGGAACTTCTGGACGATACGTCATTCGCCCCTGATCCGCCCGAGTCCCTTGGAAAAGAAGCACAAGGTGCTATTCTTGGGTCTGGCAATGTGATACTTCGCCTGCCTAGTGTCGACAATAAGCCGCCACACTTATTGACACTAAATAATTGACTCTACTTACTCCCTCTGTTGTTTTGCGACTATTCTTGCCACCAAAATTCTTGCCACCAAAGTGTGCAATCTCAGTCCCACAGCTACGACAGGTCGAAAACTCCCACCCTGAAACCGTATTATGAGGTGGCGCTTTCTCTTGTCTTGTCGATACAAAGTCGGCATACCCATCGTTGTTTGGAATCGTCGTCGCTATGCTGAATATCGAAGCCGTAGACCCAAGACGACTTTCATGGCATCACGCGCTCACTTCACAAATGCTGGAAACTCCTTCAAAGGGAAACTATCCCAGATATCCTGCATATCTTCTAAGGTAGCTGAAGGCTTTTCAATCCCCTGGCTGTCACAGTTGTATTATATTGATGTCTTACAGTAAGAGTGTCTACTGAAGCGTTCACCGCTTTGACAAGCGGTGACCCATTCACGATTCCCTGGCTGTGTCAGGAATGGTCTCTTTCCGCAGACGTAACAATCTATGCAGTTCCGATCACACCATCTGTAATCCAGTTTCGTCAAAATTGTACACGTCTGGCGTTCGCCTCGGAGTTTGCATTTGGAATCCCAAAAGGATGGACTTAACGCTGATTCGTACCGTCAATGACGATTCTATCAGGGCTGTAGGCGGATAGGCAGATAGGCGGATTTGCCGGATAGGATATCCGCCGCGGATACGTATCCGCCATACTTTCGATTGGCGGATACAGATGGCGGATAGAAATCTGCCAACCCTCAGAGAGGCGGATATCGGTTAGGGTCACAGTTAGCCCTAACCCTCAACTTGCATAGTTCGACTAGTCCGACAAGAAGTTATTCTAGCACTTGTCGTACCGGCTCACATGTAGCGGGGATCACCGACCATATAAGTTGCGTCCGCTACAGCGAGTCCATTTAGAAAATTCAAATATCATGTTAGAGAACTTTGCGAAATTTTTGAGGAAATTAGATATATAATAACTATTAATGAATTTTGCAAATTTTTAAAGGCGGATGGCGGATTTGGCGGATATCCGCCAGATATCTGGCGGATCCGTATCCGCCATGCTGTCGAAAAGCGGATAAAAAGGCGGATATGGGAAAATTTGGCGGATATCCGCATCCGCCACAGCCCTGGATTCTATGTGTCTGCGTCATCAAAATTCTGTTTGTTACTCTGGACTGTGTGCATCTAGTCAACCGCCTCACCATACGTGTGTGGATCGGTTTCATTGCCTCATCAAGGTCCGCGTCATACAGCTAACTCGGATAGTTCCCGAATATGGATTGGATGGGCGCCGCATCGTAGTAAGCATATAACTGTCATCGAAGCTCTAAATAGTTCGAACGAGCTTCTATCTTCAATAACTAAGTTCTTTCAATAGTCTTATAAGTCCTCCACTATTATCCGAGACTAGCCATCAGGACACCGATTATGTTTTTGGTTAAGGGCTGCAGCATGCTAGCCGTGGTTGCCATATGCATCGGAGTACTGCACAAACCGGTAGAGGCTGTGACCGAAGTGCTTCCATTTACTTGCGAAACCACAGACGGCAGCCCTCTGACGTCGGATCTTTGTGTTTCACTACGCCATTCTTTACTGCGAATTTGGTAGACGGAAAGACAGTAGAGATGATCCATAAAAATGATGAGGAAGTGGTAGGAATATTACAAAAGTCATGGAAAACATAAACAAAAGACATGGATACATATGTGAGATACGATAGTGGTAGCAATAGGCATAGGGCAGTCACGACGAAGAAAGAGAATAGGCTGATTCTGGATCTGGGCAACATGGCTAGTATGATTTTGAGTACAAGAATACGAACAGACTAACAGAAGAGCATCGCCTATAGTGAAGGTAACATGGATGATATATGACTATCCGAATGGCGACATTGATAATTATTATCTGTTCGAGAACGAATTTGAGACATCCCAAAGTCTTGGATTCGAGGCAGCGCTATACGCATATCAATATCCTTGTTATAAATATCAGTAGGGGTATCTTGTCCAATGTTTGGCAAGATCGTGTGGCAAGGCGAGGTATACTACAATCAGTATGGAGGTATAGACTCATATTGCAAAAAATAGTGACGACAATGCGTATAATGCATGTAAGGATGGAAATAGGTCAAACTTGTAATGTCGGTGTGTGCCATGAACGTCGTGTCTCCTAATTATTTTTACATATTCGAGCATTACGTCCAGTTTCACCACAATTGGCACATCGTCTTTGTTTGACTGCGGTTTCAACTAACCCCTCGTTGCTCCTTGTTTCGTCCACGTTCTCTACGAGATCAAGACCATCCTGTAATGTCAGGATCCCTCCATGCTGCAGACGCTTCCGACGACGATGGTGACGCCGATTGCTGCTTGATTCGCGGTTTGTGGTGCTGCTACCTGTTGGAGATTATCAGTCTCCACTTACAGAGTGTTGGAACATCTCCGTAGTTGCATATCGTAGTTGTTTGCTTCGCTCCTAGCGTCGATCTGGTAGCCAAATATAATATACTTCGCATGCACGGCAGTGGTTGCGAGCGGGGGAGTTTGAGTTGCTCTTGTTGTCCCCTCGCTTGAGGAGTTTCCTTGTGTATATAATAAAGCCAATATATCTGGATATGGGACGCGGCGGATATAGATAGTCTTGGATACCGGATACGGATATGGATGAAAAATTTGCAAATTTGCCTGAATATCTGCTAGTCGAGAGACTCTTAGGACTTACGCGAATGGAGCGGACAATGGTTGGGGTTTGCGGATTCGTTGACGTCCTTGTCGCAGTCTGCTCCTTCCATGAACCGGAAAGAGCAACTCGAGTCAGTAAGATTCCAGAGATTGGACTAGGGTACGTCAATCACGTCTCGTCACGGGCACTAATTATGCAGATCCTCTATTTTCTCGACGGTCTCCATAGTAGCTACACAACTAAGGTCAATCATTGCTCTGGCCCAATCCGAATTCAAGACTCAATAAACAGTCTATGCTACAAGCAGACTAATGCGGGGATGTTTCGACTCATATCTTGTCACGTGCGGCCGTTGAAACGAGTTTTTGTGCGGCTCACTAGTTCTGGGAGATACTGTATTGCTATGTGGTTAACATTGACTAGTCTGGATCCAAATCGTCTTGTACCACTGTCCGCAGTCCGCGTTTGTTAGTGATTGCTCTAAACTGTCAAGCTTCTGGTAATCATATCCGCCCTGTTATCGAGTCCTGTTACTCTGTCATCTGACCTGCCGCAAAGTCAGCCATGCAACAATTACTCCGGCGAACAAGAAGAGTACGAGGCTGTCAGCAAAGCAATACTTTACGGAGACAAGAGTGCCTGTGGAAGAGATTACCCCCATGGAGCAGTCGGCTTTGATGAGTCTCGTGAGGCGCCCGCTTTCACCGGACGCTAGAATAGAAGTACCGGCGACATGGGAAGAGTATGAATATGCCCAAGAACACCTTGCCCAAGATGACAATGAGGGAAACAAGTAAGTACGTTAATCAGATATCTGCATGACCGGTGCCGACATACCGTAGGTTCCCTAGACTCTGGTACGACGGCTCAAGCAAACTCGCTACAGTCGTCGCCGCTCCAACTCCACTGCATTCAGACATGGTGGGCGGGTTAACGGGTCATCTTTTGCGTGCGTGTGATGACGTCATGCGTCACGGCGGCATCAGTGAGACGGTCCGCGAGGGCCTCGCTGTATCGGCTGACACCACGAATTGCACAGATGCAGACGATGGAAATACGGTCAGGGAGTGGGATGGTGCACTTAGTTACGTGATTAATGACGAACAGACACTTACGGTTGCATTTGAAGTTGGTGTGTCGCAGACGTATAAAAGTCTGCGGGCCGCCATCTCCTGGTGTGTTTGCGCTCTGCATTGCCGTCTTGGCGTTGCCATGAAAATCTCCGAGGGAGTTCGCGGCGAACGGCCGATCGTTCAGCATTATGCGACTAGGGAAGATGCCAGAGCAGCCATCCAGAGAGCGAGAGATGACCTTCGTAATCAACTGCATCAAAACCCATTAGGACCATTACAGTGGAACGGGTCGGCGTTGTTCGGGAGACTGCGGAGAATTACTATTGAGACGTTTCGCAACGAGGACGCAGATTGTTCTCCAGATACTCTGCTTGAACCGGCGCAATCATTTGTAAGTGACGAACTTTGCAATTCATGTGGGATTGTCCGGCTAATATACAAAATGCAGGTCATCGTAAAGGAGGGACGATTCTCTGAGCAGGATGTCCCGCCGAACTTAAAGGACATCGTACTCGGGGACTGCGTACCCAGCCACATCCTCAGTGGCAGTGAAATATTAGCCACTCCGGTAGACTTTTTTCGACGGAGCTGGTTTGAGTCAAAAATCAGCACGGCTATTTTAAACACTGCAGTTTTGAGGATCAGTAGAAAGACCAAAGTTGTCCGAGCCCAATAGGGGCTAAAGGAATTTTGGTGTTTGTGCTTGTCAGGCTGTTACCTGGGTTCACTTGTGTTTGTCGTACTGTTATCTGTACTGCTTTTCTCTGTCTTGCGTATTTTGTTAGGTGTATAATTATATTTTCAGCACGTTTCTGACGCAGTCTTCGGCTCCGTCGAGCTTCCAGACTCTAATGCCTAGGGCTGTTGACGATTTGCCGGTTTGCCGATATCGGATCGTATCGGATCCGATCCGATACGATATCGGCAGCCTCAAATCTTGCGAATAAAATTACGAATAAATATCGGCAGGCATAGGAGTTAGCCGATATCGGTTATCGGCAGAAAATCTCTTAAATTAGGACTAGCTGGTATTCAAATTGTCACCAAGTGATCGGAGAGATATCAACTACTCGCCCGATTGGCCGTCAGGAGGTTTGCATAGCAATATGTAGAAATCAACGTGATGAGATCACAAACTTGACGCTGCCAAACTGTATGGCGTGAGGACAGAGGGAGGGATATCCCTGGGATATCACAAAAAATTTGCTGAAACGCTGGAGATTCAATAGTCGTAAATGCTTGTTTCTCCGTAACTATCCAGCGTAAAAGGTTCCTTTCGAGAAGTTGCTGGACTGTAAGAATCTGTTTCCCTTTGAAAAAGGTAGCGATAGAAGGCTGTTTCTTTGTGCCTGAAGCTCCAGGGCTAGATTCGGGAGCGTAGATTGAATGCTTTTCCAAATGTCTTGCCATGTTTGAAGTTGAAGTTTGCCTTGCCGAATCTGTAGTCTTCCAATTACATCGGATACCAGTCTGCTCATCGATATAGATGCAACGGATATCACGGTCTGTGAGCCTCTTGCTTTTGGTCCTCTTCATTATCCACGGCCGATTGTACTCTGCGGTCTCGAAATAAGCCCACATCCACTCAGTAGCCCGGGCCGCTCTATTGGGTTGAATCGTGCAACTGTCTTCCGAGATAATGGAAGAACTGGAATCCACAGTTACTGGACTTGTAGGATTCTGAGAAATTGATTGAGAAGGAAGGATTTCGCAATCTGGACTATTAGCGACGCCAAAAATCAATTCATCCGGGGGACAGAATCGGGGGCCATTGGTAATTCGTGTATACGATCTTCGAATGAAGCTTCTTCATCACTTCCGTCATTCAGAAGACGGTAATCCAGGCGCCTCTGGCGGCTGGGTCGAGGACTACGATCCATATTCGTTGCCTAAACAATTACAGAAGCAAATATCAGCGTGGACTTTGTACCCCTGGCTAGAAATCAGCAGCTTTTGATAGGACAAATGGAGCATGCAGGCACGTGATATAATCACATGATTTTTATCGGTACGGATCCGATATCGGCGCAGATCTTGCCGATATAGTATCGGCAGGCTCTAAAATCTGCCGATAAAATTACGAATAAATATCGGCAGACTTTTTATTTCGCCGATATCGTATCCGTAGCGTCAAAAATCGCCGATATCGTATCGTCAACAGCCCTACAGTAATGCCTCTGCTTCTGACATTTCTCAGGTTTCTTTTGTTTCGATATTCTTTCCAATGGTTGCGCTCAAACAGGGCTCATAACCTGTTGTAGAACAATGAATGCACTCTTATTAATCTAGCTACTGAAGACTGTTTCTAGCAGGTCTATTTATATTTGAGACCGTGCCATTAGATCCTTCTAGAACCAGATCACGAGAACCTTCCAAAGCTCAATTGCAAACTATTGCGCAGTCTCAAACCTATTACTAGAACCCTCTACAAACTACGATCGTAGTTCTATCGTGTTCGACACATTTCCACACAATTAATACTGCACATGATAATCATGTCCATTGCCAAGTCTACATAGGGCTGTTGGCGGATGGTGGATATGGCGGATTCTACCATTGTGTGCAGATGCAGTTTCTACCCGCACGATAACTGGTAGTGGTAGTCGCCGGCCCAACGGGCCGTACGCGTTGTCAAAACTAGAAATCGCATCTGCTTTTCATTCATTTATTCAAGCAAGACAATACCAAGTTGGGAGGGGTTACTCAAACTAAGCGATGTACCGCTGCGGGGACTATTGAGGCGCATGGGAATACGACTGGTCTTATTCAAAGTAACGAGCACCTTCTACAGCTGCCCGAGCCCCTAAGAAGTCGCTCAAGGAGTGGAAGCAGTTGTTAGGTGGCCAGGAGGGAGAAGAGGAGTTACAGATTTTAGGGGCTAATGAGAAAAAGTGCCAGACTGCGCTTGGCTAGTTATCAAGGTGTAGTTAGATAGCTTCAACGTATCCATTCCCAGTGTGGCGATCCATTCCATCCATTCCACTGAACCCCTCCGTGGAATGGAAGTGGACGGTAAGGGGCAATTTCGCGATGGAATGGATCCACGAAGGGTATCAGTGGAGTGGATGGACAGTGGAATGGACGAATGGATACATTCAAGCTATCTATCTAGCATCTACACCTCGATAACCTCGTTAGCCCCTGAAACCTCCTTTTCTCCCTCCTGACCACCTGTCAACTTCTTCCATTCCTTCAGCGACCTCTCATACGACTCCGGCGACGCTTCGATCGCTTGCGAATCGAAGCGTCGAATTCAGCCCGTTGGTTAGCCCAAAGCTCCTCCAGGAACGGCCTCAACTCAAGACAACGGCGTAGCATGTACAACTGAGACAGCCATCGCGTCAGGTTATCCATCACGGTGTCCTTCGGACGGCTAGCTTTAATCTTAGGGTCCTTCGATATATCGAACTCCTTCTGCTGTAAATCCCGTAACAACTGCGTCAAGACATCCGATTTGTGAATAACGACAACGAGGTTATGAAGCTTCCCAATGGGCCCTTTCCGTCTCCAAGCTTCATGGCGAGAGGCATCAACAGTCGATCTCATCTTCAAACGCATCTGCGTCGTGGCCAAATAGCAGTTGCTTACAAACAAGGTTGAGAATATGACCAAAGCATCGGACTCGGCGACTTCTGCCCTTGAATTCAAGCGCTGTACCAATCGTATCCATCGCCGTATCGTTGTTAGCTGCGTTATCCAGTGTGAAGTACCCAAGTTTTGAGGAAATCTCATAGCTGGCAATAATATCAAGTACGTGGACGGCAATATTCTTGCCTGTATGCCGTTCCACGATTTCTGGGATTCCTAAAACCAGCTTTTGCGCTCGGCTTTCGCTGTCAAGGAAAAAGCAGACGATCCCGTACATTGCGTGTCGATTTCGCGACCGCCAGCCGTCAAACGCTATATGGACCTTGCCTTCAACTCCTCCAAGGACCTCGACCACATGCGCCTTATTGGTATTATATACTTCGAGAATTCGACTGCGGACGGTATGCAAATATGCGCGTCAGTGATACTGACGAGTGGGTTAAGGTATTCAAGGAGGTCGCGAAAGCGCTGGTTTTCGATCTGACGGAACGAGCCCTGAGAGTCAATAACCCATGCGACAAGCAACTGCTGGAATTTCTCTCTGCTAAAGCCACCAATCAAAGTACTTGCAATCTGCTGTTCTCGAGGATTGTTTGGGTTTAAATTGAAAAACGACGTGATACTCTTAGACGGCGTCTTCTCCTTAACCTTCACTGGGGCCCTGCGTTTGCCTGTTGGGTCCCCATATATTGTGCTCGAAGAAAAGGTGGTTCTCCGCATTCTGGGTTCCAGTTGCAACCGTATTATGAGGTCGGCGCCTCTTCTTGTCGATACAAGGCCGGCAGACCCATCGTCTTTTTGAATCGTCGTCGCTATGTTGAATGTCGAAGCCGTGGCTCCACACCCAGGACGACGTGCTGGCAGCACGCACTGACCTCACATATCCTGGAAACTCCTTCCAAGGGAAACTGTCCCAGACATCCTGAATATCTTCTAAGGTAGTTGAAGGCGTATTTTCAGTCGTCTCGCTGTCAGTTCTGTATGTTTCTGCCATATTGATGTCTTAGAGTAAGAGTGTTTACATGCAAAGATACAAGAATTACTACGTAGACGCGTGCTGAAACGTCCCAGGGCTAGCCCCTGCCTTCACCCCTGAGGCGTGCTTAACCTCTAAAATCCTGTCCATCCGTCCATTCATCCATTCCACGCCGACTTTAAATGGATGGATGGATTACGTAACAGCAAACAGATGGAATGGATGGGAATGGATGCACGGACCTCCATTTCCATCCATCCATTCCATTTGACCAAATCAGTGGAGTGGATCGCCACACTGTCCATTCCACTGTCCATCCACTCCACTGATACCCTTCGTGGATCCATTCCATCACGAAGTTGCCCCTTAGCGTCCACTTCCATTCCACAGAGGGGTTCCGTGGAATGGATGGAATGGATCGCCACACTGGAATTGAGTGATTTGTTTATTCGGAATTGCCTGTCCGCGCGCATGGAGAGTGCGGCTCAAGCGGTGAGTCCGGACCAGGATGCAAATCTAACACGCTCGAACGCGTCGCAAACACGCGTCGTGTTCTTCCTGTAATAATACAGAAGAGGACTTTGGTGTGGAGTGTATAGACCAGCATGGCCTGCCAGTTGCGCAGTTCTCTGAGACCGGCAATGGGCGGAACCGTCAGTGTTTGATCGCTGTCGACCAGCAATTAGTTCCTCGTGATTTTGTTTAATTATTTAGTTCACGTCGGCTCGGCTTCATGCAATTAATTAATATTTCACATTCGACGCGATGACTGTCTTGCCAAGACTCTGGCGTTACACAGATCGGATGCTTGTTGCGCGCTCGCCGACGCGTCCGTCGCACGTTTCCGCGGCGCGTCAACAACGCGTCCCTCTCTCATCCACAATTCGCGAAACACTAAACGTCCACAGTGGCCCAGATGATATGGAATCCTGAAGACAGCGCTTTTTCAAATTCTCTAGAGGGTTTTGCCAATAGTGAGTGGTTGTTCTCTTCATTGCGGATCAGGAATCCGACACTGCCGCCTGCTAGACGTCTCTGTACTCCAATTCAGTGTAACAATCGCGCTTGGACGTGGATTCGCGCCGTAGACATAATATTAATTAATTTATTAATTAATTCGAATGCTGACGGCGCTTGCCAAGACTCTGGAGTCGCACAGATCGGATGGTCGTGGTCGCAGGTTCTGTGCTTCTCGTCTGGGTGTAACTATGGCTATCTTTGGTAAGTCCAAGGATGGCGAGATCCAAGCCACTTGGACACTCGACTGTGGGCACGGGGATAAGGAACGGTGTTAGAATTTTCTCTACCACTATTATGTTCCTGTTATTTGTCTATGTATATGTATATGAATATATACATACATATGAGAGGCCAGCTTCTTGGAGCTGGCCGTTGTTGCTTGTGACCCATGGCAGGACCACCAGACATTTTTGTTGTATTTTCTTGCTAACTTTGTATGTCCAGTCGGCCGTCTAAAATACAAGTGTGCTGTGCTCCGGGTAAATTGGATAACCCTAACCTTCTAGTGCTATGATGGTTGTTGATAAACGACTTTGACGTCAGGAATTTTTTTGTCAAGACTAGGGTTAGGGTCAGGCAGTGGTACCCTTCTTGGCATACAAATTTTGCGGGTGAATGATGTACCTAAGCTTTGTGGTGTAATTTGCACGGGGGTTTTATTAGATTGCACAGGGTATTTATTGACGCCGCTTGGCAGTCATGCACGTTCGCCACGACAGGCGAGCCAAGCATTCTCCTTATGACCTGATTTGCGGAATCTGCTTATATTAAATCCTAATGTTCTGCATAGACTGGGGTTTGTTGCTCGAACATTTAAATGTACCATACATGTTCTCCTTTGCGATTAAGTCCTGCTGAGGAAGACGTCTAATATCTCACGCCCTAGGTTTGTCTTTGCTTAATTCTGATTTTAATAAACAACTGACATTTATATAGGACTAACAATTCTTTGCCAGGAGAACTTATGGCATTCAACAAGAGATTTCCGATACTTGTTAGCTTGCTGGCCCTTCTACTCAACAGTGTAAGAGCAGTGGACCAGAAGGTGGACACAACATTATGCTTGGTCAAGGCTTGTCATATGGATGATAGCCAATCGGAGTGCACTGGCACATACTGGTATTTGAGTGATTTGAATGCGCTCAGTTATGGATATCTATTCTACGATGGCAGTACTATGGAGAAAAGCACATACTACAAGATTTACGCACAGAGTTATAACTGGGGCCTCCAGTCAACGCTGGTTTATTTCTATGACAACAATGAGTCGCCGGGTAAAACAATTGCTTTCGCTAAATTCAAAAATTCAGCGTATCACTTCGTTGCTGCCCAAGATCTGACTGGCAGCTCAACTGCCTATATTAATGATGGAATATTGCAACCCGTTTTGAGTGCGTGTGCAGCCCCGTATTCAGTATGGTCAAATACTCGTGTTGCGACTTCAATAGAGCCGAATGGGTATGCAGTATATAATTCTTAATGGTCACTATCATAGGGCAGATAGTAGACACTAAACTACTATATAATATGAGAGTTCTCAACTATAAGTGCAAAGAACGAGCCATATAAAGTATTTTTGGCTCTGGAGTGTGTACGACGCATAATGTTGGCGTACATTTTCCGGATCAGCCAGAACTATTAAATTAGGAGATTACTGCAAGGTGCAGGTAAATTAAAGTACCCTAAAACGAGGCCAATGATACCATATTGCGGTCTGAAAGGCGGTCCTGAGATTACTGGACGTTGATAACTCGCAATGGTACTAAATATCAGGGAGAGCAAAACCCAGATTATCTGAGGTCAACATAACGATCCCCAATGAGCGCGTGTTCTTCATCAGGGTAACTTGTAAAGTGGAGATGGCTCCTCTCGCTAAAATATGCCCGATCTGGTGTAGCACTGTTTACATCGCAGATGATCACTGCTAGACTCTTGTCTAAGGAGTATATAACTCACACCACAGCGGCTGGGCGAATGATTGGCTGCACTTACGAGACTTGGCAGCATGGATCGCACTTGGCTTACACTTCCGCGCAGTACGGTATATATTAACTACTATCTTTCTCAACTTCCTGACCTTTCTCATATGGGACCGTCCGCTTTAACTCCACGTCTCCAGCTTAACCTCCAATCTTTGCTCTTGTTTGTTTAGACTTTCGATGGCGCGGAAAATATTTGCAATTGTTACTCTGATGGCGGTTCTATTCGCCTTTGGTAATGCATTCGAAAACTCGCGTGTATGCCTCATTAGGGCATGTCACGCATACAGCAGCAAATCGGAGTGTATTGGGAATTACTGGTACTTGTTTATTGACAATGGAGATACATACAGATATGGGACACCATTCTACGATGACAGTGTTTTGGTCAGGGGTACTCTCAATCACGTCCAAATACAGACTCAATATGGACTAAGACCAGCGTACCTCTATCTGTATCAAAACGACGGGGCAATGGGTAAAACAATTGCATTCGTGAGCTACCAGAACACAGCGTTTCACCTCGTCGCTGATGACTATTTTCTCGACTTCGACGTTTATGCACCCGTTCTAGGTGGAATGCTACGCAATGCTATGGGTACCTGTGGAAATCCCGAAGCGGACTGGAAATATCCTGTTCCTCCCGGACCTGTGCGTCCGGCAACCGGCTATGCCTTGCTGGACATTCCTTACGATCTTTACTAAACAGAATTTGAGATTATCTGTCAGCATTCATCATATGGCCTGCCACCTTTTCATCCCGCTTCGAATTGTGCGTATTGCCTACCATGGATCGGGTTGTGATTTACTTTATATATATATATATGATAGTTGCTGGAGCGTCCAGTGTTTTGTTAAAGGCGATGCCTGATATCCCATAGCAAAAATGCCATTATATTCTAAAAGACTACTTGAATGTGCATAGTGGGTTTAGTCACTATTAAATATTATGTCCATAAATATGAGCCGTGAATCATCTATACTTATCTAGTGTTAGTGTAATTACTATCATAACATGTGGCTCGCATCAAGATGACAGATCAGGGGGATGTCGTCGGCGCCGGAATTTGCCAATAGTCTCTAAATGCGGCTGCCTTCTGCGGAAACTCGATTCTCTGCAGTCCCCACCATTTGGAGTTACGTAACTAAAAGAGTGGAACCCCCTGCCCCGACTCCGACCTCGATGGCCTATCCTTTTATCTGTTTCCACTTAGTAGATCTGCTTTCATTGATGCCGTCTCTGCCAATAAATCTTGACTATTTGTTGATCCTTCTCTCATGAATGGCTGGCTGACCCGACAGTTGATACTTTTCTATTGATACCCTAATCGTGCAGGATGGTCGCAAGCGACATGTCCGCAAGCTCACCCCTCATTTTATACCCGTCGCTTCCAGCTCTTGCCATCGGCGTTCATGTACAACAATCAATACCAACTGTGCATACACTGTGCATACATGTCATCATATATTTTGAGGCAGCCAAGTGCAGCGCAATCTTCGAGCGCCTACCACAATGACCGAGCAGTCGTTGCATTAATATGGATCTTCTGGTATGTCTATTCCTATTATCTAAGTAACATGTATATTTCTATTTTTGCCCTAAGTGAGGCAACGTTTCAGATTCTTCGTTATCAGTGGAGGGTAATAAGCTTCTTCGTTATCAGTGGAGGATAGATAAGGATTTTTGTTATATATAAGGGGTTTGGACTCTAAAAATAATAGGACAGTAATCATCCGCATCTCTTTCTGTCAGGGGACTGGACTCGGCGGTGGAGGTTTGGTAATTAACTTAGTTTAAAGTTTGTTTTATCTCGCGGTGGAGGGTTGAGTTTTAATTCTCTTATCTATGGTTTAGGGTTGTGATATATATATTTGCTCTCGTTGTTCTTATTTTTCCTTTTTCTTTTCCCTGTCGATTCTTTATATAATAATAGTGGTCCTAGCTTGGTCTTTTTTCTCGGACTCACCGTAGTCTTTACACTTTCCATCAACTGGAATTGTAAGGATCTAGTCGGTGAGTTCCTACGAATCTTAGGGCCTCGCGCTGGGGCGGTACCAACTTGGCCAAAAGACCACGATAATCAATCTTAGAATTGATTGTGGCCCACTGCGCATAGTATAGTGACCGCCACCACTAGGGTCCTGACAGGAATCTCTCCAGTTGACAGTTATGAGCCCTGGCTATCTTTTAATCTGATTTCTGCAAGGACCGAGTTCGTCCAAGCCGAATATCAGTACGGCCCCGAGAAAAAGGGTATTCGGCGAAAGTTGAGAAGTGCGAAAAGCCCCAGTTGGCGAACGCATACAACCAACCTATTCTGAAGTCTCCATCAGATTGGGCATCTTGGTATGACAATATCAAGACCTCGGCTCAGCTCACGCTAGTATGGGACTACTGTGACCCGGATCTCGACGAAGGAAGCATCAAGCAGCTCGAATTCCCGTCGGAACCCGAGGACGACACTGGATACATGAGATACAAGGTTAAAATCGATATTGTGGAAATGTGTAGAACACTCTAGCCTACGATCGTAGATTGTGGAATATTCTAGCAATGTGTAACGATGACGCAATTGGGTATTCATGGAATGTCTAGAAGGTTCCAGAAGGCAGCGTCCCAAGTATATATAGAGGTCATAGGAACCTATAGTTTATGAGTTAGTTTTTGTGCGCTTTAATCTAGTCATATATTACAACAGATATTTGGAATAATCGAAGTCAAGCGCTTGCCAATATTATGAACTTGATACGTTCCACGGTTGGCAAGGACTATCAGCCTTATTTATTAGGCGCGAGTTCAGTGCATAAGATGCTCGTCTCTTAAAAGTATGCAGTCAAGCCAAATGAAACGGGACATTCAGCAAGACCTCGAGCGACGAGAGGAAGGACCGAAACGCTTGGGTCTCGAAACATGGCTCACCCTTCATCGTACGATTATGCATAAGGGGAAACAGGTCGACATGCCACAAGCACGGGAAGAAAGCTCATCGAATTGCTCGTCGTGACTGTGTGTCAGGACCACGGCGCCGCCGCTCCTGAGTGCCCTGACGTCTGGGACCCTGGCTGCGCCACCGCCCCAGACCCAATGTTTCTATTCTTGGCTTCGCAGCCCGACGTCCATATAAACTGACGTGATAACCTCTTTGTTGTATTCGAATAAAATATTCTAAAATATCTGATCTTTGGTTTCCCACCTCATAAGGTTGCTAGTACCGAACTCGAACGTCCCCGAGTTCTTACACTGTGAGGAGATCAATCCGGTTTTATACTACGAATATTGGCCAAAATTGATGCGTGGAGAACAACTAGGCAAGAACCTTGAGCAGATAATTGGATGTATCAGAATCCTCGTACGACGAACGATAGGCAAAATGTGGCATTCGCAACTTTTAGTGGACAGAGCACATCGCAACAGAGTCAAAGATGTCCGTGTGGCTCTCAGAAACATAAAGCTACGAAATGTTACTATCTGAATCCCTCTTTACGGCCGGATGGATGGGAACCGCGAGAGATTATCCAGAAGAGATTGCAAGAGAACATGCAAAATCCGGAGACACGAAAGTTGGTCGAGCAAGTCGTCCCACTTCGTCCAGAAGTTCGGAAGCCGAATCAAGTCAATCCAGAGGTAATCTAAACAGCGAAAGTCCCAGACACCTTCATGCGGCCTACACAGCTTTTCACACTCCATTGGACGAGTATCACGACGTTTCGTTACCTACAATCTGGCATTTGGACACAGACGCTGATACGCATGTCGGAAACGATCTACGGAGCTTTAGAAATTTTCGACCCACGTACGATAGTACTTTGTCTCATGGGCATACCGGCTCCACAATTGTAATGGACCCGATGGCCGCTTCGCGTGAGCCGCAGTGTCGTGACCGCTGCGCCTTCACAAGGCGCGCTTGCTGTTATATTTGGTTTTGTTTGTTCTATGTTTAGTTTTAGTTTTGTTTCTATGTTTAGTTTTGCTCTATATTTAGTTTGTTTATTTTTAGTAATGGTCGAGTATATAAGGAGGGGTTTGTCCTCTAAGATCTAGTCAAGAAAGAAGTCCTTGTATTCTTGTATCAATAAGAATAGTTCCAGTCCAGTCTAGTCCAGTCCAGTCCAGTCCAGTCCAGTGCCGTTACAACAATTGAGGGATTTGGAGAGGTTGTTATCATGATTGAATACGGCAACCAACGACGAGAGTTCACTCTCAAGGACGTTGCCTATGTTCCTGGATTTCATACGAACCTGGTGTGCTTTGCACGTCTTAAACGCGCTGGAATCTGTTTCGATACAGACAATAATCGACTCATGTATAGCGGCACGAGCAGCATTTTATTCTAAATATATAGGCATATGCCAAACGCTCTCTTGTCCATATAGTATTCAGGGTTCAGGCGTGAACTCTCACATCACCCGTCACTAGCAACCCGTTACTCCAAATGTTATATGTGTAGACTATAACACATCCATTGAAACTAGTTCGTCCATCCCCGACTCAAGTTCACAGCTCTCTCCCACAAGGCGAACATGCTCTCGGCTTTATCCTTGGTCATGGTCGGAGCGTCTCCCACAAGGCGAACATGCTCTCGGCTTTATCCTTGGTCATGGTCGGAGCGAAAGTTGTGCGGCCCTCGGTGTTGATGTGCTCGACATCCTGGACGCTGGACCACACCCCCACGGCCAGACCTGCAGCGATTGCTGCCCCGAGAGCGGTGGTTTCGCGCATGATAGGACGGTTGACGGGGATGCAGATGATATCTGCTTGGGTCTAGACGTTTGAGGTACATTAATAGTTGAAGCTATATATATATATATATATATATATATATATATCTATGACATACCTGCATGGCCAATTCACTATTACACATCCCACCATCGACGGCCAACTCCTTCAATTTGTGGCCACTATCCCTCTCCATTGAGTCGAGGATAGCCTTCGTCTGGAAACAGGTTGCCTCGAGGGTGGCGCGGGCGATGTGACCGCGCTTGGTGTATGTGGTGATGCCCAAGATGGTGCCGCGGGCGTCGTCAATCCAGTATGGGGCAAACAAGCCGCTGAAGGCGGTGACGAAGACGCATCCACCGTTATCCTCAACTGTTTCGGCCAAGGCAGAGATCTGGGAGGAGTCGCCAATAAACTGGAAATTGTCCTTGAGGAATTTGACGCTGGAGCCGGCGACGGCGATGCTGCCTTCAAGGCGTAGTTGACCTGGCCTTGGAAGTCGAAGGCGACAGTGGTGAGGAGGTTGTGCGTGGAGATGACGGGGTCGCTGCCTACGTTGTATAGCAGGAAGCAACCGGTGCCATAGGTGTTCTTGGCCTGGCCGGCGGTGAAACCCTTCTGGCCGACGAGGGCGGCTGACTGGTCACCTAAACAGCCTGTTATCGGGGTGATTGCCAGAGAGGTGGTGGCTAGAGAGCCGAAGCGGGAGGGGTCAGAGGAGTGGATGATTGCTGGGAGGTAGACCTGGATGGGATTGAGGTGGAAAAAGTCGAGGAGGGCCGAGTCGTACTGGAGGGTGTGGATATTCATGAACATGTTGCGGGAGGCGTTGGAAGGGTCGGTGACGAACACGTTGCGCGCGGTGGCTCCGTTGAGTCTATAGATGAGCCAGGTGTCGATGGTGCCGAAGGCGAGTGTGCGGTTATCGTATGCGTCGCGCACACGAGGGACATTCTCGATCAGCCACAGCAGCTTGCCCACGGAGGGATAGGTGGACAAGGGCAGACCGCAAAGGGACTGTAGCTTCTCGTGGCCATCGTGCTCTTTCAACTTGCGCACGAGGGCTTGGGTGCGGGTGTCGGTCCAGACGATGCCGTTGTACAAGGGCTTACCGGTCTCCTTGTTCCAGACGACGGTTGTTTCGCGCTGGTTAGTGATGCCGACGGCTTTGGCATCTATTCGGTGGCCCTTGGCCTGGAAGGATGCCACGGCACCATCAATACATTTCTCGACCGACTCGACAATTTCCAATGGATCGTGCTCGTGCCAACTATTCCCAGTCAGCCCTGGGTATGTGTGAACAAGAACAAGAAACTTACCCTGGCTGGGGATAGATCTGTGTGAATTCAAGTTGGTGGGATGCAACGACTTCGCCGATCTCATTGAAGATTAGGAATCGGGAGCTGGTGGTTCCTTGATCAATGGATCCGACAAAGGACTTGTTGTGGACACCGTTCGATGTGACTTGTTGAAAGGTACGCCGCTTGCAGAAGAGAAAATCAAAGAATATTGAACTGAGGAATGACGAAGCACAGTCCTGAATTTATATGATTGGGGGGGGGGCATTACAGTACGCACATGTCCGACCTTAAATATGCGGGGTAATAAACACCGCGTGTCTAAGCGTTCGGCGTATGTTCCCTCCACCCCGCCCCCACGACCTAACCCTGACCCCATGGGGTAGGCATTTCGCTCCTTGTCTGAGCCGAGCTCGTCCATCCCTCGGTCCTTAAGAACACTGAACGATCTCTAAGCGGGGCCTGCATTTTCAGTGCGGGGAGGAAACCCAACCTCACAGAGTTTACCCGTCTTTCCACAGAAATGAGCTGAAAAACGAAAGTCAACACTGGCGGTGTGCAGAAGGTATAAGTAGCCACGCATGATCCTGAGAGGGTGATCGATTCCATTCCAGTAGCTTTCTTCCGAAGCACCAGGGCTCATTGCTATTTTTTTCCCTCTTCTTTGTACTCTTCTGAGCTCCTCGTCATGACTTCCAAGGAATCATCTCACACGTCAGAAAAGCTCTCCCCCCCGATAACAGACGACGGACGTTCTGTGCATCACCATGACCAGCTGCCAGCGGAACAGGTAAGATGAAGGTGTCGACCAGGCCCGGACCTTGGGTTGACTGGGGTTTGGAGGCGGTATTAGAGCAGAGGGAGGAGATAAGACTCAGGTGCCAGACTTACGAATGCCAGTTGCACGGCGCCACAGAAGCATGTGGCCGTCGCTTCATCTTCTTTGGACCAGCCGTCATCGGCGCAGCCGGCCAGAGGGATGTAGGGTGGTTTGGATTTGTCTGCGGCGGCCATGGTTGTGTGCTTCTGTATGGCCGTCAAGCGTGATGTAGTACTTGGGTTCATCATGGAGTGAAGACCTCTGGAGCTGGGGTTGGTGTTGCTGTTGGACGTACGCTTTATATCCGAGCCGGATGGGAGTTCCGTGATTTCCGGTGGCCCGTGCGCAGCCACCCAACCTCTACTCCGGAACTCCGACGCAAGCCCTGCCATCTAGGACCTGGTCCGGGTCGTATACATAAGACAGCTCATTTAGTAAATAATGTGACAAGTTCATGCTCTTGCTTGTATCATTAATTGTACAGTTCTACGATGCTGCTCGCTGGAAGCGATCCGACTCATTGTGAGTAAACCTTGAACAAGGGACCTGTGCTGAAGATGTGATTTCGGCTTTGTGTTGTCGTACTTGGACCCTGGTTAGGGCAGGCCGGCGCGAGGCTCGCACCGCCAACTTGTGTGTGGGAGAAGTGTGACGTGCGAAGCCTCGGATGCATAAACTCTACTGTACCCCCAATGATACTCAGCTTGCAGTATTAGTCAGATGGTTGCAGGAGCCTCGGAGTCAACGCTTCCAACATTTAAAATGCTCCGGGAACTCCTTCCGGTATAGTATTACACCGGTAGAACAGCAAGTTGGTAATCAGACCGACCGGCGACCGGCGACCGCCAAGGCGAAAGAATAGAACAAGTTCCTCATAAATACAAATACACCTGGACATTGTCTACTTGCCCATCAAGGTCCTTGAGAACCCATAAACTACAGTTCAGTTTCTGCATTCAGAGATCCAATCAACTACATCAACTAGATATTTTTTGTCTGTGTAGAGTAAGTGTATACTAATAAGCAAGAGTAAAAATACCGTACTACCATGTAAGCAGCCTCTCTGCCCTTTTCCCCTGACCATTTAACTTATCTCTTCAGCAGCCAGCTCTTGCGGCTTACCAATAAGCCATGATAGCTCCCGTATTCTAAACTCGTCATCATTGAGGTGCATGCTCTCAAGCGTCTTTTCTCCTCCATGATTCAACGAATTTAGGTCATTGGTAATACCAGCACGAACCATGACCCCAACACTTGACACATCCCTATTGTAGTCAACATTGGCGGTGTGCAGAAGGTATAAGTAGCCACGCATGATCCTGAGAGGGTGATCGATTCCATTCCAGTAGCTTTCTTCCGAAGCACCAGGGCTCATTGTTATTTTTATCCCTCTTCTTTGTACTCTTCTGAGCTCCTCGTCATGACTTCCAAGGAATCATCTCACACGTCAGAAAAGCTCTCTCCCCCGATAACAGACGACGGACGTTCTGTGCATCACCATGACCAGCTGCCAGCGGAACAGCTATCCGATAGGTTGGCCTGGAGTCGCATCCGCCAGACGCTGCGCGAGCCGTTCGCTGAGTTCTTTGGCACGTTCATCCTCATAATGTTCGGCGACGGCGTCGTCGCGCAAGTAATGCTGAGTGATGACCAGAAGGGCAGCTACCAATCGATTTCATGGGGCTGGGGGTAAGACGTGATATAACTCTTTCCTTCTTTCGTGCTATGTTCTTGTCTCACAGTTCTCAGTCTCGGCGTCATGCTAGGCGTATACTCCGGAGGGGCGTCCGGTGGCCACCTCAACCCGGCCGTAACGCTAGCCAACTGCGTGTTCCGCAAGTTTCCTTGGCGGAAGTTCCCCATCTACGCACTTGCGCAGGTCCTGGGGGCCTTCTGCGCCTCGGGCATTGTCTACGCCAATTACAAGTCCGCCATCGACGTGTACGAAGGAGGCGCGCACATCCGCACCGTCCCCGGCTACTCGGACACGGCCACGGCCGGCATATTTTGCACGTACCCCGCTGTGTTCATGACACGGACAGGTCAGTTCTTCTCCGAGTTCATCGCCAGCGTGTTGCTGATGTTCTGCATCTTCGCGCTACAGGGCGACAGCCGTCTGGGAACCGGGGCGGGCAACTTTACGCCGCTGTGTCTGTTTTTCTTATTTTTCGGCATCGGGGCGTGCTTTGGCTGGGAGACGGGCTATGGGATCAATCTCGCTAGAGATTTCGGACCGAGGTTGATGTCTTTTTTCTTGGGGTATGGCAAGGAGGTGTGGACCGCTTCTAATTATTACTTTTGGGTAAGTTGGCGTATTTTACTTTCCGTCCTCTGCCAACAAACAGGTGTAGATTCCGATGGTCGCGCCATTCTTTGGCTGTCTATTCGGTGGGTTATTGTACGACACCTTCATTTTTACAGGGGAGAGTCCGATTAATACGCCGTGGATGGGACTGCGTCGCTTAGTGGTTCCGGATAGAAAGGCCAAAGTGGACTCGTAAAGTGGACTCGTGTGTGTGAGGAGGGGCAAAATTCAGGAATTTCCCACGTATGTAGACTCAATTTCTCGTTCTGGGAATTTGGGACAATAATAATTCATAGCAATTTTTTTCTTCCACTGTACGTACTTCGTTCCCCTGGAATCATCCACGGATCCATGTGAAACTCTGTTTTCTGACTCGGCTTCCTCAGAATTCTTGTCGATTCCTTGCGGCGCCGGGGGTGGTAGCTTAATCTTATTTCCGCCCGCCGAGATGTATCTCGGTGTAAGTATCCCCGGGACCCGTAATTTATGCACATCTCCTATCGCGATGGTGACGAACTACTCTGTAGTTAGTATTCCATCCCCAGAATGGTGGTCGACAGAAAAAAAATGGCAGACCTGACGACCTCCCTCGGAATATAGTATAGCATATAAATTGATTGCCATCCCCATCTTTTCTTCGACAGGAAAATCGCCCTGCACACGCGTCACCATGGTGTCTCGATTCACATGCGTCTCTTCCTTCGACAGGCCACCACCACCGTCGCCGCCGTGACCGTCACCGCGTCGCCGGCCGTGTACGCACTGCGGCCACGTCGACCGTTCGACCCTCCTGGTTCCACGCATCCTCCGAAATTACTCCCGATCACCCCGCGCCGAGATCAGCTCGCGGCGCTCCGACAGAGCGCCGCATCCCGCGACGCAGCGTACGACCTCCTTGTCATCGGCGGCGGCGCGACTGGCACCGGCATCGCGCTGGACGCGGCCACACGCGGGCTGAAAGTCGCGCTGATCGAGCGCGACGACTTCGCCAGCGGCACTAGCAGCAAGAGCACCAAGCTGGTGCACGGCGGCGTGCGCTACCTCGAGAAGGCTATCAAGGAGCTCGACTACGAGCAGTACAAGCTGGTGTGCTTAGCGCTCCGCGAGCGACGGTACTTTTTAGACATAGCGCCGCATCTGTCCCAGGCGCTGCCGCTGCTGCTGCCCATCCGGCGTTGGTGGGAGGCACCGTATTTGTGGACCGGGACGAAGCTATACGATCTGCTGGCGGGTGCCGCAAGTATCAATGGACGATTACTTCAGGACTGAAAAGCCATAAGCTTTCAACTTGGAAAGAACCACAAACGGACTCGTTCCCACAAGGCTCCCTAGAGTGTCTTTTACAAATTCCACAGGGCGGTAACTACCAAAACCTCACAGATACCGAAGCATTGAATGCCATGCTCGAATGTATAGAAGCATGCACTGGCAAGTATAATTATACGATACAATCTGATGGCGCATTGTTGATACAGCCGTACGAGAATCGGCAACTCAACTACAGTAGAGGATCATCGGACGTTCAACTCGAATACTGTACAGACAGAGTAGGTTGGAGATTTTGGACAGTGACAAGCTGTAACAGTGACTACGAGGATGATCTGCAAGGCAGCTTATCACTTGATACTAGTGCATATGGTTATCTAAGCGAGCATATGCCACTGATGAGAGAGACTATGTCAATGGGCAATAGTACAAATGTGTTTGGTAACTATTCACGAATCGAGAAGAGAACCGGTTATTATGACTTACTACTTAGACGATGGTGGCAATGGATGCGTGAATCATGATTACATATCCAGCTATACAGATGATTGTATCAGCAAAGATGAACCCATATTACTCGGTCAAAGTATGTAGTACTAGCCGATACTTCAGACTCAAGGCCTGGATATACCCACATCATGATTGCACAACGAACTTCAGGAAGTTAACAATGGCTCCAAAGCATTGTTCAACTTGTCAAGATAGGAAGACGTATTCATGGTGGGGATATTACGAAGTGAATGAGTCGAGTTGTGCGGAAGAGGATTTCTACAATTCTTGGAGAGATTACGTTGTGGCGTACGCAGCATTGTGGTGTTTTGGTGCTATAGCTCCAGGGACCTATGGCTCAAGCAATGGTAGTCCTCCACCCTGAGGATAAGGTGATGGGTTGAATCAGCGTGTACGGGAGGTAGATAGGAGTGTATGAATGTGAAATTTAATGAAAAATCGATAGGGGGGATTAACGGTATAGGATATGAAGACGACACATTGTTAGAAGGAGAAATTTGTGCAAAAGATTATAATAGTGATGGTGACACTGCAACCGAAGTCGACACTGTAATATTAAGTCAAACGCATGTAACTGGCAGAGTAAGACAGCATGTAACAAATGACGAGGATAGCGGGGATGCGATGGATATTGATGCTGAGGAAAGAAGTGTGAAAAAATTGATAGCGCGATAGTGTAAGGCACAGTGAAAGTTAAGTTCGACTAGAACTTATTTGAAAGGGGTTGTTGGATATCCGTAGTTTGATTGCTTAATCAACTATCGTATCCAAGGTAATTATGATCTCTATATATACTGTGTAAACGTATGATTTGTGTCTAATCCTCAACAAGAAGTGATTCTTCACATAAGGTTACTCTAAATCTCTCATGTGAAGATAGTCTACTCAACTTAGGTAAAATCCCTCAGACTATTCTTCTTTTAGGAGGATCAGCTCATATGTCATACGTAATTGTGAGACAATCTCATAAGAAAATTGCTCATGTGTCATACGACAACCCTTGATGAAGTAACGTGAGCAGGACTATAACGTCAAGTTTCTCGTTGGGTACGGGCTATTATCCTTAGTAACGATAATACCTTTGATCGTACCTGAGTGACGTGTGCATAAGCAATATTTAGCTTTGGTGGCTGAGCTCATAAGACCACTTCCGCACTTCGCACTCTTACTATCAACTCTCATGACGTGTCCTTCTCCTTTTAGTATTACTCCATATACCTTAGCATGAACTTTATAGCTTACACATTTTACTTAGCTTATTCTGAAGTTATAGTTGCTTTTTCAACAGAAGTGAACGTGATAAAGACCATGTAAAGACACGTGGAGAGCGCAAAGCTTTTATTTTCTATAAACAAAGAAAATGTACAGAAGAACTCGTTAAGGAAAAAGAAAAGGAAAGAAAGAGAAAAAGGAGAAACACAAGCAGATAAAGGAAACCAACGGCCAGTTGCCCGGACGACTGCAGGCCGCGACAATCGGGCATAGCCCGTGACAATATTACCTTCCCTGCTGCACAAAGATAGTGGAGTGTCGAATAACGAATAATTATTCGTATTCGCAGCTTATTCTGCGAATAAAATTAGCGAATATTATTCGCACTGTTTTGAATTGCGAATACGAATAACGAATATAGCGGATATCTGCGAATATTCGCATTCGCGAACAGCCCTATGATCAGATTTACAATTAAGAAATACGAAATAAATAAAAACTGCTTCTAAGGATTTGTAGATTTGTAGTACCGTACTATTAAAAGGAGTAGTCCCCCCACCATTTGGGGATATTCCCTTTATGAGTGTTCCGCCACTCAAACAACCAGCTTCCGTCACCATCAGTATTTGCGACACTAATGACAGCATCGTCAAAGTACCGATCGACGTCGGACACATACCTTAAATGCGCCTGTACTTATTGTAGCAGCAGGGGATTCACTACTAAGGCTGTGGACGACATTACTGCGTTCCTCGAAAAATTACCGTGTAAAACTGGTTGCTCCTTATGACTGTCATTCCGCAACAGCAAATCAATCCCTCCCTCGATAATAATTTACTTAATAACTTTATTTATGTGTTTTGCTCGTGGATATTGACTAATCGAGATTGCCTTATCCGTATCCGATCCGTATTTGCCTGAGGGATATCCGCGGATATATCCCTGACGCAGCATAGCGCTAAGCAAACTTGCGAACGACGTGCGGCTCTGCGGAGTAAATGACTGCGCCGACGCCGATCGCCATGGGATTGGTTCATGATATACGAATACGAGACAAATAATGTTGATGGGTCTGTGCTTTGTGTCGGAGGTCGGAACAAACAAGCTCCGAGTCCATTTGAGATAGAGTAGACAGTCCAGGCTTTACAGCGATATTTCTTTGTGACGGGCCATGCCTCGCCTTTGAATAGAGACGGTTTCCCCGATTATACATACTTGGGTGTACGTATTTTTTATTTATTGGATCCTCAAAAGCTCCCCGTCGATCTTGAGTTCGGCGGTAAATGAAAGTTGAAGGTGGATATGTTTCGTCACTTGTGTATCAATGGAGAAACAAGCAATGCTACAGTTGCCGACTTTCGTCAACAATAATGTCAGCACTCAGCACATGGCCCCGTCACGGCTTGGCACAGCTGACAACCCAAACCGCATTCGTCGGCTACTAGGCATTGGAAACACATATATATTGCGGCATTCGCTGTCCGTCTTCTGCTGTCGTTCCCTTTCAGCTCTCGTGTTGTGAATTGCAGAACAATTCGTCCCGTCAACATGGTCAATATCAAAGCTGTCCGCGAATCTAATTCCCGTCTTAAGTCGGAACCATCCGGCATGGTCGCTCTGTTCGTCGGCGCCACAAGTGGAATAGGCAAAGGCTCAATCATGCAGTTTGCCAAATACGCGAATGCTCCCAAAGTCTACATTGTCGGCCGTTCTAAAACAGCTGCAACGGCACTTCTCAACGAGCTTGACAGACTCAATCCTCAGGGCACTTTTGTCTTCATCGAAACTGAAATCTCCTTGATCAAGAATGCGGATGATGTCTGTGACCAAATCGCAGCCCAAGAGCGCAAACTGGATCTCGCATTCCTTTCGCCAGGCTTTTTGTCCGGGGCAGGAAGACAAGGTATATCGACAAGACTGTTCTGTTCTGGTGGTAGTAAGCTATTGATTAACATCCCCTAGAAACCTCTGAAGGAATTGACGCCTTCTGCGCCCTCAGCTACTACGTTCGTCTCCGGCTAATCTACAAACTGATTCCACTCCTTTCCGCCTCACCCAATCCCCGGGTCATTTCTATCTTGGCCGGAGGCGATGAGCACGCCATCGACGTCGACGATCTCGAAGTGCGAAAGGGCTACTCTTTACGGAAAGCAGTGTATACATGCACAACTCAAACTACGCTTGCGTTTGAAGAGCTGGCAAAGTCTTCTCCCTCAATCGCCTTCTGCCACGTACATCCGGGATTCGTTGCTACAGAAATAGTGAATAAATTCGCGCACACCGCCAAGGGCATGTGGACCTTGCCAGCAATGTTGGCGAGATGGACTCTCATTCCTTTATTGCCACTGTTTGGCAGATCGATTGAAAACGCGGGTGAATGGAGCGTGTTTGTTGCCACGAGCGCGAAGTATCCGCCGGCAAAGCCGAAGGAGAAGGTTGTCGGCGTTTCTCTGCCAAAGGGGACCACGATAGCGACAAGCACTGTTGTAGCGGACGGCCAAGGCAACGGTGTTTACAGGTTAGACAATTACGGTGAGACCGTCAAGAATGAGCGCGATACTATCCTGGAGAATTACAGGGCGAATCAAGTGGGGAAGAAAATTTGGGAGGAAACAATATCCGTGTGGGAACGCGCTACTAGAGCGTCGTAAGTCGTAAATGAAGGGGGAGATAATTTCTAATTAAACGGACGCGGAGATGGCGTGAAGGTATCCGGGATCACGTAGAAATAGCTGCAGAGAAGTCTAAGACGGAGATCCCTAATGACGGATCATACAATAATAGATACATATAACTGGCTCTACATCTCCAATCTCAAACAATTCCGACCGATAAGCAAGAGTGCCTAGAACTCTCCAAACCCGTTGTAACCACGCCGTTCGATATCGTCGCGCAGCTCGACATGGACAATGCGATGAATACTTTTGCCTTGCTCGATCTCTTTGGCCAGCTGATCTATTCTGGCCGTGTAGTGTATACCCCTAAATGACCGCCAGATTGGTTCGCCGTGCTCGAATATCTCGTCCATTTCCTCCAACGTTCGCTGCTTTGTTTCTGGTATTAAAAACAAGACAAAAAAGGAAGAAGCCACATTGATGGCCCCATAGATTATAAATAGGCGCCAAGCTATTACCCGGTAAAGTAGTGGCATCAGGAGCGAGACCGTGAAGCTAGTGGCCCAGTTTGTTGCAGTCGAGAATGCGACGGCTTTGGTTCGGACGCGCAATGGAATGATTTCAGGTGGATAGACCCACTCTATAGGGCCCCACGACATGGCAAACGCGGCAGAGGCCAGATACGCGCTGGCCTGGACACAACGAGTTGCAGCCGGATTACCAATGATCACCCACGTGAACGGCAGATTCTGCGCCTGGGTCGGCTGGCCATGGCGTCCTGATACGCCTCCCATTACGAACATCCAGAAAGCGATTACGATCGAACCAATGAGCAGCGACGAGCGACGGCCCCAATGATCGGTCCAGATTATTGTCGGAATGGTTGCGACAATAAATATAATGTACAAAATAGACGAGATCAAGAGTGTGTTGGAGGTTCCGGCAGATTCGAGAATGTAGACAACGAAGTATAAGACCACGTTGATGCCGGTCAACTGCGACAAACCCTGGACAGCTATGCCTAGAAACAAACGCCGGCGCAATTTCTTACTAAACAATTCGCGGTAACTGTTGGCATCTTGCTCGCGTTCAAGACGGATCTGTTCTTCAATTTCTTTGTATTCAGCAAGCACGAGCGGATCGTTGATATCACGGTTCGGAGTGCGGAGATACGCGAGCACATGCAGTACTTCGTCCCACTTGTCTTTACTTGCCAGCCATCTCGGCGATCGGGGGAGGAAGAAGAGGCCGATAAACAGAAATATCGCGGGCACAGCCTGGATGGCCCATGGTAGCCTGAACACGGCCTGGGAATTAAGGAACGAACATCCATACTCGATCAAATACTGGATAAGAATTCCCCAGGAAATAGCAAAATGCAAAAGGGAAACAACCCGACCACGTATCTTCCGAGGCGCAATCTCGGACTGGTAGATCGGCACGAGGGAAGATGTAATGCCTATGCAGAGGCCAGATATAATACGGCCGGCAATTAGCATGCCGACGCTGGTGGATGAAGCTTGCACCCTGCTAATTGTTAGCAGGTATGAACACAGGAGATTATGGGTCGAAGTTGACTACCCTGCGCCAATGCACCACAAGACGGTGCCCACCTGGATGGCTTCTTTTCGCGATAACCTGCAACCATTAACAATGAATATTCCATCATAGTTCAAGTAACACTGCGTACCAATCACCGAGAACTGAGGAGAATAATGCGCCGACAAACGAGCCGGCGGCGATGGCGCCCGTAATAGCGCCTTGTCGTGTTCCGAGAGGGTTGCCATAGTAGCTTTTATATTCCTGCGTACCGATAACTCCGGACATGGACGACACATCAAAGCCATATATCACACCAGCAAGTGCAACGAAAGCGGATATGGTGTAGATGTTGAGTATGCGGACCATGGTGGCCGTAACTGCCACAGCACACGGTCCGCAGTGACGCGACGAGTTACAGCTGAATCGACTGCAGCTGTTATTGACCTTGTAATGCTGAATGAGTGTCCGGTCCGTGGAATCAAACTAGATTACCTGTCATGTTCTCAACGCCTGATTTTCGAATTGTTGGAGGGGAAGGTAATGGGGAGATAAAATTGAGTTGTTGTAGTTTTTTGTTGTCAATTTTGGCTGTTCCAAACTACTGTCGACGCATTTTGTAGGATGGGCCACATGGTGTCATTATTCAGGTTAGCGGGGGCCATGTGGTTGCTTAAGTCAGGCGCGCTGCCGCGTTACAGAATCGTGCGGGGGGGCAGGTGACCGGTGATGATCGGCAATCGACAGAACGAAGCAAGCCATCGAAAATCTGCGTCGGGGCAGCAATTTAGTCTCCAAAAAAGCAATTGCAGCCTTGCGTAACGCGCAACTGTCAGTCTAGGCGCCCGGTTCCCCCCACTCATGCTACCAAGGAATAATACAAAGATAACGTGGGGATAGTTTTGGCAAGTTGTTACCCCTAACCCAAACCTTGACAGGCCGGTTTTGGAGTTTGAAGTCCCACACTTATTTCCTACTTATTTCCTACTTAAATCCCACTTCAGTTTTCACTTATTTGTCACGTGAATTTCCTGGGTTAGGTTCCCACCGCACAAAAAACCCTAAAAACCTAAAAAAGGAACGTTTCCTTGGCACGTGCCACACTACATTTACCCTTGTTTGACGGGTTGACGCGTCAAATCCTCCATTCCTGCGGCTTTGTCGGCGTGGAAGTTGGTTCCGAGGGGTGTCGAAGGTGTTCCAAGGGGTGTGGAAGGTGTTCCGAGGGGTGTGGAAGTGGGTTGAAGTACGCTGTAGAGGGGGGAAAATTAATAAGTAGAAAATAAGTGGGTTTGACCTACTTATTTTTTTTGTGTGGGCAATTATTTTGTAATTAAAATAAGTGACGTGGCGTTTGGATTACCTCAACTATTTTCCACTTATTTTCCACTTATTTTATAATTGGGAATCCAAACGCACCCTAAGTTGCACTAAGTACTGACAAATCAGGGTCTCTTACTTCGTCGCATCCTGTGAAGTAAATGCACATATAGTCCAACAGCAGATTATCCTATAAGCTTGCTCAACTGACAGCTCCAGATCATCTACGAGAAGGAAGCGGCTGACATAATTGACCAAACTTGAGCTTTTTGGATTGATGGATTCATTAGGAGAAAGGGTCCGCAGGGGTGGTTTGATTCAGGATAGAGATACTGCCTGGCTGCATCCTTCCCGCTGGTGTGATCAAACGCTCGAAAGTACCGGTATGTATTGCTTGACTATTGCTTGTAATATACATTATTGACTATCATGGCTAGCTTATGTCACGGGGGCCATATTCTATGATGGTCACATTTAAGGAGGTCATTGTCCCCTCTTGGTATGATTTACTGAGTTATAATTCGAAATTCAACGATTATGACTGCCACTGTTGGAATCGCAGGTATCACAGGCAAATTCGGCCACTCCTTGGCTTCGAGACTCCCCACGCACTCCGAGGTTGCCGTTCGGGATTATTGTTATAATGCCGGAAGGATTCCCTCCTCATTAAGCGCATCACCAAGGGTAGAAATAGTCGAACGGGGTGCGTTTGACATGGAGGCTGTGCGATCGTTCGTCAGAGGCTGCCATGTCGTTATTTGCTCCTATCTTGGCGACGATAGACTCATGATTGGCGGACAAAAGTTTTTGATCGATGCCTGCGAGGAGAACGGTGTTCCCCGATATATAGCTAGCGATTGGTCGCTCGATTATACCAAGTTGGAATTCGGTCAGCTTTTTGTCAAGGACCCTATGAAACACGGCATATCTCGAAACAAAAAAGTTGGTCAAAGGTGTCCACATTCTGGTCGGAGGATTCATGGACGCTATCTTCAGTCCTCTCTTCAGTGTGTGGGATCCAGCGCCTCATCCGCGCTCAAACCACCGCAAACTACCCAAGCGGCATTGTATTTGAGCATTATCTTCGTTCAAGCCTGCTGCATTTGAACATTATTCTTGGCACTCTACTGTTCCTTGTCAGTATCAACGCACATGAATCCCGTATTACATATTATTTATTCTCCTGAGCACTCTTGTCTCTTCATTTTCATTTTTGTGCTTTTATTATGTCTAGCCGTCGTCGGGACCCAAGCGTGATTGATACCCTTGCCCTGAACTAGTCTGATTGACTGACCTTACAGGCAGCAAAAAGAGAGAGTCGGTCGAGTCTGTGTAGAGTAGATACCCTTACCTCAGTCGGTCAGTCGGTCCTTGTCTATAGTAGTGAACCCGGACTGAGCCAGGTTCGGCCCTAACCCCAAGCCGTGCGGCTCGTTAGTTAGCACTAGAGGGTCAATCGGTCATGGATCACGGCCAGAACTTGCGGTTCCATGTGCACATAGGTGCTCGAGCAGCATTATAATAGCGCGCAGAGACGATATTGCAGATTTTCTTTGAATAAATATATTTACGTTTGAAAGTTTCCCCTGCTCAGGTAACCCTCGACGTGTGCAGCTGCTCGAGACACCTCGGTCTTTTGTTCAAGAACTTCTAGCCCAGCGGCGTTTGCCTCAGCACCATCAAACAAGATAGCAATTTCCTTTAACGTAGGGCCCTTGGTCTCAACAAATATGTAATGCTGCGAATTACAACTCTTTGTGATTGATTTGCTATGCCACTGAGCGGATCTCGCCTAAATACCTCGATAAAGGCCGAATCCAATGACTCAAACTAATTGTGCCCACGGTAGGGATAAGGTCCGAACGACTGATTGGGCCCAATCTCTATGATAGCATCGTGGAATCGTTAAAGGTCAATGGTAAGAGAAAATGGGGAACTCTTCCATTCAGGAGTGTGATATCAGCGGCTAACTTCTCATATTTATGGCCACGACGGTTACTGATCGACAACCACGGAATACACAAGTCCGCCATCAGGTTTCTTAACTAACTCGCCTGATTCGTCATCCCCGGCATTACGAGTCTGGTCAACAATGGACCTCAATCGTTCACGAGCTCGCCTCTGCAATGGTTGGCCAGTTCTCTGCGTCCCCCTTCCTCAATCCACTGTTGAAGGAATTATGAGGCCTTAGCATGCAACGACGACTGACAAGTATATATTGTCACCGCTGAACTTTTGGAAGAATATTCGACACGCGGATAACTGCTATAGTTCTTGTGCCAGTAAGTGCATTTCGTGGCCATATACCCTTCGTCGCCATAGCGCTTACGTGCCTCCTCTGCCAGGGCTAGATAACAAATTGAAAGGGAGACGGACATCGAGCCTTTGTTCCGGTTCGTTCGCGATCAGAAAGTCGAGAGCATTCTGGTATGGCTTCTTCTCGGAAAACTAAGATCCATCTTCGAAGTCGCTGACTCTCGTAATTTTATTGGAGGAAATGCATTTCTCTGTGATATTTTCTCGTGCTCTTTGGCTGAGATCGACAGGTCATTGTCGAAGGTAGTCGCGCGGGGCCGGCTCCTACGAACACGTGTCATCGTGATCCGTTACAGGAGGTGCCGCTCGAACCGTGGATGCTGTTCACCGATATAAATACTCATGATATATTGTGCCGAAGAAGATACAGAACGACGGACTGGAGTAGGAAGTCGCGATTCGGATTTAGCTTGTTCCTGAGTGCGAACTGCGGCCGTAGTTCCCAGCGCGGTCACATATCCATCCTTCAGCCGCATTTAATGTTGTGTCTTCGGAACAACGTCACAGTACAAGCCCGCCTGTTATTGCCACGACAAGTGGAAATGGAAACAGCGGCAGGATTCACAGTAGTTGAACGAGCCGATCACAACTGAAGCAGCGAGCGCGGCTATAGATTAGCAACCCGGCACTGACAGCCCTTATGTGTCAGAGTCATGACCCAATTAAGACAGCTCGTTTTAGTAAATAATTTAACAGGTTCATACTCTTGCTTAATGCTTATATCATTAACGGTAGTGAACCAGTTCTACGATGATGCTCGCTGGAAGTGATCCGGCTGGACGAAGGGACTTATGGTGCCCTGAGGATGTCAATGAGTTATGGGCTTTGTGTCGTCGTACTTGGTAGCCTGGTTTAGGGCTGGGCCCGGGCGGGGGCGCACTAGCCAAATTGTGTATGGGCGAATTACGACGTGCGAAGCTTCGCATGCACCAATTCTACTGTGTGGAGTGGCCCTCGCAATGACGAAGATCGAAGATTTTCCAATATGGTTCCCTCGGTGACAGCTGACAAGACATGACCACTAGGGCTAGGGAAATAATAGCGACAACTCAGGCAGGGTAAGTCAAGGCCGCATCAGCGCAGCGTAAGAACAAGAAAATGAAAAGATGGTGGCTAGGGCTAGTAGATAGCACTCATTCTGAAACTTGTATCATACCAGTAATGACGCAACCTGTGACGTAACGAGAATATGACGCCAAGTATCGGGTAGTGCTGTTGACGATACGATATCGGCGAAGTTTTACGCTACGAATACGATATACGAAAATAAATAAGTCTGCCGATATTTATACTATATCGGCTAATACCTACACCTGCTGATATTATTCGTAATTTTATCGGCAAGATTTTGACACTGACGATATCGTATAGACCGACATCGGCAAACAAATCGGCAACAGCCCTAGTATCGGGAATCTCCCAGCATCCGATCTGCAAGTTAAGGTTAATAATTATTATTTTATTTTCAACAGCTAGCATGTAGTGAAAAAATAAACGAAAGCAACGTTCTGCTTACGGGACTACCACCCTCATATCCAGCGTAACTCCGGGGGGTTAGGCCCTGAGCGGCTGACGAAGCGGGGGGCTTCAACCGGGCAGCTCGGCCGGGATGTAAGGTTTCATGTCGATAACATGGAGTAATTCTCTGCCTATTCTTCGGCAATCGAGCTTCAGTGGAATTGATCAGCCGCTTCGGTGTTGGGGCGCAGTCTCCGTCGATCAGAATACCAAATCCGGAGATTAACTGACTGCCGCCTACTTGGAGCGGGCTTGTTAGATATACGGGGCGTATGTTTGACAGAGCTGCAACCGGACAGCCGCTTGAGCTGAGAAACATTATGCTATTTGGTATCGGCTGGGCACCCATTTTGTCCCGGCACAAGTAGCTTACTTACAAACCCGGGAAGCTGGATGGCTGTGTATACGGCGTTCGCCTCGGATGAAAATGGAATCCCGAAAAGATGTAATTAACGCTGATTCGTACCGTCAATGACGATTCTAGCGTGTCTGCGCCATCAAAAGTCTGTCTGTCACTCTGGACTTTGCCTGTCAACCCCCCTCAGCAGACCTGTGTGCTGGGATTCGTCCGCTCATCAAGGTCCGCGTCATACAGCTCACTCGGACAGCCACATTGATCGAATCTGGATTAGATGGGTGCCAATACTTGGGATACGAATCTTAATCGAGGGATAGATTCAATGTTGCAAACGCACGTGTCGTATATAAGCACTGAGTAAGAGCCGGTGCTGAACGTATAAAGGTGGGCCGATTATCCAGCAAGTCTGCTTTTTGTCAGTTAAGAATAATCCTTACCAAGCTTGGTGGTTCTCCAATCCAACTACTTTATTGACGTCGAAGTAAGTATATAACGGGCTTTCATCTTCTATATCGCTAAGTCCTTTCAATAGTCTTATTGTCTTATAAGTCCTCCACTATTATCCGACACTAGCTATAAGCTACCCATTATGTATATGAGCCGCAAGGTTAATGGCTGCAGCATGCTTGCCGTGGTTACCATGTGCATCGGGGTACTGCACAGATCGGTAGAGGCTGTGACGGAAGTGCTGCCATTTGCTTGTGAAACCACAGACGGCAGTCCTCTGATGTCGGACTGTGTACAGATTGTCAGGGACTACATTTGTGTCGAGAACGGCTGCTTGAATCCTCCAACCTTTAACGGCAACGGCGGCGGATCAGATTGCACTACCTTGGCATGGACTCGCGGAACCTGCGCCATCGCGGTTTGTGGAGCTATTGGAGGACTCGATCATGGAACTATTGGTGCTGTACTAGCAGGCATTTTGTCCTCTTGCACAGACGGAACAAGAGTAGGCGGCAAGACCGACATACTAGGCTTCTTCGACCAGACACAAACGATTGAACTGATTCACTCTGGAACACCAGGGAAGAGGAGCATTCAAGAGCGGGTCCGCCAGCGTGACACCGTCGCTGCCAGAGATGTCGTAAATGGCGCGCAGCAGTATCCGGTACCCAACACAGGATACACACTGGAGCTCATAGGCAGCCGGAATCCAGGAGAAGTGCTTACCACTGCCGAAGCGGACTCATTGACGAACAACTGGCTAGGTGCTCTTGGCCAGCAGCCATGGAACGCAAGGACTGTACACGGTTCGACACAGTCCGGCTGGGAGGGCTTCGCTGATTTGACGTACTATGTCAATCCTACCGATAACTATCTAGGCGACTTTGCCCCGGATGAGCCAAGGCTTATAGCGCAGGCCGTACAGGATATGAGGAACAATCTCGGTAATCCAGGGTGGTTTGCAGTATCACTCTACTCAGCCGACGCGTGGCTCGGTGTATTTAACCTTCAAATGACCGACTTTGCCTAGGGCTTATTGTGGCTATAAGGTGTTTGTTGTGCCTAGTTTTGACGAAGCGGGAATAGCTCGTAAGATGCTCTAGGATCAGAAGTTACAAGAATGCAACTATTGCCTACTCCATCTCGTCCACTATCCTGCAGTCGAATTTGCTGCGTTCGGGAGTTCACCCTGTTGTTTTGGTGCTCACATTCTACTTCACCGACATACGTCATATTCGCGAGACGCAACAGAACTCAGCCTGATAGTGATCTGGTAATATTTGACTCATAGCTGCCAGTCCAACCTCTGGATGATAACGCTTTGATCTTCGAAATGACGGTGTAGTTCGCTCTAGAATAATGTCAGCGCTGCTAAACCTGCAAATATGGCCTGGCACTAGCTGCTCAGCCTCCATCTGGCATTTGCTCGGCTTCCTTGCTATAATTGACTAATAATAACAGGCACTAGTGTAGTTGGCTAAGCCCAAGCTATCGCGAACACTAACCTTCGGAGGCGCTTTATTACCCAGTTTCAGGAAGAGATTTAAAGATGGGAGTAGACACATTCTGCTCTTTATAGACATGTACAAGATGACTGTCGACATTCTAAGTTTCAATCCGCTATTTAATGGTACCACGGGAATGGAGAAGCTGGAAGTTTGCGATCTCTTGGTGGTGGATGCGACCGATGACAGGCCTCGTTAATTCTTGTCAGGGTTTGGCACCTGACTTCTTGAGGCTGCATGCCCTGCATTTGTTGTCTGCCGCTGTCCCTGTCCTTGGCTTAATTTATGCGGCTTTCCTTGTATTTTTGGTGCGCTTTGCCTTTGTCTTGGATTTGCTTGGTTCTTGAGGTTCTGGTTCTTTCTTGCAGAATATGGCAGGTGATGGATTTACCAAAGGCCTAGAAGGAAAATAATTCGAACGATTTATTAACTCGTTATGTATGGGAATCTAAGACAGATGGACTGAGATGGCGCTACTCAACGATCATAGGCTAATGGGTAGTGTGGAAATGGATAGCCCACGATCGTAGAGCCTACAATGTTCCGGCGTAGGGTGTAGAAAATTCTGGATCATATGATTGCGCTTAGGATTGCGAATGGGCTGTTCAGCGGAATATCTCGAAGTGTTGCAGGTCGCAATATCTTCAACTATAATTAAATCCTAGGTATATATTGTAGTAAAGCAACCTTTTGCTGCAATAATAAACAAATTCGCCAAGGTTGGTGTACATCTTTTATTTTCTAGGTCTGACGTCTTGGTAGCAACGGTAAAGAGCGGTTCAGCCTGAGTGGCCATATATTCCAGGAGACCAAGGGATGCTCTGTAGAGCTTTGGTGATGACCAGACTGTTATGGCGGCAGGCCACACGGTCCCCGATCCCGACCTCTGGCTATCTATGCCTGCCTATCATTCTCCCGCTTTATTAGCGAGTGTCATATTAATCACTGAAACGGAATGGCCGCCTTGGCGCCAGCATTCCAAGAAGAATTCTTATCAAAAGTTGGCTCGTCGGAGAGAAGGGACTGCCATTCTTAGGGCCTACACGCACAAATTCCGTTTATTTTGGAGCTGCCCGCCCTTTGTAAGTGGCAGTCCTAGAATAAGGGGAATCATGGGGCAATTACCGACTATACCCTTTTTGGAATCATGGTACCAGCGGGTACTGAATGACGATAGGATCCATGTGGGCGAATTTGTTCGGGAGAAATACTCTTTATCGGTTTCGCACGTACCGATTTTAGATGTCGCGGATGATTTCCTCAGAATAATCTACGTACACTGAGCCAATGCACAAGCCGTAATGCAGAGCTTACCGGAGAGATGTAGGGTGCTTGAGATCTAATCGAGGTCTTTCTTCTCAACTGTCTCCATGGAATTACGTGGTGACTATATACATGAAAGAGACACGTAATTCTACGCCGGCAGACACGTGGGCCAGATGAGACCTCACCGTCCGTCCAGCCTTGGGCCTGTCTGATCGTGAGCGATCGTGAACGATCGTGAGCCAAATCTACGCCCCAGCGGGCCGGACGGCAACATCACGATTGACGATCTTCAACAGATCTCTACGTCATAATACTTGAAACTAGCGATGGTTAGTTGACGGGCTGGCTGGACCTTACCAATTGAGTGCGTAGTACAGTGAGAGTCGTATGATTGGAGCCACATTGACTATCCTGGTTAGAGTTTAGTGTACTCCTGACCCAGGGGCACTGTCAAGGAACGCATCCCTGACTGTGATACGCCTGAGGCGTGCGGCTCCGAGCCGCACGCACGCCGCATCATCGTTCTCGGACGGTCAGTCTTCCTTCGTTAACTTCGTGCTTGGCTCCGTTTTCCGTTCCGTTCCGTTATCGGCTCCGTCTTACGTATCATTCTTCATAATGTTCCTCCGTTTCTGAGCTTCTGTGCGTTGGTCATCAGGGTTCGGAGCAGCTACAAGGACGATTTGGGTACGTGATTACCCGTCTTTCGTTCTTCGTTTCTGTTTCGGGTCTCCTTCGGGTCGCCTTCGGGCTATATGATGACATGTATGCACAGTTGGTATTGATTGTTGTACATGAACGCCGATGGCAAGAGCTGGAAGAGACGGGTATAAAAGAGATCGTTCCAGCTGCTGCGCCAATCGGGTAATATATTCTAACATACTCTATCTTTAGCTTTTTGCTGTCCAAATTAGTAGTGCCTGATCTGTACGACCTCAGATCCTTAATGCTATGTACTTACCGCACCATCGTTCCTCAGGCGACGGCCGGTACACGATGATCAAGATGACTTGCTAGCGACTACCTGCAGAGTAATGCCGTAAGGGGACATGACGACGGAATATGATGTATATTATATTCCACGCTAGAGCCGTATGCTAGTATATCCCTACTCTAAAGAGGTTAGTGATGGCTGTAATTTCATACGTACTGTTATATTCATCAGTACATGCAAATTTACTATTTAAGATTAGCCGCAGAAACAAATGCCGCCATTCAGAAGAGAGGGGTATTGGGTCTTGTAGGCATTGAGCATACATAAATAGTCCTTGTCAGTCCTTCTTGGACACGCAACGAACGTCTAATAAATATCCTACGGATCTTCAGCAACCCTTTCCAATTTTGACCATTCTCCCAAAAGCGTCCACGCTTTTCAACCCTCTGTACTTTTACAGCGAAAATAGGCGCCTTACAGTCATAGAGTGGGAAGATTTTCCGGCAATATCCGGTTCAATATTCTGTCTTCTGGTCATATTATAGTTACATTATCAGAACACATTCTTGTCCCTGACTTCTTGCATTGCTCGTGCCTTGTGGCACGTACTATAACGAGCACCGGCGAGAGCGGACTGGAATAGATATAAATATACAAAGTTATATTAACGCAAATAAAAGGCTTTGTACTTGGGAATCCGGAGGCTTTGCACTTGCCTTCTATATAGCCGGCCATAGCAAGAAACGATAGAACACAACAAGCCACGAGACATAAGAAAAGAACGCACAAGAAGTCAAACGTTCCACAGGATATTCCCCGTACGGCCCTGTATTAGAGAGCAAAACCGATTATTTCGTCGACTACTTATTCGAGACATGGATTGTACAAGACGCTGACAAAAATTGACGGCAAGTGGTGAGCGCTGAGCAACTTGACGTTGGGAGCAAAAACTAGCCGATAATCCTGACCGCCAGGTATATCTGGGCCGTACAGTGTTACGATAAGTAAATCCTACGGATTCGCAGAATGAATAGAGTAAAGATGGATCATCGATTGAAGGTAATAGGCTCACGAGTCTTATACCAGGGAGTGTAATAAAGTAAGGGTGATCGATTGACGAGGAGTCAACTAAATAGCGATGAAGAATATGGTGTACGAGCCGTTAGGTTTGAGGATTTGCGTTTGCAATCCGTATAAATTGGTGAAAGTTATAAAATTTATTGTAAGAAAAAAAGGACAGACAAAGGATTGAGACAATTTCATAAGAAAACCAATATCAAAATACGAGTACCTAGAGGATTTCAGGTACTGCTAGCTCTTTGATTTTCCCTGTAATTCTCCCGCTCTGTCGGTCCTATCCCATACCCTGCGTCAACATCTTCCCCCAAAAAATGACTTTTCAAATATCTCATAGCGGCAGCAATCACCACATCCGCTTCCGTCACTTCAGTTGGTCTCAGCATTGCTTTAGACAAGGCCTCCCTCGCCAGGAATTATTGTGCCGTTGTCGATAGCAGCGGCGTGTCCACGAGCAACCATACCATAGACGGGGTAATACTGATTGAGCCACGGAAGCACTTCCTTCGAGCCGGGAGTGTTGCGCCAGTCGCGCATGAGGTCACAGACGATGCTGAACAGACTGACGAGTTTCACGCCTGCCGCCTCCATCCGCATGTTGGAGACGTCACGAATTAGCTCGGTGGTGGTGCCGGACGCTTCGACGTTGGCCCAAACACTGTATCCTTCAGCCCGCAGAGAGAGAGCCAGGAATGTCGTGCCTTTAAGCAGAGATCTCTGGTTAGCGGATTGAAGCTCAATCTTAAGAACATTCAAAAATTCACTCACAGACATCAGTCGTGATTCCGGCAACGATAATTTGGCTTTTGCCAGCGGCGCGAACGGCCTTGCGGAATTCTGCGTTGTCCCAGGCATCTACCTCTCCCTGTCGCTCGATGAGGGGCGCGTCAGGGTACATTTCCAGAATTTCCTTCGGAAGAGGACCATTGGGACCTGATAACCAAGTGTGTAAGCTTCATGTCGAGTTTGCGCAGTGCAAGCTGGACAAAGTCGCAGTGACAATGAAAGATGTTGGTGTTGCTTTCTCACCTTGTTGAGCCGACGTGGTCAGGACGACAGGCAGGTCAAACAACTGCCCAAGAGCTGCGTGTGCAATCAAGTTGTTGTAGTAGAGAGTCGGGTCCCAATCTCGAGCTAGGTTGTAGAGCCCCACTTGGAGATCAAGCACAAGGAGGAGCTACAGTGTCATTAGTACACAATTTCTACGGAAATGAGCGCAACTTACGGTATCATTCTTGTCCAAGCGCTCAAAAGGAACGCCTGCTGCCGCATATTAGTCTGTCTGGGCTTGTAAAATCCTTGGAGGTTGAATCTGCATACCATGGTTTCGAGCACAAACACCACTGACTATGGTCAAGGCTGCAGTTAGGATAGCAAGGAAGGATTTCATGATTGCTTCAGGTTTGACGTCCAATTGTGAATTGTTTGTTGCTCTTGTCAAGTACTCCTGGGGGATCAGTGGCCTTTAAATACACTACAGTTCTCTCTCGACATTAAGATTGCGGTATATTACAATATTTGTTTACATCACTGCACACCTCTACCCACGTCCTTCTTATTTGTCGGACGCCTCGGACGCCGTGGAGCTAAGCCTCAGGGACTGCCAAATTATTCGGCAACTGCCGGTCTCGACTGTCTGGCCGGCAATTGTCGGAACTAGCCCGTAACAGGTATATGCCGAACATTGCCGGACTGGGGAATATTGAGACTCTAACCTTTAAGTCATATTGAGCCGCTGACCGTCGTGCGCCACTGTCCTCGCTTAACCCCGCTCTGAACACAAATCATGGGATTCATGGCTCGGAGTACTGGGCGGCGGCAACATTTAGAGTTTGTCTAGTAATGAGCCGCGCAGGTAAGGGTTGTAATAAGATTGGAGCTTGGATTCACAGTGGTCCGAAAACCAAATTATGGGCGACAATAATTACAGGTCAGCCCAGCCCAGCCCAGCGTAGTAAATACTCAGGGCAAGCCTTAGCCCCGATGCCAGCGACAACAAAGATATCGTCGCAGGATTCTGAGTAGAGTCAAGAGCAGTAGTGATGCGAGCAATGGTCGGTTGCTGTGCGTTGCTACAACTGTGTAGGTAGAGATTGAACAATAGGACCTAGTCCACAAAATTAATAAAAGTTTTAGAAGTTATTTCGTGCCTCTATGGTTGGAGCACAAGGTTTTGGTGATAATTTCGGTGTAAGGGCAAGGAGCAGGCGGGCGACAAAGCGCCGGCGCGCAAGGGGTCGGCAAGCTTCGGCAGCGATCGAGATCGTAGCTTGGCTGGGCTATCTGCAATAACCCGTTTGCATGGCCAAGCCCCACACAAATTCCGGGAGGGTCCGGATGGGGCCTATTCCCCGGTAGGCAATCTTCGATCAAAGGTAGCATGTCCTGTGAGAGGAGATAAACCGTTAGCTCCGTCAGGACAGTGGAACAATTGGTCCACGGAGAAAGATTGTATGGATAACACGACCTGCAACGCCGGAACCGAGTAGGTGGGCAGCGCGTACACAATAACCATGCAAAAATGCAAATAGCTTTCGAAGTAGTTCAGGTTTTCACGTTTCAGGACCGGCGCTAACAGCAAGCAAACGTCAGGGTGCCTTCCCGGAGACCATTGGGAGCTGGATAGCTGCTCAAAATAATTCAGACGCTCAAAGAAAATTTCAGAACCTTTTTGAAGGAGATTTCATGGGGAGTAAGCCGATCATTCCTCTTTGGGACTAGTTTAAAGTATTGAGGTGAAGACTACTGCATAGCCACAAAGCTTCTCGCAGCTTCTCGATCGGTTAATTTCGTCCTGCAGCAAATATGACGCCTTTCCAAATGCACTCACATAACCCACATAACCAGGCGTACATCATTCCACATTTCCTCAAAGACTCCTTCATCATACTCTTCTTCATTTCCGTTATCTACCGTCGCCGCAATTTCATTCGTGTTCTGCTCCTGCGAATATTGTGCAGCCATCTCCTGAATTTACTCCTGGTTCACTAACTTTGGGCATCGACGATTATGACAAGTTTCGTGGGAGGATATGTTGAAAATTGAGGATATCGTGATGCGAATTAAACGTAGGGATCGGCACGGATACACGGATAACGGATATATCCGTGGATATGCGTCGCGGATACGGATACGGATATATCCGTGGATATGCGTCGCGGATACGGATACGGATAGAGAATATGCGGATATGGATACGGATACGGATAAGGTAATATTGATTAGTCATATCCGCGGATATATCCATGGATATCCACGGATATCCACGGATGCGAGTAACAAATACAAATGTGTAAAATAATAATACTGGGAGAGTTTAAGTGAGTTGCGATTTGCGAAATATTCAGTTGTATAGGGAACGGAAGTCCATGAATCCAGAATTTGGTGCGCGCTTGGCTGTGAGCGGAGGGAAGCTTGAATCAGAACACGGATCTGATTAGTCGCAACTGCTTATATACTGGGTTAGGGTTTGTGTCCGTTATTGAATGCTGGATATATAGCGATTTGCAGCCCAATTGAGTGATCAATATAGTCAGTCGTATCGTAGGATCATCCTCTTTCCATAGTCCTGGGCTCCAAACCAAAAACGACTGAGCAGAAGCCCCTTCAAGGTCACGTGAGTCGTATCCGTGGATATTACCGATTTCCGTGGATACTGCGGATACGGATACGGATAAAGCCAATATGGATACGGATACGGATATAGATATTTTACGCGGATACGGATACGGATACGGATAAGGAAAAATTAGCCTGGATATTATCCGTGCCGATCCCTAAATTTAAACGTTGAGTGTCTTGTGACCTTACCTTCTTGGTAGGTGCATTGCCGACGGCCAAGTTTTCAATACAGGTTGGTTGCACTCTTTTGGGGGTTCTTAGCTGCCCAACAAATGACTAGAGCTGGACACGATATCGCCAGAGGAAAATTCCTGGCGATAATTTAGGCGATACGATATGCGATATTGGAGTTGAATATCGTATCGTGTCGCCGAGATTCCGCTTGATTCTCATCACGGTAAATAAAGGGCGTTGAGATGGAAAGACTAAGTAATTACTCAATTAAGTGCACGCCAAAATTCCTCAGCAAAGATATTTTGTGAGTTACAGAGATTATATTCAATATATTCTGCTGAACCCCTTTTGCCAACCCCTAACCCTAATTTTAATGGCGTTAAATTAGTATCGGTACTTATTCCCGCCTTTTATCGCCCAGTTGACAAGTGGGCGATAAATAGGCGATAATATCGCCAGACTTTTCTGGCCGGCGATACGATATGCGATATGGGCAAAAACCCGGCGATATCGTATCGTGTCCAGCCCTACAAATGACTCTATAGGGCGTTGTAATGTATTTTGGGCACAAAATAATTGTGAAGTGGCAATTGAAAGGGTGTCTACACGTACCAGTTGTCCGTCCGCGTTATGGCAAGGCATCTGAAATCAGACGTTCTCTTCCCTAAACCTAGAGTCCCAGCACATCACCAAATTTGATAGTTTGGAAATTTACGTGCAGACTGTCGAAGCCATAAACACACGAAATAACTTACGGCTTTTTCGCCAAAATAATCAAAGAGACATCCCCCCCCCCCCCCCCCCCCCCCCCCCCCCCCCGTCACCAAAGAAAGGAACTACTAGTGGCAAGTAATTCCTCTGGCGGCGTTGAATTTCCATTAGCAACTTTGATCTTTTGTCACCGTGAACTTTATTTCAATCATACAGGCATACAGTAATAGCGACCTATTAGTCACTGGGCCGCACATAAGCAATAATGGAGGACCATAAAATATTTGTGCACAATGTAGCCACTTCATTGTGAGGATCCACCCTGCTATATCACTACATTATTCTCATCTTTCCAACAAGCACTCCATCCAAGTGTACCCTCCCTACAATGACCTCGTGATTCCCGACAGAATCTTCTCCAGAATTTCTTTCAATTCGGTCCACATATTCTGCGCTTTCTCTCCGTCTTAGCTGGTGACAAATGCCCTCAAAGCCCCATTGTCCACCTTGCCATCTGTCCATATGCACCATGGCTTTCATCGCCTACTGTCGCAGCAGCCACCGGAGTCCGACCACCAACTTCACTTGTGGTGCAATCACCAATTTCATAAAACAGAGGAGTCAACCGCCAGTTCCGAGTGACAAATCCAGGCTCACATATTCAAGATGACCTCCGAGTCTGCGAGTTTCGATGCGATTTCACGTACAGGACTTCCAACAGCTTTGAAGTCAGGTATCGAGTTTTCATGTTGGCGTTCTTCTCATCGTCCAGCGCTTCAAAGGTGTTAGGGCTCTTCCATTCGGGAAGGTCCGTTTGGGCATGAACCCCGCTACTCACGATGTCCAGTGAGGCTTCGAGGTGGGGATTTCGTTCGCAGTTACCTTGAGCTTCGGGAGGAGGAGCAGGCCCAGCATAGAGATGCTGATCACATTGACGGTAATGGTGCGCTCGTGGCCATCTGCAAGGCTGAAGTTAACCTTTGCGATGCCGGCGTTTTCTAAAAAAACGTCGATTCGCGGCAATTTCGATACGCATTCTGCGAATGCTTTCACAGAGGCGTAGAATGCGAGGTCTAGCTCCCAGACTTCGCCCACGTCGGTTCTGCCAGTCGATTTCTCGATCGACTGTTTGGCTTTCTCGGCCGCGGCCACGTTGCGGCCGGCGAGGATTACCTTTTTGGCGTCGCAACGGGCGAAATGCCGTACTGCTTCCTAGTCCGAGACTGACATTAGAACCGGTGACAATAATGATCTGGTCGGCGAAGACTCAGTTGGATATTAAGGTGTGACGAAGAACTGCGGTATAGGAAGCTGCCAATGAAACCCTCATTCCTACCTCTACAAGGATTAAAAAAGAGAAGAAAGACAACTACAACTTGCATTAAAAAGAACTAAATTGATTTAGTTTAATTTCCTCAATACTAACTAGTAGGCTTAGTGTGCGATACACCTAGATTATTCCGACACTGCACCTTCAATATCTATGGGAGTCCACCCTAGAGTGGTTTCAGAGCCAAGCAAGCAACGACTTCATCTGTGATAGCTACTCTAATAAAGAGATGGACGAGCAGATTTTACGATATCAGCTCCCTACCAAGGGTATTAGCACAAGAACCATGTTAATGAAACAATTGGTCCAAGGTTACCTTACCTTCTCTCCAATCATGTACACAGAATTCTGGATGCGGCAATCAGAAATAAGAGAAATGATAGATGCATGAATGACGCGATAATTTTGGCACCGTGCACGCGAAGTTCGGGGTCCACAACACCCTGTTTGATGTCCTTAGAAAGCCGCAGTGGACCACACGAATCTGAAGTGTTATCAGTATATGCACTGGGTATAGGGGAAATGGATACTAACGGAATCCAGTCTGGGATCTCTCCAAAATGACTCTCTTCATAGCTTCATCCGACTGGCGTGGTATAGGACAAGGATAGTCCTCTCCAATGATCTCTTTCATTCCCTCACCGTTTCTCAGAATGTCGTTAACGAAGCGGACAGCCTCTATCAAGGCAAGAACCCTCTACCGAACAATATCCACACTGCTAGATGAGGAAGATCATTCACCATGCATGGAAGATAGCAGTGAATCAGGAGTCCAACTATCCTCACCTGAAAATCTCAACTTCCCTCCTTTGGTGCCGCATAACATATTGAGAAGACACTTTTCAACTCCCCTGCGTGCCTCAAGGCTCAGATGCCCAAGAACATCTGTCATCTGCATAGCATATTTGGTTTTCAGTGACCCATTCGGAAGGTTCACAAAGTGGTGAAAAAGAAATAAATGCATATTTCCCACCGAACCTTCCCACATATTCCGTGATTCCTGCAGGGACACATCAAGGATAGCCAAGCTATTGCTAGATGGACTGGAGAATGAGTCAGACGTAGGTGGAGTTGCCGTGGAAGTGTATGATGAGGACATTGATTCTTGCAGCAGCACACTAATGAACAATAGACATGCAAGCCGATCGTATTCTGGAGTAGAGCAACTGGGTTCATGCATGGATGTTTGTGCATCAAGTTGAAAATAGAAATGTAAAAGCAACACTGCATCATGTACTGCAGGGTATACCGCCAGTCCCTGCTGATATAGCTGGGAAGAACTTCTCATTAAAGTTCGCATATCTTGAATGAATGATATCAGCCATAAGCAGTAAATTTTATGCAGGTCAATGATTGAGGCCCGCATAGGATGCAGAGAATTATTGAGATGATGCTCAGATATCTCCCACACGCGATTTGACGAATCAAACCATGATGGTTTAGCCATTAATGAGACCCTGACAGATTTATCAGTTATGTGTCTGTTTCACTACAGTCCATAAAAAGTGGTAACAATAGACCTACAGGCATACAATAAGTCCCAGGCGCCAATTATCTTGTAGTTCAGCAAGACCTCCTCGTGCTTCAATCATTCCCTGGAGTCCATCACGGTGAACTCTCCATTCAGCTTCAGTTCCCCAGTATCTCTGCATTAATAATAGTAAGTCAAAATATGAACAGGTGCTATTCAGAATGCATATATGCAATGCAAACTTGGAAGAATATGCATATATCAGTGTAAGACACAAGTGATTCTTACCTCAAATGTAAGAAGTCGTACGACAGCAGCAAAGGCCTCATCACTTAATGACTTTACAGGATCATTGAGCCATAAATTAAGAATTCTCACAGCCTCTGCCTTGTACCTCAAAGCATCAACAGAATCCATTGCTCCTTGAAGGTAGGCCAAGTGTGCAGCAGAGTGGGCCATCACAGTATTAAAGGAGGAAGCATTTGATAGATCAAGGGGAAACCAAACATCCCTCATCGGATTAAAGCTGGTAATGGTCAGCTCTTCAAACATCATTGTAGCATGTGTGCTTAACCCTGCAGAAAGAGGTTAGTGGAGATGCTTCCTTTGGAATGAGTTGAAATTGCAGAGACATACAGTGATGCAATAGCTTCTGATGCTCACTGGTAAGTTTAACTGGACAGGTGTCAAAGGGATCGAATCTGACACCCGCTAGAGCATGGTTCATTCCTGTCAGAACCTGTGCAGGGACTCCTGCAATGTTGGCCTGCTCCCTGTCGATGTCTGTTGCCAAATCTGCTGCTAACAGCTCAAGTTCGCTAAGGTAAATGGACTCCGAGCTTTGTTCATGCAAGAAGTCCAACTTATCCATGTACTGACCGTTGATTGAGGGGTCCGAGGGGGTTGGTTGCCTAGAGTGACTGGCACCGCTTGTTGCTGGAGCTGTGCGAGGTAACAATCTCTGCGGGGTTTGCCGAAGGGGATGCTCTCGTTTTGTTTTGTGTCGCTGCTTCCAGTATTCTCGCATGGCATGACTTCGAATGCCAGCTTGACTCTTTTCAAGCACAAAGGTAAATCGAGGACTTTTGCCGTGCGTGGACGAGTTCGGAGTATCCGGCGTTCGAAAAGCCCCTCTTCCCAAGGTGCTCGCTTCTGATACATCCATCTCACAAATCTTTTACTTTCGTTAGACGACAGAAATAAAAATCCTTCATTGTCCGCTTTTCGTGTTGGACAACTAGGGGCAGAATCAGGTAACCTACAGTTGCTACGTTTTCCCCTATCTGGGTGACGATACTTGCGATAAGGCGCTGAATATGAACGATCTGGACAAGATGGAAGTCCAAATTTCTTTTGCCAACTGTCAGTTCGAAGTCCTTTCTTTCATCTCCGTCCGGAGTGCATCCCACGTTTGTCCAAGTCGGCGAAACTTTTAATGGTTGCGGAACCCCTCTATTATTCAGCTATAAAGTTTCGAATCGGATCCGACGTGATTGGGACTAGTGCCGTATAGTGCGGGACAGCAAGAACCGACCACGCCGTTAGAAACCGCAAAATTTTTGGATCACCCTAACCCTTACATAAATGCACAGGTAATTGATGTATATTCCATATATAGCATGCATCAACTGCGCAACTAATACAGCAGAGAAGCAACGGAGGACACCGTTATATTAAATAACTTACAAGAAAATCATAAAAACGATTATGTGAAATATATTATATAGCATGCGAAATTTTTAACTCACTCCAATTCCAAAGATTCTGGCGGCCGTCGATGTCATTTGTACCTTTTTCACGACAAAGACCGCAGCCTTGCCTACCTAGCCTCGGGAATATGATTCAATGTACCATGCTTTCCTCGCATAATTTCGCACATTCTGAATCTGGATTTTGCTGGCATTGCAGTTGTCGCTAATGAAAGCTACACGCTTTGACTCAATTGTTATTTACTCTGTTTGACGCGTCGACGCGACGAGACTCCGAATCAGGTGACACCACGTGACTAACAAATACCTCTCATATTTATGGCATAAATGCCTAAGTTAAAGTAGTATCTATTGCGTAATCCCGCCAATTTTTTCCACTCCCATAGTAAAGTGGCCGTACAAAATGTAGCAAACCTCGGTCGGTTTTCTTTTTCGTCAAAAATAAACTAGCCAATTGTATTTTTAAATGGCAATCTATCGTCTGATTTAGCTTCTAGGAGGATATCGATGTGGTGCCATGACGTGATGTTTCTAGAAGTGTGGTAAAAAATTTGGTCGGTTCTTGCTGTCCCGCACCATACCACTCAAGTCGACTTGAACTCGACTTCACTTGGACTCTGCTCGGGCAAATTTGCTCCTCTTGGGATTCCGCGAAGTCAACTCGGCGTCAATTCGAGTCTTACTTCACTTCACTTGATCTGTCACTGGAAAAACTTGACTTCGGACGTTTCGAGCAAGGGCAAGTTTAGTAATGAGCCGACCAATCGTTGATGCACTTATGGCGCATACGAAAACACCGTCATCGAATATGGTACAATTCACTATCTCGAGTCCGCAATCGCGTCGAGCACGGTAAACAACGTTATGAAATTTTTAAATTAGGGGTGGACACGAATAACATTTTCCACTCGTTACCGTCGAATACGAATAACGAATATTATTCATAATTCTGCCAAGACGCTAGCGCAGTGGTCAAACTTTAATGCAACACGACTTGACTTAGGGTTCCAAGTGAAGGAACTTGAGCTTACCCATCCCTAATGCGTTCCTCTACTCCCCTACATGTTAAGATGTATAAACAACTGATTAACTTCTGGATGTCAGAATATGTCTACTGCAATCACAATTCCTACAATAACTAATCAGGTTAAGAGCTCCATTCAGAAGTGGGCTCAGCAGACTACATGTAACTCAGGCCTTTGTGCTTACTCTTACTTGAGGTCGACTCTAGAGGCACCTCTCTATTTATTAAAACTTACTATTAAATAGCTTATAGTCCTTAACAAGAAAACTGATCAAACAGATCAACAACTTGATATTCTTGATTATTAATCGTAATGCCGAATGGATAGGGCATCAGACTCGGACCCAATTGACTATGTATCTAGATCAACAGACGCCTCTCTAATCCCATAGATGTCCTGAGTCGCTCAATTGCGTGACAGGATGAGGTCCGTCAGTCGGAGTCGAGGCTGGCGAGCAAGCTGGCAGACGGCGCGAAGAACGTCGTGCCCGTCAGCGGCCTCGAAAAGTCGAGTAGGCGGTCATGCAGCCCCGGAGGGTCCCCAACAAACATTCGCTGCAGCATCCGCTCGATGACCCACAGATGCCGCGAGTACCCGATGAAATATGTTCCGAACTCGCATGAACCAGGGGAGCCGAACGGCATATTGTCGCGGAGGATGTCATGCTCATCACCGTTCTCATCTTCGATCGTGGCGAGCGTCTTATGTGACCGCTGGCCAGTGGCCGCGTCGTCAAGCTCAACGTTGTCCAACTTCGTACGGCCGATGATGGCCTCCTGCTGCTCGGCCTGGAGCGCATGCCACGCTTTGAGGTCGTGCACATACTTCTGAACGACGATGTAGCTGCCACCAGCGGCGGATGCATCCTCCTCAGCGACTAAGATCGAGGGGTGCACGGCGGGACCGACCGGGTTAGCCGTGCCGTCAACGAATCCGAGTAGGTCGCGAACGTCGAAGTAGCGGAAGCCGACGGTCTCGTCGACAACCGTAACAGCGTCGCCGAGGAGGTCCATCAGCTGCCGCTCGAATTCGAAGCATAAATCTCGGCGTTCCGAGCGAATGTGGAAGAGCAGATCGCCAGGCGTCGAGACAGCCGTGTGGACCGCGCCTTTGACGGTGGGGAAGGGATGGAGCTCCGCGGGCCGGGGTAGAGCAATGACGCGGTCCCAGATGTCGCTGCCGATGCCGACGGTGCACGCGAAAGAGGCACCGAGATCGCGAATGGAAACGTTTTTGGCGAGGTCGTCGATGCTCGCGAGCGTCGAGCGTACGGTCCCAGTCGCGTCGGCGCCGTCAGTGACCGACAGAACGAGGAAGGTCGCCGACTGTGTTAGCGGCGCGTCGACGCGTTGCGCCTCAATGGGAACGCGCCGGCTCATCCTTGCGCTTGTTGCCATCTCAGCGATAGGTAGATGACAAACTATAGGTCGACGTCGAGTACGGCGGTCTTGAGGATTCGGCTGACCTGATAGGGGTCGTCGTAATTCTTTAACTAATGTTACTAGGTCTCGGATCCTGGATATAGGATATAGTCGACTTCGGAGCCCGTTATAGATGATATTACCGATCTTGTTCGTATTCATTCCGCACTTAATCCACTGATCTTCACTTGATTCTTATAACGTATGTGTATGGAGTAGGGTTCTTAGCTCTGGCGCAATCGGGTAATTACCCGGCTATGGAGGACCCGTATCTCACACTCCGATCAGCCGCTTCGGTGAATACACTTTTCCCCTAGCCACCAAATTTACTATCACCTTCCTAATAGCGGCCGACCCCTGCAACGCCGCTTTTATGTATAGGCCAAGTAATTCACTCAAATTTATCTAGACTTGAGAAGGTCCAATTAGGTTCGTAGGTCATCACATCATGTCATTTATCTCGTGTAGGAATGCTAGATGGGATGGTCGCGCTGCTTTGTCTACTCTCAGACTTTCTGTGCTCAAGGATAGGTGTCTGCAGCTCCAGATTCAACTATTACCTTTCGCCTTAGATAGCATTTTATCCCCTCTCATACTTCAATTTGCTCATTCCATGCTGCGAAGGCTGAGGTGCCTTTTGGTGGGCAAGTGGAGGTGGCAACTCAGCCGTTAGACCTACGATCGGAGAGCAATTATTGGCGATTTACTATTTCCAAGATGGGAACACCTTGAGGTGTTAAGCCTGTAAGTGGCTAAAGTAGTTGTTCCCAAATAGGAATGGTCATAATTTGGAGGGGCATAAAGATACTGAATTTTGAACCCTAAACACTGCTATGCAGTATGATTGGGTAAACGTTAAACTTGCATGTGATGATTTACAAGGAGATTCATGGAGTTTCAATGCACTATGCCTCTCTTGGACGCGCTAAAATATAAATGGGCACCATCTTGTGCACCGCCACCCATTGTTAAAAATTATCAAACTGGACCGCATCCTAGCTTCCATACGCTTCCAAGTTTCTTCAATAAATCTCTAAGCGTGACGAGCACTCCCGACAACTTCGAGCATATCAGGTCCCCATTCGAACGACAACCCCGCAGTCGCAGCCTCGAGATTTCCCGTCCTTAATATTCCCTCTCCCTCCTGTGTCTATTCTACTTTCATTGCAAAGGCATAGTTGATGGACTGTAAGAAGGAACCGAGATTAGCGATTAGGCAGAAGGTTATTCCCAAGAGTTTAGAGCGAGACTTGGAGTAGTTGGGAAGGTTAAAGAAGAGTTGAGAGGATTGTGGAGACGAGATTGCCAGGCTGGTTGTTGTCCTTACGAAGTATGAGATGACGACGAACGATGAGTTATTCACTTGAATGGATGCCCACCATGATACAATTAATACCGTCCATCCTCACGAAACTCCACAGAAAGAGAGAGAGGTGTTCCAAAAAATCAATGAATTTCCATTTAAACATTCATCTAACCATGAGACACCGAATCTGACGTATATCTCAACTCCCTACTTTCATCGGGCTATCAATTCCAGGACTTCCTGCGCCTCAGAATTACTTGAAAAGATCATTGTGGTCAGCCTTGATCAAGTCGGCCCTTCTCGCCAATCATGTAGACAGAGTTTGGATACGGCAGTCAGGGATAACGGGGATGATGGAAGCATCGACGACGCGGAGGTTTTTGATGCCATGGCCCTTGAGCTTTGGGTCAACGACACCTTGGTCAATGTTCTTGGACAGACGGTTAGTACCACAAGGGTCGAATGCAGCCTTGCAGCGTCCAGAACAGCCCTCTTCATCCCTCAGCCGGTTTCGAAACCATCTTCGCGGTGACCAGGAGGATATATTCCTCGTTCCACAAGGAATCAAATCATTCAGATGAACCAAAGTCCTGTTTGGCGCATTCGCAGCAATGCACTTCTTCGCAAACTTATCATTTACCTTCGCTCGTTCTTCTTCGAAGAGCTCCATCACTAACTGCATGTCTGCAGCGAAGCCAGTTTCCGCATCATCTACGAGTTCAACTAACCTATAGTCATCCACCGCTGCGGGATCAATATCTGCATCGCCATCCTCCTCGAATTCAGGTGCCGATATAGACTCCGATTGCATATTCGCAGTAGCCACTATTGGTCGATATCGAGGCTGCAAGACCAACTGCTCGTGTTTCATGCAAAAAAAAAAAACCAGCGCGAGCGGCCACACTCGGCATTGGCTCGAATCCGAATTATGGTGCCCTGGATAGCAAGGATGGCTCAGAGGAAAAAACAATGGAAGCTAATATGTCAGGCCAGTCGCTTGAAACATTCGAGGTCAATGATGGTTGCATTCCATCGGCCGAGACTAGAAAATGTATGTATATATATACGGGAGGAGACAAACAGGGAAATGGAGGAAGCAATAGAGACGACCAACCCCAAGTCCACGGTAGCACCGTTCTGACCCATCCATACCGATATTTAAACTTTGGGTATTATTAGTGCGTCTATAATCTATTGCGTCATTGAACAGGACTTTAAACTCGTGGCCATTAAATAGTCCCGGGCCAGCATCATTATTCCCTACCTTAATTGTAATATGAAAGACCTGATCAAAAAGGAAGTTAGCGCTGAAAGACTGTCACGGCTAGAGAGGAACTAGACCTAGGCTGCATTCAACAACTAAATTTATTTAATTATTTCTTGAATAGTGGTGTTCGATACTGGTGTTCAGTTGCTATTTATCTGAGACTTAACAAAGAGGAGAGAAAGACAAGGTACAGAGACAAAAACGTAGAAGCTAACAAACTAGCAACCAAACTATCATTCTAGACACTTTTCTGCATAATTAATTGTAAAAGTCCTTGTGGTCGCTCTTGATCGCATCGGCGCCCTTTTCAGCCACCATGTAGACTGAATTTTGAATACGGCAGTCGGGAATAACCGGGATAACAGACGCGTCGATAACACGAAGATTCTTGACTCCGTGGACCTTGAGGCTAGGATCCACCACACCCTGTTGGATGTTTTTGGACAGGCGGGCAGTACCACAAGGGTGGAAGGAGGTCTGAGAACGATCTAACACAGTTCTCTTCATCGCTTCATCGTCATCGAGGGGCATATCCCACGGGTACTCGTCCTCAACAATATGCTTGAACCCTTCACCATTCTTGAGAACATCGTAGGCGAATCTGATACCTTCGCGAATAGCAATAATATCAAGGTCGTTGTTGAAGTAGTTCAAGTTGATATTAGCTTGCTGTAAAGGATCGGCGCTATTCAGTGTAACCTCGCCGCCCTCAGACACGGGGCGAACGAGATCTACCATAACCGTCATATAACTGCCTTTGCTCGGGTGTGGAAAGTGCCACTGAAAGGCACTGCCAAACAGAGGGATGAAATCAAGCTCGAAATGAGGCTGTCCATACGGACAGAAGGGATCAAGGCCACCGTTTGCAGCCTTTGCCTCGCGGTACTCAGGGGATTTTTCTAAGTACTTGTCAATGCGAGGGAAACCGATCATCTCGAGGAACGGCGATCCCATAGGGCCAGCGTGACTCTTAGAGTAAGCTGCCAAAACTTGATTCTGTAGACTGCCTTTTCTCAAGACGTGGCTATCCATCGAGAAACTATCCTTAAGACGAAGGACGAAGGGTACACCGGGGTGATCCAAGAGATGCTGACCAACGTGACGCGAATCGATAATCACAGGGATATTATGCTTAGCCAGCTCGGGCGCTGGTCCAATACCGCTAAGCATCAGAAGCTTCGGAGTTTCAAAAACACCCTGAGAGACAATAACTTCACGGGTGGCATAGAAGCTAAGCTCTTGTCCAGATCCCGTGATCACAGTCACACCCTTAGCGGTGCGATCAGCATCGTCGATAATAAGGCGCTTCGAGTAAACTTCAGGAAGAATAGTAATGTTCGGTTTGTCCGCAACCGCGAGGAAGCTACCTGAGCGCCGACCCTTATAGATAGTGTTGACACTATGCGCCAGGCCACGCATCTCACCATCGAAGATATTCTCGGTGATAGGCTCGCCGGTGGACTCCCAGGCCTTAGTGAGGAGGTCACGGAAACCCTTCATCTCCGGCATAAGGTCGGCATGGGCAATTGGAATCGGACCACCGGTGCCAATCTTCTTGAGTTCCGGTGGATACAAGCCAGCGTCATCGTGGTATGTCACACTCTTGCGAAGATATGGAACAAGAGGATCCCAGGTCCACTCCTTCCCGCCGTATTCCTCCCACATATCGAAGGTACCCTTAGAACCAGGCACCCAGGAGAAATAGTTCAAGGACGAACTGCCGCCAAGGGCCTTTCCACGGGTGTTCGGCTTCTCAATACGCTCATAGTCGTCGCGCTTGACCATAGTCGTCTTGTAGGCCCAGTCGTACTGGCTGCCACGGATCTCCATTGCGAGTCCAGGAGTTCGGATCTCCTCGTTATCCTTAGAGCTGCCAATACCGGCTTCAACGACCAGAATTCTGGCATTTGGGTTTTCCGCAAGGCGGCAGGCCACGATGTTACCTGCCGTGCCTCCACCAACGACAATAAAGTCAAATCGAGCACCGTCCTGAACAGTCATACCGAAAAATAGATTGAGTGAGTGGTTTAGAAAACAAATAATGAATTTGGTTGAGCTTAGCCCTGCTTGGATTTCATCAAGCTTTATATAGGTTGCTGGAAGCCAAAATGTTTATAAGTGCGAGATCAGACGAGCAGAATAGCAATTGACCAATCGTGTTATCCAGTTTAACCGCCGATCGTCCAGTAAACTGTTGCATACGAGGTCGTCACATATCCGTGTTTGGAATAGCAGTAATTGGCAAATCGTCTTGTTCTCCACATACCGGATCAGAAATCATCAACTGTTAAATACGAAGTTGTGATATGTCCGTGTTTGGCAGCAGTAATTGACCAATCATTCTCTCCGGTGACACCGGATCGAGATCATGAAGTAAACTGCTTCATACTAGGGTTGCGACATGTCCGAGGTTGGAAATAGTAATTGACCAATCGCGTGCTCCAGTATACCCTGGCCGGAATCACCCCCAATACAACTAATTCAATGACGCGGTGGCTGAATGTAATTACAATCCTCTGTTTCTGTGTGCATAAGTAGGTGTACCCAAAATAGTAGTAGTATCGAGCATTTCTCAGCCTCAGTGGCAAGAACGTGTACTTCGCGCGCATGGAGTATACGGTGTCTTCTCTGGTGCTAACTCACATCAACAAACGCTATGTAGCCCAGTACAGTATTAGTTCTTCTATTATTGACCTGTGCAGACGTGGTGCATTTCTTCTATGTTCTATCTCTGCGTCGTTATGTCATGGCGCATAACTGCGTAAGCATGATAGCATAAAGGTTGTAACGTGTTCTGTGGAGGTCCACATAGATTTCACTTTGTATAGGGAGCAGAGTCAAATCAGCTTAAATCAGCTTCATCCGAGCTGTTACCAATGCTTCCGCGTCTCCCGGATTGGGTTAAACGTAAATCTTTTTGGAGTTCAACTGCCCAGTTGACGGCACCAAGAATGCAGCACGTCATAATCTCAGGACACAATATATATTGGCACATACCTGCTCCACATTAAATAGCTCTATCCCAACCTCGTAGCAATTGGTTTTGTTTCTCTCACCGTTCCCCTAAGCTAAACATAACCATGGCGTCTCATTATACTCTCGCTGAAGGTATGTACTCTGACAAAGCCGCATATGTCCAGATGATAACCATATTGTCAGGGTGTCCGTACGCAAGCAACAGCACCAGCGTTCAAGTGCGAAATGGGTCAGGTGGCGGTCTGGTATTGCTGCAAGACACTCAGCTTATTGAGACGTTGGCTCACTTTTCGCGCGAGAGAATTCCTGAGCGGTAAGTGTTCAATAGACACCGTCCAAGGATATCGAACTTACTTTTCCTGTCCCTAGAGTTGTTCACGCGAAAGCTGCGGGGTATGTTGATCTAAAATGCAAAATCCATTAGCTAACTCCTATACTTGAAGAGGTTATGGAGAATTCGAAGTCACTCATGACTGCTCAGATATCACCTCCGCCAGCTTTCTCAACGCTGTTGGAAAGAAAACAGAGGTTCTCCTGCGGATCTCTACTGTAGGGCCAGAAAGGGGTTCGGCCGATACCGTGCGTGATGTCCACGGTTGGGCTATGAAACTGTACACCGACCAAGGTAATCTGGACTGGGTCTTCAATAATACAGTAGGTCTTTTGCTTTAGTTTATTTAAAGAAAGGCAACTAATTCGAATGGTTCAAATTCCCATAGCCCGTTTTCTTTATCAGGGACCCGATTAAGTTTCCGTCATTGAACCGGTCTCACAAACGGCATCCTCGAACTAATGTCCCTGATGCAAATATGGTAAGTAACAGGCAAGAACATTATAGCATGTCCTGCTAATTAGTATTAGTTCTGGGAGTAAGTTAGGAGAGCGCCATACAACCGAAAAGGCAAAAATGATATTAATAACTTCTAGTTTCCATGTTGGCAACCCAGAAGGCATTCATCAAATCATGCATCTCTTCAGCGACCGCGGGACTCCTGCTTCGCTTCGCCATATGAATGCCTACAGCGGGCATACATACAAATTTACCCAGGAGGTATGTATTAGTAACAATTTCAGCATATCAATTCAGGCTTATTCATGGTGTTCCAGGATGGATCCTTCAAATACGTCAAGATCCACATCAAAACACAGCTCGGTGTGAAGAATCTTACCAGAGAAACAGCTGTACAAATTGCTGGCGAGAATCCGGATTATCTTGTGCAGGACTTATACGACGCGATTGAGACAGGCAAGTACCCTGTCTGGAATGTCTATGTGCAGGTTATGGAGCCAAGTGAGGCAGAGAAGTACAAGTGGAATATTTTCGATATGACCAAAGTGTGGCCCCATAAAGACTTCCCGCTGAGACAAATTGGTAGATTAACTTTGAATCGCAATGTAAGCCAGCATGAATTATGAAGAGAGCAAGCAATGAATGCTGATCTACGTTCTACAGCCCAAGAATTATTTTACGGATATTGAGCAGGCGGCTTTTTCACCATCTACAATGGTTCCAGGCATTGCTCCGTCCGCCGATCCTGGTTGAGTGTTCCACAAGTACCCTTACTACTAAGGATTCTTTGCTGACTTGGTACATCACAGTCTTGCAAGCTCGAATGTTCGCGTATCCTGATGCTGCACGTTACCGCCTGGGTGTAAACTACCAGCAGCTCCCTACCAACGCTGCCAGCTCGCCTGTGTACTGCCCTTTCCAGAGGGATGGCTTCATGAACTTTTCTACCAACTATGGAGATGATCCTAACTATGTTGGCTCTATTCTGCGACCGACTACATTCGCGCCAGCCTCAAATGGCAACGGCAGAGTTGCGAGTACACTGACTGAGCATGAAAAATGGGTAGGAGAAGCTTGTAGCTTTGTAACTCAGATTAGCGACGAGGACTTTGAGCAAGCGACCGCTTTGTGGGAAGTCCTGGGTCGGGAGACCGGCCACCAGGAACGATTTATTGGAAATGTGGCTGATCATCTTCGTGGGGTCACCGACTCGAGACTTAGAAACATGGTATATGGTATGTTATCCGTGCCAATTTCTTTCTTTTTGTTACTGAAATCCACCTTTAAGCAAGATAATCTCTCTCTCATATTCAATATACCAAACAAATATTGATTGTACTCCTGGCTAACCTACAATACAGATCTGTTCTCCCATGTCGATGCCGGCCTCGCTGCTCGCATCCAGGTTGCAACTGAAGCTAGTTTATCGTGAAATAGTGGCCTAACCGCTGATTGGACATCAAGAAGGAAATCCTTTCTCTTCATTATTCTTATGCTGGACTGCAGGGGCCAGGGGCGGGTTAGGAGACTTCTCTAACAGTATTTGTGCTTCTTATTAAACTATCTGGAATCTATAAAATAGTGGCCATGAATAACAGAGGTAGAAGGATGATACCTTAGTATACTTTTGGGGAGTGGGTTGCCCCTACGCATTGGAAATAATGTCCTCTCATACAGTGTCGGATCCGATAATTCAACCGAGAAAAGTAGTTTCGCTGTAGTCGTTATATGGTGGCTAACGACTATGCGAGATTCTATCCACTGATGCCTACTCGGATTGGTAGTAGGACGACCAAGGATCAAAGTTCGTGTACTCTCATCTGCCATGCTTGACGTGGACGATAGCCGGCAGGTGTTTTGATAATGTGCCTCGACGTAGATAAATTGGCTAATTCTAGACATTGTTAATTTGTTACGTATTCTGATGTTTATATTATGCTCGACTTTCAAAGATGGGTGTAAACTACCAGCAGCTCCCTACCAACGCTGCCAGCTTGCCTGTGTACTGCCCTTTCCAGAGGGATGGCTTCATGAACTTTTCTACCAACTATGGAGATGATCCTAACTATGTTGGCTCTATTCTGCGACCGACTACATTCGCGCCAGCCTCAAACGGCAACGGCAGAGTTGCGAGTACACTGACCGAGCATGAAAAATGGGTAGGAGAAGCTTGTAGCTTTGCTACTCAGATTACCGACGGGGACTTTGAGCAAGCGACCGCTTTGTGGGAAGTCCTGGGTCGGGAGACCGGCCACCAGGAACGATTCATTGGAAATGTAGCTGGTCACCTTCGTGGGGTTAAGGACTCGAGACTCAAAAGCATGGTATACGGTATGTTATTCGTGCCAATTTCTTTCTTTTTAGTATTGAAATTCACTCTACCCAGGGCTGTAGGCGGATAGGCGGATAGGCGGATTTGGCGGATAGGATATCCGCCGCGGATACGTTTCCGCCATACTTTCGATTGGCGGATACAGATGGCGGATAGAAATCTGCCAACCCTCAAAGAGGCGGATATCCGATCCGCCATTTTGGCGGATATGGCGGATATGGCGGATAATCCGTATATTCTTAATTAAATTGAAAAAAAAGTCAAAATCGAGCAGGGTTAGGGTCACAGTTAGCCCTAACCCTCAACTTGCATAGTTCGACTAGTCCGACAAGAAGTTATTCTAGCACTTGTCGTACCGGCTCACATGTAGCGGGGATCACCGACCATATAAGTTGCGTCCGCTACAGCGAGTCCATTTAGAAAATTCAAATATCATGTTAGAGAACTTTGCGAAATTTTTGAGGAAATTAGATATATAATAACTATTAATGAATTTTGCAAATTTTTAAAGGCGGATGGCGGATGGCGGATTTGGCGGATATCCGCCAGATATCTGGCGGATCCGTATCCGCCATGCTGTCGAAAATCGGATAAAAAGGCGGATACATATCCGCCAATTTCAAACAGGCGGATGGCGGATGCGGATATGGGAAAATTTGGCGGATATCCGCATCCGCCACAGCCCTGACTCTACCGCAAGATAATCCCTGTCTCATATTCATATACCAAACAAATATTGATTGTACTCCTGCTAATCTACAAAACAGTCCTGTTCTCCCATGTCAATGCCGGCCTCGCTGCCCGCATCCAGGCTGCAACTGAAGCTAGCTTGTTGTAAAATAATGGCTTAATCACTGATTCAACATTAAGGAGGAAAGCCCTTCTCTTAATTATACTGGATTGCAGCGGCAGGATAGAAGAGTTTTCTTACTGTATGTTGTGCTTCCTGGCGAACTATTTGGAATCTATGTAGGGCTGTTGCGAATACGAATATCGGCGGTTTTCCCAATATTCGTATTCGATATTCGACTCTTGAAAGGCATTCGAATAATATTCGATATTCGTATTCGACAAATAAGGTTTAGGTCGAATAATATCGGCTCGAATATTCGTATTCGATCGAATATCGGTCCAAATCACGTGATATTAATTAAATAAGTTAGAGCATTTCCTATTACAGGCTAGTTTAGGGTTAGGGTCAGGATTAGGGCTTCTCGAGCTTGAAATCCCACTGTATTCATTTCTCTACGGTTGATTATGTAATACTATGTCGAATATCGAATATCGGCACGATATGTCGAATATTCGATTCGATGGTCGAAGAATGCTTCGAATAATATTCGATATTCGTATTCGACGCCGGGGATTGGCCGATATCGTATCCGACGCCGATAATCGGTCGAATAATATTCGTCTATTCGAATATCGTCAACAGCCCTAAATCTATGAAATAGGCACCATTAATAACAGAGGTTGAATGATGAAATATTTTGGGGGAAGTGGGCTTTTGAGGTATTCCCCCTAGGCACTGGAACCAACGTGCACTCGTACAGTCAAGGTAACACAATTTTTCTTCTACCGTGTTCACTGATGCTTACTCGTGATCGTTCGTAGGACAACGCAACGATAGCTAACCTTCAGTCTGAACTTCGTGTACTTTCATAAGGTGTTGTTTTATTACGGCGAGAATAAATAATAAGTGTAGGAACGTACTTTCGAGGGTACGTTCCTGAGTGTTTCGCACCCATAACACGGATCCGCCGGAGCCGGAGTACTGGGATCTCCGATCTCCGTCTGCGCTCCTTCCGTTCGCATGCTTGGGGTTCGTTTCGATTTATAATGTAAATGTTATCATTAGTTCTATTTGTAATACGGATATTTTCATTGGTATATTTTCATTGGATGTAGAGGATCGGACGGGGGCGCAGGAGAAACAAGAATGAGCTGAGTCCTCACCGAGGCCTCATAGTTAATATTCTAAAGTATATAGTTGCTTGCTTTCCAGCTCTCGTGACATATAGTGAACATTCGTCGGTCAAGTTTTGGTTATAAACAGAATTTAAGGTAAGTTAGTGCCTCCGCTAAGCCGATACGAGGTAGCTGTAAATTTTACATCGTACTAACGGCGTTCTACTGTAGCGAGGTTTGACTGTAAATGTGAAGAAGCAATGTGCGCGCGGCTTTGTAGTTAGTTGCCTTGGTAAACCGCCTGTAGTACGTGACGTTTCAGCCGCCATATAATATTCGCAGCGGTTCGGACTTGCGAATGACGAATACGAATAAAGCAGATTGCTCCCAATATTCGTATTCGGGGCAGCCCGCAGCCCTGAGCTGGAAAGTTGATTCTCAACAGATAGTTTATTTGCAAATAGGAATATGGGAAAGATCAAAGATGTAAACTGGAAATGCGGCGGGAGAACAATCGCGCTGTACCTTAATATGGTGCGGCTTATTTCGATTTCAGGGGTGATAAGTTAATGACGTCAATGAAAAGGCAAGTGTTAGCGTACCCTAACCTACCATTCTATTCACCCATTCTGTATTATATAGACTCGTCGTTGTTTACCACACCTCTGATACCCGCCTGTCACGTAATCCACATTCTTTTCCAAGTTCCTCTTAATTTCATCGACTACTATCGTTCACTGACCTTCGGTTATTACTATTACAGTGACATGGATTCCAGGCCGTTGTTGGATGCCCTTAGGATGCTTTGCAATTTTCTACCAGAGGATGGTGAGTTCGAGGTTCAGGCAGCCAATCACCAACATAATTGTCGGCGGATTACTTTTGCATTGTTGCATGAGGGTCGCAACCCCAATTCAATTGCAGACGACTTATGGAATAATATTGTCCACCTTCGCGGTATATTCGCTGGGGGTCCGTGGAGCATCGCTGCTTGACGTCACGAGCTCGTCAGGTAGAATTTCCCCGGCGAATGGACTAACATGGCGGATGGCTGCATTCGCGTTGTCGCAATCAGAGGGACTAATGAGGATAATGTGGGAGTGGGCAACCAATATTTTCGAGAAACTGCTGCTCCCAATGAGACTCTACTCGCAAATTCCTGAATCTGTGAAATCTTCGTGGTCATCGCGCAAGTCAGAGTTATCCAGGGATTCAGATGTCGAGAATATAGTGAGTACTCTATTTTTCGTTATGGAGGTTCACTGACAATCGAAATGCATAGATACTTGCCAGGGATGGCATGATATCACCTGTTGGCAGAGTAATTGACAAAATCTGCACCGCGTAATATATGCCAGACTGCTTCGGAAAGAGTTGTGCGACTTCAAGCTGCTCATATTATGTCATTCAAGCTAGCCAAATATTCGGCCATGCAATCGTTGTTGTCTATGTTTGCCGATACCAGCGTGGAAGCGATTCTAAGGGACAGGGGCATAAACTGCCCCAGTAACGTATTCTGCACAGATTCCATTATTCACCAGTCATTAACGCGCATTTATGCCTGTAACTTCACAACACAAAAATCCAAACGCGTCTATGGGTCAACACAAAAAATCCAAACGCCTCTACGCCTCCACAACGGAAAAATCGTCAACGAAATCACCACTTCTCCACATCCTAATTGAGTCAGATTGAAGCTATTCGAAAACACAGATCTCTGCTTGAATCCTGCAAAATATGATGCCTCCTAAGCGGACTATTACTCTAGCGCAGCGCGCTATACCGTACGATCTTGGCAGAACCTATATCCCCCGCGTCCCTCCACCAAATCAATCAGAACCATCTTCCCGGTCAGCAGGAGATTATATTCCTCGTTCTGCAAGAAATCAGATCATTCAGATGAAGCGGAAGGCCACGGTCACAGGTCATATAGTTGCCAGCAATGGTAGGGGGCTCCACTGCTGCACCCAGGAATTCGGTACAGAAACGTGTGTTCCTGGACGTCCTTGGGAGCAAAGGTCGATAGTCCAACCTGCGGGAACTATTGAGCAATGCGATCATGCATACGACTGTACATATCGCTTACCCGAACAAACATTCCCGTTTCAAAGAGCTCTTGAATTGACCCAGTGTCTCCTCCATTGCAGTGTCTGGGTCGAGTGGAGAAAGCGTGTCGACCTAACTTAGATGCAGGCTTTTGTTTTTCTTACAAACATTTGGACTGAAGACAAGTGATTTGGCTCCATATGAAGACCAAAAATGTCCAGGATGAAGAAGTTCCTTTCGGCGGTCGCCATGAAACTTATGAGTGCCATGAGTTCAGTTGCAAATGATAGGTTTTCATAGTTAAGGAACAACAGCATTTTGTAACGCAAGTATTGGTAGGGATCTTATGACAAAAAGCTGTTTACATCGTATGATCTAGAAGGTCCGTGTTCTAGTGTAACAAGTCTGATTACTGCTTCTTTACAATCCGACCGTGTTGGTCTTCACATATTGTACATTCAGTCAAGCAACACAATGTACGAGTCCGACAAAAATTATAGTGCCAGGCTGGCAAACAATTCAACTGGATTGACGGATTGATTGAATTGACGGACAATCGGTCAATTCAATCAACCCAATCGGGCCGACTTTAGTAAATCAATCAATCAATTCGAAGAGCCGGTTGATTGATGAAATTGACGGATTGACGGGCCGCCCTCTGGACGCTCGGGCCGGGGCGTGGCCGGCGTGTGGCACACGCGTTGGATCTTCGGCCCACCCAAGCCAAGAAAGAAGAGGTCGAAAATGGCTACAGAATTCAGTGGCAGGCTGCAGTCAACTGTGCCTGGGACCTACTTATAAGTACTACCAACGGCTAGAAAATTGTCCGGCTTATACGCTGCCGTTGCCCTCCACCCGAGGTACAGGTGGCGCAACTTTGAGACGAAGTAGCCAACGCGGGAATCGTGGATTACTGACGCGAGGGCAGCGGTCCAACGACTATGGGATTCTGACTACAAGAAGCGACGATCAGCAATCAACTAACTACCACCCGGCCGTTGCAGTTCAAAGCTTCATTCGTGAGCCCATTCGATCAATATTCCGATACTGTGGGCCCACCGTTGATGCCGGACCTCGACGAGCCCAAGGACCTCCCCGATGACGAGTACGAGCGTTGGCAGCTTAGGACGGCTACTACGGATATTGATGTGGAGGACCCGTTGGAATACTGGTACAACAAGAGGTCAGAATACCCTCGTCTTTGTCAAATGGCCGTGGATATTTTATCTATCCCTCCCATGTCGGCGGAATGCGAGAGGCTCTTCTCGTCACGTGGCCTCATGGTGACGCCTCTACGGTCACGGCTTGAAGCAACAACAATCGGGTTAGCACAGACGGCACGGTCGTGGTTGAAGGCCGGGGTCATTCACGATAGCGTTATGGACGTTCCAGACCTCGACACCAAGAGTCAGACCCGGTCAAGGACGACTTCAACGAGGGATTGGGCGACGATACCGGGGCAGTGAGTCCGCCGGAGGACGGCGACGGCGACGGCGACGGCGACGTCGAGGTTGTTACACTGTTTGACTAAGTGCTGTATCAACAATTCAATTCAATCAATTCAATCGGGGCCTTCGATTGGTCAATCCAACTGGCCATCAGGGTAGATAAACCATCAATCAATTCAATCGGACCTCCCGGTTGATTGAATTGAATTGTTTGCCAGCCTGTTAATAGTGCTATCAAAATCTTCAAGCCCTTTACATGTTCAAACCCGTTACATATTCTATTGGCTCTTGCTCGTGTGATGGAAAACCATTGCGTGCGGTGATTTTATAAATACTGTACCTTACCTGCCTAGATTACAGACTATCCATGCTTCGGTATTCGGTGAGACATGCGCCGTATAACAAGTACTGACGCGCAGATAGTCTGGGGATCTCTGTCCAGTGGGAGACCAGAAGTAATAGGTACTTCCATCCGTAGCCAGTCTAATGAATAAAGCAAACGCTTTAAAGTTTTCGAAAGAATGGGCGCGCAAAGTACGATGACAGTCCTCGGCGAGATGTGTCTCCAGACCGGGATAAATCACGTCATCTCCTAACGGAACAGAAAACACAGAAAGGAACAAGAAGATCCCTAACAAGCCTAAAGGAAACATAACGAAGACCGACGAGTCTGAAGGTGAGGCGGTGCTATACTCAGGCTTGGCCCGGACGCCAGAAATTCTCGGCCGCATGCAACCTTGCTTTCCCTAACCGCATGGCGCCGGCGAGCAATACCATTCGTCTGACTTTCCATTACAAACAAGCGCGACACCATTCTCACTCGTCCTCATCAATAGCTACATGTCCCGCACTCCGAGCCTATTATGATGCAAGATGTCCGAACATCTTCCCTTCTCACAGGGTTGCCAAGGCACGACCAAGTTCTATCACATTTATCACAGGACACTCCCAATCAAGCAGTCGCTGGCCGCTCAGTGAGTAGGCATGGTCCAAGGTGGTGTGTGGTGGGAACCGATGAAAGGCCGAGCCGGGAGTGTCCCGGGCGTTCTTGCGGTGGGGCGTTTTCTTACTAAGCCATATTAAGCCGCACCTGCCTGGCAAAGGCGGCAGCGAACCATCCTCTAGTAAGCCAGCATAGGTTCCAATCAGAATAATGACAATATCGCGAAGATTAAATTGAAGAGCACGTGATGTGTAAGAGAGTAACTAAATAAAGGGTTGAGCAGGTCAGCAGGACGCGTCGCTATCATCACATTGGCACATGTGTCATTCATTCTTCGACTATATTTCCTTTTGCTTTGGTTTAATTACAAACAGCAAAGGTTGATTCCTCGAAGACGTTCTGGAAATAATTATCAGTGCGACGATCAGCCATTCGTCTCGCCACGTTCGAGCTACCAGATTGGACATATATTTGCCGTCAACTGTCTGGTCATATGATGAGGCTCAACCTGAGCGTTGAGAACAAATCAATCGAGCATGAGAAATTGGATGTTGGCCCAGATTTCTCGTAGAGATGCCGTAAGTGGCCAAACTAATGTTGGCCCCTGCACCGACTGACCCTGAACCGGGAACGGAAAGATCCCAACCAACGAGCGAGCTGAGCCTGTTATTCCGCACACTGAGCTTGCAGTTGATGGCCGCTGTGGCCACCTCTCAGCCCATCGCATCGCCCACATGGTTTCGCGTTTAAACTTGTCTCGGCCCAATAATTTACTTGCAACCTGACTGCAGGGACCGAACCCTAAACTGATACGGCCGGGTAAGGTTGACCGCCCTGGTGGACTAGGGTTTGCCGCCACAGATAGCGTGTTGTCCAACAGATTAACAGGCCGGACGCCACGGGGCGACGGCTTTGGCAATGCTGGCTTTGCCTGGTTCCGAACAGCAAATCCAGCAGGCGTGGCCCTGACCATGCACGTGGGCCGAAAGCGCGTTTGTTTCGCGTCAAAACAGCTGTCGAGCGGACTGGCCCGCAAACCGTCAGTCATTCCTCCCTGCACCCGTCTCGCACCATCATTCTCAACAACCCGCGAATACGCAGCGACAATGGCCACCCGCCGAGGGGATGCCTTGGTTTTTATACTTAATAATACAAATGTCTCCAATCTACATTTGCCACCTGCTAAATCTATTTAGTCGATTAACCTGCCCTGCGGCCGATCGTGAGGAAGCTTGCAACACTGTCAACTAAGGACAACGCATAGCAAGGTCATGGCCTTCTTCCTGCTCCTCAGATCTGGACGTTTCTCAGGCACCAATCAGCTGTTTTGCGACAGTCCTACAACGCAAGTCACCGGGAACGGCCAAATGCGTCGCACTACTGATCCTCAGGATTCACTAGCGCCGGAAGCAAACGACGAGTCCCAACGGGACCACAAGACAGTATCTAAGCCAGGCTTCACTCATGACGAGATCGAGTTTCCATCGATTCTGAGAGGCAAGCATGTCCTCTTGGCTACCGAATCGTTCGGGCCAGTGAATGGAGTGAGCAGAACAACTGCAAGCCTGGTACAATATCTGCGCGCCCATTCTGTTCAAGTAGCGGTTGTGGCTCCGGAATACAAAGGTCAGACGTCGAGGACTGACAAGACAGATGACTGCGAGGTTCGACTGAGCGGTTACCCGCTGCCATACGATACGAGTTTGGCAGTTGTGTACCCATTCCGGATAGATAAACTGTTCGAAAGGACTTTCCAGCAACTGCCCGATGTCATCTATTTGGCTAGTCCCGCATCCCTCGGATTTCAAATCTTGCTCCAACTCCGGCAGTTGAACCATCAACTTCCCGTCCTTCTCAACTTCCAGACCGACCTCTCAGCCTATATTGAAATCCTCTTCCCAGTCCCGCTTTCTTACTGGGGTGTCTGGGCATTCCGCTTCGTCCAAGGTTATCTCTTCAGTCACCCGTCGGTACGAACGATCTTCTTCCCTTCTCGTGGTGTACGAGAGTATTTGGAGAGCGCAGGTGTTCCGTCGTCTAAACTACTCAATCTAAGGAGAGGAGTTAATACCGATCTCTTCAATCCTCAGGCCCGATCCCCAGACTATCGCAAACAACTGGCTCCAAATAATGAAATACTCCTTGTTTGTGTGGCTCGTCTAGCTGCAGAAAAAGGTTTCGAGTTTCTCGCAGAAGTCGTGCGAAGCTTAGTTGCAAAGAGGTTTCATTTCAAGCTTCTCATTGTTGGCGGAAACTGCAATCCTAATGTTGAAAAAGAAGTACATGATCTTTTCATCGGATTGGCGAATTACGTTGTGTTTTCTGGATTCTTGCAAGGGGACGACCTGGCTCGCGCCTACGCTTCGGCCGATATATTCCTTCACTGCTCCATCACCGAGACTTTCGGACTCGTGGTTCTAGAAGCCATGGCAAGTGGAATCCCAGTGGTTGCGCGTGATATGGGAGGACCGTCCGAAATTGTGGACGACAGGAAATCAGGGTACTTAGTAGAGCCAACAGATTTGGACGATTTCGTGGCCCGCGTCGAGATGCTGGGTCGAGAACCCGAACTGCGCATGAACATGGGGAGACGTGGTCGAGACATTGCATGTCAAGCTACATGGGAAAGGATCAATAATCGAGTGGCTTGGCAGATCGCTAACGCACTGCCGAAAAATACGACACCGATAAAGTTCAGCAATCGGCCGGTATTGTATTCACTGACTTCTCTGCTTTTGTATATGAGGGTGACGGGGCAAATGGGGATTATATGTGGGGTATGGTTTGGATTAATTGTTACTTGGATTTTAGTCAAGTCTTCACTTTTGTTGAAGGCGAATGCGATGTGGGTTCGTCATGCGCTTGGAAGAATTTTTTCGCGATGATATCTGATTATGTCTTATGTACACTATACAGAGTCGAATTGAGATTATAGACCTTCTCCGTTCCTTGACATTGGACGGACCGCGTTCGTTTGAAGTTCCAGTATTACATGTCACAGCCCATATTCTTGATAACGCGAGCAGAGGTAGAAAGCTTTTCTGATTTATGTGCAAAGAGAGGCTTCACATGATATGTAGTCAGTACTGTCGACGTACAAGTGCTTTGACGAAACAAAACCAGCTTTTGCATGCCAGATATTCATTATTGGCAATAACCGTGGCACACAGGCACTCTTCTGGTAATTTGTCTCATTTGGCTAAGAAAACGAACGTCTTATGTTCTGTGGCACTGTTTTCGTCGTTGTGAACAGAAAGCCGGCGGACGTGCGTTCAAGCTCTACAGTTAGTGTGAGCGTTTGAAACTAAGTCACCAAATTCATAACAGGGTCATAGCCATTGCGTCATGGCAAATCTTGCGTAACCTTCCACTCGCAATTGGGGTTTGAATTATTCTCTTGAATCATTTACCGTCCTTGTTATCCAGGGCTGTTCCGAATGTTCGTTTTTGCGATGAGTTCAGGGACCAGAGAATAGTTGATATTAAGCCAGGACCCCGTCTTGACTCTTTGAGCTCCTGAGAAGGTATCAACTGCTGTCCAACACATGCACATGCACATGCAAGTGGGCAGCCGAGTCCTATACTTAAAATGGCAGAAAGCTAGCCTATTCGGGTTAGAAAGATGCACACGTGATTATCCGTAATACTTAGCATTTGCGAATAACGAATACGAATATAGTCGATTATTGCGAATCTTTTGAGACAAAATAACGTAATGGAACAGGGCTGTAGGCGGATAGGCGGATAGGATATTTGCCGGGGATACGTATCCGCCATACTTTCGATTGGCGGATGCAGATGGCGGATATGGCGGATAATTTGTATATTCTCTAATTAAATTTAAAAAACGGTCAAAATCTAACATTCTCAGCAAACAATCGCGTATACAAAGAAGCGCAATAGAAGTATTGTAAAGCATATGTGACGCCGCAAATAGCAGGGCGCCTCCTTCATTCTTTACTTTTAACATTTAATCATAGAGAAAATACAAAATTTAGTCGCCGGGCTGCTGCGGATGTGTTTCAATGGGACACATTCAGCTCGTGCAAGCGACCATGGGCTAGAAGGCAAAATTTACGTAGGCGTTAGGAGGTCGGAGCTGGTCTTGCAGAGAATGCGCATTCGTCCACGAAATTATTAATCGCACGAAACGTACAACAAAAAACATTCCAGCCTGAAAATGCCACCCATGAACAACCCGTAATATTAGAGTAAAAACTGAAAGAAAAAAAGATTGAAGAAGCTATGTAAACCTTAAGAGCCCCGTCTTGCCAAAATAGTCCAGGTGCCGCCAACGGGATGTTTGGTGTCTCGCGTCGCAGATTCAGTGGTTACATGACAAGTTTAGGTCCATGCCACATCGAAGCCGTCTGGTCGAGCACCTTACTCTCGACACTGCTCCGCTCAGGGAATCCTTGAAATGATATGGCATAAGTAGCCACTGAATGTGCCACGAGCTTCAAAACCGCGATTAGCATCGAAAACAACAAAATTATATAAACAAACAGTAAATTTCGGTTCAGCTTACCTTAGTGTTCAATTCCCAGGCAGTAAAATTCAGATTGTCCACTGTGTCGCACAATTGGTGATAACAGGGGTCAAACCATTTGCCGACTGCTCCTCCAAACATTTCAGCTTCCTCCTTTGTCTTAACTCCTTCTGCTCCGGCTGCAATGCCACCTCCAGGAATTCCATGCTTGATGAAGGCGTCATAGTCACTACGTCCATCAAAGGGAATGAAGGTGTAATTCTGACCGTGTGATTCATAGAATTCGACGTATAAGTCACGCAACTCCTCGGACCCCGTGGGGTTGACTTCGTTGGTGGCATTGTAGACTTGATTTGCGTAATTCGGAGAGGCAAGCATGTCGTAGTCCATAAAAAGACGAATCTTCCAGTTTTCCTCCGCAGAGAGCATTGCCACATAGTAATCAGATCCAAGCAGTCCTTCTTCCTCGCCTGCCCACCATGCGAAGCGAACACAGTTGTTGACTCTGTACTTAGTCAGCTGAGTTGCAACTTCCAGTAAGGTTAGAGATCCAGATCCATCGTCGTTGATTCCAGGACCCTCCACGACGCTGTCACTATGGCCCCCCAACATAACACAGTTTTCGGCATCTCCTTCCTTAGATTGTGCAATAATATTTGTGGTATTGATTTTCTCGACGATCGAATCAATATAGGCAGATGCGTTAACCACTTTCCCTCGTTGTAAATCGACAATGTACGGCTCTGAGTCCTCCGACGATAGACCAAACGTTGCAACATGATACTCTGCTGGCTCACCTAAAGTTCCCGAGAGGCTACCTTTGGCGTTGTTGTAGATGACGGCAGCGACGGCTCCAGCCTTTCCAGCGAGTGCCGATTTATCTCCAAATGTGCAAGTTCCACGGCGTATGAAGGCGATAGCACCAGCGATGTGAGAAGGGTAGTCCGCCTGGTCGCATCCATCATTTTCCACCAAAACGAGTGGTCCATATACTGGTTGCTTATCGCTGGTAGGAGGAGTAAGACTCATTGGAGAAGCAGATTTCGGTACTTGGTCCCCTATCACAAGCCGAGACTCAAATACATCCCCGACCACAGCCTCGAATGACTGGTTACTGATAGTATAATACTCGCCTAGACTGGCAATAGTTGAGTAGATATAGTCGATGGTTGCCAGATGTCCTATTTAATTTATGAGCATGAATACGCAAGGGAGAGAGAACTGAAGCGCCTTACCTTTGCTTCCAATGACTCGCGTGGGATGTCCATAGTCATCGACGCTAAGCTTGGCGAGCTCAAACAGATGGTTCGCGCGGTCCTCCAAATTCTTCAAATCTATGTCTCCCTGAAGGGCTTCGGAGCTGACGAGTTCTTTTCCAATGGAAGTAACGGGAGCTGTAGTATCCGATTGTAACACCAGAGGAATCTGAATAGCTGAGCCAACGGCATGCGATGAAAGAGCGAGAAGAAGGAGTGAAAGATGCATTGCTCAAGCTACAGAGTATTTGCCACAGTAGATGGGATGTACGCGACACAGGAAGTTTGTTCTTGTCTGTTAGACCAAGTTCCCTGATATGAAGGGACGACGTTGACTGAGGTGCTCGCGGCTGCTCTTCGCGTTGTACACCGGGTAATGATGTCAACTGATTGACTGAGGGTTAAGCTTCTTATCCGGAGATAAGCGGTAGTCTCCGGATACAAATATGTGTTACCCTGCCTGGAGCGTGCCGTTACGAGCACCATTAAAAGTAGATTAAGGGTGCCCACGAATAACGAATTTCACGGGTGAACCGGTCACACGGGCGAACCGGTCAAAATTCACCACCACACCGTCAGAAAGATTTAATCAACCGCAACAGAATTAAATTGGTCAATCTAGCCGTTCAAATTGATAGCTATTTTACTACGACAGCGTCTGATTGTAAGCAGAAGGCATTTTGGATGCTGGTGAGCTGAAGGACAGGACCCAGAATAGTGTTTTGCGGTGGAATTTTACCCATTAGCGTGTTTTGGATTGTGACATGACCACGAATATTCTTAAGTCGAATACGAATAAATTGCTGTCGGCTGCTTATATAATATTCGTACAAATAAAATATACATTTAGGGCTAAACACGGCCATATCGTATCGGCGGTGATACGATCGCCTAAATTTCAAATTAGGCGATACGATATACGATATTGAAGAATATCGTATCGCATCGCCGAGATTCCACGTGATTCTCATCACGGTAAATAAAGGGTATTGAGATGGAAATACTAGATAATTAGTCAATTAAGTGCACGCCAAAGTCCCCAGTAGAGATATTTGTGGGTTACGGAGATCATATTTTCTGTTAACGTGATCGGCAAGCGAGTGGATCGTCCCAGCGAGCGGATCGGTCGAAATTCCACACAAAGCAGCGAATTTTAAACATCTACATTTTCATATATATATACATCTCGATCTCGCAGCAACACCAGGCGCTCATAGTGTCCGGGCTCAACGAGTTCCTCCGTAAGCGTAGTAAATGATTTGGCGGATAATTCATATATTCTCTAATTAAATTAAAAAAAGCCAAAATCTAACATCCTCAGCAAACAATCGCGTATACGAAGAAGCGCAATATCAAATAAGTCAAACTATGGTCTGAAAGTAGATGATGAACATGTTAATGAAATAGGGCGACTATTTCGAGGGAGAGAAATATATTTATCACAATTTTTTCTCCGTGCTATCCATCAACCTCAACATTCTCATCGATTCCCGTTCGAATACGATCTTTGGACACTTATAGAATATGGAATATTATTACTCGGGTCTGCTCTCACAGTATCGAACAATCTGTACTCGACCGACAAGAGGTTATTTTAGCGCTGGCGTACATGCTCACATGTAGCGGGGATGACCGACCAAATAAGTTTGGTCCGCTACCAGCCAGTCTATTTAGGAAATTCAAGTATCATGTTAGTGAACTTCGCGAAATTTTTAAAAAAATTAGATAACATATAACTTATAATATTAATGAATTATGCAGATTTATAAAGGCGGATGGCGGATGCGGATATGGGAAAATTTGGCGGATATCCGCATCCGCCACAGCCCTGAACAATCTTAGATCTCTGGCGGCCGCTGCCATTCGCGGATATTCATCATTATGTGTTCTCCACTAAGAGAGTAGCCAGTTTTCGTGTCCAAAAGTAAACAAGACCACGCGACAACGCTCGGTGTCCATTAGTTTTACCCTAACCTCGTGGTATAAGATACGTCTCGGCAAAACTACGAATAATTGCGAATCGAATACGAATAAGACCTCCCAAACCAATAGTCGAATACGAATATGAGTTGCGCCAAATACGAATAAGCAAAATCTTTATTCGTGTGCAGCTCTAAGTTGATTATATACTATATAGCTAAATCCTTGATTGTGCAACCGAGGTGGAACACCAGTCGAGATGCAACTAAATACACTACTCCTTATGCAAGACGTCATTGTCCTTCTCGATGACAACGATCTGCTGTGCCACGTTCTCCTCGCCATCAAAGATTACTGCAATTTCCTCGAGAGCGTAGCTCTTAGTCTCAACAAAAAATCCATAAGCTGTTAAAGCTTCGACTGACAACCTAGAGTGTACGTCAGTTATAAGGGTGGACAAGGTATGAAGTATATAGAAGTCGTACCATACGCAGTATACTATGTAATATTTCCAGCCAATGTTCTCCAGACCAATAGGGTTAACGAACTGATTGAGGAACACGGCACCCTTGGTAGACAAGACGTAGACAGCCATTCCTTTGGCCCGGATGCCATACGGGAGGATTTCTACCGAATAGGCCACAGGCAAAGGCGACAATGCGCTGGTCCGTTAGAAGTAAGTCCCGACTCAACGTTTGTGTGCACTCACATGCAGTAGAACAACTCGTAGAGGAAAATCAATGCCAGGACGGCAATCCCTGCCGAGTCATTCCTGGTTATACTAAACCGCGCGCTGGCGATGGTCCAACCTACAAACACCAGAGTCATGCCGACCGTGGACACCAGGAATAAAGGTCGGCGGCCGACCTTGTCAACGAAGAACGCAGTGGAGAGTGCGATCAACCAGTTCCAGATGTTTATGAGTCCGTTGACCAGCGCCTGAGTGTCTCTGTTTGTGATACCGATGGAATCCATAACGCGCGAGAGATCTTTTCACAGACATGTTAGCCTGAGGATAAGGTATAAATACGTTTCCGTCATACAGTACGATATAAGGCCATTGCCACTCCACTGCGAGAAAAATCCCATACAGAGTACAAGAAATATACGGTAGCGGTTGCCAGATGTAGAGACTAGACTTCTCCAGGATGTCAAGTGGCTCTCTTTCTCGAGCTTGATGGCTTCCTGAATCTCGCAGAACTCTAGCTTGACTAGCTCTGTTTCTTCGTTCTCGCCATGGTATCTCTTGAGTACCTCCAGAGCATCGCCGGCGCGGTCATGTGAAATAAGCCATCTGCGCAAGGAAAGCAACTGTCAGTACAAGAAAAAGAATAGATTACACGCTACTGGCATACCGAGGACTCTCCGGCAAGAACCAGATTGTCGCCAGCTGGAAGAGCGAAGGGAGCATCTGCAGCAGCGACGGAATTCTCCAGGACCAAGTCTGACACCGTGTAAGCGAATGAAGAACGGGAGGGATACTTTGCTAATACATACAGACTCAATCCTGAGAGTTCCAAAGGTAACCCAAGCGGCAACAATGCTCCCGATAAACCAGCACGTGTTACAAATGGCGGTAATGGTCGTGCGTTCCTTGGGATGGCACAGCTCGGCGACTAAGGTCGGCGCTGCTGTCGTACAAAACGTGAGCCCAAACCCGAGTATGAAGCGCGATATAAGGAACATGGCTATGTTACGACTCTCGCACTGCATAATTGACCCAACAACCATAATGATACTGCCGACCGTGATGCCCCACCTGCGGCCGAACCTGTCGGCAACGAGCGGAGCCAAAGGGGAAGAGCAGATTGACCCGAGAGACATAATAGCGGAGAGAACTCCAAGAAGTGCGCCTCGGGGTTGATTAAAGTAGTCGTCCCAGTACGTGACTGTCTGGAGCGAGTTCATCATGCTGCCGTCGTAGCCCGACGTTGCGTAGGCCATGATTGCTCCAGGGAAGAGCAACGTGTAGAGCCGTACACGACTGGCAACCTTGTACCAGGGTTTCTCGAGCTGCACAAGCTGATGCATAGTTTGACTCTCCGTGGACGTCTCATGATCAGCTACCATAGATACACCGAGAGACTGCTTTCGCTTACGCAACCGCGCCTGCCGGAGCGCAGGAAGATTGGAAAGAACTGAAACGATATCCATTGTTGATCAGGTTGACGAGGGTGACGAGCAGGATATGCGGTGACTCTGAGGGTTACTTTATATGGAACGCCAGATTTCGCGGATCCTTCAACGCCTACTTTTTGCCGCGAACGCTGGGCCCCGCATCGTGCTTTGAGCGGGCTCTCGACCCCCTAGCCGAATTATCAAACCAATACTGCTCTTGTTGGGTGTGGAACCCAAGGAAAGAAATTGCTTGGCGGGCAAATTTGCCGGAGAAGTCGGGGAAGTCAAGGTTAGGGTCCGATGTGGGCAAAAGACTGGACGACGATGGCAAGCCGGGGTGGGGCCCCGCGAAGTGGGGAAGCACTATGCTTAAACGGGAAATAAAGTCGGATGCTGGATCAGCTGTAGCCGCGCGATCCGTTGGACCTACTTCCTGCGGACTAGCGTGGCTACACTCAGGATCACGGCAGACATGCCTCAACTATCGACACGGTTAAAGTCAGACAATTATTGACGCATAAATTGGATATTTCGGAACATCGGATAAAATGGCGAGGCCATTATCTGAATCAGCCGGAGAGCGAGAGCACAGCTAGGACTTGAAATGCTCACTGATCCTCGACAAGCAAGGAGCGCACCCTCCAATTTTGCACTCCAACTTCACTGTATCTCGCGCACTTCTTTCAACGCAAATATGGCGACTGGTATTCTTCGCGTCGTCGACGGAAGCAAAGTCGTAGATGGTAACGGTGATCTTGTCGTACTGCGAGGCACATGTGAGTTATTATTCGCAAAGCGCGATTGTTGCTGCTAACATCGCTCCAAGCTCTCGGCGGGTGGATGATGATGGAGAACTTTATGAACGGCTTTCCAGGAAGAGAAGTGCAGATTCGCAAGGCCCTCCGAAAGGTTCTTGGCCCCGAAAAGAGCGCCTTCTTTTTTGACAAGTTTCTCGAATACTTTTTCATGGACGAAGACGCAGCCTTCTTAAAATCCCTCGGGATTAATTCGATCCGCGTGCCGTTCAACTACCACCACCTCGAGGACGACATGAATCCTGGTGTCATCAAGCTAGAAGGCTTCAAGCATATTGATCGCGTTGTTGATATTGTGAGTGTGCCGAAGCCAGTGATGTTCGATACTCCACTAACTGGAACGTTTAGTGCGCCCGCCATGGTATCTACGCAATTCTTGACCTTCATTCGGCGCCGGGTGGACAATCCCAAGACTGGCATTGTGATAACCCCACCGGATACGCGGCGTTCTGGGACCAGAAGTCCTTTCAGGACCGCGTCGTTAACCTCTGGAAGACTATCGCTGCCAGGTACAGGGGAAATCCCTGGATTGCAGGATACAATCCATTGAACGAGCCTGCGGACGAAGAGTGGACTCGTCTTTTGGCATTTTACGATCGCATCGAGAAGGCTATTCGTGAGGTTGATCCTGACCATATTCTTTGGCTCGACGGGAATACATTTTCGATGGATTTCTCAGGATTCACAAAGGTGTTTCCCAACACCGTTTACGCGATCCATGACTATTGCGGATATGGATTTCCGAATCGAATTGGCCGGTACCAGGACAAGCCTGAGCAGGACAAATACATCCGTTCAATGTACGACAGAAAAGTCGAGTTTATGAAAGCGCATAACGTGCCCATCTGGAATGGTGAGCCAACCGAGTGGTACTTATGCCGTACGTCGTTAACATTGAAACAGGCGAATTTGGAACGATATACGAGCGCGAGGAGTACAATCCCGACTATATAGTGCAAAACCAAGAGCGGTACAACATGCTGGAAAAGCAGCTCTCTATCTATTCTGCTGAGAACATTCATTGGTCCATATGGTCGTACAAAGACATCAATGTAATGGGAATGCGTTATGTCCCTCCTGATTCAGCATGGATCAAGCTTCTTGGACCTTTCATCCACAAGAAGCGCGAACTTGCAGTTGACTCATGGGCCTATGATGATGCTCATCTCCAGGAAGGACTGTTCGGACCCTTGCACAAGTGGTTTGAAGACAACATCCCGGAGAGTTACAGTAAGAAGTATCCTTGGCAGTGGCGCATGCATATGCATGTCTTCAGAGGAATCCGAGGTATTACTCTCGCAGAGTATCTTGTCCCAGAGTTTGCAGACTACTTCGCTGGCAAGACGTTTGAAGAGCTTGATGAGATCGCCCAGAGCTGGTCTTTCGGAAACACTGTTGGTAGGGATGAACTCAATGACTTGTTGAAACTCCATTCCACGATGAAGCCGGACGATCCCCACCTTGTCAATGTCATCCCGTCTGCAAATACAGGAAATAGAAAGGGGCTGGATGGCGTCTTTGAGCTGTCGCCTTTGGAGCTGGCAAAATTAAAGCAAAAGTGAGTGAGACTGGTGTAGCGGCGGCTGAGATCGAGACCAGGGGCTAAATTGTTGGTTGTCGTCCTCTATTGATTCTCAAGGCTGAGGTTGAGATTTTTGTCATGTAATTTGTTTGACGGGGACGAATATTTACAGTAAGATATAGCTGCAGCAAAAAAAATAATGTAACTTTGTTTCCTAATGATTAGGGTCCCAGTGTGGGTGGAACACTGTGTTGAATGCTTTTTGCCATTACGCTCGGGCCGGGCCACCCCGCACATTGGTTCTCTAGACTGAAAATGCCTTCCACCCTCGCTCAACGTGCGCTCAACTTCATGAGCATACACTCCGGTACTTTCATGAACGCTTCTAAATTGAATTTTCTTGTGATTTTGATTTATGTCTAAAAAGCGACTACGGTGGAAACACTTCGAAGGAGGAGCATCATTTTCAGCATCGACCGAAGGCGATCCAGCAAGACGCCACAACGGCCCATGGAAGCGTTCCAGGAATCAGGATTATGAGCAACACATATCAGTGTCTGGCTCGCGCATGCCTACGAACAGACGTGTCCAGATTGCATGTCAGAGTTGCCGACAACGCAAATCACGCTGCGACGGCGTCAAACCCAGCTGTGGGTTCTGTATACGACAAGGATGGGAGTGCGCATACAGTGAACTGAATCTTCCAGGCTAGAGACTTTTGTGGTTGTGTTTTAAGTTGATATCTAACGGATCATAGTGCAGATGCAAGCACATTATCTATTTTTCACCGAATTGAGTCACTTGAGGAGCGGATTGTTTCAGCAACCGCTCGACGAGAGAAGGAGCCAAATTTAGGATTACAAGATGCGCCTTATCGCAGTAGTCAGACCGGAGTACGGGTAGCCAAATTCGGCATTAGGGATTTGATGCTGGAGATGCCTGCAAAGCATCTGGGAAGTGCGGTGCAGGTTCTAAATTGGCCGGTAGTCAATTTCTTGCTACCAAATTCTGACGGGCGTGAGAGCAGGTTGGACCCGATATATCCATTTTACGTGGTACATGAGAAGCAAGACGTGTCGCCGGTAGCTCACATAGAGATTTTCCCCCCCATTGGTAGTGACTGGATCCGTCTGTATTTGACGTACTTCATGAGAGAGGTGTACTGCTTCTTTCCTGTGTTTGACGGGCTGGACGTAGATTCTTTGTTTCACTTGACATCAGATGCGGACGTTGGTAGTGATACGCATTTGCTGCTGAACGTGGTACTGACTTTTGGTGCGTTGGCGGCAAAAGACAAGGTTGACGATGAACGCGAGCGAATTGCTGTAGAGACACAGTGCTGGAATGCAGCAGTCTTGCTGTTCGGGAAAACTGCTCTGGCGAGCTCTGTTGCAGGCATTCAGGCGGCGGCATTGGCAGGGTAGGTCGCTTTCGCTGCTCTTTTGGAAGTTTGATTTAACAGAAGTAAACTGGTAGATTTTATTGCGGTGCGCAAGGAAAAATTTTCGAGTGCTTGAAATATCTACAGATCGCATCAACAATGTCGCAGATTTTCATAAAGAGGTAATTTTCTTGAATGATATTTTGCATTGCTTTGGATTTACAATACATAGAAACAATCACACCGAAACAGCTGGAGGTTTCACGCATAGCTTCCTGTGTACTTTTTGGTGCATATATTGCTACGAGAGCGACCTTCTGTCAGAGCTCGACTTTGCATCATCTGGCTTGTCATGGTATGAGGACATGATTCCTTATCCGTCTACTGTACTCGATCCAATGCCAACACATCTCTACACGCCGCTGCTAGCATCCAATAGCACCAGACAGCAGACTGTTCTGGAAGACGTTGCGATCTGTCAGATAGTCACCAACTCGTCTTTTCGCAAATCGATCAACCGCGTAAATGCGACGATTTACTCTCTCGACGTGGAAAATGCCGACTATACCGGCCACAGTACGGTGACCAGGTACGTGGACAACTGTGTTTGGATGGTGAAGTACGCACGCGAGTTTGAGAAGCATCATCGGGCCATTCAGGAGAGAATCCCCACGTACATGTTGACTTCACCGCCGAACTTGGAGTGGAATGTCAATAGATTGCAGCGTAGGAAGTCTGCATTCGACTATATTATTCACCGCAACTTTATCGACTACGCGGTGCATAATCCCGACCGCCTCACTGCGGACCCTCTTCGCGACGAGATCTTGGAATACTGCCGACGGGGCTTGGAGGGCTGTAAGCACTTTATTGAGTCTTTGGCAGCCACTCAAATCAACCCATTGACGGGAACCTTTTCACCCGGAATGGCGTACGTGACTTCTCTGTAAGCTTGCATTGAAATTCTGATTTTCGTTTAGGAACCTGACAATGGTCAGCGTTCTGCTGGTGTCAAAAGCCAGCAATGTGCTGACGGCGGTACTTCCAGACGGGATTGATACGGCAATTAATTCTGGCATCGGCACGGTAACCTGGCTGGCAGCTCGGTATCCGAGTTTTCAGTGGCATGTGGACTTTTTGCAACGATTGAAGGCGCAGGTAGATAAACGGCAAAGCTGTTGTGAGCCTTTGACGGTTACCCACAAAGCCTCAAATATATTTGACCTCATTCACCCCCAGGTGTAGGTGGGTCACGAACTATTCTGAATTCTAAGCTTTACCGGACGTCTCTAATTAGATTTTCTCGCGATGAGTGATCGTAAGCTATGCAAATCGCCTCGAACCGGAACTCATTGCTGGTTGCATCAATGTTACTGAGATAGTGTATTTGCCGATGGCTTTTGGCCAAGATCGCCAAGTGAGCGAGTGCGGTGGCTCTCGTTAATGTCTGCTAAAAGTGAAAATGACCCTGATTTTTGCAAGCTACAGTGTCTGGTAGAACAAACCCGCCAGTCAGAATCCTTCCAATACATGCGCATCCAGTTGATAAAACTATACCTCCGTCCGTCTGCCTGCGTCTTAAGGGTGACGTAATCAGCCATGTGGTTTAAGTTAGCGTAGTAGATCCCCACGGCATTACTGGTCAATCATCAGCTGCTGCAGATCTCGCTATCGGTGTTTGACCGTCGAATTTTCTCCCATTGGTGCGTCACCAGAGTAGTCAATCAGACTTCCTTCTACTCTAATGAAGTGTTTGACCCTAAGACATTTCATTGGGTGTACGCAGACGAGAGTAGCCCGTCGGTTCTCTGAGCGACGCCGAGGTGTAAGTTAACAGCCTCCTGTGAACTTATAGAGCTAATCAATTGGCTAACTGATCAATAATAACAGAGGTGGTATTTCAACACCGATGTTACATGGTTATGAGCCCCAATAGAGGAATGTGTGGCCCTACTTCTTTAACAAGACTAAAATCCAATACAATATATTTCGGGGAACTTTATCTAGGTATTGGCTGGTATTGTTTTAATGTGCCGACATATGGTACTCGCTAATCGAGAATGTGCTCGTGAAGCGATCGCCGCCAGGCCGTGCCGATGCGATTCTGACAGGCAAACTCTTAGGGCGGCAACTGGAGCCCGGGCAGAATATGGCTTACTCATTGCGCCGGTATCGGCTCCGAGATAGGACAGATGGGAGTGGCAAGCACTGCTCCGACTTCGTTGCTCCGCTTAGATTGCTATTACATCTTGCAAACTATGACGTCACACCAAAATTTCCAGGGCAAAATCCCGCTTAGGCCAAAAAGATCGCGAGTCAACAAACCGCAAACACGAAAAGTATTTCCTCAACTCTTTTCTAAGCTTTCTGTTCGAGATCCGTCCCGTGGGCCTCGAGATCTGTATCACCCTTAGCGTCGTCTTGCATGACGAAAGTCGCATCAGCAACCTCGTCCAAGTCCTTGTCCAGGTTCTCGTTGAAGAGCATCTTCGGGTTCAGCGAGAATGAGCCACGAGGGATAAATGTCGAGGCCATGATGAGTGCAAAAATGATAGTGAACTGTACACCACCGACATACTGGATCGCCTCTTGGATATGTCCTCCATTGTTTGCACCACCGGTTCTGTTATAGACACTGTCAATGTAACGTCCAAGGAGAGGGGACGTGATGGCATAGATAACAATGTAAGTCGAGTAGAGGAAGGCCATCACCGCACCGAGAGCAGACACGTTCGTTGTTTTGGATTCAACGCGGGCCAGGGAGGCCTGGATATAGGCCGCCAGAGAAACGTCGCCGGCGGCCCAGCCAAATGATACAGGGATAAAAGTCGCAGCAACGATCCACGCATATTTCACTTGCCCCATTGGTGGATACCAATATGGCAGGTACCAGACGATCAATAACATGAGACAGTCAATTCTCAACCAAGGAATCGGAGTCGGGATCAAATTCGTGAACATAAAGACGAACGCTGCCCCAAGAAGTTCGCCAAAGTTTGAACCACCAACCATGATCTGGGACCAGGCCGAGTTGCCAAGATAGCGTCGGGCAACTGCAGGTGCAATGCCGTTTTCCAGGTAACGATGGACGTAGAGAGCGAAGGCATAACCGGGAACTAGCCAGATAAATCTGCGGCTGGTGAAAATAGTCTTTCCTCCTGTCCAGACAGACTCTCCAAAAAGCCAAAATCCGCCCAACACTGCCTTTATATACGTCGGCTGTTTAGTGAGGACTTCAGCCTTGGCTACCTTGAATCCCAACTTGGATATGAAGCACCAGATCGCGGCGGCCAGGGTGAAGAAGATGGGCGTGATGATGAAGGAGAAGTTGTTGCCAAACCTCGGAATTAAAGCCAACGCCGTGCAAAATGCGCCTCCGGTGCCCGAGATCTCGTAAAAGATGTGGACCAGCGAGTCCATGCGCCGGAGTTTCTGGACGTTGCCGCCCACAATATCTCTGGGAATGACACGGCGGATCAACTCTACCATACCATATGCGATACCTGTGACGCAGTAGATCGGAATAATTCCATCAGTCTTGTAGTCTCCGTAGTACGAGAATTCGTTTTTTGGGTGCTGGGAGCGATAGGCGCCAGGCACAAAGGTCCCGCCCGTGGCGGCATCGACAATGAGCAGGATGGCGGTGAAGACACCAAAGACCAAGATTGCGCACGCCAACACGTTCTTCGTAGGAAACCTCTTGATCAACGGCGCAATGAGGATGGACCCGACGCACTGGAAGGCCTGGTTCAGGCCAGTGAGGAGACCGACGCGCTCAAACGTTTTTGCCGGCGTGTTTGATCTGATGGCATCATAATCGTATCGGTTGGTTGCGAGCGCAACAATGGATCCATTGAAAGCTTCAAGGCCAAACTTATAGAGCATGATTCCCGCTATGTAAATAGCAATGTCGCGCTTTTCCGATGGAGTGAACGCCCGCCAGCTGTCCGTGATTGTTCCGATTATCTTTGGCATTCTTTCCGGAGTGGCCTAAGTTTGGTCCATTTTCCGGTGACTGGCGACAAAGAATAAGTGTCGGGCCAGCCAATTTATGGTTGACGAGCGAAACTCCTCAGTCTTGTGATTCCTTGTCATTACCCGCGCCGGCTGCCCGCTGATCATATGCGCTCTCAGCAGTAACGTGACGCTACTCGCAGAGTGCACATAGACGACGCTTCATATGAAAATGCAGCGCATTCAATTCTTGGCCAAACCTGCCCGAGTCTGGGCAAGCCTGGGCATGCTTCTAGTGAATGGGAGCGAGTGCACGCTGGTGATGGATATAGACTCTTTGGCGGTGGGTCGGCTTATGGTGAGCGGCGATACCAGACCCTCGTCTCAGGCCGTTACTATAGACCAAAAAATCCAGACCGCCCGACGGGTTTCGAGTTTAAACTCGGGCCAACATCCACCCCACGTTGGGGTCACTGTGAGCTGCGATTGGTTCTGTTGCTCTTAGGTGCGCCAGCATTTTGCCAATGAATGATGAGCAGAGTTCACGTCAAACAGGGGTTGAAGTAACGTTCAGGGGCAAGGTTTGTCCTTCTTTGCGATGACGTATGTACGTTACCCGGCGCGAGCGACGTGGACTACCGAAGAGGCATGTGATATTCCGGTGTGCCTTGTTGAAATGTGCTTAACAAGGAAGTTAAGCTTCTTCTATTACCCAAAAAAGGAAGAAAATCCATCGCACGTGGTGTTCGCTGGTCCACGTTTCCGTTTATTTAACATTCTTTATACTGTAGTTCACGAACCAAAGATTACTGTGTGGTATGTAACCACCCTAACCCTCGCAACGCAGCATTCTCCATTTTCTTTCATACTTTTTACCTGTGGCAACCGCCATAATAGTAATTATTATCGTGGATTATTAAACTCACTCTTACGAGACGAGATCGTAGGGATCGGTACGGATAAGAATTTTCGTTATCCATATCCGTATCGTATCCAGGTAACATATCGTTATCCTATCCGTATCCATATCCAGAAGAAATGGGCTTATCCGTATCCGTCATATCCACGGATATCCACGGATATCCACCTAGGCATGACAAAATATGAATGTAAGATATTACAGCCATCACTAATATGAAATGTACCGTTCTAAAAAAAAGGCTAAAAATGCCTTCTTGAGCTTATGAGTCAATAAGACCGTCGTATAATCGTTAAGATCGATCCGGCGATCCATACATATGAGCCCGGCTCACATTGCTCTGCAAATGAGCTGGTCTAATATACGTAATGGATCGACTTATACATACAAGCTGTTGTATTGTTGCGATCTCCACACTCGGGGTTAGGGTAGGGTGGCTCAGAAGCCGCCCCGCGAATGCTGGACGACATTACTACGTTCCTCGCAAAGTTATTGTGTAAACCGGGTTGTTCCTTATGACTATCTATTCCCGACACAGCCGAAAAATTCAATACCTCCCTCGGTAATAATTTGCTTGATAACTTTGTTTATCAATTTATGTGTCTTATCCGCGGATATTATCCATGGATATCACAATCAAGATTGCTTTATCCGTATCCGTATCTGCCTAATGTCTATCCGTATCCGTATTTTTGACTGATATCCACGGAAGATCGTAGAGCGGCAGCAGGAAAAAGTCTGAATACCCCGTCGTCCAGATGTCGCAACGGCAACCATGAACCCTCAATAAATCCTCTTAGGACTAAACGGTCAAAGCGTGGTAGTGATGGGTGACTTTAATACTGACTTCGTTGTTACAGCAAACAAAGATTGCCTTAGGTCTATTAATCAATACAAAGTTTATCCTCATCTACATTTTCTTCGCATAGTCTTGAAAACCCGTGCAATCAGCTCTTGCAGTCCTCACCAAGGTCGCATTTGGCCCAAATGCTCTGCGGATATCTGCGAACAGCATACTTCCTGCCCTCTTCAAGTAGCAGAATGCACAACCTGAAAGCCATTGGCAAGAAAAAAACATCACGGGCACATTAGTGGTGCCTCTCGTCTGGAATGTGGGACTATAAAGAACGTCATCAACAGAGCGAACAGTATGGCTGGAAAGAGATAGAGGTTCTGATTGTTCTTGTTAAACATGGGAGGCATCTGGAAAATGATTTGTCGTCGGGTTCGAACTGCCATAGGATTAAACCACTGTATGACGACCAAGTTGACGAACTATATACGATGGCGCCTCGTTAAGTCTCCGAGTATAAGTGTCGGAAGACATTCCATCGGGCATAGCACCGAACCCTAGCCACAAGGTCGAAAACGGGATCCCCTGCCTCTGCAAGCATGACGAAAGGATCAGAGGAAGACCAAACCGACGTTGGTGACAACAGGCCACAACTCTGCATAGGACCCTGCCGGTAAGAGATAGCCCACCGTCTTCTTCAGATTGTCAAACACCACACGGCCGTATTCAACAGCTTCAACAATGCCATCGAACTTGTCCAGGCGCACCATGTCTGATGCTTCGATGGCAATGTCACTGCCGGAGCCCAGGGCGACGCCAATATCCGCTGCCTTGAGCGACGGAGCGTCGTTAACACCGTCACCAGTCATGCCGACAATGCTTGCTTCGGCTTGCAATTCCTATTCAAAGCTTCTGCTCCGGCGTTGTTTGGGCAAACACAATCTCATCATACTGGCAAAGCAGCTCCCATTCGTTACATCGTCAACCCTGAGCCGCTGATGACGATCGATGTGATCGGGCCAGGACGCGATTTTTCAGCAGCACCATCACGACGTAAGTAAGACATATCGTGAACACGATCGGAAGGGTTCAAGATGATTCGGCATTCACGAGCAATTGCTTTTTGCCGTCAGCACGAAGTCACCAGTTACCATGAAAATTCGAATTCCTGCTTTCCTGAGAGTCGAAATGGGTATCTCTTCCAGTGGGGGATCAATGATGCTCGATCCCGAGCTAGCATGCTCCAGGCTTCTCTTTCAAACCGCCATGAAGACGGCGACGCGACCGTACTTGATGATGAAAGAAATTTGTGTGCGAGAAGAATCACGCGCTTTCCTTCGCGAGACCATTTGTTCTTGATGTTCTCAATTTCTGCACGAGTGTTCGAATCGAGCAAACAGGACACGCCGTCAGGGTTAATATACATGTCACAGCGAGTAACAAGAATATCGGGGGCGGCCTTAATGGTCAGAAGCCTACTCAAAAATAAGCACGAACGTTTAGAACTACCTTACAGTTCGTCCCCAGTATACACTTCACTCTATATACCAGTGAATGTAGTATTTTGTCCAATGCTCTTTCCCAGAGAGAAAACGGACAACAGCAGGAGGGTTTCCGAGGGGTTTGCAAAAGACGAGAATACTAGCAACCAAAAGAATCGATCCAAAACCACCCAAAAAAGTAATTGAACAAATCTCGTAAGAGGTGGGCAGGAGCCCACGAAGGTGTACTCTTTCCGTACTTGGCCAACCGCCGTTGGACTTGCTCTATTGAGAGGACTTGCTCTATTGAGAGGCCCACAATGGGCGACGTAGACACACGAGTATAGAGCTCGTTAAGAGATACACTGTGCTAATCTAGCTCAGATAGTTCTGGCAAGACAATTAGTGCCTACTCGGCTGCAAGACCCAACGCCAGGCACACCTACCGCAGTCTTCGAACTATGTTTCTTGAGGTCATCGCGTCTCTTTTGGTCGTCAGGCTCATCGATGCCCATGGACCTGTCGATGTCAATCCCCGCAGGGTTACTATGAAATAGATGTAACTCACATCGTCCGATAGGCGATTGGAAGAGCCGCGACCGGACCGATCGAATTCCGCCTTGAATGACCGCCATTGGAGATGTTGCTGTCGCGACGCCTCAACTTTGGAGTGGTGGTGGCAGCCTCTTCGGCCGCGTCCATGACGCGGACAGGATCGTCGTAGGCAATAGTTTGCTCGTTGACGTCGTCGAATGTCATAGTGAAAGACTAGAACGGTACTAGGACGGTAACACAAGGTGGCAAAGATTGAGCAGATATATTGTCAGAAGAAAACACCAAGGCAGTTTATATGCAAAATGAGCCGGAGAGGCAGGTGAGCACGCGCAAGTGTGCCATCCACACTCGTATCCTCTCATCGGTGGGCACCAGTGGATTCCCAAACAAGTGAGCAGAGCAGCAAACTGCGGGAGTAGCAACAGACAGAAAACGTTTGTTCATTATTGTGGATGTCGAGTTCAATGACACGTTAGAGAGTTTCCGTTTTAGGGGCAGTGCCGACGGACCACAAACAGCACGGATGATGAAGAACACAGCCACCGCGTAGAGAAAACAAAAATCCCTCTCGGTTCTGAGTTCTCGCCTTTTTGCATGTACTGCGAAAAAATAAAAATGCCTCTTAACTCTAGGGGCCGGCGTTTCACGTTGTTGTCACAAATCCAACCTTTGGTGCGAAGTAATTGTCGTCATCGAATGCGCCAAAGTGGGCCTCCAATAATGATTGATAGTTCCACGCTAAGGATCAGGGTTTTCGGGCCGGCTAAAGCTTATTAGTTAAGGACCGCACCAAACAAACTCAAATTTTAAGGCGCTTCCTGGCCAATGGCAATAATAGCTTGGAGAAAACCACCGTCGTTGATCCCTACGTCCTGCGTAATTTCGATCCTACAAGCGTATGCGGCCCAATATGCTACTGCATTGTTCGTGACGAACGGTACTTTGCGTTGTCGTCGGCCCGGGAATCCACTAGGCCGATATGGCATATGCAATTTATCGAATTTAGAGCTTTTGCCGGAGGCCGGCTTACAAACATTAGTCTCAATATTTAACCGCTAAGTTCTATCAAATGTTTAATATGCATCAGTCTCATCTCGTCCGTGTTGCAATGCTCACACAAACACAAACGCAAAAACGAATGACGACGGCAAGAATAAGGTCCACATTGAGAGATAATTTTGGGCATTTTCACCCACATTATGTTATTGATATTTTGCACTATAATTATTTTGCCAAGGTCGTCAAGCACTGTGCTGAAACGCCAGCGTGTGGTGTGGCGCAGCAGATCCCCTAAGCGAGATTAGCGTTGGTGGCTATGGCGCGATTAAAGCCGTGCGGCTGAAATAGCCTCTTCTAGATCAGCCAAAACGCATCTAACGTTAGTTTGCTGCCGTACTCCGGATTTATTTGCTATAATGTGCTTATGAAAATAAACAACCCGTTTGCGCAATTTCTGCATTGAATAATCCAGTTGGTAATGCGCTTTGGATAATGTATTGCGATTCAATTCGCAGGGTTTTCTACTTTTGCTCTGTTCTTTAGACTGACTGACTGTCGTTGTGTTGGTACACCATGGTGGTGGTGAGCTCCACTAGTAATTAAGGTATCTGTCAAGTAATAAGTCTTCTATTATGCTATGGTTCAGGCGTTGATCAACCCCTGTTCCAACAATTCGTGGGTGCGGGATTTTTCGACTACACTAATAATGCTGGATGGGATATTACGTTCGCGCGGGAACACTCCAGGCTGGTAAAACAAAATTTCTCCATGTACTAACGGCTGATTGGTCTTTCATCCTATTACATATAATATCGTAAGGCTGCGTCGAATCCTTCTGGTTTTTTTGTATCCCTCATACTCAGAGTCCATCACAGCCTGCGCGCCTCTTCCCCTCCGCGAAGCTCCTACAATTGAACGAAGCTGTGCAGTGCAATCCGTGAATGGAGAAGACACATATTTCAAATACTCCAAAAGAGAACAATCCTATACGTCTGGCTACTACAAATAAGTCTGCGGCTGATGCACCGTCGTCTCTTGCATTCGAACCAACCACCAAGCACGACGATGATGGTCTTACAGATGAAGATGGCTCTGTAGCAATTGAGGATTTCGATGTCAAACATCGACAGGTAAGCACGGCTGTTGTATCATAAGCTCTCCAGGACTCTTAGCTAACGTGCTTTGCAGGAGTTTGGCGGCTGGACCCTAGCTTTGTACGATTCTCTGTCGCGATTTTCTGCAGCCGAGTTAGACTGACTCGTTTAGCCTTGCCTATCAGTCTATTGGTGTAATATACGGAGACATTGGAACCAGTCCTCTCTACGTCTATTCGTCCACGTTTTTGTCCGACCCGTCTTATGATGACTTGATTGGAGCTCTGTCACTCATCATCTGGTCCATCACCCTCATCGTCACCGTCAAGTATGTCCTGATAGTACTTCGTGCCGATGATGAAGGCGAAGGCGGAACCTTTGCATTGTATTCTCTCTTGTCTAGATACGTAAGGCCGCATGGATTGTTGATATCGCTTGCAAGATGACACTAACTCGTCGTTTCTAGTCGAACATTGCTACTCGTGATCCTAAAACAATCTATACAGTCAAAATGGAGCGCTATCTCACCGCCGACATGAAATATTCTAACAGGAAAGCCCGGTCTGCAATAGAGAAAAGTCGTTTTGCTCAGCATCTGCTCAAAGTATTGGCCGTCTTGGGTGTCTCCCTGATCATGGCAGGTTTGTTTTTGAAACAATTTGATAGTGGTACCTCCCGCTCACGTTCTGTTACAGACGGAGTCTTGACTCCTGCGCAGTCAGTTCTAGGAGCTATCCAGGGCCTAACTATCGTGAAGCCCGATATTGGTAAACCAGTTATCATCGGCGTATCTTGCGCAATCCTCATCCTTTTGTTTGCAGTCCAGCCTTTCGGTACTTCTAAACTGGCCATTGGCTTTGCTCCCATCGTCATCGTTTGGCTCGCATTTAACGCCGCGTTTGGCATATATGTACGCAGTGCGATAGTTCTATCCCTCGAGGATATTGCTAACATTCAATTCCTGTTTTAGAATCTTGCGCTTTTTGACCACAGTGTTTTGAAAGCCTTGTCCCCATACCTTGCTGGTCATTACCTGGTTAGGAATGGAGAAGCAGGCTGGAAATCTTTAGGTGGTATCTTGCTTGCTTTTACCGGTGTCGAGGCATTGTTCGCAGATTTGGCAGCGTTCAGCAGAAGGTTCGTAAGCGGTGTTTTTACACATTGTTTGCCTTAACTAAATGACAAACCAGGGCGATCCAATTATCGTGGCTGTGCTTTGCCTATCCTTGCCTTCTCCTCGCGTACATTGGCCAAGCTGCTTACATTAGCAGGGACCCAAGCGCATACTCCAATCCATTCTTCAACTCGGTACCGCCTGGAATGTTCTATCCGAGCCTTGTCATCTCGATCCTAGCTGCAATTGTCGCGTCTCAAGCCATGATCACTAGTACGTTCCAACTGCTTACCCAAATAATGAAGTTGTCCTACTTTCCGAATATCAAGGTTGTACATACATCTTCAAAGTTCTATGGACAGATCTATATTCCTATCGCCAACTGGCTTTTGATGGTCGGCACTGTCGTGGTTACAGCTGCGTACAACAACGTAAGTGATGTTCACTTTTCTTAATTGCAATCTTCTAAAACTCACATTTGTTGCAGACCACTAGGCTCGGTAATGCCTACGGAGTTTGCGTCATACTCGTGACATTTATCACGACTTGCATGGTGTCTCTCGTGGCTCTGATAATTTGGCGTTTCAACCCCTTCTTGGTCGCACTCTTCTTTCTCACTTTTGCCCTTCTTGAGGGCACGTTTCTTACTTCCAATCTTACTAAAGTTCCCGAAGGCGCCTGGCTCACGCTCGCTATCGCAGCAATCCTGTCTTCTACTTTTATACTATGGCGCTATGGCAAAGACCGGCAATGGAAGTCCGAGCGCGCCCACCAGATCGACCTCGCGCAAATTGTCGCCAAATCCTCCGACGGTAAAGTACATCTCGCTCCTGCCTTTGGCGGTGGCGAGCTTGTCGGCATGAAGGGAGTAGGCATCTTCTTTGACAAAGGTGGTGACAAAGTACCGACTGTGTATGCTCAGTTCCTGCAAAAGTTTGAGATGCAACAGGAGTACGTCGTATTCTTTCACCTCCGCCCGCTCCCGTTGCCAACAGTGGCAGAGGAGGAGAGATATAATATCCGTCGCACAAAAATTCCAAACACGTTCAGGATTATGGTCCGACACGGCTATAACGATCGCATCATCTCGAAGGATCTCGCTACTCTTCTTTTCAATCGTCTTCGAACTTTCATCATCCAAGAGCATGCTGCCAAGCCACGTCTCATGTCGGACGACGGTGGTCGCACCGTTGTGCCGCCGTCAAATGCCGACGCTGTCGTAGCCGGAGAGATCCAAGCGTTGACCACAGCCTTCGACGACCAGGTAGTGTTTATCGTCGGTAAAGAGCAACTGAAGATCTCGGCCGCTGCGAATTATTTCAAGAAGTGGCTTCTGATTGTATTCTTGTGGATCAGGGAGAACACGAGGAACAAGATTGCCGAATTGGATATTCCAGTCGATGAGTTGGTTGAGATTGGATTTGTTAGAGAGATATAGCACAATTAGTGCGCATGGCCTGCACCAGGAATTAATATGGCGGTGGCATCTTCTGCTGGTGCGGTAACCTGTATTACTATCGTAATATCTGGTATATGTGACTATTTTTGCGGTGGGAACAATAATACACACCAGGCCCTGTCTGGCCTCTATCACATAAATACATTGAGAGAACAACTCAATACTCCAGCTAATCACTCGGGTATAGCTACGAGTAGACGACCGACTCATCTGTCGCCTTGTCAAATGCCACTCGCAATAGTGACCAGCGGAGTGACAGAAAGCATTGGCATTAATGCGAGCATCCAGTCCACCTACGGTAGCCATCAGGCAAAACCGGAGACGATCGCGGATGTCCATGTGGTACAGCGTGGCGTCCATGATGACTTAGGCGTTCGTACGCCTTCTCGAAATCCAAGACTGGAGAGAAGCTGTACGAGCTCGATCCACCTGTCCGGAATGAATCCTGTTGTTGTGGGCCGGCAGAAAGGTCAGAAGGCGAGGGTTGAGCGCTTGCGAAATGCTTATCTCGACCGCACTCAAAGCATTGGCTCAGGAAGGTTTTTGCATCCGCATAAGCTCTAGTTAGTCTTGTCCACGCCTTGCCACACGTCAGCCGCACCGGCGACTCGGAGGAGCAAATGGGCCCGTCAAAAAGATACCCGCTGCTATCCTACGAATAGGTGTCTGCTTGACGAACAGCAACGTGTGACTCGGATCAATGCCATTACTGCTTTCAATAAAACCGCTGCTCTAGACTGAAAATAGCGTATAGCTTGTACAGCGAGGGCTAGAATTTGACAAGACGCATCTGAAATTCCAACCCCTTTGCTCCTCGGCTAATATGTTCTAAAACACCACACCACTGCTTCGTTAAAATTAGTAAAATTCGTTGACTACGGTGCCATAGGAGAAGAAACTCACATGCTGAGCGCCGCAAGTCGCTGGATCCTGCGCTTTTAATTTGACTTCATAAACCGACCTACCAGTTCCCAAAGCCTCTGACATCGTTGGTGGATCGATTAACTAAGATGGCACTCATCTCATTCCGACGTCAACACCGTAGATATTAGCAGAGGAACGTGAAGACTGTAAGATTGGTCGGGACCAATCGGCGAGATGTAGTCTGTCCCTGCTGGCTCGTCAGTCAGGTCTTGAGTTCTAGGAAAGGGTCAAGTTCTATTTGAAACGTGCAGGACAGTGAGGTGCCGATTTCCAGTATAGCTCCACAGCGCTATCCCGCAGAATTGATTCTTTCTTAATTTCAAAAGTGCTGAGACCCTGTGGCCTGATACCTATTGCTTCCGTCTAAATGTGCTATGCGTATCCGAGGGCTCCTCTGCCTGCTTCAGGCGTATGAGCAGCCGACATGCAGCCACTGGCGCAAATACATGCAAGAAAATTATCGGCGACCATGCTGAACGATTAGAACTTTCGCATTGCTAGAATTGTACTACTGGCACGTGCGTACGAGACTTGTGCCTCACGAGTCTGAGCCAGGGACGATGTGAGTTTTCGAGATGGCCTGCATGCTTGGCTGTTCGCCCTTTGTTTGGCTGGAATGGAATTTTTAGCTTGGGGGTTCTGCCAAGGCGCGTCGCCGTCTTTGAGTGCTAACCACGCCTGCTAGTACGTAAATGCCCGCGAAAATATTGCTGTGCTCACTCAGAATCACCTGGCCGTTCATCGTCTCAGTGCTCCAAACGCATGCGAGCCTATCTCCGGTGCAAAGTTCGCCAGCATATTGAGCACGAGCCGGCCCATACAGGATTCGAAGGACCGCAGGGTCTATAACTATTCTATTTAGAAGCAAATGAACACAAGGTCAAATTTTAGAGATAATGAAATCAAAATTTAGAAGTATTTCAATCAAACTTTAGAAAGAATTTTTGTTAAAACAGTAAACCGCTATTACCTCTAACTTCCATGCCCATATGGTTTCCTAAAAGAAGACAGGGTCTGGAAGAATCTCCGGCGTGTTGTCTCTGAAATTTTCTGTGATGAGGTGCTCGAACGTAGACGACCAGGCTGTGCGCGGGGTAAGGTTATCGAGACCCCAGAGTTTCGCGATGAAGGCCGGGATCGATGTATGATCGTACTCTCCGCCGTTGTTCATTCCCTTGTGCTCAATCACTCCTTTTTGGACCCAAGGCGAGATCGCAAGAGTCGGCACTCTGACGCCCAGACGCTTGAAGTCGAACGTCATGTTTTTGCCATCGGGCGCAAGCTCAGTATAAGTTAAATCGTCGCCTGGAGGGACGCCCACTGGTGGGGGTACGTGGTCGCCGAAGCCACCGTGTTCGTCAAATGTGAGAATGAATAGGGTCTCGTTCCACTGGGGAGATCCACGGAGCGCCTCGTAAATATTTTTAATAAATCCTTCCCCCATGCTTATCGGCGACGGAGGGTGATACGAGAAGTATTTGCAACATTCGGGGTTGATATAAGTGAACTGCGGGAGCTTGCCCGCCTTGGCGTCTTCATAAAAGTCGTTGATGGGTTTGATGTTGGTAGCATTTTTGCCAGACGTGACAGTCCAGTTGTAGAACAAAGCGTCCGGGCTGAATCCAGAGGCAGTCGAATTCTGATAATTGATCCAGGAAATTCCTTTCTCTGATAGCTGCTGGAAAATAGAGCGCTGTGGCAAGCCCGCGACATTGAACGCATGGTCGTTTCTGCCATGCCCATGTGACGTGCCTGAAGTGAGGTATGCTCTGTTTGGGTTGGTCGGGCCAGGAACGGATGCAAACCATCTGTCGAAGAGCACGTAATTTTCAGCCATAGCGGCGAAGACGGGGATGTGGTCTTGCGTGTAGTAATTGATGGCCTCCGCAGCTCGTGTAAGGTTTTCCGTCTTGAACTGGGATGCTTGCTCTGTCACAAATCCCATCATTTTTTCGCGCTCCTTTCCCGTATCGACAGCCATCTCGTCTGGGTGATACGTGCTAAGGACCTCCATGTTGACTCCGCTAATACCGTGATTGGGGTCGTCTGGTGCGATGTCGTTCGCGATTGCCTTTGCACAGACAAGCTCGCTATCACGAATCGTGACATTGGCGGGGTTGCAGTACTTGTAGTGCAAAAGACCGTTGATATAAGGACTGTACGACAATCCACCAGCAAAAGTATCGAAGGAACGGTTCTCTTGCACGAGGATGACAACATTTTTAATCCTGTCGGTCCATGATGCGGCACTGCACACGGCCGTCAGAGCGAGGATAAAAGTCACACCGACGTACATCATTGTGAATGTCTGACAAGGACTGCAACGTGTCGATGATCTGGGGAGGAAATGTCGAGCGCGGATGAAAGCGAGAGGTGAAAAGAGGTCATGCATAGACTGCTAGTTTTATTCTGGCCATCTCAGGTATCGGCACTGGCTGCTGTCACAGATTATGCACAAGGGATAGCCATCCAATGCACGCAGAAATACTGGCCTTCCAATGATATTGAAGTTCGAACAAACGCGTGCCAGGCTCTCGTTACATTTCGTGGCCGTGTTATGAGTGAGATGTTGGCACCTGATGATGCGGGAAATTATTACTGGTCAATAACATAGAGCCCGAGCTTATTTTAGATTCACCGGCGTCGCGTAAGGTAAATCAGGAACACGCATGAAACAAGTTTAATTAGTGGAGACGATAAGGGGGAATGGAGCCGAGCAGATCGATCCCCGGCAGCTTAGTCCAATTGCGGTTTGCAGTTCACTCATGCAGAAAAAACGACGCGCGAAATATAAGCACGAAATTGATGGAGCGGTGCCGTCGAGATTATTTACTAGTGCAAATCGCTTGTTAGTTCAGACTTACATCGAGCAGACTTTCAGCACAGAATTCCCATGAGGGTCAAGATTCCACGGTAGTCCGTGTGGCAGGCGGAGGTCAAGGCTGAAGTGAAAAGCTTGTCAGGTTAGTGGCGTGGTTGTGCGGAATTGTGAGCGGTGGTACTATAAACTGTTTCCAGAAGCCATCTTACAAATCGTTATTATCGCAAACAAAAATTACGACGAGCCACCAGATAGGCGAGGTCGACAGGTCAATGGACAGTCATTGGCTAACGGTGGAAATTCCCCAATTACCTTAAAGGCTAAAAGAAGTCTAAATTAGGCTCACTATCAATGAATCTGCCCGACTTGACCAATTAAGGTTGAGCCGGACGGCGATCCGCTCATTATCTGGCTCAGCACGGCGCTTATATTTAAATGCCTCAGTTAGTAGCCACTTGGCACTGGCACCGAGGGCACGTCGTTAATCGCTTTCAACCCAAAAAGCTTAATAATACGGCAAGCCGGTGTGCTGCGCTCGTCCGAAGTCAATAGAACGTCTCAGGGATTGTGCTCAGCGGATCCAGATTGAACTCCTGTAGCTGCAAATGCTTTCAGGGCCGTAACAGACTTAACCTGTTGATATACCTCTAGCTTTGAACAATCAGGCAAACTTTGACGCCATCGGATTCAGGATGAATATCCACCTGGCGGACGACGTGGACCAGTAGCGGCCAAATAACGCTACGCGTGGTCTGGTGCGCACACTCTGCGAACCAGAACAAACGTCCTTGATTATAATTGGCGCTTGTGACTACTTCGCATTGTGGAGTCGGCAACGCCATACGCTTTACGTGAGGAACGAGTAGGATTCTGGCTGTTCCTGGTTGGAGCAAATATGTACCGAGCAAGGGTAGGGTAGTTAGGGTACGATTCAGGGGATGAGAGTGTACAAAAGTCCATTATAGTCCACCAGTCCCATAAATGGTCATTATATATCTCCTACCGTCATATTGATTAGACTTTCCTCATCGACTGTGCTAATGTGTCAGCATACATGATAAATTAACTTCGATGACGATGACAGTCACGCTTCCAAAACCAGGCGCAGTAAACCCAAAGAGCTGACTCTAACTGGAAACCCCAAGTAATCAACGACAACCCAGAAACAATGGCAACCAACCGCCACCGACGGGGATGGACCGATAGTCATTTCATGAGAGCCACACCCGCAAGAAACTGCGGCACATCAGGAGGAGGAAATGGAAATGGCCAGATCGGGGACGGAGGAGAGCAGTCGGTTCCTTACCGCAAGGTCAAAAGAGCGCTCTTTTGAATGATATAGAGGAAAACCTTAAAGCGAACCCGTACATGACGTTGCTGTTGTTCCAGCCGGATTGCAGTCCTGTTACAAACGGCTTTTAGTGCTGTAGCTACGGCTATTGCGGGATCTGACTCGAGGCAGATGGCGGTGGTTACATTCACGGCATCGGCAACAGTCGCAGGCGTTATTTACGAATACAGGGGAGCCTCAAATGTCTCGGCAGAGGAAATTAGAACTCAATCACTTAATGCTAATAAGGCTCGGCGATTGCTAAAGTCCTCTCCGCGCTCAGCAGTCTTCGCCAAAAGTATGAGAATATTGACAAACAAACTTATTCTGCCTATATCGGTGTAGCATCCTCTATATCAATAGCAGCTGGTAACCAAGTGGCAGCTTAATGCCCCATTTGTGGGTGTAGGCGAGCTCCCTCCACGCTGGTGTCCATGACCGCCGGCGGTGCAGTTTTAGAAGCATGTTTGCATAAGCTAGCTGTCTAAAAGGCTGTAGCATGCACGTAGGGGAGGAAAAGCAATGATCCGGCTGGGCTGGAGAGCAAACCAATTCCTTGCTGACTCCTGGTCGCAACACCCTGACGTCCTTAGTCGACACCAAAACACCCAATCTATGTTAAAACGCAGCTCTGGGAAATATTATCGTACATCCCAAGTAACAGATCTTCCAGCGGCGGAGTATGTATGAAAATACGGTGCCCGCGAGGCTGCGGCGACCACGTGTCAGGGGACGCGTTGCTCAGCGGCGAAGCTTACGGTGCCTCACAAGGTGCGGCTCATTTAATCGTCAAGTATGTCAGCAGTTCCACCACTACGTTGGCTGTCCAGTGCGTGTAATTCAAGATATCTGCTGGATTTGTCATTACCAGCACTAAAATCGATATTTTACTGCGGAGGTGCTCCAATAGTGAACATATCATGCTAACAACTATAACGTAATTACATCAAAACGACTGCGGTTTAAGACTACTTACTAGACTTAACCTATTACAACCCGCGCGGTTGGCAGCGATGAGTCGATGTTGACGGTGTAAAAAGGCATATCTGGGGATTTGCTTCCAGAAGCCAAACTTCTCAAAATTCCTGCCGAGCCATCGCCCCCAGTTTCTAGGCTGTCCATCGACGAAGGTATGACGTAAGTAAGCATGAATCCGATGCTTTTAATCCGGATAAAGGCGACGCGACAAGAGAGTGGGGATCGTTGCGACTGTGGGGTCTCAACACCACGACGGAACCCATCTCTGGCCAGTCAACGCCTCCTGAGCACTCCACAATAAGACAACTTATTCATTACTTACCCGGATTATCTCTACTGTAGGGTGCGATTCCCCGAGTGCACCCGAGCAAGCAGGGTAATGCTTACCCTCTCGAAGATGAACAACGTTCAAACGCTCGAAAAAGTTTGGCCGAGAAATTAACACCGGCCGTCCGCGGCTTTCCGACCTAGCTCGCCCCTTCCTCCCGGCTCGACAAGCCAACTTCAATTGACATAGAATAACATTGGCCTTCCTCACTTTCTCACTTCCTCGCACATCATACCAGTAGTCATGTCAGACTCTGGACCGGAACACTCAAGACAGACTGTTGCTGCCCAGTACAGATTTCCACATGGTCAATTGGGACATCTCACGCCGGACGAAGAGGAGGCGTTGAAGAACTTCAAAGCGCTATGCGTAGAGAAGGGACTCTACGAGCCTAGCAATCATGATGACGCTCTTCTTTTGTGAGTCTACTCTGCTCCATATCTGACAATTTGCGCTGCTAATGCCAGCCCAGACGCTTTCTTCGAGCACGACGTTTTCACATCCAAGATGCATTCACGCAATTTAAAGAAACCGAGGAATGGAGGATCGAGAACGAAATAGACGCATTGTATAAAACGATTGATCTAGAACAGTACGATGAGGCCCGTCGCCTGGTAAGACATGATAATCATGATAACTCTTCGGAGCTTCCGGAACCGTATGCTGATTGATGCAATAGTACCCGCAATGGACAGGTCGGCGAGATCGAAATGGTGTGCCAGTCTATGTATTCGAGGTCAAGCATCTGAACTCGAAAAATATGTCCGCATACGAGAAATCAGCCGTTAAAACCCACGCGAAGGTCAACGGCGACGCCAAGACTCCACAGAGACTCCTCCGACTGTTCGCCCTATACGAGAACCTGACGCGATTTGTGATGCCGTTATGTACGGCCTTGACCGATAGGGAATATCCGATGACACCTATAACGCAAACTAATAATATTGTCGACATAAGCGGGGTATCTCTTAGGATGTTCTGGAATCTGAGAGCTCACATGCAAGATGCAAGTACGTTAGCGACAGCACATTATCCGGAGACATTGGGCTGTATTTTCGTAAGTTCAAACCCTTCCCGCTCTTGCCGCCTGTGTGCTAATCAGCCATTAATGTAAAGATCATTGGGGCCCCGTCATTCTTCCCTACCGTGTGGGGCTGGATCAAGCGATGGTTTGATCCGATCACTACGTCCAAAATCTTCATTCTCTCGCAACATGATATGAAAGCAACGCTTGGGTCCTTTATTGATCCTGCGAACTTGCCAAAGAAATATGGCGGCGAACTAGACTTTGAATTTGGTCAAATGCCAATTCTGGATCTCGCGACGAAGAATGGGCTCAAATGGGAGGGGTCATACAAAGATTTCCCTCATGGGCCTATATACTGGACAGACAAGGGTGATTACATAGAGGCAACAGCGGTGGGAAGCATGGGCGATCAGGAAAGGCGGGAGATCGTCTGCACCATCAAAAAGAGCAGCCTGAAGAATGAGGAAGCGAATGGGGACACGCTCAAACCTGCCACTGCCACTTCTTTGGAAGTCTCAGCAGAGCCAGATTTAGCACTCAATGGTGTCAAAGCTAGCGACGCTGTCGCGGCCTCCCACCTAGAGCCGGTACCATTGGTCGGTGTACCAACATGATTATCTAAACACAATTTCACTGAAAGACGACTTAACCAGACAAAAGTCTCATCATTGAATTTGGAAAATCACGCTCTCGAATTATAGAGTTTGTTCCATCGTGTGCGGATCGTGTTTCGAATGGGAGTCCCCAATAGGCATAGAAGGTGAACTAACTATCTGATTGTCTTAGAATACAAATTTCAAAAACGTTTGCCTGTTCATATGCACCTCTCAATTTCTCTGTTGCTAAATAATTAAGGGATTTGACTGCACACAAACCTGTCGCGTCAGAGCCCGCACATTAATGCCAACCTAGACCCATCAGCCCCAAAACCAACAAGACGACAGACTTAGGATCGTCGGTGGTCGAAGAAAATGGAGCAAGTCATGCTTCGTGGCTCGGCACCTAGGGATCCTTGGTGCAATTCAACACAATGCAGGTAGGGAACACTCGAGGCAACGACGAACTGTAAAGCTAATTGTCATAGCCTTCCTGCCTTCTGCACGGGCTCAGAGTTATCTAAGGATGTTTGCCGTGTTTGTAATCCTGAAGCCCTGTGAGAATAGTGCTACAAAGCTAGAGCTAAAGTTGATCGCGGGGACCTCGCTGTTCGTTTGAAAGAATATTCTTGTGTCGTCCATCTCCAAATACCAATGTACCGCCAGCTCATTGTCGTTAGAAGGACGGTAGTAATATCAAGCTTCGGGATGTGCTGCCAACGCAGCATTGTAGCCACATCTGGAGTTTAAGTAAGGAAAGGTCATCACGCAGGTTCTGCTATGATTCAGTGGGTTGTAACAATAGAGGCTCATAATTTTCTATACAACGTCGTGAACAAAGTCGTTATTTTCACAGAAAACTCATTCCTTATGATTTTCCGAGATCAATGCCAATATACTGCCGTGCCAACTAGCAGGACCGGCATTGCCACATGCACCTTACAAATTGACATATTTTCGCCAGTCATGGTCCTGCTTGAAGCCTAATACTTCCCTAATCTTTCTATTACTCATCGGAGCCTCCCACTCACCCATTTCTCTCGTGATTGGCACATTGGGACACTGACTTTTGAGTACCTCCATGGTTGGCATCTTAGTCGTAATCGTATCGTTTGTCGCGTTGAATACCTGAAATCCTAGTCCATCTTTCTTTATGCACAAGTCGCAGATTTGGCCCAGATCTCTAGCATCAATGTATGACCAGGCATTTCTCTTTCTCGCAGCCGGAATGTCGACAAATGTTGGAAATTTGGTAGCGTATTCGTGCGGTTCAATGACATTCCCTATCCTCAAAGCGTAAATATCCACTTGAAACCTCCTCGCGAAGGTTCTCGCCGTCTTCTCGCCACAAACCTTCGATAGTGCGTACGAATCCATCGGGTCAACATCATAATCTTCTTCAAGAGGGAAGGAGTGAAAATCGACGTCTCCGAGCGCACAACAAACTCCGTAGGTTGTCTCTGAGCTGGCAATAATGATTTTTTTAACCCCGAGCTTGCAGGCAGCCTCGATGACGTTGTACGTGGAGAGGATGTTGGCTCTGAAAGTCTCATTGTCTGGCGCAATCATGTTCCGGGGATATGCGGCAAAGTGGATGACAACGTCTGGTGGCCCTGGAGGAGACGGATCTGTGTATCCATTGCTTTTAAAATGGCTAGTTAAAGCATTGAAGACTTGGCCGCCATCGGTGACGTCGGTCTTGAGCGTGTAGACAGAGGAGTTGTCCAGGGGAACGAGGTCGAGATTCAGCACGGAATGTCCTGCGGCGACGAGATAATCGATTGCATGACGGCCAGCTTTACCAGAACCCCCTGTGAAGGCGATACGTTTTCCAGGCATTGTAATTGTTGTTGAGCGTGGAAATGAGTGATTACCAAGTAATGTGGCCTCAGGCGAAGAGCAAGAAAGATATAGTGGCTTGTATAGCGGCCCCACAGTCGGATTTTAAGTGAGAATTCGGCGCCGGAAGCTAGATAAGAACGAGTAAGGCGGACGCCACACACAAAAAGGGTCAAGCTCGAAAGCAATTCTGTTCTTGAAAGTAACCGCATACATTATCTTCGCTAACGTACGTAGTCGCTGCCGACCTGCGCGGGGGTATTGCCATCTCATTCTGTATCGTACATGATATTTCCTATTATGCACATATTCTCTGCTCCTGCTATCCTCGATCTTCCTGTATTGATTGCTTCGATAATACCGCAGATGTTCTGCTAAGTCGACTACCAAGCCCGACTCGACATCGGTGGTGGCGGCACTCGGCGCCCTGCATGAATTAGCGCTCCCAAATTAAGCGGGACTTATCGTGAAGCTTAACCATCGTCTTAACTGTGTCCGGAATTAAGAGCCCAACGACACGGGTGTTTTCTTAATCCTCCTCTCAATGCTCTGCTTGGAAATTTATGCACTAAATAGTACTACCAAAAAGTAATAATTTATATTTGAGTGTGGCGATGGAAAATTGAGAATAAAAGTGATTTACGTGTTAATACGGAGTTATGGAGATAGTGGCCCCACTATTCCTCTTTGGGAGTAGCGTAGTTTTGTACATGTAAGCTCCAGCCAAATTAGCAATAAAAATCACGAACGATAGTACTTAGGCACTTCCGGAGAGTTAGCTAAAATGTCACAAAGTACAGGTCGGGGTCAACCAAATAACGTGTGAAAATTGCATTCTCTCGCCAGCATTTAGTGCATGCCAGCGAACCTACTCTCGCACAATCGATCGACCGTCTTCGCAGCCGCTAAATCCGAGACTAAACTCCAAGCTCCCATGACATTCATTTAGCGCCCGCAAGAATATCTCCGATAGCTAATCATACTGCGATGAGAAACATCATTTGCCGAATATACACGTAAAACAATACTAGGAGCTTCCTTATGATATCAAGGCAGACGGAACAGTTTCATGAGGACATAATCTATCCCCTGTTGCCGAGCGAGTCTTGAATCACGACCGGGAGGCCACTCATTTCCGAAGCACCTGGCCGGCCCACATCTGGAATCGCGCCTCCTCAAAACTGTCGCACACAGGATCGGATTCCGCGTCATTCTACCAAGCTACGCCGGGCTAGGTAGAGCTTCAATCGCCCAGCGGAGTCCCGCCTGAGAAACATAGCTGTAGTATCAGTGAAGAAGCCAGAAGATGAGGGCGGCTTTGGGCACAGCCAGGAAGACATGCAATTCCCACTTATTCCTTATTGCCAGCATTACAAGGTCAAGGCTTGAAGACTTCCCGTGGAGTTTGGGATGAGCGGTTCTGTGCTCCTTCCCATAAAGACAGTCCGGTCTGTCGGTCCTACACAGCTCATGTAGTCTTCGGTCAATTGCCGAGCATGGAGGGTTATGGAGGGTCTCTATCCTCATCAGTAAATTTGGTATTGAGACCTCCCACAAACCTTACTTCCCCGAAGCTATCTTCCTCACAGGGCCCTCGGATTAACCACAGCCGGGGCCTCCGCGCCTCTCATTTACTGGTTTCTCTCTGGGACTGATCCACAAGACACTGTCATCGTTCTTCTATATCCCAAATACCGGCACATAAAAAGAACATAAAATTATGCATATGTCCATATCGAGTTATGATATTGAGACTTGAGTTATTATATTAAGATATTCGAGTTATTATATTGGTTTATTGAGTTGATCTTCTTTTGAGTTTACAGGCACTGCCCCGGAGCCGGGGGATTCAACAACGTATTGTTGCATTTTCAACAGGATTATGATCTCCGTTCTGCGGCATACCCACAAATAGACTTATTATAGAGGCATACACAATCGCACTTAAACACGTAGGCAGAATTCCGGTGAAACACACATCCCTAGCTAGTACGTATGAGCCGCCAGCTATAACGACAGCAACACTGCTATTGAAACTTGTAAACCAATGTCCCAATCGCCTCGCTAAATATACAGGCAACGAACTTGACCTATCCTCCAGTTGGGAATCTGTAACCGTAATTTCGCGGTCACCCAACCAATAGTGAAGTGCTCGGAAGACATTGTGAAATCCGGAAGAAATTCTTCAAGCATAGCTGGAATCTCCGCTGGATCGAACTATGACTACGCGAAAGAGCAAATCTTGTTGAGCGTTCTGATATTTTTTGTGGAGTCGACAAATGGAGAAGGTAAGATTCCTCATGAATGACAAATACTCTCAATTCGCGCAAAAGCGGTCTCCAGTCCAGTGCCAGCACTTTCAGAGGCTCTAGATAGTGCTTACGCCTATGCACCGTCAGCCATTGATCCCGGTACCATGACCAAATGTATCGTACTCTGTGAGGAGCATAAACATGCCGGCAAATTTTGCTGCCAGACCCGGCTCAATTCCAACTCAAAGTTCCACTGAGCTTGTTGTTGCTTGGTAGGATCAAACTTGAGCAAGAGCCAATTTCGCAGCTTGCTTGTCCAACGGACGGCTCGGGGGGTAAAGTCACCCGCCTGGACAGCAATAGGGAGGTGTTTGAGTATCTCAGCCAAAAAATTTTGATTACTCGTCGTCGTGACGACTCCTGATGCAGAGACTGCACTCAGCGACACTTCGCGACTTCCTGAAATTCCGCGCGCAGAACTGCTGCTATACGTGAAAGTCATGATAACCTTTGCTATGCCGGATACAGCTGGAACTGATCATGAGACGGATTCGCCGTCCGAACCGGATATCTGTGACGCAGTTAAGCTTGTTTTACATTATCCAACGTATACAAATACAAATAACACGCGAAGATCCCAAAAGGTTTTGGGAAATTTGGGAAACACAGTAGTCCTGCAGAGGCGTGCGACCTCCTGGAGAACTATCTGGGGATAAGAAGAGCGTAGCGAGACCCGTGAGCGAAAATATACTCACAAGACTCATAACTGGCAAGTACTAGGCTGACGTTATAGCTCAACCAGGCTCTGACAGATCAGGCTTGTGATTTCCCAGAGTAGGAAGCCGGCCTTGTTGGTCCCACCAGAGATCAGTCCGTGTTAGAGGATCAGCGATGAGTGAGAATGTCTCTGTACAATTACATTGTTCGCAATATTCCATCAACATTCATCGGACGCACGGTGTGACAAGATCTCCTCTATATATTATACTTCAGATTTGTATATTATCTAAATTGTACATCTAGCAATCCAAAATATTTATTGCAACATATTGCCGTCACGTAATGACCGCATCTCAGGAAGCATACGCATGTGCCGAACCGAATCCATCAAACGTAAATTCTTGCATCAATTCATCGGCATCTTGCAGCTGGAAACTCCACTCCTGCCAAGACGAGTTTCCCATTAAGTCGTGTGGATCGAATACTGCAAGATTTGCCGCCCAATCTTCACCGCCGAAAATAATATGCTCGTCCAGCAGAGCCGTAGGAGTGACCGCAGTTGAGCTAGATTCAGTCGCGAATGTCTGTGAACTCGAGGTTGCAGAACTATTCGGGCCGAATGTTGAGGTCGTGTTGCCAACACTTGGGAGCGAAAACTGGTCATGCAGGTATGGCAAGCCTTTTGCTGACTTTGCCTGCTGCAGCTTGGCACACCGCAAAACGCCACCGACTATCTCGTGCCGCACGTACTCTGCAAATACTCGCACGTTACTGTTGGGCTTGTACGCGCCATAGTATGTCTCGCAGAATAGCTTTATCCACATGTGAGTCTTCACAAATGCCTGATAGAGTCTATGCACGTTGCATATGCTGGCGTCGTCATAGAGGAACGACAAATCCGGTGTTAGCCATCTCTCATCTCTACTTTCCTCGCAATCATTCTCTTTTCCTGGAGGAATAGGTGGCAGCGTAATATTTGGGTTGGCGTAGTAGGCTTTAAAGAGACCATTCATAACTAGGGCAAGAGGATAGAAGAAGTTCCGCAAGGAGAATGGTACCAACAGCCATTCAAATCCATCGAACAGCCGGCGGTGTTGCATGCATGTCGCCATCGTATCGAGCATCTTCAACGCACATCGTAACCTCGCTCGACGGAACGATTCGGCTGTCTCGAGATCTGGAGGAGCGTAGGACCTAAGAAGCGATAACTGAAGTCGCAAGAAAAGCAGCTGCAATATAAACTTCTGAATCAGGTTGTACGAATCCTGCAAGCTAGACACAGCGTTCTCGACCTGAACGACAGAAATCAGCGACTGGAATGAGCTGAGATGACTTTCCTCGAACTGATTGAGCTCATCCGCCAGAGTGTGGAACTCTTTCAAACTGAGGACGTAATCCGGTCGCATTATTCGCGACAAAATTGTCCGAGCAAGCAGGGCCCATTTAATGTGCGTGTGCATAAACGTCTGCGAAAATTGTTCGTAAGAGGCAACATTATCTGGAAATCGACGAATGCGATCCAATGCAGTATCACACATCTCAAGCGGGATGGCGAATGGAAGGGCAAGATCAAGGGAGCGGTAAGTGTCGAGAATGACAAGCTGGGACCACAGTATCCGCCACGTATCCTCCAACGTCGGTGGCATGCCATTTATCAACGAAGGATCTCGATGCAACCCCATGCTCATTGCCACCTGGCACATCATTCCCAGGAATCCCGCAGAATCTGAACCATCTGAACCGTCTCCGTCCTCTGGCGCAATTATCTGGTGTACGCGTATTCCAAGTAGCACCTGTGCTACTACGAGATTTGCTTTGCCCATGTAGTTCGTTTCTCGCAAACAGGACCACGCAAATGCCTGTAGACGCGGCCCGAATAAAACCGCAAGAGAATTATCAAATCCAGCATGCGCTGGTTCCCAGTCTGGCGTCAGAGACAATCTCCCCAGGCGGAGTAAGACAGCAAACAGAGCTGCACCGCGTATGTCATTTTTGCGAGTTGACATCCAGAATGGCTTATCGTCAGACGCACCAGAAGTGCCATTCTTCTCCCGACTCCTAGCTAAGAGGTCTTTCGCTTGCCAAAATTTGCGCATATCACATCGAAATACTGCGGGATTCACGATCGGAAACATGATGTTTATTGTTTGCATGAAACGGTCGATTAGGAATTCGCATATTGGACGATGTTCTAGGCGAGGAAATAGATCAACCGGGTCCGCGGCAACATTGAATATGTCTTCGACCCAATCTTTCATATCAGGCGGTATATATGAGACTTTGCGCGGAGGTGCGGTGTCGTGAGAGGTGTGTCCCTTCTCAGGTCCAGTCATTCGTCGGGGTAACCCGGCCGCCCGCGATTCCTGCGCTTTCCGAGCAAGAATTTTTTTCGCTTCTTCAACCTTGTTGAGACATTTCTTGATAAACTCGTCCTCCCGTATCGCTGCTACTCCAGAAAGTGGACCGAAATATGTTAAACGATTGTTCTTGATGCAGATTTCGGGCTGTACCACCCGCATGTCCATGGCACTTGCGGATACTGGCGGGGCGGGCAGAACATTCACAGATGAGGGCGTGTCTATCGTAGTTCCAGACGGCGTCGTGGAAGTTGCGGTTGGAATAGAGGACACGAGCTGGGGTGTAGATACTGGTGCTTGTGCTTTGTCACCTTGCGCTACTGGTTCATCCAGTCCGGAAATAGAGACACCTGCCTGGGCCAGGCGCTGCAAAACACTCTCCATCCGCTCCATTCGCATTTGCAGCTCTGTATACTCCGGTGTCGACTTCGGATCCAGAGAGTCTTTCCGCGGCCGTCCCTTCTTTGCCGGACGAAGATTTTCATCTGCTTGCGATGGCGTCCCGGCAGACAATTTAGGTGTGATAATACCATTCGGTTGCCGTTTGTGAGCTGGTGTGGGCTTCACAGACCGCGCGGATGCAGGGACAGCTGACTTCTGTGCGCGGTCGGTCACTTTACCGCTCGTCCAGGGCTTGACAGCGTAGGTACACATGGATGTCGTATCATGAGCGACACAGGCAGAGCATGGCTGATTTCTGTCGCACTGTTGCAAATGTTAACCAAATCGTAATATCAGAATGTCCCATGTGATGTCCCTAGTACCTTCAACTTTCGCTGCCGACACACAGCGCAAACGACCGGGATCCTTCTCCGCTTCCTGACCTCGCGCGGATGGTCCAAATCATCACTCAAGTCAGCCTGATAATGATGATGTTGTTGTTGTTGTTGTTGCTGTTGCTGCTGGTCCTGCTGTGCAGCATATGGTGGATGTAGCGCCTCTGATTGTTGTGTCGCCGAGTACGGAGGGGAATAAGGCGTGGCAGTCGGCTGGAGCAATGCTGAAATGCGCTGACTCCTCGTCTCCGACATTCGATGTGTGTCCATCAAATTTGGTAGCGGCGGCATTTGCGGGGGGGGCTGAATCATAGCCGGTAGACGCGGAAAGGTCGACATCTCGGAGTTTATAGAACCTCTGGCCCAATCTATTTAATGCACGCACAATCACGTATTAGCAGTCTAATTCACGATTTGTGACAGCTGCAGCCTTGCGAACGTAATCCGACACCTCTCGGATATCGACTGAGAATACAAATGTCGGCGGTGTGGGATAGAGAGATGTTGACGGGGCGGATTTAGCGTGATATGAGGCTATTTTCAATTTTCATGCCGCCACACTAAAGTATGCGCAGGGTTACGCAGGGTAACTGCTCTCGAGGAAATCCAGCCGAGCCGCAATGTCATCTCCTAGTCAATTGTCCTTACCTCTATCCTTAAAGAATTCCCCATGAAACATACTAGCCTACAATTTAGATAGCAGTCAATCCCAGAGTAAGAGAAACGATCGCCTACTAGTAAAGAGACGCTAAAATAACAAGCAAAATATGCAAAATATGCAAAATGAGGGGGCTTGCGATCGAGATGGGGCACGTAAAGATGCTGAACAGCCCTAACAAACGCCAAAGCATTGATCATATTCGCCGCCATACAATTGGTTACCACCGACGAATGCTCTTGAGATATAGATCGTGATTAGCGCCAGCCGGTCGCCGATGGAAACTCACTTTTTGCACCGCACTTTCGCCTATTCATAGAATTTACCAATTCTAATACTTATCAGAGATTGCAAATATATATTTGGTTTAGCTACATTTCGCTTCGTCTCGTTTCATTTTCTTGTCCTTTAAAGATGCTAATCACAGAAAGGCTATCAGGTACCTTAATTTAGTGACCAAAATTGCACTGTCTGGTCCCCTTCTACGGATACGAGCTGTCTTGCACTTCGCAAGTAATACAACAAATGTGGGTTGGCCATCTTTGTCGTATCACTCGCTTTGCATCAGATCTCCATTTTTGATTCTGCACAGTATCATAAACATTGACACCGCCCTCCGATCCTTTAAAGACCAACATCTTCCCTTCACTGTCAAGCCACTGCACGGCACCGGTCTCCAAAAATGGCCTAAACCGTCCTCCTCCTTCACTGCTGCGTAACTGCCACTTTTTTCCTGTATTTCTGTATATGGATTCCAAAAGTAGACATTGCCCTACCCACCAGCTACCAAACTATGCCCGTCGGGCCACCATGCCAGCGACCTTACAAAGCCTAACGAAATCTCTATCTTAGAGGTTAAACTCCCATCAATCACGCTATAAATGATGTACGTAGTTGGCGACCCGTTAGCGAAAGCAATGACTTTCGAGTCAGGTGAAAATGCAGCCGTCATTATCTGAGCACCGCTCGGCCCTATATCAAACTTCAGTTGTCCAGTCGAAGCGTCCCACAATTTAAGGGTCTCATCCCGACTCGCAGGTGCCAAAGTGGTGCTATCAGGACTAATGCCGATCCACATAATTCTATCCGTGTGCCCTTCCAACGTCAGTCTTTCTTCTCTCTTCTCCATGTCCCAAACCACTGTCTTGGGCGCCATGGCTGCACCAGGCGATGGAGCAAGATGTTCCGTAAATGTATATAAGCGATCTGCCGTCACCTATAAATGGGCAAGATCTCTCGCCCGCCAAGTCTCCATAAAGTACAGTGTTATCTCTGAAGCATGACGAGCATCGGCTCTCCACACTATCTCCTTCACTCCTCCAAGAGCTTGTCCGACTCGGCCTCGTCTCTCATCCACTCATGTCCCCTCACAAGCTCCTGCATCGCTGCTTCCGTCACCTTTGTTGCGAGGTCCCTCAATATCCACAGGTTCCTCTAGTTCAAAGCAGTCGACTCATCACACATATCCTCACACAAAACCGAGCACTGCCGAAATGGCCGACTAAAACGTCTATAACTCACACAGAACTACAGACGTCAAAAAACGGTCGAGAGCCTCGCCAATCCTGGCACCCCATATAGTTTCCATGACAAGTTCCCTGTCAAAAAAATCTACAGGAATGACCTGAATCGCCAAACATCGTATGGAGATCTTCGGGACGAAATCTCCGATACGAAGCCCCCCTATCGCCCTTGGAACTGACCCGCTGACATCCACTCCATCGCGTACGAGATACCATACCACATATAGTTAATATGACATATTATCAATGACTACCATCAGCAGATATATGCTTACCTCACGGGAGCTTTCGAGACCATCAGGTTCACTGGAATTACGCGTGACAAGTTCTACAAAAACTGCTTGTAGCTGGTCATACCAAATATGGCCCCCGAACACAACGGGTCAAAACGGTCCTTGGAGGTGCTCAAAAACACGTTCTTCATCTTACCATAAAAGTCTTCCCGCTCAGCGACGGTAAGATGTAGTGGCGGACTTGGGGTATTTAATTTATTCTTCTCTTTGAACGAAACCAAAATAACAGACTTGCGCCGAATACCCTCCGCCACTTCCGGGCCTTTTCCACAAGTACGGGTACTCCAACGACACAACGCCGACAAACACAATCCTCGGCACCAACGGATCCGTGCTACTAAATGTCGATCGATCAGGTCGCATATCGATATTAGGCTCCAAGGAATGAATCGTAAGATTGCCTAACCGTTGCACGGAATCAACAACCTCAACAGGCAATCCTTCACGTGTCAGGATCGCTTTCGCGTGAGTTAAAGTAAGGTCAGCGAGAGATTGGCATGCGTATGAGCATACGCGACCTCTAGGATTAACTATCGTGAGAATTCCCTCGTCGTAGTCGTAATCCAAGTGGCAGCTATATTGCATTAGACTTGCACAACCGACAAATTATTTCGCAAACTGTGGTAACACGTACGGATAATAGAAGTCTTTCTCGAGGAACTCTTATGCAACTTTTTGTAGAAAGTGTAACTAACGTTAATTTGGAGCTCTCGGTTCGGTTCACATCGGAGGATGAACTCGCGGGCGAGTTGAAGACGATGTTTTCCTGTTTCTTGCATCGCAGTTATTGAAGCACTTGATCATGATATACTATTTTACTGTAGAACTGATAATCAGGAGTCACGGACAACAGATTGACGGCTACATTTATGATCGGCAAAGATGGAGACGTGACCAATTACAGCGACGTAGTCGCAACACTTGCCCATTCCTTACTAGTCGACAAGCCCGATCTTCGTGCTACAGAATACGACTTCCTTTTTACGCGAGAGACAGGAACCTCCCACTGGACGGTATTGCCTGCGTCACGGTGACACGCTGGCAAGACATGCTGGCAGCATGTTGATCAGGACGAATATACGAACTATCTGCTTGCTCCAGTGCTGCCAGAAGTCAGAGATCCGTGATCGTGGTGGTTTTCGAACCTACCCAGAGGAAGTCTTATCCAGCGCTCTCTATCATGGCTTTAGATATTTTGTCAATTCCTGCGATGTCAGCAGAGACTGAGCGCTTGTTTTTAAGTGCAAAAAATTACAATTGCAGACCGTAGGAATAGACTCGGAATCGAAGGAAACCTGACTTTCATTCACCAATGTAGATTATGATGGGTCCTTTAAGTTACTTTATTAATTATTATTAAGTCCAAAATGGTCATGAGACTGGAAAGCCAGTAACGTAGGTATGCAAATGCCTGAAATAAGTTGTATCTACGTCTTGTAGGTCATCGGAGCAATTCATATGCCATATGGGAGACGCTAGTCCCAGTTGCTCCCCTATATTATTGTTTCAACGCAAAGCGACTCGGTCAAAGTGGATATGCAATACTGTGACTCGTGCTGCCAGAATTCAGGAGTCCCTTCGCGAGTGTCTCCATCGAGCCGTCATAGTAACTCGCACAAGTTGTGACATGTGTAAAGTTTGTGTGAGTAGGGTCGATGATTAATTCTATAGGGATGGCACCCAAAGCACACATACTAAATCGCGCAATGGATGCGGTCAATGCAAGCGACGGCGCGTTAAATGCGATGAGCAGGGTCCACCATGTACGAATTGCATTACCCGGGAACTAGAATGTTGCTACTCGAATTCTGCTTCATCGCAAACCTTTCCTGGAGCGAAGCCCAGCTTGAATCTCGATCGTTCAGTCTCTCCGCGGTCTAGCTCAGCATATTCTACCACGGCTCCTCCGGATACCTTTGCAAGTGTTGAACAAAGCATTAGATCGGCCTGTGGTACTACTGCAGTGTCTTGCTCGCCACGAGAAGGCTGAAAGAACTTGAACTGATGCACCAGTGGTGCACAAAAACATGCTACAGTTTCACATACAGCTTTGCTCCTGTGTTCCAAGAGTATGTAGTGGAAGAGGCGCTCAAGCATGACTTTCTCATGGGATCTATACTGGCACTGGTCACTCCACAAATCGACTGAGATAAATGACCCAGTCGCCGCGGGTACTTACATCGGCACAGCACTACAGTACCAGAACAATGCGGTCCCCAATTTCCGCACTGCTCTCTACAAAGTCACACCATCAAATTGTGATGCCGTTTTCGCTTCTTCGATATTGACGATGGCTTACACGGTTCTTCAATCTTCCCTGCCCTCTGGAAGCAACGCACGTGCCAAATCGCCCATTGAAGATATCTTACCATTGTTTGAGATGGTGAAAGGTATTGCCTCTATTATTGAGGTCAGCCGCCAATGGCTCGACAGAGGCCCGCTGGGAGTAATGCTTGAGTCCCAGCTCCAGGCCTCTGGAGGTGATGACGCGATGAGTCCAGTTCGACATTTATATAAGTTAAACGATATTGCCACTGGTACCATGAACTTCTCTCTGCATAAGGTTTACAGCAGTGCCATCAAAGGGTTGGAGAAATGCTTCACTGAAGATAAAAGAAAGGCTATTCCATGGTTAGTCATGGTAGGGGATGAATATATAAACGAATTCCGTAGAGAAGAACCACTGGCGTTACTCATTTTTCTCTACTGGGGTGTTCTTCTTGATCGACTGGATGAGCTGTGGTGGGCAAAGTGTTCGGGAAGAAGATTTGTGGAGAAGTTTTCAAAGTGCGTGCTGGGACACGGACAAGAGTGGGACGAGGCTATACGTTGGGCGCAAGCACAAGTTGATTTATAAGTATTTGCTCACTCCACTCTCGAGACAAATATCTTTGAATAATCACGAAGTGTCTGTAGACGTCAAATCTAGAAGTGGAAGCTAGAGCAACACGAGAAACCATGGTCCTTATTAATTGATATTGCCAAAGCCCTGCTGAGGCGTAAGATATATCGAGGTGATTGTATTGAGTAGTATCTAATTCAAGTACCTCCCTTGAATTAAAAGAGGGAATTTATTTGAGTTAGGAAAATACTAAATAAGCTTTGTCTATCATACGAGTCCGCTGAGAGATTGCCAGTGTACAACGATGATCAGAATTAGTTAAGCAGGTGTCGCAAATTCATGTATATCGCGAACCAGGAGGGACGGTGTTCTGTTCAGTATTCTAGAAGAATCTTATTTTGTAAGCTAAATTGTCGTTGGATTTTTTTTTTTTTTTTTTTTTTTGACTTTAATATTAATTCAATGTTCTCTAAAATGCAGTTTTATCAGCAACATCGTGATATCGAATTACTATACCAAGTTCCGTTGTATCCAAAAATATGATCTCATATAATATTAAAGGGGCTCCATAGGTAAGGCTCTGGATCGTTTCAAAGCTGTGATAATGCGAGATTTTTCAAAGCTTTTGCCGCTTCTTTTGATATAAAAGTGGCACCAATGTTAAGGCTCAATACTGCATAACTACAGTATGAGCTAAAATATAAAATGATGCGAGAGAAAAAAAAGGGCCATCATCAACAATATCATACAGCTTATCCTCTATCTTAAATAGTCCTCCAGCCGAAGGCCACCTACATTTTTACCGAGCATAATATTTTATACCCTTAGCTATTGCAAATATAAGTTTTAAGAAGCTTTAAGCGAGTCTTACAACCGTGGGCTGCCGATAGACTAATGGAAAGTCTAATCATGGGGTCGACCGATGCTTATGCTTCTGGTGACAGGCACCGAAACCCAGCCAAGAGCTAGTTCTTCATTCATTTCTCGTTCATTTCTCGTAACGGGTGGGTTGCAAAAGCGAGAACGAGAACGAGAACGAGAAGGGGTGTAAACGAATGAAATTTTTGCTTATTTGTACTCGCAGAATTTCTATTTATTCGCAAGAATAAGCTGGGTAGCAGACTTTTCTGGCCGGCGATACGATATGCGATATGGGCAAAACCCGGCGATATCGTATCGTGTCCAGCCCTAGCCCGGGGGAAGTGCACGTTCTAGGAAGTCCAAATTCCATTGCGGCACACTACGCAAATGTTTGCGAGGGCGTAGGGAGACTAACTACCGAAATAGCTGTAACAGCTGGAATTACACACTGGGAATAACTCGACAGCGCATACATCGACGTCAGATGCCCTCAGCACCCTTCCTCTTTTACTTCTAGCGTAGCGTCTGTAAGACCCTAACCCTGTGGTGACCGGACCGGAGAGTTAACTATCTTTATCCCGGGTACCAAAGCACATCAAGGCTCACTATTATAAGCCACCGACGCACAGGTTCGTCGAGACAGAAAACTTGAAATTGCCGCTGACTCCTGACACAGGGCCCTTTATAGGCAGCTGCCCTCTACAAGCTGTCCGACCTTGACCTCTTCGTCAGGAAACTGAGAATGGTTGACGACGAACCTGAGCGTAAGTTGATTGAAAAATTGGGCATAACGTGTTTGGCAAGCGAGCGGATCACCTCTTGACTTTTTTTCCCACGCCTTCTACTTCAACTTTTTGTAACGTAATAGCCATGGTCCAAAACGATCAAAGTAAAGAAAGGAAGGGTACCAACTTGCACAACTGCAGGACACACGCCAAAAAAGAAAACGCGAAGTTCCTAGGTCGTATATTACTTCTAATACTATTTCGACCGGAGCAGAAGGCCTACGGCAGACACCACGTCAGGAAGAAATGGTCCAGGGCGAGAACCAGGGCACCCCAGCTCTAGATGCAACGAGTAATAGCAGACGATGTGGGCGTTGCAAAGAGGTCGGACATAACTCTCGTACATGTAAACTGGATAAAGAATAATTTTTAATTCGCTAAGTTATAATATTATTTAACTTACCGATCGGCACGGATAAGAATTTTCGTTATCCGTATCCGTATAATCTAGGGCAGCGTATAGTTATCCGTATCCGTATACATATCCAGAAGAAATGGGCTTATCCGTATCCGTATCCGTCATATCCACGGATATCCACCTAGGAATGACAAAATATGAATGAAAGATATTACAACCATCACTAACACGAAATATAACGTTCAACTGACCGTCGTATAATCGTTAAGATCGATCCGGCGATCCATACATATGAATCCGGCTCACCTTGCTCTGCAAATGAGCTGGTCTAATATACGTAATGGATCGGTTATATTTAGAATTACAAGCTGTTATTGTTACGGACAATCAGGGTTAGGGTAGTGTGGCTTGGAAACGGCGCTGCGTATGCTGGACGACATTACTGCGTTCCTCGCAAAGCTACTGCGTAAACCAGGTTGTGCCTTATGACTATCTATTCCCGACACAGCCGAAAAATTCAATACCTCCCTCGGTAATATTTGCTTGATAACACGGATATCCGCGGATAATGTCCATGGATATGACTAATCAAGATTGCTTTATCCGTATCCGTATCCGTAGCTGCCTAATGTCTATCCGTATCCGTAATTTTGACGGATATCCGCGGATATATCCGTTATCTGTGATCCGTGGCGATCCCTAATTTAACTTCGCTGTGGATTGCTATTTAGAAAAATAAATGGAATGGTCTTTAGTGATCCGCTCACATGCCGAACGCGTTACCTGAAGAAAATAACATTTAGCCGCTGTTTTGGTTCCTGGTGAAGTTTATTCGACAGCGGTCAGCAAATGCTGCAGTGTTGCTGTGGAGACGGAACGATTCTGTTACGTCATTGACGTGACGTAGAAGCCGACGCCATTCACCAACGATCTCGCTTCAGTTTTAATGCCCGTCAGTTTTAAAGTTGAGGAATGGTAATTGGAAAATCTGTAATTCCTCAGCGCTGATCCTTACTGCTGGACTACCAGAAATATGTTCAGTCTCGACTTCATTGTGACTGTCGTGGCTATCGTCTTGAGTGGTACAATCTTACAGCACGTCCTTCTGTCGGCGGCAACAGATGAGCCACCATTCATAAAGGGCCCTGTTCCTTTTCTCGGTTCCGCACTCGCTTTCGCGAGGGACCCACAGCCGCTCCTACGTAATCTCCAACAGAAATACGGGCGAATCTTTACAGTCTATGTCGCCGGCCAACGAATGACCTTCCTTTGGGATCCGATCTTCGGCAACCGACAAGCATGGAATAACACAAGCTGTCTCTCCCTTGGGCTCTTCACGCAATACATTGTGCAATCGCTCTTCGGATTCACCAAATCCGTAGTTGCCGATCTCGAATTTCTAGACCAACTTGCGAAAAAAGTTATAGCTGTCCTGAGCTCAAAACCGTTGCTGGCAGACATCATTAAGACTTTACAAGCGACGTATCTCAGTCTGGTCGACGACAACTCACGATACGCGAACTGTGATGAGGAAGTTATCAACTTGTATGAGTATTGTCGGCATAACGTGTACTATAGCTCAGCGAGGGCTCTGTTCGGACCGGGATTTCCATTTGAAAAAATTTATCAGCCGTATATCCGCTTCGAAGACCACATCACAAAGTTCCTCAAACTGTACCCCCGATTTTTGAACAAAGAAGGATACAATGCGCGGCAGGAAGTGCTGGACGAACTAGGTTCTTTCTTCGCGGACCCTCATCGCGTATCGCAATCCTCAGTCCTTGTGCGCTCGTTATATGACATCTTCATGGCCAGCACGCACAAATCTTCCGCTGATTTCGCAGGGTATTTCTTCGCGATAATCTTTGCCTCCAAATCGAACTCCGTTCCGGCCGCGTTCTGGGTATTAGCGAATATAGTCGCAGATGCGGGACTCAAGGCCGAAATCGAGCGAATAATTGCGACACATTATGACCCTGAGTCGGACGAGTTTGAGTGGACTGCGCTGATGGAAGATCCGTTGATTATGTCGTGTTTTAAAGAGACTCTCAGGCTCAACACGAATATCTTATCAGGACGACTCGTAACGCACGATCTCACACTTAAAGTCGCGAACCAGTCTGAAGACGACTCGAAAAATGTAAGGTTACGAGAAGGGAGCACGATTCTGATGCCATTGGACATGTTACATTGGAATCCGGAGGTGTACCCGGACCCTATGAAATGGATCGGCAAACGATTTTTGGACGAGAATAAAGGCGTTTTGATCCGTAATGCAGATAAGTGGCGTTCCTACGCACCTTGGGGCGGCGGTGGTCATATTGTATGTCTTCTGTGCTTCCTTGTTATGAAATATTTGCTTAACGACAGTGGATAGTGCCCTGGACGACATCTCGCAGTTTATGAAGCGGTTATACAATTAGTCTATACACTCGCCCGGTTTGACGTCGAACCGATCGAAGATCTGCCGGCGCCAATTATCGGCGATCGTTACGGTGCGGGGATGTTAAAACCTGAACGAGGGTATCATGTTAAGTTTACGAGACGCAAGGCGCCGTTGATGTCTGTTGTCTGAATATGTATGAGGCAGAGGTGTTGATTCTCAGCAATGTATTGAATACATTCGGGATTTGAAGTACTAGACATCTACGGAATTTCCTCAGCAAGGGTTCAAAGGAACATGATTGATTTCTGCGCTGAGGGGAGTTTATTTTCAGTTTGGTCGACATTTCGTATATGGAGGACGGTCAGGTTTGCGACTAATGGCGTTGGACATGAGGGATCTTAAATCTTCAATTTTAACAGAAGAGTCATTCTCTATCACAATCGTTATCCGCTAGTAGAAGGCAAGTCACGAATGGCCATCGCAATACATCTGATACATCTGTGCAAGACCTGACATCATCATATGTGCTAAACTTGCCCTACAACATGCATTAACCTCACGCTATTCAAATCTAAGCTTGCATATTACATCCGCAGTGAAGTTCTTAGGAAAACAGTACCGCAATGACTCCAACAACTGGCCAGACACAGCCAAGTTTGCAAACGACATTGGCAACTGCAGCGGAAGACGAAGTAGCAGCTGGAGCTGCAGTGCTGGACGTATCCGCTTCAGTAGTGACATCCGTCTGGGTCGCCGTCGCGATACTCGTGATGGAACCGGTAGTGGCAGCAGCGGACAGAGAATTGGTAGATGAGCTCCCGTTTTCAAGCGAGTCGTAGTAGGACGAGTACGTCACGTTGAAGCATGGGATTGAGGACGTGCTAAAGTCGCCCGTAGGGACAAAGGTGATGTCGGCGCAGACGTAGTGAGTAGCATTCGCGCTGTCGTCCTCGGCGATGTACATGAGTTGGAACGTCGCATTGCTGCCGGCACTGACGGTACCGTTCTGGTCAGGAACGTAGTAACACATATGTCCGGCCTCGAGCTCGTCGACCTCAATGATGTCAAGGAACTGTGTGATAGAGACAGCGTCATCGTTGCCGTAGTAGATGGCAACATCAATATCCCAGGCATTGTCCTGCAGCACCAGTGAAACAGCACCGTCAGTGAGCGGGAACTCAGTGCGATTCACAGCATTGGTCGGGGAACCGCAAGGAGTGTTGTCCCGGTCATCCGACCATTCTCGGTCCGGGGGCCATAGGAACGCGGCTGGGCCCATCTCCTGGGCGCCTGTCTCGCCATGAGCCTGAGCAGCGACAAGACCTGCGGCAGAGGCAAACACGAAAAGTGAGCTTGAGAAGTACATGACAATACAATTCTGCCTGCGCAAGTGGTGAAGACGAATGAGGCAAAGCGAAGGGAGAAGGGCGAATGGATAGCATTATATGGACGCGATGCAGGCGCGGGCCTGTCTAGGTGGATAGACCAAACATAGACAAATCTGTTGCCGGCAGGGTGATTGACCGGTAAGTAGCTGACAAGCGCCATGCCTGTTAACGTGCATCTGCATGGCTTTCAACGACAACCGCTAGGCGTCATGGCGTGGTTTCTTGTTGTACACCTCCGGTTGGTCTGACATGCCCATTCCACTAACATTTCAACCGAGTGTTGCATCGGTTATACGTTGCTATCAATTGTTATTATATTTTGTATCTTCAGTTATGAGGGTTTCGGAGAATACATGAATATTGTATCGGGTTGCTGACAGTCAGACTTCAGTGGTGCCATCAGCAATATCGCTCGACGAGCGTCGAGTGATTGTCGGCCAGACTGCACTTGAGTTTCGAATATAAAGTTGCGCGAAGAACAATTATCTATGGTCTAGAGCGGACTGTGCACGTTGATGAAGAGCGAGCGAAGTTTAGTGCGTTTAAGGTTAGATGAATTCATGTGGTTTATCTAATCAATCTAATCGCATCAGGCCGATGGGTGCGCATAGGGTTAAAGCAGCTGCATATCTCCACTTCATCACGCCGACATTGATCTAGAATGAGCTCGTATTGCAATTATCGCCAAGCTCAGCTCTACAGGCATGTGGTCGTTATCGGCCAGTCCTGGCTGCGGATCGCTCTGCAGTCCTATCGTCTTTCCGAATCCTGTTGCATTCTCGTGATACGTCATAATCCCTTAGATGTCAGATATTAAAACTGTAAGTATCTTCAACATGAACTGTGCGGATTAGCCCAGGAAAATCTGTCCATCTACAGAAGTTAAAACCTAAGTAGTAGATGCGGGGTGGGACAAAGCGAGGCTCCATTGCATTGTCTCGACCGCTCTAGGCTAAACGAGCGACAGCGCATCAATGTCCTCATCGGACGCATCTGATCCCGCTCGTCTGCAATGCTCTTAGCCAGTCCTTACTCAGCGTAACGGGATGTCATACTAGCTGGTGGGACCGTCGGGTCCCTTGGGCTCCACATTTCTGATCGCATCCTGCGGCAGAAATCTCCTGCCTTCGTCCTTGTTGCAAATTATAAAGAAGGCATACTTTTTTTGCATATATTGGTCGCTCATTTCGGACTGACCTTCCTCCCTGCAGACTGTTGCCAGTCGTTAAATTGAAATCATCCTGTCCGCATGAGGTTCTCAACGGCATTTGTCACACTCGCGTCGGCAGTCATCGTCATAGCAGGCGACACAACAATCGTGACAATGTCATCCGCACAATGGAAAACGATAGCACCAGATGGCAGCATAACGACTTTCACTCCAAAAGTCTATGCTGGAGTGACCGTATATGGTTCGCCAACGGTCACGGCTACGGCTTCAATATCCAAATGGGTATCGTTGGATATATCTGGCAACCCTTACGACATGACCGCGACCACGACCACATCCGGGACCGTCACCTCGACTACCAATCCTTCTCCAACACCAGAATTGTCTGACAAGCTCTTTTATCAAGAACAGTCGCCAGTATTAGGATGTTGGGAGAGCCGCCTTCCTCCGCCAACAATAGACGGTCTCCCATTCTGCACCCCGCAGAACGGGACCGAGCTCGTTGTTGGAGAAACTTATTTCGTGACATGGAACCCCACCTGGTTTGGAGGCGGTATAGATGACGTTTTGCACGTCACGCTGCAGGGCCGAAGTGTCCCGATTGACGACGATAATGACGAAATATTTCGGGTGCGCATTTCACGATCCAAGTCGACGTCGGCCACACTGACGAATATGTAGACTGATTCTATCATAAACGCTTTTGGATTCTACCCGTTGACAGTGGAATACAATTACACGACTTTCTCAGAAGGCGGTTATTTCTACCTCAACATTATCCCAGTGATACAAGACGGTACAAATGCAACTCATACAGGAACAAAATCTGGCCCTTTAATGCGGTTCATAAACACAAGGCAAGACGGAATTACAGAAATCACTCGGGTTCCATCCGACAATGTCAAATCAGCCAGCCTCATCAACGACGGCGACTCTTCGTCGGGCGGCGGGTTATCCCGGACCATCAAAATCGTTATCGCTGTCATCATTCCTGTTGCCGTAATATTTGTCTAGGGAGTAATCTTGTATATGATATTTTCCCGTAGAAAGAGCGACCGCTTTCTTTTTCATGCGCGGGGATACGCTACTGGAAGGTCAAGGGCGGAACGCACCATAAGACGAAACAACCACGCTAGTTCGAGCATCGAGTTGGACACTTTTGGGGCTCCGCGCCGGTAAAATAGTTGCCGGGCTGGCCCATAATCTTTTCAAGAGCCTCTCATGTTACTGAGATTTGTTACGACCCTGTGTGCTCCATAGATGACTACAAACCGTCTTGCTTTTTGACGATTGAGTGTCAATACAGCATGTTTACAGTCATTTTATTTAGCAATTGCGGATTTAATATCAAGTTTAAATCGGTAAATACTTCAGATTTGCTGGGGCGTATTAAAGCCGTATTTAATTCTAAGTAGCCAAGTATATAGCCCACACGGTTTGGAGTTCTAGAGGAAGCAGTAAACTCATATATTACAGAGTATTCTTATAAACGGTTTGCTCTTTTCTTTTACTTACAGCCAGATATGACACATTCGCGAATGAACGGTGATACCCACAAACAACGTGCACAGGAAGAAAAAATTAACAGAGCAAAAGCTGAAAGTCGCAACGGCACTCAAAATCTAATAAAACGCATACCAAAGCCAGATATGTCAAAACACAGAGTCACAAGAAACAGTAATCAGCAAGAAAGTCCAGCAACGACCACGGAGTAGCCAGATATCACAGAAAACCGTTGTTGCAGCCAACTCGAAATATAACAGATCAGAGTAAAGTATTCAGGGTTCTGAAAAAAGGCATGGCTGCAAATCATTAGCAAAAACTAAATATTCTATCCAGCATACTCACACAATTGTAATGACTAAGCTGAAAAGGATATATCTCCATAGAAAGCCGAAGGTCTCGGAATATGTTTTCTCTAACCTCTCTACAATTGTCACAGGAAGAGGAAGGATAATGCTCAGGATTGGGCCAGGTTTTGGGATTGCATCGCAGAAATTGTTAGTTGCACAGACCTCGTCACTTCGACCTTCAGTACTCTGAATTTTACCGGTATGCTCCGCCGATATTCCCACAAATTCTCCCCTAGCACCATCACCAACTTTCGATGACTGTGAAGCGGACTCGTCGTTGGATCCTGTCATAACCATAACGTGTTCTGTCCGGCTGATCACCCTGATGGGGCAAGTCGTATGTGTCCTCATAGGAACTGCATCCAATTGACACTCCCGCTTATCCTGTTGTTTGTCCAGAAGCAAGCCCGGTTGTGCGATGGCGCCTCGATGACTAGAGTCACCATGACTAACCCCAAACCACTGCTCCTCTGAATAGGCCCCATTACATCTCACGTAGTCACCCTTAGAATCGTGATCGTTCTTCGTCATATTCTCCTGACTCCGCCGTCCAATCCGCGAGAGACATGGCTTTTGCCAATGGGTCCAACCTTTACTGATCCAAGCTCTCGGCAGACTTTCCAAGACGCCATGCTTATCATCTTCGACTTTCCGAAACGTGAGGACTCGAACGTGGTTTGAAAATGAGACTCGCTTCTCGCTAAATGGATCATTCTCGCGCTTGATCGCTATGGATGTATTGCTGGTGCTGTTGGCCGAACTTGGCGATGATATAGGGATTCGCGATCCCTGTGTTGATTGTGGATACTGCCGCGCACAAGATCGCAACGCATAGTTTCGATTGGTGATAGGAATAGGAAGTTTCGAATACATGTGCCGATGTATAGCTTTGAAGTCTAGGGCGTGCGGGCTGATGTTTAGTGTGGCAGGAGATCGAAGGATCGATCGAGGCCGTGATGCAGCCGCATTGCATTCTTTCGCATACTGACCTAGCAGACTTGTACCAGCGCGACGTCCGACGGTAGCTGGGTCTCGATCTTGTGGAGGTTTGCCGGTCGGACTAGGCGTGCTAGCGTTGAGAGAGCCGACGGCAGGGCGCTTTCTAGTTGGTGACAACCTTGGCGACCGCCAGCATGATGACTGATCAGACACGCTCACAGTTGATTCCTGCTTATCTCCATAATCATATCCGCTTCTGCAACCATGCTACATGCAACGCTACCGCGTCAGCAAGGAATCCAAGCTTCATGATCGAAAATAAAAACTCACCGGACGAAAATAGGACATTGCTGATTTTATTGTTGTTTCTCTGTCAAATTCCAGGTAGCGTGTTTTAAACTCGTGAGCATTTAATGCCGCTCGCATGAGATAAGCAGCCGTACAAGTGATTGTCACAGCGAACCGGATGGTGTCACGTCGGTTCTGTATGCAAACGTATTAGAACTCCCTTGCGCCTTCTGTAGACGTCGGGTAGCCGGCAAATTTAGCTATCATGTTGTCGGGTTAGCCAAACGGCGAATGAATTGGGATAAAATGTCGGGAGAAATCGTGGGGTAAGTTGGGATTGCAAGCCAGGCCAGCTTATGAATTATGAACGAGAATGCCCCACACTGACAGACACCGCAGACCACCATAACAGATATTATCAGCGGTATCAAAATTGTTCACATCAGCAAGGCAAGTCAGAGCAAACAAACAATAAACATATAAAAAGATCCACAAACAAACACGTTAGGTCAATGAGATTTCAGGATTAGGGTTTGTTTTTAAGCTACATTACTGGTTTGGGGATTTGCTGGCATTGATCACCTGACTGGATGGCCAAGCTGGTTAAGGCGTACGGCTGTTAACCGTAAGATCGGGAGTTCGATCCTCCCTCTGGTCGTTTGTTTTTTTGGCTTCCTTTTGATTAGTCGAACTTATTTATAGCCTTACTTTCTTTTGATTAGTCGAACATATTTATAGCCTCTTATAGCCTCTTGTAGGCATGTTTACTTTTAGGTGCGTGTTGTATTATTTGTCGAGTCATGAATGAAGTTATCGTACGCAGCAGCAATTAAGACACCAGAAACGATTCTAGTAAAATGATACAACAGTACAAAATATTCATATTCATCCGTCGCAACTTCTTGTTTTTCCATGGTCAGCTATTTCTACATGTCCGACAGCGTTACAGAGCAGCCAATCCCAAAGAGACTAATGCCATTCCCAAGAGACTGCCCGAAACGACCGCACTGTTGGCAGCGGCGCTGGATGAACTAGCAGCAGCGGCAACGCCGGAGGTTGTGGCCGAACCGGACTCCGACTCGGACGCGCCGAGCGAGCCCATCCAGGGACCAGAGCTAATTCCCGTACTATTTGTGCACTGGCTCGAGGCTTCTGCTCCTTGGAGTGAGATGGAGACATCGGCGCACTGGAGAAGTTAGCAAAACGAGCCGCGACAGGTATTCAAACAATTTGGACAATTTACGTTGTAGAGCTCGCCGTCGTCAGAGGAGTAGATGACCTGGATGGTGCCATTCAAGCTACTGGATCGGCTTGACGGATATACGGAATTGGGGATGGTGACATTGGGCAGGCAAAAGTTACCGGCGCCAATTGCGAAAAAGATGGGGACGAGAGTGACATTGAAGTCGTCGTTCGTAGAGCAGTCGGACGAGGACGGGCAGAACTTGATCTCGATCCCAGAATCAGAGTGTGAGCTCGACGTCGCCACAGGGCTGCCGTCCGGATTGAACAGCGTCCGAGCGGTCGAGAAGTCGTTGAGTCCACCGCAAGGAGCGGTGGTCTGGGTCTCGTGGTTGGACCCACGTGAAGTGGGGTAGACGAGGTTGAAATGTCCAAGGACGGGAGCCGAGAGAGCGAGTAGGATCGACGAGGTGGTGGTGAACCGCATGGTGTTGCACGTAAGGGTGTGTGGAGAGGACCGACAGGAGAAAGAAACCGACAGGAGAAAGAAGGGCTTACCGTCTGTATATTATGCGATAGAGACGGCGAGAGCGCAAGACGGCGGTCAAGTGCATATAATTGTCGGCCCCGGCCACATATGCGAGCACGACCGGTATCGATCAACAAACACGCGCATTGGCGGCCGAACTGTTCTCGCTATATCAGACGCGGTCTTCCTCGGCTGTTAAGGTTCGCGGTTGGCCAAGATCGGCGATATGTCAAGCTCCTGCATATTAATTTGCTCTTTACAACTCAATTACCGCTCATCTAGATGCGGCCACTAATTCCCGATCACAGTAATTGCTCAGCGGAGAATCGACCGGCAGCTTCTGGACCAATTTGCTTTAGCTCGTCGCTACATGCGGCAAATTGTGACAGTGGCTGGTGTCGACGATGGAATGTTGAAACCTTAAGCTGATTATGCTAACCCCTTAACAAGCCACATCTCTGCTGCAGCCAACTAGTTGGGTCTTGTGGCGGTGCGGACAGAAAAACGAGCAAATTTCCATTGACCAATGTCGGCCATGCTGCGGCATCGGAGCCGAAATCACTAATCCAGCGGATAGTGAACTGAGATAAGTTAAGATTAATTAGATTCTATTAAATTTACGAGTACATTTATTGACAAAACCTGACCATGCCCATAACAATCCACTAATATTAAACTCACCCCGGCAATATAAGTCCATATGCAGCCGAGATGGTTAATGACCGGCAAAATTTGATGAAAATCGGCCGAACAGCAGTTCGCCGAGAAAAATTCCGCCCAGGACCGAGAGAAAGTAGCCGACATTGAAAGTCATGACGGCCAACATCCTGTACAATATTTGTTAGTAGATGCGTTGAGCTTGAGAGACCTGAGGAAACGTACAGTAGATAAGAGACAGCAGAGAGGACAAGCTGGATGAGAGAGAGCGGGACATCGACCGAAACTCGCCATGGCCGAACGTTGCGGAACTGGAGCGGGTGTTCGGACTGGACAGTGGCTTCGGCGGCGGATTTCTCGAGACTGTCAGCGTAGGTGTCGGTCTGTAGATGATTGGTCGTTGTCGCGATGTTTCTCATGTTTAGAAGGGTACGCGCACTGAAGTAGCGTTCGGTCCGGTGCTTGAGAACGTGCAGGAATCTGTACATGACTGCAAGCACAATGAGGAAGATGCAGATGCCAGCATACTGTCCGGTTGATGACGGCGTCCATCCCGTCGCGAAGAGGAAGTCGGAGGCCGAAGTGTGGAAGGACATGGACGACATCGACATACTGCTACTCATATCCATGCCGTCCATTGACGAGGACGACGACGAGGTTGGCATGGCCATGGCCATGGTCGTCGAGGTGGTCATGGCCATCGACATCGTCATAGCCATCATGCTGTGATCCATTGAGGTCGTAGACTGCATTGTCGGCATGTCAAACATTGCCGATCCGGACGAGGACGCCATGTCGATATTATTGTTGTTATGGTGGTGTTGTTGTTGTTGTTGTTGTTGTTGTAGTGTTGCTGGTGTGTGAGGAGGACAGAAATTGCGGACGACTTGGTTATGTTTCCGAATTCTCTTGCCTGCTAAGTCCGGCACCGGCGGCATCGGCCACTTTCCTGCCACCACTGACTGACACCCGCACTTCTCTACGCAGTCTAGCGCCGCGACCTATTATGATGACCATAGTCGACAGCTCAAAATGCAATTATAATTACTCGTGTTCTGGACCAACTAACTGTTCCGCCATCTGCAACTCGTTTGCGGGCGGGCTCGAATCCAGCCACCAGCCACGATGAGCCGCACGCGGCACTGGCCAGTGAAGTGTGGCGGTGGAGCACAATCGAGCAAATATTGTCCGGTTCCGGCATAGTGCAGGAAGTGTGGCTTGTGATTCGCGAGTGCGGCTAAATCACGGTGATTGCAAGCAAACTAGACTATTGTTATCTGCCTTCCAGCTGCTCTGTGCAGTTGAAATTATGCTCAGTTAATTTCGGCGACGAGAGTCCAACACCACGGCCGGAACAACATTGTTAGCCTAACAAGTATCATCCCGGCAGTCTAATTTGCGCGTTCTCGCCTTCTCTCACGAAACCATATCGAGCAGCAGCCACAGACTGTGCGGCGGTGGCCCTCCAGTAAAACCTATACATCGTCAGAAAATTCCATCTTGACTTGTCATCGATATCTCGTCACGTTTCGCTGTCCGCTGAATACCAGTTACCTCTATTCGTCGATAGTCATCGCCACTAGCTAACTACCTGACCGTGTTTAGCAAGTCTGTGGACAGTCAATCGCTTTATCGCCCACCAAAACAAACACGAATACGAAGTGTGAGGGGTTTGACAGCATAGCCCCAGTGGCGCATTCATATGATCTCGATCTCAATACCACGTCAATGACCTCTATTTAGCATAGTCAGAGTGCGACGTCTGTAACTGCAACCGCATTTGGGGAATTTGATAGATATATACTTCACCGATATTCAACAACACAACACAAAACATGGCAAGGTACAATTTTGCAAACATGGGCGAAGGTCGGTTCAATCCCGATGGGTCTCCGCGGCCAGGATACCTGGCCAAAATGTACTGGGCGGTTATTGGCGGTTTTCTATGTATTGCCCTGCTGTTGCGCATATTTGACGTTGGGCTGGCATTACACCGGTATGTTTGTCCACGACCGTTCCAGGCTCTGGTTGCACTGACGATCTTAGGAAACGGAGCTTGAATGCGCGACCAAGATTCGTATTGGCAAGACTGCACGCGACGTTCACATCGATCGCTCGAGTCGTCACCTATCTCACTCCTCCTTTTCTCCAACGATACCCAGGCTTTATATATTTCCCGTCTGTCGGCCGCATGCTACTAGTTCTATCCTACTTTGGCTTACTCATCGGACTTTTCTTTTATCGGAATCCCATAAATAATCCCAGATCCTGGGAAAATGCGGCCTACCGCGCAGGATGGCTCACCATCGCCCAACTGCCGCTCCTAGTCTTGCTTTCCGTCAAGCGCTTATCCGTCATCAGTCTCATCACTGGCTCCACATCCAGCGTCACGCTAAACTTCTTCCACAGATGGGTTGCCCGTGGACTGCTCCTCACGGCCACTCTACACATGTTTTACACGATGCGTTACTACGCCTCCTTCGAGTTCTTAGTCCTCCAGCTCAAGACTGATATCATCACCCGCCGTGGTGTAGGAACGTGGTCCGTGATGGCCTGGATCGTTGTCCTGACTAGCATCCGACCAATCCGTCACTACGCGTTCGAGTTGTTCTTCGCGAACCATGTCATCTCGATTATCGCATTCTTCATTGTTGTCATGAAGCATACACCTTCTTACGCACATGTCTACATCTGGATCGCGATCGGGATCTGGATCGCAGACGTCACATCGCGATGGGTCCTCATTCTTGCCAACAACGCGTCGGCGTCAGGACTGCGCTACCGAGCCTCGGTTAGTGTCATGCAGGACGAGAGGGCGCTTACCGTCGAGATTCCCATGACAGCATCCGTCGGCTTGCTCAAATGGACTCCCAGCCAGTTCGTCCGACTCTCATTCCCCACCGTCGCGCCGTTCATGTCTCACCCGTTCACCATCTCGTCGCTACCACAAGACAATAAAATGCAATTTGTTATCCGGGCCAAATCGGGGTTCACTAAACGCATGCTTAAAAAGACACGCAGCATAGGTGCAGATATGGAAAAGCACGACGACAACCTGGCCGCGACAGCGACGTACCCTGTTATCATCGACGGACCTTATGGCGGTCCTTCTCGGTCCTGGAACCAGTTCCACGCTGTTTTGAGCGTTGTCTGTGGCGTCGGCGCAACATACGGGTTTTCTGTCCTTCGCGACGTTTGCCGGGACAATAGAGCAGTTAGAAGTCTCCAGCTCGTTTGGATCGTGAGAAACTACTGCGACATTTTTGCTTTCCACGATCATCTAGAACAGATCGTCAAGGCCCGTGATGCCGACACGGCGTCCGATCTGTCGGTGCTAATCCAAGTCTTTGTGTCTGACTCGACCACAATCCCTGCCGTCGGCCAATCTGACCTTGACAGTTTTCTCGCCCGGCATGGCGACGTCATCCAACTCATTCCCGGAAAACCCGCCATTCGCGAACTAATCCGCGGTGTGCTCGGCGGAGCCGAAGGCGAGACCGGCATTGCCGTGTGCGGCAGCCAGAAACTTGCTGCCGACGTGAAGAATGATGTGGCAGTGTTGTTGGACGCGCGAGCCGCGCACACGGGTTCGGGTGCGCAGGGATGCTGGGTTCATGTAGAACAGTTTGAGGCGTAATTATTATTTGGCTTTGTTGATAATGCATAAAACTCCGGGTTTGATCTTAATACAGGTTTATTGATGATATTTTATATGTACAAAACTTTTGCAGCCTTAGTGCTCGTTTGCCAGCACTTTTGCAATCTCGTCCATGGTCTGGAACAATTTCGGCTCCATCTGCCGCTGCCCAACTAGTTGCAAACCAATCGGAAATCCCTGAAGTCTCTCACGCACGCCCTTGGCCCCTATTGACAGTCATTAGCAATTGCATCCGAGAAGTCCGACGCAAAAAAAAAAAAAAAAAAAAAAAAAAAAAACCTAACGTACAAGTTGACTGCACCTTGGCGTCCATGTCGTTCAGAGGCGGCGGCATATCGATGTCGTCTTTGCCCATGTCGACTGTCGCGACCGGGAATATAATGCCGGGGTAGTCCAGCAGATTCCACGTCCGGGAGAAGTGTGACCGGACCAAGAACCCGTCGGGCCGCGCCGGGAATGACTGGATCGGCAACAGCAGAGCATCGACCGGCAGTCCTGACTTTGTCTTCTTGGCTGTGTCCGCCCAGTATTTGAGCCACGCCCGTTGCAGCTCCGCCCGAACCGACGAGTATGCGTGGAACTCAGAAATACCCTTCTTCTCGCAGGGATACATGCCGCCGTTAGAGACCGCCGTCGACCATGGCTCGCCCGTGATGTCAAGCTGGGACTTGAGGAACATGCCGCCGTCGACGGTGAAGAAGTCGACCGCGTTGTCGGAGATGTCCTGGAACTGATAGAGCTCGAGTTCGATCAAGTCGTGTCCCGCTTCTTTCAATTTGTCACACACTTCGTTGAGAGCACGTGCAATCGGAGGCAGTGTCTGGACTTCGCCGTCGAACCGAATGATGCCGACAGACAGGGGCCGGTTGAGTGGATTGGGCTTGATCCAGGGCAGATACTGGCACGAAGGGTCATAAAGCCACGGCTCGGTCTCCGCGACCAGACGCATCAGCATCTCACAGTCACGGTACGAGACAGCCATCGGGGCATTTACACAAAGAACGCCGACCGTCTCCGCACCGGGCTCCAGGTACCCTTTCATATTGTGGTACGGCAATCGGCCGGACGATGGCTTGATCGAGTAGATGCCGTGCGAGTACGCGGGAACTCGGATCGACCCACCGACGTCGGTTCCAATACCGAGAAGCGACCCTCGGAACTTGATCAACGCAGCCAGACCGCCAGACGAACCGGACGCTGTGATCTCCTTGTGGATCGGGTTACGAGTCGTGCCGAAAACGTTGTTGTCCGTGTCGGGAACCATCATACTCTGCGGAACATTCGTCTTGACGTACATAACCGCGCCTAGCTTTAACATCAAGTCGACAATGACGGAATTCTCCTTCTCAGCCTGGAACGCATAAGCAGCAATGCCGACGACTGAGTCGTACCCTTTAACGTTAACACTATCTTTCAAGCAAATTGGCAAGCCATGGAGTGGTCCCACGGTCGTTCCTGTCTTCTCGAACTGCTCGTCCAGCCACTTTGCACGCTCGATTGCCTCGTCGTAGAAAATTTCAGTCAAGCAATTCAATGCCTGCTGGGCGATAGCTGACCGTTTGCAAAACGCAATCGTCACCTCTTGGGACGTGTAGCTGCCCTTGGCTATCTCAGCCAGCAAAGACGTCGCGTCGTAATTCTCAGTGATTTCGAGTTCACGCGGGGTTAACAGGCCGCAATCTTTGGCAAGGGACAGCAAATTGACGGGTTCCGGGTCAAAGGTAATGCGCCATGCCTCGGGAATCTTAGTCTCGCGTTCAGCGAGTTTGGCATCGCGGATCTCTTGCCACGGTTTTGCTGTGACTGGAAACACAACAGGCTTCATTGTCTTGTCCTCGAGCCCAGAGTATTCTTTAAACTGAGGAGAGCACGAAACTTGCCGGCCGGCTCCGAGGATTATATTATTATGTCTGTGGCTGGCCGCTATCTCAGGGGATGAGATGACTCGTGGCTTCGAGAAACCTTATTATTTTGCGCCCGCCGCCGCCGGCGGCCCATTAATGTGATTTGACAAACTATAACTACCGTTGTTTACTGTAGATAGATTTGTAAACAATTCAGTGATCTGTTATTTTTGATAATACTGTAGTCTTAGACGTTTGGCCCCGCCGATCCAGGTGACAAATTGAGCGCATCGAAGAAGATAAAGTTTTATTGATAAGAGCATTGCCGATAAGACTTACCGTGATTGTCAAAACGGATGGATCTCAGCTGTTCAATAAGGTAATTAAATGACAAGTCCAACTGAACCTAATTGCAGCTTCATCAAGTAGTTATATAATAATCTGAAAAATATATATGGAAGGAAACATGTTGGCTATGTACTTCGGCGTGGGCAGCAGCGGGGTGACTGAATTCGCAATAGACAATCCGATCTGTATAAGATCAGTCTCCGCGGGAACAACTTGCTAGTCGACAGAAGATACAGTCTATGGATTGTCTCGGATCTGATTCGAGTTAATTGTTGTTAGTCCCCTATGCTATAGCGTGCCACTTAACACGCCAAAGTTAGCGCTGCGATAAACGCACAACACAATACATTCTTGTGCCCTAACCTCGAGGCAGGTGTCCTGGCCCTCACTCTGTCCAACAAGGTAGACACGACCGATTTAGGAAATAAAACCGGCATACAATAATATTAACCTAACTATTACTTTTTCTCTAAATGATTAATATGGTCAATGAACGGGAGTGGATTTGTGCGTCGTAAATGAGCACATCTGGCGGTCTATGACTGTAGTCGCGAGTCACGGGGATATCGGAGATTAGCCCCGGCCATTGTACTGCTCGGAATAGAATTCCAAACTCACTTACATTCGCCATTCGAGGACATCCAACAGTTATCGGCAAACTGTCGTTTCAATTACTAGCTGAACCGCAGACAATATATTGATATAGATTGTGCATATTTTACATTTTTGGGTAGTGGGAATTTCTACCGGTAGTGCCATCTTTCCGACGTTGCGAGCTAGAAAGCAATTTATGCTGTATAATTACGAAACACCTCAGAGTTGACGCACTGTGGGTACCAACGTTTTTCTCGAGCCTGTTTTGGTCTATACAGCCGGCATATAAATTGGCTAACAAGTTTCTGAAGGAATACCGGTATTTTTACGACAGCTCCGCAAACATCACCATGAGTGTCAATTTCAGCAACACCAGTTCAATCACATCGTCAGGGGTAGCTATCAATCCTATGCCAGGCTCTGCGCAAGAGTCTTTGAGTAGGCATTTACCATTACCTTCGTCAGCATTCACGGCAACAGGGCCTCTCAGTAACCCAGCGGGGACCACGACGACATCAGAAACGCCAACAGGCTCCCAAAGTCCTAGATCTGACGATGCAACGGCAGAGGAAATGGCAGGGAAGGAGATGACTGCAAATCCTAGGAAGCGTCGGAGAATTCCTGTTTCTTGTGCAGTTTGTCGACAGAGGAAATTGAAGGTGAGCATTGGAATTTACGGCGTGAGTCTGGGGCAATTAATAACACCGGGGCCCTAGTGCAATCGAATGCAGCCATGTTCAGCATGTATTGCACATGACACGGTACCACTTTGTGTGTACGCAGTGAAGCCTTGGCTATCAGGACCACAGGAATCCGGCCTAGTCATTCCGGGCACACAGACATTTAATATTTTGGCTCCAGGGTCGGGATACGGCCAGCCACTCACTCAGAGTCAAGTCTCTGGTTTTCAAGGAGGCGCACCAGTTGCCATAATTTCGTCTCAAGGTCCCGCAAATGACCAGAAATCGATACTAACTGGGCAGAGCGAGGTTCAACTAGATCCTGCTGTCGCGACGGAGTACAACGAATTGAAAATGCGAATGGCACGACTGGAAACCATGTTGCAAGGAATAGGTAACGCCGGACCATCTCCAGCCACAATGCCGACATCGCAGCCTACGGCCGCACAAGCGCCAAATCCGGCTCTGCTGCCGCCGGCAACAGCGACAACAACAAATCCCGACCAAGAACCATCTAAATATGCGCTATCCTTGAAGCCTCAAATTCAGATCAAGAAGAATCGCGTCGCGTTTCTTGGTCCACTTTCGTCGCTAGCTGTTCTCACCCAAGACGAATATATCCAAAATCTGGTCGGCAAAGGAAAGAAGGGGGTTCTTACATGGAAGAAGCTACACAAGTCGTATCTCGAGCAGATCCATGCGGGACACGAGAAAACTAAGTTTGCGAAGCCATCCTCGGAACACAGGTCGCGCGTGAAGCCAAAACCGGAGCTTCAAGTTGTCCTACAAAGTCAGTTCGACATAAACCAAAATGCGTCTCAGATGTTCCCACGTCTTGCGCACCGCCCAATCTGCGAATTTTTGATTACTAAATATATGCAGACCATTAACATGGTCTTTCCTATGGTTCACCCGACAGTATTTCGGGATGACATGGAGAAGTTCTGGAGGAAAAAAGCTGAAGCGGCTAATGACTTGAACGGCACGTCAGGGGCGCGAAAAGAGAACATGAGAGGCACCGCTCTCTTTGCGATTCTACTACGTCTTGGACGGTTGGCATTACCTGTTGATTGGACCCCTTCGCAAGATGGATTTGATGATGGCCTCGCCCCATTCTTCGGTAGAGACTTGAAGGAGTTTGCTTGGTCTTGCTTGCGCTCGACGAATTATACTGGCAAGGCGGACTTCGTCGTCGCACAGGTGCTGTTAGGATTACGGCTTGAGCTATTGCTTGCGCCGCAAGGTGGCGATGGTTCGGATCTTGCCGATTCTGCTGGATATATTGGAATTGTTTGCCAGATTGGTCTGACTATGGGTCTCCATCGTGACCCGTCATCATTCCCCCGGGTGCCGCCTGACATGGCAGATGCCTGGAGGTTGCTTTGGTTGGAAATGGTGGAAATAGACACAGATCGTGCGTTGTGTATTAATATTCCGTTTGCGCTTCCGTTGGAGATGTCTGACACTCAAGTTGACAAGATCAACGGGTTCCCATCCGCGGTGGCGGTCAATGAGCAGCCTTCAGTGAATTTTCTACAGGCCAAGACAAAGCTTATTCTTTTGACACGGCATATCCTGACGCGCATTATGCGGCCAAATTTCGTGATCAGCAAGGCGGAGTTTGATCACCTGTCTGAGGAGCTTTCTCAATTTGACGAACGCAATCTGGGTTCATTCCAGTTGCTCCTAGAGATGATTCACGCAGACTCCGGTGCCGCAGTGCAGGGTCCGAGGGACTCATATGACCTGATCCAGAAATATTTCTTACAATTGCAGTTCCTTCGTTTGCAGCTAGTACTCTTGACAGCCTATTCTCCCTCCGACAAGGCGGAGGGTGAGGAATTTCGCGTCCGGCGCATCCGATATGCTCTAAAGATGCTGGACACAATCTCCACATGCATGCAACGGCCCCGATTGTTGTCTGGTTTCATGTGGCTCGTGGTGCCGTTTGCGCTGCGCCACTATAACTTCGCGCTCTCGCTGATAGCACGGCAATTACTGAAGGATATGGCTGAACTATCACGAGCAATCCATGTCCACCGTTACGAGCTCATTGAAGACAGATGGATGTTTCCGGACTTGGCATTCAGGTATGACACTAACCATATCAATGATTTCAAACGGTTATACCAAGCGTTTATGAAGACGTCAACATGGGTTGCCTCTTTCGCTGAAACATATTACCATGCGTACAAGTCAGGTCTTGTTCTGCGTGTATTTTCCGACAGTTTCAAGAAACAGATCGTTTCCGAACAGGAAAAAGATGAGTCTGGCCGTCCCGAATATAGTCTAGGAAGCGACGCTGGGTCTACAGTCGAAACGCTCACGAACGATACACCGGATTCACAGGTGCTAGAAGGAATGCCTGATTGGAGTTCTATGCTAGGAAATTTTGTATTAGATGATTCAATTGGCGATTGGTGGCATGATTGGTCAATGTCAGGAGACACTGAATTGCAAGAGCAGCTAGGATCTGGATCGGGACAGCAGCTGGAATCTGGGCCAGCTCCTGTATGGACTCCGGATAATGAAATTCACAATCTGAATGTTAGGGTGGTCGGTAACAATTAGTTTAGTATCTGTATCTATTCATTATTTGGCATGGTTTACAATCAGCGCATCAATATGAAAGTGCTCTAGATTCTTTCGTCCCTGTATATCTGTCCCCAGTTTAATTAGCGTACGCTTTAAAATTGGTACGAACGTTGTCGAATTCTAGGTGTTTAAACTCGTCATTCTATACAACTTTAAGCCAAATGTCAATTGAGCAATTTATCTGCAAACTTCCGAAATGCGAGCAGCACGTGCACTTAGAAGGCACGTTGACCCCGTCGCTGCGATACAGTTGTGCTCTGCGCAACAAGGTCTTAATTCCCGGCATTTCGTCGCTCGACCAGCTCGAATCTGGACGATATCCTTCGAATTACGACTACGAAGAGGGGCAAGATGGCAGTGATTATCTCCGAGAATTTCTGGCCAATTACTATGCGGCAATGGACGTATTGATCACTGAACAGGATTTCTTTGACCTTGCGACAGAGTATTTTGAGAAAGCAAGGAGTATGAATGTGAAGTACGCGGAAATTTTTTTTGATCCTCAGGCGCATACGTCCAGAGGCATTAGTTTTGATGTCGTGATGAACGGACTGATTAAAGCTCGCGATGTAGAGCATAAGCGAAGCGATGGTGTGCGTGTGCAGTACATTCTATGCTTTTTGAGAGACATTTCGGCGGAATCTGCAGCGGAGACATTGCAATTGGGATTGAAGTACAAAGATCAGATTATTGCAGTAGGGCTTGATTCAGACGAACGAGGTCACCCACCTCAGAAGTTTGAACAGGTGTTTATTGACGCGAGGAAAGCTGGATTTCGAATTACAGCCCATTGTGATGTCGATCAGGAAGACACTCACAACAACATTGATTACGTTGCTACCAAGCTGGGTGGGCCGCGTTCCGATGCTCCTGATATGGCAAAGTCTTATGTCGATGGCGATATCATCCCAGCCTATCCGGCCGGTGCCGATCGTATTGACCACGGTCTCAACGCGGCCGACTTACCTGAATTGCTGACGACAATCAAGAACGCAAATTTGGGTCTGACATTATGCCCTATGGGATATTCCAAACACCTGGGGCCAGAGAGAGTTTTCAGCAAGCTTGACACGTTGTGGAAAGCGGGTATCCCGATAACGTTAAACAGCGATGACCCCGCCTATATGTGTCGTTGGAAACAGCAGGTTGTGGTTGACGTGCAGAAACACACAGGGTGGACTTTGCACGAGATCGCACAAGTCGAACGAAATGCTATTAGTATGGCTTGGACGGATTTGGAATTTAAGACGAAGTTCAGGAAGGAGATTGAGGAAGTTCTCAATGAATTTGCCGGAAGTAGTTGACGGTGGCCATGAAAAGATTATATTCCGAGGGAAATTACATTTGTCAAGCATCTGTGTGCACATCACCGATAGTTGCCTATTCGATTCAAAAATTGAACATTCTGCCGAACTCGGGCTTGGCTCGACTGCCCTCCTTGGCCACTAGACCTAACCTCTCGAGCAGCGCCATGTAGTCAGGCCATGTTACTGCTGCCCTCGAACACAATAATAGTAGAAATGACGACCAGCTCTAAACGCAGTGATGGACAACTTTAAAATGATCAGCTTGAATCCTCTTCGATATACGCGGGGCGCGACGTATAATGATAGGTGCCACCGCAAGAATGACTTTTAGTGACGTCATCTGACTGGAACGCGTGCTCAACCTAAACGTGGCATTAAGCGACATCTCGATTCTTGGAAAAACAGATATTGAGTAGCCTAGCTTTCGTTTATTGTTGTGTTCTAGCGTGAACAGCAGAGCCAATACTGTGCGAAGAGTCACAGTCAGGGGCTCCAGGGGGAGACGCCAAGCCGAGTTGGCCATCATGACGTATTAAACTTAAAAGCGACCCGTCCAGCTGAGATGATCTCGGCTCTCATCTTCCACCATCATCCACTACTATGGCAGGCAATTATTTCATGTAAAGTAGTGAAAGATGCACGGCGGAACGAATCACTGGGGAAAAAATTCGGCTTTATTATATCTGAAGTATCAATTGCGTGGTTTGATCCGGGTCTCCAGGAATGGGTTATGGGTACGCTTTACTCCCTTTCCCGATTGGATAAAATTTGTCCCAAGTAGTATACTCTGTTCTCTCCATTGACCCGGAAGGTATATGTACTTCGTGTTATCGCTCTCCTGATTTGATCATACGAAGGTGTGAGTCTGCGCCCGATTACGTGGCACTGCGTCGGAGGTCGGACTTCCAAAGATCGGAGAATTTCCTAATTAGGAAGACCCTCGAGAATGTCGCCAACCCGTTTAATTCCTTATTGCCCGCGCTTTTAGACGGAAATAGTTCCATACGAGTCAATATGACATAGTAATAGGGCATGCAATATCGTAGTATTTAAATTGCTTCCATGCCGACTTTGCCGGGACATCTCGCGCCAACAGTACTTACCGACAGCGCAATGTCATCTCGATCTTCCGCCGCTGCATCAATTCCACAGGATGGCTCGGACGACCTCGAGAAAAGGCAGGAGACACAGAATACGCAGCACGATGAGACAAACACAAGTCTTCCCGTAAATGTACTTTATCCCCCAGATATGGGTGTGAGAGGTATGTAAGGTTTTCAGTTAAATTGCCTTCATTTCATTGTTAACATTAGCCCACGGTTCAGCCTGGCTCTGCGTTTTCGGCGCATGGTGCGGATTCTTCTGCAGCTTCGGATATATCAACTGTCTCGGTGTATTTGAAGAATATTACATTGTGAACCAGCTCGCATCGTATTCGGCGTCAACAATTTCTTGGATTAACTCCCTGCAGACATTTATCTTAATTTTCTCAGGCGTCGTCTTCGGACGTGTATATGACATGTTGGGGCCCCGTCCGTTGCTATTTCCAGGCGCGATTTTGTTGGCACTTGGCGTCATGACAACCTCGGCATGCAAAGAGTACTACCAGTTCATTCTTGCTCAGGGCATCTGTATCAGTCTTGGAGCTTCAGCCATCTATAATGCGTCTATATCGGCAGTCAGCGGTTGGTTCATCAAGAAGCGAGGAGCTGCCCTTGGATTATCAGTGAGTGGATCGTCAGTCGGCGGAGTCATTCTTCCAATCGTCTTTCGCCAGGTACTCAAGCGCTCAAACTTCGGGTGGGCAGTAAGGTCTGTCGGGTTCTTGATGACTTTCGCAGCATTCGTGAGCTGTTTCACCATTACTTCTCGGTTCATTCCGAAAGGGGTTCAGCGATTAGATGTCAAGCGTACCATCCTGATGCCATATATGAATATTAAGTTCGCGTTGATCGCCTTTGGTGTCTTTCTCATTTACTGGGGCATATTTGTTCCCATTGGGTTCATTCCCACTCATGCAAGTTTCCACGGCTTTTCTGCCAGTATGGCCGACTACCTTGTCAGTATAATGAATGGCACTAGTTTCTTCGGCCGTGTCATTCCTGGCATTCTTGCGGACAAACTGGGTCGATTCAACACTTTCATCGTCTGCTGTACTACTGCTGGTGTCCTCATTCTCGGCTTGTGGCTGCCAGCAACAGGACACGTACCAATCATCATTTTCGCCGCATTCTTCGGATTTGCCTCTGGAGCCTCAATATCGCTCATGCCAGCCCTTATTGCCGAGATCTCGCCACTTCACGAAATCGCTACAAGAATAGGGGCCGTATCGGCATTCGTGTCGTTTGCCACATTAAGCGGGTTGCCTATTAGTGGCGCCATTCTCCGACACGACCACAATTCGTTCACGGGTGTGGCTATATTTGGCGGAGTCACATTGATTGGCGGATGTTTTTTCGTTGGCATTGCACGCTTGGTGCTTTCAAAGGGAAAATTGATTGCAAGAGTGTGACTTTGCAGAGAATTCCGTTGAAGGGCCTAGAGCGTAGTAGGTAGGAAGGGGTGGCAAAAATGCACAAACTCCCATCTGTAAATTGTTGCCAGTACGTTAGATAAGTTCAACGTCCAAATACATAAATATAATGGCTAAATAATTGTTAACTTAATTTCCACGAGTGGCATAATTCTATCTTGCCTTCTTCAATACTGACACCGGGTGAACACGTAGAGCAACTTGGAATTTAACCGTTGACGATCCAGTCGATCCATCCGACTTGTTGGTCGAAGATAGGTCTCCACACACAGAGCAACGCACTTTCCGAGCCAGGATTCCGTGCTCTTTAACTTCGACTTTGTCGAAACACTGCCAGAAAAAGGTCACACTTTTACGACCTGCCGTTTCAGCCGATTTAGTCTTACTACCGTGTTGCGGTAGTGCTGCGAATGAAACATCTTTTGAAACCGGATAATTAGAAAGTCTTTTCCCGTTGATCGCTCACATTCTCCTGTTGTCCGTCGCTATGGCCCCTTAATTCATATTCTTGATTCGAATACTTTCAAGAACTATCACCGGCAGAGATGACATTTTCCGAGCTCGGGTCCGTGAGAGAGATGGAAAGTGCGTGATAACTGGCATAGTCAACAGAGGGATTCATAGGAATGATTGGAGAGGCTACGAAGTCGCCCACATCTTCCCAGTCTCCAGCGAAGAATATTTCGTGCAGAGCGGATTTTCTCGGTGGATTACGAACCGAATAGGACCGCGCGACACGGGGATAAACTCATGTCAGAATGGGCTGCTTATGCAGTCCACTATCCATCAGAAATTTGATGGTTTTGATTTCTCCATCAACCCAGATGATGGCTAAAAAATAACCTGTTTCGATACAGATAATTTCAGAATAGATGGAGGGACACTTGACCCTATTTGTCGAGATCACTGCAATGAGAAAGCTGTTAGAGACGAACTCCTAAGGTGGCACTTTCGTCAAGCAGTATTGGCCAATATGAGGGGAGCTGGAGAGCCGAGCTTTGAGATGGACTTTCCACCTGGATCTGATATGATGGGGGAGATCCCCAGCGGACCAAAGGCGGCCAAAAGGATGGAAGCGGAGCTTTTCTCAAGGTTGAGTAGGGTATCATTAGGGTAGTGGAGTAAAAGCCATTTTGCACATGCCCAAGTGAGTCGTTACGGAGCCATACAGATCTTACTTAAGCACTGTTTTATAATTACGGCTATACGCTCGCGTTATGGATGCTGTTGGAGGCCAGGCTAAGGATACCATGTGTACCGGGAAAGGACTGGGCTGGGGCTCTGTGACCTCTGCACGGGAAACAATATGGCTAGCCAGGACGAGATTAGGGGCTAGACTAAACTGAACGACAATGTGTACAGGAATACAAGAATTACGTACCTTGACGACGAGGGCAAAGTCGTCCTTGAACAGGACGAGCTTCCTTACAGTCGAAGTCAGAGTAGACAAGGGTGGGATATGCGTCGAAGAAGATAAGTATCGAGCGTGGTGGGAGTCGACGGTACGTGCTTGGATCCGGATTAAGTCAAGAGGACTGGTATCGAACGAGAGGACGCTAGCTAGTTGATGTAAGCGTAACAAAGCTTAATGAAAGATAATGAACGTCCGCTAAGCGGCTCCTAAGCCGCACATATCGTGTTACGTCGGAGCAGCGGGTAAGGGTTATCTGACTACGACGGCGTTGGTGCCGACGTAGACAATGAATGGACAATCGATTAGCTCTGCACTCACACCCAGCTGAAGCCTTTCAGCAGTTCTAATTACTAAATGAAGGAATGTTGATACACCAATATAAAATATATCACGACTTATATCCTTGGTAACTATTCGTTCATTGGTCCAATTTATATATGAGATGTGTTTACATCTCAGCTCGTAGTCATTTTCGAAATCAAACCCGTACAGTTGCTTGCCGCCGGAACCAAAATTCTATCTGTGCTCTGTCAGCCAGAACAAAGGTCACTGCACCTCTTATTTGGAACCAGTTTTACAACATATACAATATGCTATATGGCGAAGAGGAATCTGTCGCCCATTTCGTTAGGCAGCGATCGGCACGGCACGTGCCAAAAGGTCGCAAACTGCTATGGCCGTCGAGGTAACTGCAAAATCTCAAAACAAGGAGTTTAAAAATGAGGCAGTGTGTCACACAAGCATGGTTCTGAAACATCCATGTCGTTGGAAATGGCTCTTCGTGATAATGAAAAAGGTTCTTATCAGCGAGCATTGAATTTCCTCACAGCCAATGAACCCGAAAAAAGGCTTGATGTACGCCTGTCGCCAAAATCTTTTCAACTCCTTGACGAGCAGGCCCATGCACTCTATGGCGACGCGAAGTATATGACCCCTAAACTGTTAAGAGTATGACTAACCAGCGATAGATATCCCCGTCTTCAATATTCGGCCGTTGACTCAAGGGTCATTATCAATACGGTTCCAACTGCACTGCACAGCGGGTCAGCGTCCGGCTTGCAGCACTTGATCTCTCGGTCCGTACGGAACACACTCGTTCGACTAAACATGGACGAGTTATGCGATGACGTCCTTTCGGTCGGAGACTCTGAATATAGCATTGTGGACGATCAAGGCAGGACCTCAATAAAAACCCCAGATGGCGGTCTCAAGTATAGCGATGAAGAGGGCAAAGAAGCATTGACCATCGTTATTGAAGCTGGATTCTCCGAGTCGTACCAGGAACTGAAAAAAGCCATTAAGCTGTGGCTGAACCAATTTGAATGCCATACTGCTATGATAATATTTTTCACTGAAAATCCTAACTTTCGAAGTCCCACAAATGAAGGTAATAACACATGCTCGGTAACTGAGCGTGGTTTGTTTGAAAGTGCCATGGAACACACGCGGAGGGTTAGTCCATTTGGGCCATATTGCTTCAGAGGCCATACGTGGTTCGGAACCATGGCTACCGCAACAATTGAGGTACTAAAAAAGAACCCAACCACTGGCAGAATCAAAACCAAGAAACAGGTGAGCAGGAAAGCATAGTCTTGAAATATTCCGGTGCTAATCAACGGAACAGAAGGTCGTTCTCAACGGACAAATGATGGTACAGGGCGATAGTGTAGACGTAGGTCTCACTATTGGGGACGCATTTCCGCCCAATCACGTGGCGATTGAGGATATTCGTGAAGAACCAGTTCTTCTTGCGACTCATTGGCTGCGGAAAATTCTGGCATCTGGAGCGCGTAAGACTGCGGAAACTCGATTTTATAAAACTTTCAAGAAATGAAGCTGTCACAAACTTCTTGATTGGCGTTTGTGCATTGTCGGAGGCGTACTGGTTCTTGTGGTTGATTGAGATATCTGGGAGGCCGACGACAAGGCGGCTGAGTGGGCGAAGGCAGATTGAAAGTACCTTTGGATTGTTCGTCTGACAAGATTTTCTGAACCTGAGACAGACAAGGCGACTGAGTAGGAGGAAGCCAGTTTAAGAAGTACCCTGATTGTTTTATTTTTTTGACCGGGCTCTGTAACAAATGTATATTGCGGCTGTGCAAGCATAACATGAGAAAAATGGCCCCATGGGTCGCCCACGTCCGCTTTAATACAATGAAACGGCTGGTGCTGTTCCTTGACTTTAACGTCAACGCATTGCGCTATAAGTTTTCGGTTATAATGGGTACCGGCAAACGGCATATTGAAACTGAGGAGAGAAGGGTCCGCATCACGCCGGACTTCGGACTTCGGGGATAAACTTAGTAAGGGTGTTTCCCGACTGCTCGGAGCTTCTGGGTTACCCCCTGTGATGGCAACCTTTTAGCGCGGCGACAGAAGGAACAGGATCGTTGGGAAAGTTCCCATTCTCTTGTGTCGATGAAAAATTTACTCCTACTTACATATCCAGATTTCTGCTTATATGAGGAAGTTGGGTATGAGTGTAGCAAGCAGCTTCAAGCCCAAATCATCCATCGCAACTATCTCCGGCGGACCTCGACAAATCAATGTCACACGACCGGGAGTCAGCGAATTCGTTTGGATCAAGGAAGCGGGCCAGGATCCCTATATCTTGTACACTCTGTCGCCGCAAGAAACTAAAGGTCGACTAGCGTATTTTTGTTGAGCATGGATCTGAGTAATTAACTCTAACTTGATTATAGTGTGACAAGGGCCAGCCATGTTCAAATTGCATTACTCGCCGTACAACTGCTTCATGCTCCTATGCATGGCAGAACACAGTATTGGATTCGCTACCAAATCTCGTCACTCCTTCTCATCAGTCTCCTGGTTCAGGACAGCAACTCTTCGTACCGTCGTATGAGCGGTCGGCCAAGATTCCGTTAAGTTTTACGCCAGATAGGCATATGTCAACGAGTGAAGCTTCACCTGCCGTCGTGGGTTTGGACGATACGGTGCGCGATCTAGAAATCGGCGAGTTGAAGAGACGACTCTTGAAGATGGAAAGTACAATTGCTGCCATGTCGAATGGTTCAGCTGCACCTGTCATAGTAACTCCGACGGTCGAATCGCGAGAGGCTCCCTTGGCGCTTCAAAGCCTTCCTGCTCAGAACACTCAACAGTCGGTTACTGCCGCTAAGCCAGAAGTTGAGATCAAGAAAAATAGGATGACATATTTTGGTCCTCTGTCATCTATCGCTACTGTAATGCAAGACCCTTACCTGCAATATCTAATCGGGAAGATGGACTCTCCAAAGCGACAAAAATTTCGGCAAGTGCACGCTGACTTCATTCGGGCTGCGGTTGAGTCCTCGTCTGATCCTTCGCAAAGTCAGAGTTCTAGGGATAATTCTCGCTCGGCCATAAAGGCGAGGATACAACAGGCCGACGTCATGTCACAAGTGCTCTCGCACGAGATGTACAATGTCAATGCAGAGCGTTCTGAAATGTTCCCTCGCTTATCGGATCGTAATATGTGTGTACTTTTGATAGATCAATTCATGCAGACCGTGAACAAAGTATTTCCGTTTGTGAATCCATGTGAGCTTCGGGCACAGGTAACAATGTTGTGGGAAACAAAGCAAGAGACGAGTAAATCGGCAGTTTCGAATGACGCCGCCGCAAGTATTTCGCAGAAAGAGTTCCTTCGACTGACGGCATTAATTACGATGGTCGTACGGCTGGGCTGGTTGTCCCGCAAGGAATGGACTGGATCGGTCCTTTCGTCTTCAACGCAGTTCGGTCGTCACATGGAGCAATATGCCTGGAGATGTTTGCGTGAGACCAATTTCCTTGCTAAAGGCGATATGATTACCGTACAGATCCTCCTCAGCTTTAGAATTCATATGTTTATTACACCTGAGGTCGGAGATGGCATAGACTTGGCTGACGCTTCCGGGCTTATTGGCTTATTGAGTCAGGCTGCGGTCACTATCGGATTGCATCGTGATCCGGATTTGTTCAGAAGGGTTACACCAGCTTTTACGCGTATGTGGAGGCTACTGTGGTCCGAGATTGTGTTCCAAGATACGGATCGCGCGTTGGACTTATCTGTCCCATTCTCGATTCAATTGGAGCTCTCAGATACGGATCTCGAGAAACTTTTACCATTTGCCGACAACGTACCAGCCATTGAAAAGCCTTCTCTTACATTCTTGCACTCGAAAGTAAAGTGGTGTACACTCTCGCGTTCCATACTCTCACGGCTTTTGCAGCCAAATCTTATTCTTAGCAGCGAAGAGTTTAACAACTACTATCAGCAACTTGCCGTCTTTGAGGAGAGCTATCTAAGCTCGTTTCATATTTTATTGCAAATGTTGCATGCCGATCCATCAGCTTCAGTTTCTAGCCCTCAAGATTCTTACGACCTAACGCAGAAGTTCTTCTTGCAAATTCAGTTTCTGAGACTTAGACAAGTCCTGCTGAAGGCTTACTCACCGCCGACCGCAGAAGAAAGGGAGCTAGCACGCAAGCTGAGGACTCGCTGTGCCTTGACAATACTGGATACCCTGGTTACGTGCCTGCGCAGCCACCAATTGTTTTCGAGGTTCTTGTGGCTAGTAGTTCCGTTAACTTTGCGGCACTACCACTACGCAATTGTATTGATAGGAAGCGATATTATTCGGATCAGCCTTGATAGTCCGGAGTCAGTGTCGCGGCAAGACCTGGGAATTGGCGACGGTTCTTGGGCAACACCGGATCTGTCCTACAGATATAAAGATGAGGATTTAGTTGATCTTAGACGGCTATATCAGGCTTATATGAAGATATACGAGTTGGTGATAGCTTATTCGGACGAATACTACGGAGCCTATCGGTCTGGGTTACTGCTCAGCTTGTTCAACGAGTACATCAAGGAGCAACTGACTATTGGATCGGCGTCTTCCAAGACAACGATTTCCACACCGTCAAGTAAGGATTCTATTGAACACTTAGAACCGGTAAATAACGTCAATTTGGATTCCTTTTTTTCTGCCTTTGGTTCGTTTGACAGTCCTGACTGGTGGAATAATTGGTCGTCAGGATTGTCCTTCGAGCAGATGATAGATTAGGGCCGAGGTCCTAGCGTTAAATGAAAGAGCAACGGGTCACCATATGTCCTGGCGTGTGTCGATTCATGCTTTTTAATTCATGAATGAGGCTCTCGGCGGTCGGAATGCGACCACTCCGATCCCTGATATTCGAGTCCGACAGACGGAGCTGCATAATCACGGCCGTAGTGGCCCGGACGCCTGTGCTACAGAGAGCGCAATGTGCGAACTAGAAAGCAACTAGGAAGCAACTAACCTCTGATCCATCTATTAATGTATTATAAGAAACACTAGAGTGTGCTTTCATGTAGATTGTGAGCTTTCATGTTTGCTTTGCTTGTTTACCGTTGTGTGTACGATTACTTGTTTCATATTGTCCCTACAATACAGTCTCCAATAGCATGCCTAAATGGCTGAAGTTCTTGTTCTTACTTCTGTTGTTCATACCAAATATCTCATATCCTACGTTTCAGGGTTAGATCGCCGGCGTCAGGTGTGTCGTGTCGTTCAGGCCACCATAGCCTATACCAAAATGGAATCGTTCAATCCACCGGTGTCAAGCTATTCGCGATTTGGTTGGTTAACTGGAGGTGCATTCTATGCGCCCCGCGTTGACACCGTCGTGGTACCGCTGATATTGCGAGCTCTGTTGCGACTGAATTTACCGGCTCCGCGTTCACCAACGTCAGCTGCAAGTAACGAGCGCGTACTTATCTCACCACGCAATTCTTCGAGCGAGCAAAGTCTGGGATATGGCGTCTGCAATTGTAGATGCCGACCGCAACTACGTCCTGAATTATTATGGAGCTCCATTATTATAGTATATTTGCTAATTATCATAGACCAGTCAACATAATAAAACACATAACAGGATCATCACAATTCATCCAATCATATCAGTATCAAAGTCACAGAAACTAAGCTGGCTCAGAAGCGTACACTACAAAGCACAGAACCGAGCAGATCAGAAAATGCTTTATTTTTTTCCCTACCAGCCCAATACTCTTTAACGCAAACATTAAGGCAGTTATCACGGATTTTCTAATAGATCTTATTGCCCCAACGGTGAAGTCGCGCGCACGCCCACCGAAACCGAGACAGATTAAGCGGTCTTCATCGCTAAATACACCGTCGAAAATACGATGTGCCTGTAACGAAATTGACGACATGGACGACAAGTACGATACTGACGGCGTTGTCGACACCGGAAAGAGCACATAGCGATAACCGTCAGCGGCAGAATGAACTCGGCGAAGTTCAGCACCATTATGACAATTTGCAGAAAATCCGCGATCTGTCCCGCTGTCCTCGTCGTCTTTTGCAACAGCCTCCAGATCTCTCGGCTCTTGCTGCGACTGACACCCATGTGAAGCACATTGATAATTAGCGTGGAAGTCACGGATCAGGTCGTCGGTTTGATGCTCTCCACTGTCGTTTTTCTTCCGTACGTCCTGACGGAGAACAGTAGGAACGTTGTCTGGCAACCGAGAGGCGACCAAATTTCTTGAACCGACATTCCTGACTGATGTTGCTGGTGTGTAATATGCGCTGCCTGCATTGTCGAAGATTGACTGAACGGGGCACGATCCGGCGTCGTCATAGATTGATTCATACGCCGAATAGTACATTGTAGACCAATTTGATCCATTCTTGAAAAAGTCTTGGAGAATTGACTGCGTCAGGATACCTGCAGCATCGCAAGCAAGAGTCGACTGGCCCTACAAAAGAGTACGAGTTAGAATGGCATATCGCAGCCAGTGGACTCGATCCATATACCAAAATACAGGAAGCTCGGAATGAGTGCAGGGCCTCACTTAATATCGTAGGATCAAGGTTCCTGTTTTCTTGCGGCTTCGATGCATTATACGATAACTTGTTCTGTACAGTGTCAGCAATTGTCAATTACAAGTTCAATTTGCTGTAACTTACTCTTCTGAGCCATACTCGGTTAAGTAAATTTAGTCGTCTTCTTCCGGTGCGCATTTTTAGAGACAAGTAACAGTTCCCTGACGGAATCGCCTGAAAGTCGGTCGAAAGCAGAACAAGGTACTAGCGTGAGACCTCGTTGACCTTGTTGTTTGTTGATGTTGCATTGCTAAATTGACCGCCAATCATGGCGTAAACAATGTCGCTCAATACCAATATCAAAAACTAGAACTTGATACTTCGGGCAGGAAGTCAGTCACTTGACTTTAGATTATTCGCAAGTAAGTATACCTCATCATATCTACTTCTATTTCTATAACTGACATCTATGGATTTTGACAGATAGCAACTACATGTTAAAATGTTACCCTAAACCTCTGGTCGGCGAATCACCGATGTGGGGGGCAGCAATGATGAGGAGAACGTACCCCAACCATCCAGATTGCGGATTGCCGCACATCTCAAAGTGGCCAGCTCACGGCAACTTCATTTCGTACCTATATATTTCTTGCCGGGTCAATATTCCTGCGAACAAATTTTCTATAAACCCGACAGCACACTGTTCAGCATGTCAGTAATTCTCAACATCGACGACCTCGAGCGCGCTTCGCAGCTCTCAGTCGACAAAATGACATGGGACTTCTGGGCGGGCGGTGCCAACGATCTACAGACGGTGACAGAAAACAAGGCCGCGTTCGCCGACTACCGTATTCGCCCACGTTACATGCGCGACGTCACCGCCGTAGACACAGCGCCAAAAGCAGAGCTGTTTGGCAAGAAGTTCACGATTCCATGTGGTCTTGCGCCGAGCTCGATGCACAAGCTTGCACATTCTGATGGCGAGATCGCGACTGCGAGTGCGGCGAGAAGCAAGAATTGGCCGATGGCGATATCGTCGTATAGCAGCGTGTCGCTAGAAGAAGCGAAAGAGGCTGGTGGTGACAATTTACTATTTTTCCAGCTGTACGTGTTCAAGAATAGAGAAACTACGACCGACCTCGTGCGCCGGGCTGAGAAGGCTGGCTTCAAAGCCGTCTTGCTGACCATTGACTCGCCGTACTTGGGTCTGCGGTTTTCCGAACGACGAAACAATTTCAAGCTGCCTCGGGGCCTTGAGCCGGGCAACTTCGTCGGCGGACGGTACGCTGGTCCGATTGATTTCTCAGTCGAGGCAAAGAGCAAGAGTAAAGGTCCGGGCACGAACGACGACCTGCTCATGGAATCTAAGCCGAACGTTGTTGATCCAGCGCTCAACTGGGATGATGTCAAGTGGCTAAAGAGTATTACGAGCATGGAGGTCTGGGTTAAGGGCGTCATGACCGGAGAGGATGCCATACTGGCGGTCGAAGCAGGTGCAGATGGTATTTGGGTGTCCAATCACGGCGGGAGGCAACTTGACGGATGTCTGCCTACACTTCATGCATTACCAGAGGTCGTGGACGCTGTTAAGGGCAGGATCCCGGTGGTGTGTGCCGTCTTTGCTTGATAGTGCTTAGAAATACTGACGAATCCTAGCACATGGACGGCGGCGTCCGACGGGGATCTGATATTTTCCGAGCTCTGGCACTTGGAGCGGCGTTCGTTTGGATTGGACGACCGGTCTTGTGGGGATTGAAATACGATGGCCAAAGCGGTGTGGAACTGGCGGAGCAGATTTTGGAAGATGAATTCAAACTTGCCATGGCTCTGTCTGGTGCGGCCACTGTCGGTCAAATCTCAAGAGTGCATCTTACGAAGAGAGTCAGCGCTACTTGGTCGAAGTTGTAGAATTGATTTGGGTACTATTTGGTAGGCGGCTAACTTTCTTCTCGCATAGATATCTAGACGAATTTTTTATAGATAATGGAATACAACTAATGATATTATCTGTTCAAGCTAGTCTTAAGTCTACTTAGATTTTCCTATTGCACTTGGCATAATCTGTCAACTCTGACAAAGTCGACTTTTGACTCCTGATGCAAACGCAATCATGCTAAAAAATACGTCTCACTCTTAATATAGTATGATTGTGGGGTATTCAGCTAGATGACCTAAGACTCAGGTTTCGGCCGGCATATCCGAGCCATCTTTTTGGAGTAGGTCACTATGAGTGGCCGACCGAAATGGTCATCAAAGCGTCAAATGCTATTAAATCGCGCACACCGTTCCTGTGTGTCTTTGCAAATTCGTGATGATAGCCCGTTGCTGCGATCCACAGTATGTACTTATAATGCTCGTTGTTGTAAAAGTACGGTAGCGGCAGGTCTGGAAGGTTAATAGTCTTTGCAGAAGTCGGCCCTTCTACGGTACAGGTACCGTTCTTGATCACGCTCTCGCCATTATGTTTCGAAGCTGTCAAATTATCGGCAACTACGCCAGCATCCATCTCAGGGTGATCGAGAAGCTTGCTGAACATCTCTTGATGATGGTGTGACTCGAAATGTCGCAGTGCAGAGCGGGGTCCCTTGATGGGCAACGGCGAGCATCCTGTAAGCGGACAAGTTGTCTCGACCGACCGTCGAGCTCCCGGATTCGTCTTCTTCTTCTTCTTTGGACTCTGAGTAGGAACGACGGCAAATCTTGCCATCTTAGGGAGGGATGAGGACGATATCGATGTGGAAGACAGAGAAGTGGCTAAGGAAGATTCTTCTGCGATGTCCAAAGGCGATTCGGATCGAGACAGCGATGTGCGTTCGTCAGACAGATCGGAGCCGGGCGAGGCGGCTTTAAGAAATGCCATCGTTGCGGATTCAGCAGCGACCATTTCGATCGCGGACTGAGAACGTGATGCATTCATGTAAGCTAACAGATAAGATCAGGCTATCTTGTCGACTGCTGCATGAGTGAAGCGTTAGCACATACGGCAGTACGGTTACCTACGGCTGCCTAAACGGGAAATTATGGTACAATACTCAGGGTTTGGTGATCGCAGACCCACGGCTGGTTATTTGCTCTAGAGCGCCAGGATAATTCAGGTCTTTACTTGGTCCGATATATGCCGAGCCCTGTAAGACGATGCGTGTTCGCGGCAACAACGCGCAAGTTTCGTGCCACTTCTGTTGATTTATTCTCTAGATGTCTTCTACTCTCCTTCATGCTCTGTAAATGTGCCAGAAACATGCAGAAACTGCAGCATTTGTGCGTCAGATCCGGGGCGTTGCTCGTGATACGCCGCGACGCGTCTTCGCAAGTCACGTTATTTACGCGCCCACTACTATTGTTGGGCGCGATTTGCTCCAATTTAGTGCGCACCGCGGGTGATAACGGCATTGAACCAGTAGTTATGAACTATATATTCGAAGTAAATTTATAACGAGTCCAGTCCATGTCTTTATTATGTACGTTCCGTGTCTTAGCACTTCGAAATTCATAACGAAGCCTCCGTCGACCGCTTTACGAGGCGGTTGTGTACATTACACTGTGTACATCATATTGCGTATATGTAAGAGCCATCATATGCAGCGAAGTTCGGAGAGAGATCAGCCACACGAGGACCAAAAATCAACAACACCCATACTATGCGAATTAAACCCGTACGCCAACCATATGTACAAAGTATCTAGATATTTAACATATCATTTTAAAATTCAAAAGTAATCCATCCGGGCCACGCGAGCTCATCCCCAACAATTGCTCGCAGTCTCTCCAATACAAACCGCTCGACCTTTCCCACATTCTTCAGGACAGCGCCTTTACCAGCTTGGTCTCCAATCTCTGATTCGACCTTAATATTTCGCAAAACCTCGAAATGTCGCTGTGTAGGCTGTGCGTCGCTTCCACCGCCTCCCACATCACTAATGAAGCTGAAATGAATCCGGCGCGTGATATACGTAAGAACCGCCATTGCGTCAATATCAAATCCGGTAACCGTTAGTCGCACAGGTAAGGTCAAAAAGCCAGGCGCCGGATAATTCAGTCGTAAAGTAGCCGTAAGCACAATTCGCAAATCGCCTTTATACTTGACGTGAAGTAACAATTGTAAATCTTCCTCCCGAACAGAAAACGGAGGCGGCTGGCTCTGACTTGGTGTCGGTGATGTTGCACCCATCCGATTTAGTCCACCAGACGCGCTAGGCCGAGCATCGCTATCGGTTACAGCTATTTCGTCAATGTGCTGCCGATCTTCAGGATCACTCAGATCCCCAGAACCATCGATCTCGGAACTATCGTCGTTACTCAGATGCGGAGCATCGGAATGAGGAGGCGGCGGATGATCGTAAGATGAATTCTCTGAATCTTCATCGTCCGAGTTCCGCTGAAATAGAGATGCAGCAATTCCAGGAAGATTCTGAAAGGAGCTTTGCAGTGGTGATCGCAAACCCGGCATTAGCGACGGCGTAACAACGGCATGAAAATACTGCAAATTTGCCGCGCCTGGCGCTGCAGAAAATGCCTGGGGCCTCATGCGCATATTTGACGTAGACGAAGATGCTGAAGAAGACGACGAGCTCGTGCCGTTGGTATGCTTTTGATGATAGTCATGTCTGTTGTAGGAACTTTGCTGTCTTTGTTGCTGCTGAGCTTGATGCTGGGCCTGCTGCTGTTGCGCCTGCTGCTGCATAAGGAACGTCTGGTCCTCATCTTCCTCGTAAAACTCTGCATACGGGTCGCCTATATGCCTGATTTCAACCTCAGGAGCAACTGTCCCGAGGTCGAATGCAAGGACGTTCACAGATGCGATGTACGACGGCAGGTGTAGCTTCTTAAACTGCTTGTCCAGGAAGTCCCTTATCGTTTCAGAAATTCTAGCATGATCATCCGGTGATATTCGACTCCAGTCGACATCGATTGACATTGCGGAGAATTATTCTAAGCACAGCTCCTCGGTGTTGGTCCGGAATCCAGTAGGTCGGTCTTGAGTTAATTGGGACTTTTCTACGCGACTAAACAACGCATCAAACACGCTTCACGAGAGACCTAGGACAGTTCGTAAGTTCTCCAGCCCATGTTAAGCAACCCAGTCAACCTAGCATGGCGGACGATCTAGATGCATATTTTCGTCGTTTTCAGGCTGCAGTGGCAGGCCACTGGGCTAAAGACTTATCCACATTGATATCGTCGAATGGGCAGTCCCTGATAAAAATGGTCAAGAGTCTCCACACCCTCCGTCAAGCCGACACCGACACAATTTCACGCGTCGCGCACAATACTATACTAGATAAAATGTGGCAGGATATAGCTATTACCTCTTGGAAAGTTGCATACAGTATTCATGTCGCTCTCGATATCATGGAGGCATATCGCGAGCAGAACACATTGACCCAGTATGTAAAAGGTAGCTCGTGATCTCTCGAACGCCATGCTAATTCCTAGACTTCTTAACCGGGTCGCTGAACGCACGGATAGATGGATCTTGCCTGTCATATACACTGTCACCCAGGAGCTCAAGATTATCGCCATGGAAGCAGATCACCATATCAAGGAGCGCATATTGAGATCATCAGCTTCGAACTCCGAGAAGCCAAACAAACTTGAAGAAGCTGCACGAACTATTAACCGAACACTAACCGTCTGTCTAAATGACCGGAATACGCCATTGCCAAAATCCAGAAAGTGGGGTGTTTATTTTATTATTTCCCTACTATTCAAGATCTATTTCAAACTGGGAACAATCTCGTTGGCTACGTCCGTCGTGCGAGTCTTGAATGCCTCCTCAACAGTGGGAGATATTCCGTCGGTGGAGGAGTACCCAAAGGCTCATATGGTGACGTTCAAATACTACGTCGGAATTCTTGCCTTTATGGATGAGGAGTATGAAAAGGTTAGGGACCAATTAGTCGTTCTAGTTAGATTCTAATAATTTGTCAGGCCGAAGAGCATTTGCAAGCTGCGTTGAATAAATGCCACAAGAAGGCTACCATAAATCAAGAGTATGTTCATCTGTGGGATGCAGCCTGTTCAGTTTATTAAGGTGTTATAGACTAATTTTACAATATCTACTTCCAACAAACTTGCTACTGCATCGCCGGTATCCTCAGAAAGCCGTCTGGCATAGCTTTCCGCGACTACAGACAATATACAAAGACCTCTTCACTGCCTCGAAACGTGGCGACATGCGGTCATACGAGGCGGCCCTTGCCGCTCGCGAAAGATTATTTGTCACCCGCAGACTCTACTTGACAATGCTAAAGATTCGGACAAAAATCGTACGCCCAAGGCTATTTGAACAAGTTTATCTAGCGTCGGACAAGAGCACTCGGGTGCCAGTTTCAGCATTTAGAAAGGGACTTGAATTTGTTGGAATAGATGTAGACGATGACCAGGTCGAGTGTTGGGCAGCGGTAATGATCTATCAGGGGCAGATGAAGGGTTATATCTCTAGGGAGCGGAAGATCATCGTGCTGAGTAATAATGATCCATTTCCGAAGTGATTAGTGTGTCATAGATACTATTTATATCCTAATTAGCAATTTGTAGTCATAGAAGCTGGTTTCTGGCAACGTATGCCGGCTGCACAAATACGAATGAGCATCGATTTCTTAGTCTCGACCATTTACTACGTCTAGTCGAATTCATGTATTGAATGAATATGAAGGGTGTTTAGATATACTACTACGACAGTACCGACCGCGATTTATAGCGGCTCTTAATCCACCGTCATAAGACATAGGGGAATGACCTTTTATGATTGTCCTGGTCCAAACAGATGGATTTTCTATCGGTTTAATCGATATCTATTATGGCAATGAATCTATGTCTATAGGATTGTCTATATACTGTATAGGTCGCCATACACTCCAAAAGTATGTTTCTTCTCCAAAGTCATCCCGTCCGCGCTCTAGATCTTGCTTGGCTGGCGAGAGCCGTATGTCCCTTAGCTTACGCCACAAGTCCGCACGAACATCCACAAACTTCTCTCGAAGAGGAAGCTCAAGAATAACCTGAGCATGAGGATTGTCATATTCGAGGAATTGATTGACAACATTCGCGAGCATCTGAGGGTGCTCAGACGAATAAATGGGGTCGGACAGGACTATGGTCTCGAACTGGTCGTTTCGACGATAAGTCTCGCTTGCTTCCATGTCCTGCCAATTAAGCTCTTCAACATTCGTATCCAGTGAATATCCACCCTCACCAAACCTATCCTGGTTCTTCTCCATGTTCGCCTTTAGATTGGGCAGAATCTCCCTTAAGTCTGTCATGAGCACGGGATACCCAAGGACGCCGAGCACAATTCCAACGAGCCCAGTCCCGGAGCCCAGCTCTAACACCCGTCGTCCTGAAGCAGGAATAAGATCACCATGGAGTGCAGAAAAGCGATTCGCAAGAAGTAATGAACTGCCCCAAGTTTTTAATCCCAACGAGTCCGCGGTTAAGCTCGGCTCATGAAGCATTATTGACCGGTCTAAGCCCTCGACTTCGAACTCGTGCTCCATGCTCGAAGCAGCGGTCCTTCCGCATCTTTCGGCAATTCGCTTCGACGCTAACTCCCATATAAGCTCTCGCTCATCCTCATCTTCTATCCAGTCTAAGCCAGACCCGACTACACGAGTAGCCCAGTCAACAAATCCTTCCGGAGCGGGAGTATATTCTTCATCGCTAGCAAAATTCTTGCCTTGACTTCGTGCGTATGTACATATTACAGCTAATAGTGCTTGAGCAGAAGGCATAGATCGCAATGATGGTAAGTCAATTGCATGCGTAATCAGTGGCGAAAACACCCGAGATGGAATTTGCGACGGCAGTGAAATGACCGACGAAATGGAGGTCAGCGGCGTCGAGACACCGCTAGTGCTCGCGGAAGAAACCTCCGAAATCGCTGGAGATGCCGTCATCGATAGGTGGTGAACACCAGCATCGAGTTCAGTGCAATGCGCGATGGAAAATATCTATGGCGCAGAGGCTTCCCGTACTCGGCGGTAGGAATTATTCGGACAATCACATTAAAGTTTGATGATGGCCCCTGCATATCTGTCTATCGCTTTCCTATATATTCATTATATGTACATGTCCTGAAGCATTTATGATTGTGTTGTTCATCCATTTTTGGCTGCAAATTCGATTATTTCATTAATAGGAGATGGCCTAATATCAATAATCATAAATTCCAGGCTCAGTATTGCCAGTCGAAGCGGTTGATTTCGCGGGAATAAGAAACGGGTTACTTGCTTGACCAGAGTACCTTCAGAATCCCATAATTGGAGCTGCGCTACCGACTACTGATCGCCGGGTGAGACCGATCGTCGTCGGTAGCGCCGCCCAGTCCACCAGCATCGCATTTAGTGACGCCATCCTCGTTGAAATTAAGGAAACAAACTGATATGCTACGCATTTCTCAGTTTGCAATTCGCAATGTGCGGCCGGCATTTAAGTCGGCCGCAGAATGCCGTATTGCGATTCGAAATTCGTCCACGAAGCTCCATCGGCCACCGCCTGAAGCGTCACAGTTCTCCATTCCGCCGCTTCCTCCACGTCCTTCCAGCGGATCTGCTCGTGCGGAGAATAGAAAACAGGCGTTCAGGCTTTTACTGAGTATGAACCTTGCACTGTAATTGTGCAGGCTGAGTTCAAGAACTGATTTCTACATAGTCATTACCGCTTCTGTGTCCCTTGGATCTATACTCGCCCAATTGTCTCAATGGGATTTGACCAAACGAGCAGCGAAAGTTCTCTCGGAAAAGGGACTTGAATCGAGTACATCGCCTCTCTCAACTCTTGATCCACCTGTATATGCGGATGACAAGCAGGCAGCGATGGCTTATGCCGAAATCACCCAGCTGCTGGGAGCGGACAACGTGTCAGCTACTAGTGACGATATCGCGTCTCATGCTGATTCTGCTTGGATCTCGCACCATGCTGAAAAAGAGCAACGACCTGGCTTAGTCGTGTTCCCGAAGACGACTGAACAAGTGTCGGGCATCATGAAGATCTGTCACAAGTATCGGGTTCCCATAGTGCCATTCTCAGGAGGCACGTCATTAGAGGGTCATTTCATCCAGACACGTAACGGCATCACTATAGACTTCCGGAATATGGGAGAGATCATCCAACTACACCAAGATGACCTCGATGTTGTGGTACAACCAGCAGTGGGCTGGGAACTACTGAACGAGTATTTGGAACAATACGGTCTTTTCTTCCCACCTGACCCAGGCCCAGGTGCTGAGATTGGCGGTATGATTGGCACGGGGTGCTCTGGAACTAATGCGGCGAGATACGGTACAATGCGTGAATGGGTATTGTCGCTTACTGTGGTTCTTGCAGACGGAACGATTGTCAAAACTCGTCAACGGCCGCGCAAGTCATCGGCTGGGTACAATCTAACAAATCTCATCATAGGAAGCGAAGGAACTCTTGGAATAGTAACTGAAGCGACATTGAAGCTTGCTGTTTTGCCGCAGGAGACTAGTGTCGCAGTTGCGTCGTTCCCATCGGTCAAGCAAGCTACCCAAGCCGTTCAAGAGATTGTCAGAAAGGGTATTCCTGTTGCAGCAGTCGAGTTACTGGACAAGGAAATGATGAAATGCATTAACGCGGCCGGTCAGACATCACGAGATTGGCGTGAAGAGCATACCCTATTTTTCAAGTTCGGTGGGACACCTAATGGCGTTAAGGAACAGATCAAAGAGACGCGGAATGTGGTTAAGCAATTCGGTAGCAAGAGTTTCGAGTTTGCAAAGTCTCAGACTGAGCGCGAAGAATTATGGGAAGCGCGAAAGGAAGCCCTATGGTCAACTTTAGCGATGGGCGGGGACAACGACTCTTGTTGGACTACTGATGTTGCAGTCCCGGTCTCTCGCCTGTCCGAGGTTGTTAGCGAGACACGGGCTGACATGGATCGGTCCGGGATCCTTGGAACAATAGTTGGACATGTCGGCGACGGCAATTTCCATGCGTTTATTCTGTATAATGACACCAATAAGCACATTGCTGAGGGTATTGTTCACAGACTTGTTGAGAGAGCGATTGCTATGGAGGGAACCTGCACGGGGGAGCATGGCGTGGGCATGGTGAAGCGACCGTATTTGGAGACAGAACTTGGTAAGGAAGCTGTCGACATGATGCGACGGCTCAAATTAGCCCTCGATCCATTGAGATTGCTCAACGCGGACAAGGTATGCTGACGCAATCGATGTTGCCAGGTCGCGCAAAATTCTAATGGGGCATTAGGTAATAAATATTGACCCGTCTGTGACATTAAAGAAACTGGACATGGAAAGCTTGAAATCTTCCCGATCGGAATAGCGTGTCAAAAGGGTGAATATCAACAATGTTTTCCGTTTGGATCTAGATGTTACACTATTGTACAAGTGCCTATACAAGCAAGCAGTCATTCATGCGCGATCTGGGCTAGTTCTTGTTGCTCTCGTTCTTGTCTCTCCTTAAGCTGTACGTATGAACGAGGAGGTCTCATTTTACTCGCCGATCCCACAATATATCCTTCTATTGCTACAGCCGCGTCTTCTTTTGGTGCTGCGGTTGGTGCAAGTTGAGGATTATCCTTTCTCGTATTTTGGAAATCTCTTTCTGCTACTTGAAAATCTAGCGCAGAAAATTCAAACCTGTCCTCCTTAACTTTCTCGATCTTCTGCCGGATGGTCACCTGAGTTGTGCTCTTCCCTGCGCTTATTTCAGGATTGTGCGCCTCAATAACCTCATTTCCAGGCTTAAATTTCAGACTCGAAAGTGACTGCATGACTTCCTTGACGTCGTTCTCCGATAATTCCCTATTCTGTTCATCTAATTCTGCTTTGCTACCATCATCGGAGTCACTGTCGATGAGGTCTTCCAGTAACTTTATGTTTTTTTCCCACTCTGCCGCGCCGTTCTGTATGTAGGTTATGCCTGCTCTCGCCCACACAGCCTCATCGGACAGTTGAGCTCTATATATCATAGACGATTGAAAATGCTGTTTTGTACAGTACTGTCTAAGATAGGAGGACGCCTCATGCTTAAGTTTAGCCGAAGGCTTGTATGATATTTGCGGGAGTTCCTTGCCCATCTATACGCCGTCAGCACATATGCACATATGACAGTACTATGGAACGCAGAATCTACATACAACTTTCCGAAATGGCTTTCTATCACATAAAGGATAGCCGCAAATGTGAAGTACATTCCGTTCCGTCACGATGTCATCAAAAGAAGCTGGCGTCAGGAATCGAGACTAGTCGTACATTAGACGCCAACATTGACTACCAGCACTCATAACTTACAGCATATTTTAAAAACTCAGCGTCAACTGGATCAGTCATGAACTCAACTAATGAAAGGACTAAAGTGTTCGCTGCCTTAACAGATAATCGCCCAGGTGTAATAAATGTTCGTAAGATGGTCGTTGAGAATCTGCAAAGCGCCGATTCATCTTGGATCGACTCCTCCCGCATGGCAGCTTGCCCTACACTAAAGAATCATATCAAGAATATGTTTGTCTAAATTTTTCTGGTGCCAGTATCAAGTCTTGCTAGAACACGCGGAGGAAGTATTGGGCATTAACCTCAATCGGGAGAAGGTGTTGGGAGACAAATGAGCCGCACAAATTCTCCCAATGCCCGCGTGCAGGTACGTTTTCGCCATATACTCACAGGCTTAGCACCATCGTCGAAATCTTTTCTTGGTCATGTACAATCATTAGACCAGAAACTATCAGCGAAGTCAATATTTATTTAGATTAGCCCCCGACGAAGATGATTGTTCCTGTTAGATGTTTTTCCTGCGGAAAGGTGGGAATTTTGTTGCATGATGTAAATATGTCGAAGATTTGAGTAAGCTAATGGTCACTTAGGTCGTTGGCGACAAATGGGAGACATATTTGGAGTATCTTCAGCAGGATATCTCGGAGGGGTAAGCATATAGCTTTGTGGACTCGTGTTGAACTGGGAGAGTCTAATAATGTTGCAGAGAGGCCCTTGATAAATTAGGATTAAAGAGATACTGCTGCAGACGAATGATTGTGAGTGATCAGTACTTAGTTCGCCTCGACCGTCGACTAACTAGTGCCCGAAGCTTACCCACGTTGATCTCATTGAGAAGCTCTTGAGATATAATCCATTCGAGAAGAAGGAGACATATTAAGTGATACGATTACTCAAACCAATTAAGGCGAAATATCGCGTTCCGTGACTTTAATTGGCTAATGTACGATATTCGACCTCGGCTCTAGCTCGCGGACGACAAAATTGGAGTCCTGGATTTGCTTTTTGTTTTGGGTTAGCATTTAGTTGACTTGTTATGTATGTATATCTTTTACGGCATAATGTGTTCTTTGGATATATTAATGCAATCATGCTTGTGACACGTTACGCACATGGAACTATGCCAAAGACCAAAATGTTACCATCTGATATCACTAGTGCGACATAACATGACCTTATAATTTTGAGCTTCTCCCAAACGGAATCATAATACATTATAGCATTAATGATCTATCACCACTCATACTCACCAGTACCTTTGCCAAACAAATAGTCTTTTCCATTAACATTAACAACGCCATCCTTAAGCACACACTTCCACTTATTCTTCGTTCTGGTAACCTTATCGTACAAACACAACATAATCATGCCGGAATCCTCGTTCTCTTCATCGTCCTGCGAATTTATCTCGTCGTCCGGGTCGTCCAAGTCAGAGTTGATTGCATCAGAATCGTCGCCAGCGTTATTATTCCGACGACCGGCACCACTTCCAGCACCTCCAACGTTGGCAATATCGTCATCGTCGTCGTCATCTGAATCGTCGTCATCTGACGAGTCCAACGCTCCGTCCACTTGCGATAGAATGAACTCAATCTTTTTGCTTCTTTTATTTTTCCGAATAGCCACATTTGGTGGTAATGATTGATCTTCCGCGGGTACTGACTTGCCATTTCTCTGTCGTAAAATGTGTAGCTCCAATAGCCGATCTACTGCTTCTCGTTGCAAATCTGGCTCTTCTGAATTTCCATCTACTTGTGCGATACGTCCACCGCCCGGTAACATCAATCCACCGCCACCATTTGAGCTATCTAGATCTCCTGCATCATCTAGTCCGGCACGCTTCATAACTCCTTTAATACTCTCATCTGCAATTTCGGCCGGAACCCTCTCTTCCCTAGCAAACTCCTGAATGTGTTGAGCCGCTCGCATGGCAGCCATGGCCGGATTCGAAAATGCCTGAGGTGTAGCTGATATTGGAACACCGCCTGCTGCATATAATGGCGGTGAGGACATCTCGTAGTTAACCGCTACTCCGTTCCCTGTATCAGGCTCCGGCAGGGGTTCTGGATCCCATGGGAAGACGGCTACGCCGGCCATGGTTAATCGCTCCTGCCACAGCAGTTGCAGCTCACGTAATGTCGTCTCATCTACCCCAGAATCTTCAAAGTCAATGCGAGACGAGTTGATCACATCCTCAATGATATCTCTATAAGCGTTTCCCTACAACAAAGGTTGTCAGTGGCGATCATCAGGCGAGCATACGGAGGCTGCAGGTGTCCCCCAGCGCATGATATTATCAATAATTTAATCAATAAACTTTCTGCAGCTACCTACCACAATATTATTCGACATTATGAATCAGATTACGGCGCTGCGAAGGATCAAGTTGGGAACCCTCTTATATGGGGACTACACTCGTGAGCTATAAGCTGTGAGTGACGTATTTGGTGCAAAGTGGCCACGTGAAGTCACGTGCCTGGTTGATATTGGACAGATCGCCAGTGTCCTGGTAGGCTACCGAGCAAGCCGTTTACCGTTAACGAGGCTGGATTATTCCAGCAATTGCAAGTATTCCTGAGGTATAGTTGAACTGTTCAAGCGTCTCTACTCTTTTGACACCAAAGGGTGGTCTCAGCGTGCACAATGGCCAGACGAAGTCGGTCGAAGCGCTTTGAAAGGGCGGGTTGTCGTAAGTCGCTCGCATTGTTTCATTTGTTATCTATCGAAATTAATATTTCTACCAAAGATATAATGCTATCATTTGCATTATTACTATGGTCAGGTACTGTCTTTGGCGAAGAATATGAAGCTGCAAATGACCTTCGGACTCCAAGTGTTACGTCAACATCGTCCGCAGCTCCAGCCGTGCCAGTATCAAGTGTACTGCAATATGAACCGGAAAGACTACTAGATGATCGTATGTATTATTAGCGGAGGTACACGAACCTGAACTAACTGGTCAGTAGATCAGACCAAGGTCAATCAGGCGCTAGCGATCCTTCAGTCGATGCGGCCGGATTTAGTGAAGCCTGCTAACCGAGGGCCGACCGCACCAATAAATAGTGTGGCCGGATTTCTATGGAACCTGTTTCTCCAGCTGCTGCGATTTATCGAAGCGAAATCCTTAGAGGATCCCGAAGCCTACAATGATCACAGATCCGGACCGTCGAGTGTAGCGTCCGACTCTGAGACGGAGATCACAATGGGAACGACGACAGCGTCATCTACTATATCCGCCGATTATTCCTCTTCAACTGCAATGTCTCATGAAAATTATGAATTCACAGGGACCAAAAAGCCGCTGGGCGACGCTCGCGAACTGCTGGAGGAGGCGGCCGAGAATGGGAATCCTGACGCCATGTATTTACTCGCTGAGATGAACTTCTACGGCAACTATTCATTCCCCAGGAATTATACAATCGCGATGCGGTATTACAAGTTATTATCAGATGTAACGGGAAATGCGACGGCTCAAAATATGTTGGGATTTATGTATGCGACTGGCATGTTTGGAGATGTTCTACGTGACCAAGCGCGGGCGCTCATGTATCATACATTTGCAGCCTACGGCGATAACACGAGGTCGGAAATGACCCTAGCCTTTCGGTATCATGCGGGCATTGGTACACCCCGAAATTGCGACAAAGCTGTCTTTTTCTACAAGCGCGTTGCCGATAAGGCGATGGAATATTGGCGAAATGGGCCTCCTGGTGGCCGTACTCTGGATCGTCATACATGGAAATTGGCGGATGACAACGGCGGAGTTTTTGGTGAAGGTGCTAGTGAGAGCAGCTCTGGACCAAATTCCCGCAGGAATCTTAGCCCTCCTGCGGACTCAACGTCCCTTGCGGATGTTCTTGAATATTTACTCTTTATGGCCGAAAGATCCGATGTTGCCTCGCAGTATTCGTTAGCACGGTTATACTACGAGGGAACTAGATCGCTTTCTAGGAAATATGACAAGGCTCTACATTTTTTCAAGCTAGTTGCTAAGCAATATTGGAAGAACGAAACGACACGAATACCCGGGACACCAGACTCTCTTCAAAGATATGCTGGGAAAACTGCCGGTTATTTGGGGCGTATGTATCTCCGTGGTGAGGGGACGCCAGCAGACCATGCTAAGGCACTTCAGTGGTATAAACTTGGCATGGAACTAGGTGACGCGCCATCATTGAATGGATACGGTTACATGCATTTGAAAGGGCTCGGCGGGCTTAAGCAGAGTACAGCCAAAGCTGCAGAGTATTTCCGTTCTGCTGCTGATCTTGATTTTGGGCCAGCCCAAGTTAATATAGGAAAGCTGTTCCTAGAACAGGGTGAGGTAACGGTTGCCATCCACTATTTTGAACTAGCAGCGAGACATGGGCACATCGAAGCTTTCTATTATCTTGCAGAGACACACAATCAGGCTCTCGGAAGAGAACGGTCGTGCGGTATGGCCACTGTATACTATAAGATTGTGGCTGAAAAGGTTGAAGAATTGCATAGTCCTCTGGCATGGGCTCATCGGTGCTATGAAGTCGGCGATTATGAGTCCGCATTGGTCGGATTTATGATGGCTGCTGAGCAAGGCTATGAGAGTGGGCAGGCCAATGTAGCGTACTTGTTGGATCGAGAGAAGTCAGCGATTAGCCTATCCGAGCATCTGCAATGGCTAGTTGACATTTTCGATCGACCATCGGAAGAAGAGATAGAAGAAGAGAAGAGAAATGAAGAATTGGACCAGTTCATTGACGAAGTCGCTCTAATTTACTGGACACGGGCATCCAAGCAGGGGAATGTGGACGCGACTGTAAAGATGGGTGACTATTATCTTAAAGGTATAGGCTGCGAGCGCGACAATGTGAAATCAGCAGCATGCTATCAGGCCGCGGCCGAGTACCAGCAAAGTGCACTAGCACTTTGGAATCTCGGATGGATGCACGAGAATGGTCTTGGAGTCGAACAAGATTTCCATCTGGCTAAGCGATTCTACGATCTCGCACTTACGACGAATTCTGAAGCGTATCTGCCGGTCACGTTGTCCCTATATAAGCTTAGGCTTCGGTCGTTTTGGAATTCCATAACAGGCGGCAGCGTCAATGGGATTGGGGTTGACCAAATTGAAGAGAAATCTGATAAGACAAGTTGGTCATTTTCGGAATTTTTGAGACGATGGTTTGAAGACCTCAATCGTGAAGATTCTGATAATTACGGTAGAGCTGTGGATGGCGACAATGGCGACCGCGTCAATGACGACGGTCCAGACGACAATGGTGGCAACTATCAAATCTAGAGTCTCTGAGTACTTTCCATTATTGTATTGGTTTCATTTCATTGTTCATAATTCATGTCATTGTACTCGGGAAAAGGTTTGTTTAACGGTTCCTGTACAATATCTTAGATAGTAACGCAAAGCATTGGTATAAGCGTAATTGGAATGCACAAGCCAGTAGTCCATTAACCTGCTCCATATCCTCAACAGATATCGGGGTAGTGCATTTGCCAACAACATGATTGGTTGCGAGATACAAAGTGCAATGTTACGCAAGGTTGAACAATGCGCCAAAAGTAATGCAACTCCCCCGCCCCCGAACAGTTCACTCTTTTCCGAGACGTCACTTCATGCCCCTGATTATCGGTGTGAGCTGTAGCAAATTGACGGCGCAGACCGCCTAGCACGACTGAAATATTCCGTGGTCAATCTCCAATCCGGCAATGCTGTGTTCGTGTCAATTTACAGGCCTCAGAATTATTTGCTAGCGTAAAACTATTCCAGCATTCCATCTAGTTATATCTTTCTGATTCATGATATTCTGTCCATTATGGACTCCACAAAAGAAAACGATAACTAACTTAGCATTTTGTATTATTTTTGATAACCCTAACCGGACACCATGCCGAACCCTAACCTGTACGTTTAACAAGCTGTGGAGTTCGAGTCAACTTGTCCAGTGGCCGTGCAGCTAAAATTAACTCTGGAGGTGGTAGCTTGCAATTTATGGCTTATATTACAAGCACGCTCCCGTTTACAGCCGAACTAGGCAAAATTAGGAGCATAGCCGTCGTGTGATTTATATAGGCCCTCCTTGTTAGTGTGTACACAGTTTTGCAATAGCTATATATCTAAACTCGGAATATCGACCACCACGGAGTTCGTCCTTTCGTTTACTTATTCGTGTGTGGTTTTTTGAGCCTGCTTGGCACTTCTAAGATGTCATCTACAACGCCGCCGTCTCTCGAGATCGCAGCCGACAAGTCCGCGTTCAAGCATCTGAAGGAGGAGTTCGTGTCGGGACTGACAGGAGGTTCGATCCAGGAAATAAACATAGTCACGTTAGTTGCATTGGTAAGTGCATTTTGGGCCGACTAGATATCGTCTTTGGTATGCTTTGCCTCGCAAGTAGCAGAGACAGAGATTACGGGGAATATTTTTGCTCGCGATTTTCTTTGCGTGACGGCTAACCTGTGCCCAGTCTTCGTACGCAGTTTGGTGTACGCTACAGACGCGATTTTCATTTTTCAGCATACCGCAAGGTTCAAAAGTACCGTCACTCTCTAGTCTGCTGGTGGACTTCCTTCTTAACTGGGTCGCGTTGACTCTTTCGATCACAATATACGCGTCGCATCCGTTTGCGTTCAATCTTCTCATTCTTGCGCCGGTTGCGATTGTATACGTGTCTTTGCCATCAATAGTAGCAACGCGACAGCGAACAGCCCAAGCGGTACTGAAAAGACGAGATAGGAAAATAAGAGTATCGGCACACGATTTAAATTCACTTTCTACTCCCTCACAGTATGCCGGTTCGTTGGTGAACAATGACTATGTCAGCGCGACTTTCACGGAGCCAGCTAGCACGCATAACAGCAATCACGAGAATGTCGCTAACCTCGGGTCGTGTTATGACTCGTCGTCGCCGTATTCATGTACAACTACACATGATCAGTCTCATCCACTTGCATCCTCTGCGTCCTCCTCATCCACCTCCATCTCCTCAATGTCAGTGGATGCATATTTGCCTAAGAAGTCGTTTTTGACCACCTATCGTGCTGGTATGATGATCATAACTTGTATTGCCATTTTGGCAGTTGATTTCAGAATATTTCCCCGACGGTTCGCAAAGGTAGAAACTTGGGGAACGTCGTTGATGGATCTTGGAGTGGGATCGTTCGTGTTTTCTATGGGCCTAGTCTCAGCACGGGGACCGTTAAAGGAGATGTTTCTAAAGCAACAGCCGGACCTGTGGGCTTCCTTGAAGCGGTCTATAGGACAGACTACCTCAGTACTACTGCTTGGGTTGTTGCGACTGTTATTAGTGAAAGCGGTAGACTATCATGAACATATATCGGAGTACGGTGTCCATTGGAATTTCTTTATGACTTTAGGATTTTTGCCGCCATTTGTGACCCTGTTCAATTTCGTTTCGAATTACACCTCACCTGCTGCGATGTCTCTCGGTGTTGGTGTTGTCTACCAGGCATTGCTCACCTATACGCCGTTAACGCGGTTTATTCTAACTGCACCGCGGACAGGAATAGTATCGATGAATAAAGAAGGTATTTTCTCGTTCATTGGATACTTGTCGATCTTCCTTGCCGGCCAGACGACCGGATTCTATACTCTACCAACAACGCCACGACATATCCCTTACGTGTCGCGACTTCTTGGCAGCGGCAGCTCAGGTCCACTGGCAGCGTCTCGAAAGACTATGCTGACCTATCTCTTGGTTGCTGGAATCGGGCATGTTGGATTGTTCCTAATCTGTACGAAGGGACTTAACATGCCAGTTTCGCGTCGTCTCGCGAACCTCCCGTATGTCCTATGGGTGACTTCCATCAACATCATGTACATTTTACTGTATCTTCTCGTGGAAGTTATTTTCTACCCATCATCCGACCACGCACCAGAGAGCAAATACGAAGACGCCGTACCTTGGGGTCTGGAGGCCGTTAACGATAACGGTCTTGCGGTTTTTCTACTCGCCAACTTGTTAACCGGTGCCGTGAATTTATCTGTGAATACATTGGACGTCAAGAACGTGCAGGCGATAACCCTTCTGGTTATATACGCTGCACTTCTAGCAACGGCGGCAGGAATTATGAAGCGTAACGGGTGGCGTGTTCGAGTCTAGTACATAGGTTACTGGTTTGGATTTTGGGACTTCGGACTTTTTTTATTCATATGTATGCACGGTTTGACTAGTTATCGATAGTGTTGGGCTTAAAACTGGAAATTGGTGTTTGTCCGGAATGCTTCTTGTATTACTAAAGTTTTGTCTTATTAGATATGGTCTTCGGTGTTCCGTTATTTGTTGTGATACTTTATTACTGCATGGATTGCCAATACAACTTTCGTCACTTCGACAGCGTCATAGCAATTAGTAGCTCCATATAGTACACGACAGACTTTGGATACAAGAACAAATCAAGCGAAGGTATAAATATAGTGGTTCCACGTCGAGAGTAGATAATTAGGACGATAATGAACGTATCATACAGCAAAGGCGCTACGATTCCGTGATATAATACATGCTGCGCTGAATCACATTATCAATGGTCTCGCTATGCCCATCATTTACCGAATCATCATAACCTTCGCTATATCCTTGCCCGATCCCAATGTGCCACTGACTGCGCTGGACACCTTCTTGCCGATTTGCTCAAAAACTTTCCAGAACTTGAGGTTCTCATCGCTTGCGACTGTGGCGACGGTCGATCCATCAGGCGACAAAGCTGACGAGAGAATACGAGTGTCATGGCCTTGAATCTCGCCGTTTTTGACAAGACTAGGGTAACTCCAGATGGCAAGATTGTTATCGGGATAACCATGCGACGAGACAATCTCCTTGTACGTCGTACTCCACTGCAACGACGTAACCTGGGATCCAGTATCAATTGAATTCAACCTCGCGCCAGTGGTTCCATTCCAGAAATGGATATGCTTATCATAAGTACCACCGCCAGTGGCGAGAAGATTAAGCTGCCAAGGACACCAAGCGAGAGCTTTAACCGCCGCCTTGTGATTAGTCTTGGTGAACTTAGGGGTGCTCGATCTAGCGTCCCATATATTTACCAGATTGTCGTTGCCCCCACTCGCAAGCTGATTTCCATCACTTCTCCACTGCAATCCACAAACCTCGGCTTGGTGGTTGACAAACTCCGAGATCTTGTGGTCCGCAACCCGAACATCGTGATTCCATATCGACCCGTCGCGGCACCCCGACGACAGGATATGACGGTCCCATGACATCACCCCAACACGAGCGGCATGTCCACTCATGGAACGGACTTTCTCGCCTTCTTCAACATCCCAGATCTGAACATCTCCATCCGACAAACCAACTGCAATATACGCACCATCTCCAGACCACTTGATGCCGGCAATGTATGTGTCAGAGTCCGTCCGCAGAAGATTAGAGACGGTACCACTTTCTGCATTCCACACGTAAAGATCTCTGTCCAATCCAATCGCCACCTGGTTATTGCGTGACCAGTCAAGCAAGTTCAAGTAGTAGTCATCGCGAATTCCAGGCGCATCTAGAATACGCTCAGCGCTGGTCGGCAGTCGTCGGCGAAGTTGTGCATTAACGGCAGGCTTGAGTGGCCGGTTGTACTGACTTCTTAGATCAATTGGCTTAGATGACTGCGGAGCCTCTGGCTTGAAAGCTAGAATGCGAGTATTCAAAGCAAGGCCGCAAGCTTCAGCTACTGAAGACTGGTAAGCCAACGCCGCTGTATTGGGCTGGTACGATGAAGCACTTGAAATTGACGGCAGCAGCGAATCGGACGAATCAGAAGAACTCTTTGATTCTGATTCCAGCTTCGACATAGCAGTTGACGTAGAACTGCGACTAGGAATGAACCGGTCACCCTGTACGCTTGTTCTGAATAATTGCTTCTTTCCTGGTCTCTTAGGCGTAGACGACACAGGGCCGGTTCCTGTAAGCGTACACTCTGGAGGGTAGCTATCCAACTTCAAAGGCGACGAAGCCTGTCGGTGAATACATGACTTTGCCTGCGCACCAGATGGCGAGCGTCTGCGATTGCTCATAAACGACGATGTCAACTGCGAGTACTGGCGTGGCGTCAAGGGTGACAGATCCAGTCGTGGCTGTTGGTACGACATCCTAGGAGGCGTGCAATTGGCTACCGGTGGCCGTGACTTCACTGGAGTGCTGAAACTCATTTTTCTATTTTTTTTTCCTGTGTTCGTTGGAATAGAAAGCCCGGGTCCAGCCGCGGTTGGTTTAAAAAAATTAATATAAGAAGCGAAGAAGTCCAAAGACCAGCTTTGAACTTTTGTGTACAGAAGAGAGAAGTGAAGGTGCTTGAGGAGGTGATGTGGACAGGAGGTGCAAAAGTTGGAATGTTGCTCCCAGAGATCTCAAACTTAAGATTGTTTACTATTGACTTTTAACCAAACGTGGGAGGGATGTAAGTTGGCACAGCAACACAGTACAATAGCCGTTAATTGCAAGCCGCACGCGATGTCGTTGCTGCGGCAACCTGACCACAAAGGCGCCGCGTGCGGCAACTCCATCTCTTTTGACTCGAACCTGGCTATAAGAAAGAACTCACGTACGCTACATTCGCCCGGGGGGGGGGGGGGGGGGGGGGGGGGGGGGGGCATTCGCAATGAATATTTTGCTGTATATTTTGGCTGCAATTTTTGCACTCGCAGTTGTCAAAGCTTCTGTGACCGATAGGTATATTGTTCTATTGCATCCTTCTCTTTCAGATCACGATGAGCAATCGCATCACCATTGGGTTCGTCGACAATACCAAGACCACAAGCCAGCACACAGTCACAACCGCTTGGATAGGCGAAGTCCACCACCGGAAGGAATTTTGCATACAATTAATTTGGCGCATAGGGGAGTACGGGGATACATTGGCTCCTTTTCGCCAACCCTTGCGAGGAACATCGCGGCTTCTAGCGACGTTATCGTAATCGAGCAGGACGCAATTGAGACTCTTCAACATGTCGACGTACAGTTGAACGCTCCATGGGGTATTTCACGCGTGTCACGAAAATCCCAGGCTGCGATCCAGGGAGCGAAGTACATCTACCGGTACGACTCAAGGGCCGGCGCAAACACGACTGTGTACGTACTCGACACAGGCATCGACACTTCACATTTGGAATTTCGACCTGGGCGCGCTGCTTGGGGTGCAAACTTCGCTGGCGATAATTTGGAATACGACGATAACGGTCACGGAACACATGTCGCCGGAGTCATTGCCGGCAAGATGTTTGGTGTTGCGAAGAAAGCGGATGTTGTTGCAGTTAAAGTCTTTGACGGTGACGGAATCGGTAGCGTGTCCGGATTTATAAAGGCAGTAGAGTGGGTAGTTTCACAGCATCAGGCGAAAGAGGCTGCAGGTGACAATGCGAGGACGATAGTCAATTATTCTGCTAGTGGAGTGATCTCAGAAGCGCGCACTGCGGTAGTCAAAGCTGCATTGCAGAGTAATATCGTCTTCGTTACCGCTGCTGGAAACGGAGGCAGTGATGCTTGCTTAGTGGGACCAGCAAATGTGAATGCGAATATTTCCGAGTCGAGCTCCCTACTTGTTGTTGGAGCCATCGATAGTACCGATGCTGTTGCAAGCTACAGCAATATCGGTGACTGCGTCAACATTTTCGCGCCTGGTACTGGAATTCGTTCGGCCTATCCTGTGAATGGTACAAGGCATGGAAGCAGAGTTCTCACGGGTACGAGCATGGCATCTCCGCATGCGGCAGGCGTGGTGGCATCGTTGTGGGCAGCCAAGCCAGATTGGTCTGCGGTGAGAATAGCACAGACAGTCGCTAGAATAAACCAAGGCGATATTGTCATAGGTAATTTGGGTGGAGCACAGAATTCACTGGCGTATGATCTAGTGGAGGAGCTGCAGATCTAGATAATTATTTCATTGTTGGTACTTGGTGGGTTTTGTACATATTGTATCATACAGCACCGGTGCAACCTAATGAAGAATGAAGAACTTACGTAACATGTTCTATAATCCAGACACCTTTAACCTATGCATATCCTCTACCGGTTATCCGCTAAGATATCTACAACAGTAATATCGTCTTTAACATCCAATCTAGACCAACCCTTAACCTTATTATCAGCAACCAAATAACCTTGTGACATAAAGGTTGTAGGACAGCTTTCATCTTTCTCCTTTGATAGAGTCTTGACGAGTCCCTCTCTCTCTTCTGTGACGTCAAAAGAACGGATGTCATTCTCACGCAGAAACTCAACACAGCCCGTCACGTTCATTGCCATGACTGCAGTCTGAGTCTCGAACGTGCACTCCGGCACTTTGAAAGCATACTTGGTCAGTGTGGGGAACAGAAGAGCAAAATCGCTCTGTGAGTGATGTGCGGAAGGTTTAGTCAGGAAAAGATGCACCTTTGGTGGCGGCGCAGTGCCAGACACGCAGCCAGAATTCGATAGAAGCTGATAAACGAGAGACATATTCGATGACCATGCGTGAAATGCTTGCGACATTATCGCCACCGCCGGAACTGTAAGTGGGATTCCCATGGCCTGATAGATAGGAATACACCATGGATCGAGTAGTAAAAGGGCCGGAGTTGAGTGAGGTCGTAAAAATTCGTCGGTTCTGTCAATCGGCGCGTCGAGCCGTATTGACGCCGGGACCTCCTCGTTACCAGTCGGGTTCGACGAAGCCACATCCGACTCAAGTTGATACAAAAACTCCAGCACATGATAGACACCCTTGACGAGAGCAACTGACGTCGCTGCACCAAAACTGTGGCCTGCATACACCACCATCTCTTTCCGCGTATCCACTGACGACCAGTCAAACTTAACAGGCTGTGTCTCTGCCATTGGTAGAAGGTCAATATTCTCCTCAAGTAAGACTTTCACAATAGACACTATTTCTCGAACGCGTTGAACCAGCTGATACGTGCGCAAGAGCCGAGCAGTCTCACTAACTTCCATCATACGTCGGTACTTGATTTCCTTCCGCACGAATCCTTCTGCCAAAAAGTCGCGAACGTAAGTAACCGGAGCAGATCTGTCTCTATGCTCAGGCGCAACAACTATATGGCCGTGAGACGCCAGGGAGCCACAGAACTGTGAGTAGGCGTTGCGAGTGCCGCCTAGTCCATGGGAGAACATAACGACCGGCCACTTGTGATTTTTTGGTGGCTCAAGGAGCGGGACGTTCGAGAGACATGGGAGTGTGACATCAGGGACAAAGGGGATACGAGACAGACACGATGCTAAGGTCGAAGATTTACCGAGGAATGTCACAAAGCCTACGACAGCTGCTTAGACGATGATGTATACAAGTCCTTTCCGAAGCCACCTACTTTTGAGATATTCTCGCCTATCCTCGGGAAACCAGTACGGGTTCTTCCCTTTCGACAGGTTCTGCGCATCTGCAGGATAAAATATTCGAAATTGCAGAGTCTCGACCGCCGTATCAATAGCATCGTAAACCGCAGGCCATGGAGCTGGGATCTCGACTTCCACGGAACCGACAGGGAAAGGGCCCGGGTATGGTGGTAAATGCGGAATTAGAAATCGCATTACTCGTCCGAAATATGAACACTGGATATACAAACAGAGCACAAGACATACGCTGAAAATCTGGAGCGGAAGTGGCTTACCGTCAGCAAAAAAAAGAAAAAAGGGCGTTAACCTCGGCACGCGACACCCGCAAGTTTGTTGCAATAACTTTAAATGCGCGCCGTCCAATTCCTGAACTAATAATTACGTCCGCATAAAACTGACTAGTTAAAATCTTGCAAACGATTCGGAATCCACCACCATCTACTTATGCGAATCCCATTGAAGGGAGTTTTGATGTGACACGATTTTTGCTCCTATCGACAAAGTTGCGGTGCTACCTACCCTAATTCTCTTATCAGTTTCACCGAGCGTCTACGTCGGGATCCAAGCCAGGGCTTGGACGGGTCGGTCAACATCTAAGTCCCCGAATTTGCACTTGGCGACAACGTTCAGTTCAGGTTCATCCGCTTTACCATCTGGGGCAGCAGCTGACGATTCTATGGAACGATCTTATAGTTCCCACTATAGTTACGATCTTAATCGCGACAATTCTTCTGAAAGATAGTGGAAAGTCGCGAACAATGTAACCTGCATCTCCCCTGTGCCCTATTCATTTGGAAACAGTATTGTCCATTTTAGGATCGTTGACAAAGCCTAGATCGCACGGCCGTGGTGGTTCAAGCTAGACTGCCTTAGTCAAATGTCCCATCTCTCGATAGTCCGTTGATGGCCGATATCTACGGCTATTTCTATATCAACCGCTACTCGATAGTTCAATGATACAGACCCATTTCTCTGTGCTTATTCTCACGAGCTGCAGCCTATAAGACACTCTCGGAATTGCAATACACGGTTATATCAAGTTGCTACTCGTATTCATTTACCTGCATGAGCAGATCAACTTCTAACTATTACGGTATCGACTGCCTGCTGCATATGCTCTATACTAAGGAACGATATATAGCCTTTCTATGCATACAATAACGGCGTAATGCCAGACTTTTCACATGACCATGGAGATGTAGTATTCTGCGCCCATAACACCTTTCTCGTTTCTCACAAATCGTCCCTTGCCAACAAAGTGCTTGTTATTAACCCATCCTTCCTTCGGCGCGTCGGTCTCAATAACTGGTTGAATAAAGAACTCTGTCTCGCCAAATTCCATACTCGACCCGCTTCCATCGAAAATAGCGTTCATGGCCGGTGTAGGATACGTATAGCCTTCATAGTGGATGTAAACGCCGTGGCCGTCTTCTGTTTCGGCGCGAAGACGCACGTCGAGTGTGAGCTTGTTGTCGGGCGTTAGGTAGAGCCAGTTCGTGCCGGACTTGATCTTGATGTTGAATGGGTAGTGGTCGTCCGATGAGTCGCAGTATCCTTCGTGAATCTGAACAAAAACTACAAATACCGCGTTAATGCGTGCAATTGCACAGTGAATTGTGAAAACTAATACGTACTTCGCTTTCCGGGCTTGCCGGTCTCGAAAGTGCTCACTAGCTCGCTGTTCTCTGCGTTGATGTAGAGGTGGAACACCGGCTTGAAGACAGGATAGTTGTTAACCATTTTGAGCGCGTAATTATGTTCTAAGCGTGCAATAACAAAAGACAGGTCTCTTAGGGCTTGCTACAGTGCAGAAATGCTCAGTACCTTGAGGTTCTGGTGGGATAGTTCGAGGAAGTTTGACCCAATCGCCCTATCGGCCAATCGCCAGAAAACGCTGTGTTACTATCAAGAATGCGCTCTTAAATAGGTGTGCCGCCAACCTAAAATTTAGTTACTTACAGACCTAGCACATGTCGGTATTTAGACACCAAGATAGGCCGTGATTATTTTTTTTCGCTAGGTCGGATGCTGCAGGCAATTGAGGCCCACGAGAATAGAAGAGCAACAATAAATGGCCTAGATGGACCTTATCATTTGTCTCCTTGTTTTAATAAGACTTGCCACGTCTGTGGAAGTGCACTTATCGTATGAGTGCACTGCCGAATACGCCCAATTAATTTGTCCAGCGAAAACTCCCAACGCCTGAGCCGCTCGAAATTTTTCTCTCGAACCTTGCAATGCCCGCCGCAGAAGATCATCTCTAAATCCTAGTTGGTTTTCAACACTTCGAGAGTTCACATGGATTTCTTTCGACTCCTTGCTCGCGGAACAAAGCTCGATGACACCGCGGCTTTCACAGAGGTGAGATCTAGTTCCTTGGTGTATTGATATCGTCGTGGCAATCAAAGCTTACCGTAAGCAGAAGGAAAAGGTAGTCGAAGATGAGGACAAATTAGCAAAGTCCCTCGATTTCTTCCACACCCATACGATATCGGCCCCGGAAGCCCGTCAAATTGCGCCAAAACATGAAGGTGAACCTGAATCACACGAACCTGTGATCCCGTACGGGAAATCAAAGGTCACCGGACCGGACGTACCGCATCCCCTTACGGAATTCAAAGACCTTGCCAGCCGGTTTCAAGTATCGGAGTCGCTGATATCACGGGTCAAGTTTCCTGCGCCTACCCAGATTCAGTCGGAGGCGATTCCGGGAATGTTACACGATAGGGATATTCTCGCATGTGCGCCAACTGGATCGGGTAAGACACTTGCGTACGTCCTACCGATCGCACATATTCTTCTAAAGCAACAACAAAATAGTACGGGCGGAATCAGAGCACTGATACTGGTTCCCACGAAGGAGCTAGCACTCCAAGTCTCGGAAGCATTCACGATCCTGACACGCGGCACAACGAGCTTCAAAGTAAACGTGCTGACGAAATCCCTTCTTGCTCGCCTCACGTCCGAAACCGGCGCTAAAGCAGGCGACGTTCTAATTTCAACACCGCTACGTCTTGTTCGTGCGCTTGCCGTACTTGATTTTGATTCGCTCAGGCATTTGGTTCTCGACGAGGCAGATAAATTGTTTGATCCTGCATTTGCACCTCAGACGGACGATATTCTGGCGCATTTACGAGGAAAAACGCTACAGAAGACATTTTTGTCAGCAACAGTGCCATCTTCTGTCGAGACTCTGGCGCTCAGTCTCATGACCACTCCTCTCCGGATATTAATATCGCCGGGCCGAGCAGCGGCTACGGTCGCTCAGAAGCTCATATACGCGGGTTCCGAAGCTGGCAAATTACTGGCTATTCGGCAAATGCTCAAAACCGGCGAGCTCACACCGCCGGTACTAATATTCGTACAATCCATTGAGCGAGCAAACGCTTTGTTCCACGAGCTAGTATACGACGGCGTGAACGTCGACGTTCTCCACGGCGAGCGAACCGAGACCCAACGGCGAGCCGTCGTGGAACGGTTTAAAAAGGCGGAAGTTTGGGTTCTTATCTGCACGGATGTGTTGGCGCGGGGAGTTGATGTACATGGAGTGAATCTAGTGATTAATTATGATGTGCCTCAGAGTGCTCAGGCGTATATTCACCGGATTGGACGTACGGGCCGCGCGGGCAAGGAGGGCAAAGCTGTGACATTCTTCACGAAGGATGATGTTGAGAGTGTGAAGATTGTCATTAATGTCATGAAGGAATCTGGGTGTGCGGTGGACGAGTGGATGACGAGGTTGGGAAAGGTGGATAAGAAGACGAAGAAGCAACTGAAGCGGAAGCCGGTTGAGAGAGACGATATATCTACACAGCCCAAGAGGCGAAAGAGAAAGAATCACTCAAAGGAGAAGATTGATGGAGCTGAAAAAAGCACAAAGAAAAACTGATTGTATGTCGTATTATTGCATTGGGCGGGTTCGAAACTTTGTGTAACATTAGGGAAGACAATTTCAGCATATTGCCAATATACTGCAGTACAACCTGAAGAACTGAGTGACGTTGAGAGTATGCGATATGCGCATGCTACTAAGCATCATTGTAAACGAAGTCGACCGATGAGATCGACGCGCACTCAACCTTGACCGGCTGAGAGTATGCGCCAATCGTTTATTGTTGTTACATTTAGAACACATTGTCCCTACCAAGTGTGACTTTGACAGATTGAAGTTCACAGCTAACCGCCGAAATGGGAAATTCTGCAAGCACGAGGACAAGGAAGAAAAACTCACCCTGCGCGATTCGTATTCGACGTTCGAAATTTATTCGCGGTTTTATTCTCATTCGACGTTCGAATATGAATGGAGAAACTTCTATTCGTTTCTAGCCTACCATCATCAGACAACAGCAACCAATCAGGTTCCTTTCTAATCCTTCTCCGTCAATCACCACCGTCACACTCAGGACTGCTCTTGGCAGCGGCACCGTGAGCCCGCCAAGTCCAACGAATGTCGCAGTTGATCAGATGAAGAAGTGCGCGGAATGAGCAATCTATCAGACCGTGCTTTTAAATGACCAACTTACACAACTGCAGGACACTGTACAACGCCAAAAAAGAAACCGCGAAGCTCCTAGATCATTTATTACTTCCAATACTAATTTGACCGGAGCAGAGGGTCAACGGCATACACCACGTCAGGAAGAAATGTTTCCGGGAGAGAACCAGGCGACCCCAGTTCTAGATGCAACCTGTAATTACGACGATGTGGGCGTTACAAAGTTCTCGTACACGTAAACTGGATAAAGAATAATTTTATTGACTATAACATTATATACCTTCGCTGTGGATTGCTATTTAGAACAATTAATAGAATGGTCGGTTTTAGTGTTAAGTTCGCTTCGCTTGGCTGATCCGCTGGGTTGCCGATCACGTTAGCACAAACAACCATAAACAGAAAATTAGCCTGCACGAACCTGGCTCTTGTCCTTGATCCGCTGAAGGGCGTTCTCCAACATGGAATGGCCAAATGTCCTTTCAAACCATTCCTGACTGAAGAAATTTAAAGTGGCGGCTGCATCATATCGGTTGGGATACAGTCTCCAAGCCTGAGCTACCCATGATGGTGTTGTTTGATGATCGCGGGGATGGAAGACAAAATCGTTGAGGCGCTGTGTAAAAACTCCATTTTCAAATTGTACTTAGTGTCCATTGCGGCACACTACGTAGATGCTTGCCGGGGGGTGGGCTTAGGGAGACTCACTAACAAAATAGCTGTACTGCCTGAATCACTCTAGGAATAACGAGACAATATTCGCAGCGGACCGGAATTACGTCACACTCCCGATATGCTGGTCCGCAACTGCAAACGGCGACACGCGGCATTGCCGACCACTAAGATGTTCCTTGCCCCTCGGAACAATCTCGTGCAATCTAATTAAGGCGCGCTCCCTGTCGGTCCACGCCTGTCGCGTGGGAGAGGGTTCTTAATGGTGGTGGTGAAGAGCACGGTTGCACGTGGAGTGTCACCACAGGCACACCCGATCCGGCGAGCTGTCGGATTTTGCAAACGTTTACTTTTTGAGTAACGTGCTACACGCAGGCGTAGTGATTACAGAGGGCAGATACGCGTGGTTTCTCACCTGTAGCCACGCGGCTACGGAAACTCGAGCCCGGGAGGAACAGGGAACGGGACGGATTATTGGCGTAAGTGGTTGGGAATAAGAGGAGGTGCTCACTCTTTCTAGCGATGAGAAGGTGGCACACAAAGAGACTTAGGCGAGCCGTATGCTATATAGCCGCATACTGTCAATCGAGAGGGACGCTTGTTAAAGAGCACAGGCGAACGTGCAGCGGGCAGCCGGCTAGCAGTATTAACAGCTCAGAGCCCTATAATATAATACTCGGTACTGTTACTAATACCAGATAATATTAATCATGTAGTTATACAAACGGTTAATGGTGGCAACTTAGAACAAGCAAAACGCGATTAAAAAGGTTTTCGATCACGGCCACGATGAGGGCGACTCAGAGTAATTAGATATCTCAATTTGTCGGCTTAAACTGGCGAACCCAACTTGAGAGCGGGTTGCAATATGTATTGTTCTTAATTAGGCCCCCACGGCGATTCTTCGGCTAGTTCTGTGGTTTAATTAGACTGCTTGATTTTTGGATGACTACCATTGTTCCTGCAAACTTGTTGCCATCGCGAGTTCAAGTCGGGTTCGGGCTGGCCGTCTCGCACGATGGCGCTAGTCTGTTTACAGCAGTTACCTTGCCGGTTTGAGCTGGGAAATTTTCCGGTCTCCGGGCACGCGATGAGGCTTGGCCCGAAGCGGCTTAGCGCGAAAACGGGATCATTAAAGATGCGCTAGCGTGCCAGGTACCGAGTTCACGCGGGCAAATTTGCGTACCTGCCTGCCCCTTCGGGATCGCTGTAAACAAACCAAGTCAGGACTATGCCAACTTCTGCGCTCGTCCATCCCGGGCACTAGCACGTCCCCAACTAGCCTTTGCCCGTCTCTCTTTTACTCTCCCGCGCCTTTGTCTTTCTACTCATCGCCGTCGTCGTATCCACTCGCGTTTCTCGCCATCCCGACTCTCGCGTGCGTATGCGTCGCCATACGCGTTCATTTGGTTATAATACCCCCAACGCGTACACCCAGTCGACTCTTTCCTGGTCCTCAGACGCTCGCTGCACCGCTCCATGTTAATCTGATCGGTGATCCATCCACTTTCGTTCAGTTTTCTGCCTTTCAAGTCACTCTTTTACCAGTCGCTCGTTCACTCGTTTATTGCTCGCGTACATTCACGTCTCTCTTTTATTATCAATCAAACACCCTCGTTTTCAGTATGGTTGCTATCTCCTATCTTTCGCTCGGTCTCGTCGCCGTCTCCACTGCGGTTGTTGCCGCGCCATCTGCGATTGGCGTCGACAATCAGTTCGTTTCGCACATTCACTCTCACGCGAAGCGCAGCGTTGGCCATTCTCATTCCCCGCACAGTCACGCCCATAATCACACCAAGCGTTCTACCACCTGCTTATTCCCAACTAATGATGGCCTCGTCGAGGTTACTCCTGAAAGCCTCAATGCTGGCTGGGCATTGTCTCCGGACACTGCTTGCACCGCGGGCTCGTGGTGCCCGTACGCCTGTCCGTCGGGCCAGCTCATGGCCCAATGGGATCCGGACGCTACTAGTTACACCTATCCCCAGTCTCAGGTATGTGTGTGATAATCTCTATTAAGACAATCGTCGCTAACAATGTATAGTATGGTGGCTTGTACTGTGATGACAATGGTCAATTGAGCAAGCCTTTCTCCGACAAGCCATACTGCTATGACGGAACTGGTACTGTCGAAGCCGTCTCCTCGGCAGGCAACGTCGCGTTCTGCCAGACTGTACTTCCTGGTAACGAGGCAATGCTTATCCCGACCGAAGTGACTTCGAGCTCTACTGTCCTTGCCGTGCCCGACCTTTCGTACTGGGCCGCAACTGCAGCGCACTACTACATCAACCCGCCCGGGGTCTCCACTGAGGAAGGCTGCGTTTGGGGTACTACTGCCAATCCGTATGGCAACTGGTCTCCTTACGTCGCTGGTGCCAACACTGACACTTCCGGTACCACTTTTGTCAAGCTTGGTTGGAACCCTGTCTATCTTGAACCCACGTCACCGTACAAGGACACCGTTCCGGACTGGGTAAGTGCAGCTCTGATAATTTCATGACAATGGTTGTTAACAATGGTCATAGGGTGTAAAAATTTCTTGTCCAGATGGTGGCTGCACTGGGCTTCCCTGCGGTATCGATCCGTCCGTGCATGGAGTGAACCAGTGCGATAACGAAGCCACTGGTGCTGGTGGCGGCAATTTCTGCGTCATCGGCGTCCAGTCCGGCAAAAAGGCCACTATCGAAGTTTTCTCGAGTGGCTCCTCTTCATCGAACGCGGAAGTTGCTGCGGCGTTAGAGGCGTCGTCGTCCTCAGCGTCGTCCTCAGCGTCGTCCTCAGAGTCGTCCTTAACGTCGTCATCAACGTCGTCGTCCTCGTTGTCTGAGCTGTCTTCTACCTCTGACACTACCTCGTCGACTTCAACTTCGACTTCAACTTCGACTTCGACTTCGACTTTGACTTCAACTTCGACTTCAACTTCGACTTCGACTTTGACTTCAACTTCGACCTCGACCTCGACCTCGGCCACGGTCACGACCTCGTCAGCGTCCACGTCTTCCACGTCGGCGACCTCGTCCACAGTCTCTTCAGCGTTATCGATGTCTTCAGCGTCTTCGACATATTCGGTTCCGTCGATCGCGTCTACCCCATCGACAAGTTCGACCTCGACTTCTACTTCGTCCAATGCATCATCCACATCGCCCAGTTCATCTGCGTATATCGAGCCTACTACGTCCTCTGTTTCTATTATCGTGGACCCTACAACCTCGTCTTTTGAAATGTTCTCAAGCGAGGTGCCCACTTCGACCGAGGAGACAGTCTTTTCTACCGAGGACCCTGTTACTTCGTCTGAGGGCCTGCCAACCTCGACTCACGGACCAGTCTCGTTGTCAACCACGGTTGCGCTTTTTCCAACCGATATAATTGTTGAGTCGTCGGCCACTGCCACGAGTGCGATCTCGACTAGTATTCCAGTTTCTTCGACTGCCCAGAGTCTGACTGCCAGTTCCACGGCCGAGGAACCTGAAACTTCGACCTCTGCGATTGTCTCATCCCTGTCGGATACAGAGATTGGCGAGCCAACGACGTCGTCTGAGACTTCAACTTCAACATCAGTTATTGTCGTTACCAGCACTCCCGTTCCATCGTCGACACTTTCGTCCAATCAGTCGTCTACACCTGAGTACAGGTCTACGGCTGTGATCTACAAGACTACCACTGCTGTTGCGGAGCCAACGCCTACATCGACATCGACATCGACATCTGTTTCATCCTCTGTTCGACCAACTACGCAAACCACCTTTGTCGAGTCAACTACCACCAACATAATATCCACTGATTCATCCTCAGTTGCCAAACCCGTGAGCACAATTACATCGATCTCTCGAGATGCGCAATATCTGAACCTCGAGCAATCATCTCGAACTACTGCTACATCATCCTCGTCCTCCACCGCGTCAACCGAGTCCTCCATGTCTAACGTCGGTTCTAACAAGAGCTCTGGAAGTGTGTCCGCTGGCATGAACTTGCACTCGCCAGGCAGTGCCACCATCGCGGCGGTCGTACTTGCTGCAGTCCTTATGTTGGCGTAACTCTGTGGATATTAGAAGTCTGCTATTATTGTTTGGGTAAATAGGCTTGGGAACTTGGTGTCAAACGCGTGCTTACTTTTGTTTGGGATATCTAAAAGTTGTGATTATCACTTTCTGATGCTATCTATATATGAGATATAACTTAAGTGATATATGTATTACCACGTTTTGAGGATATGTCATAGGGACTTACGATATCAGTTTATGTGTCACGAAACTCTGGAATTTTTGAATTTGGGAATATTTTGGGTGTAAATTAAATAGAAATATAGAGTAGATGTTACTACGTCAGATTGCTGATGAATTCGACCAAGTTGGATGTTTCTTACTGGTGACGAATCGTGCGTCAAGAGAAACTTATTCGTCACAAGCTAAATCGGAGTTACGATAATATAACAACACATCGCGAAGTGTGTGGCGAGACAATTTACTACTCAGGATGTTATGGAAACGTGAAGCGCAAGGAACATATTCCATGAAATCAAGCTGAAATTCACCGCCCTCGCGCGCTGCTCTGTTGCGGAGGAGGAAAACTGCAAGGCATTAATTCCTAGAAGCATCTGATACAATATTTAATACTAATCATCGAGTGAGCGACAATAAATCAATCACGACATAGTACACAAGACGATTCCCATGTTTTAATGTTTCATTGGTTACAAAATGTTTGCTCTTCGTTTGGTTGCAGCGAAGGTTTTGTTGCTCTTCGGTTGTCATTTCTCTCTTTATGATTTCGGACCACTATGTAAATAATTATGTAATAATAACTTACATGTGCTTTGTAAGTTAACGTACTTCATAACTTAAGCGAGTGAGCCAGCCTGGCTATCCACACCACGCTAAATCATCGATATCACCACACAGATCGATAAAACGTTATTAAGTGATTGAAAAATCGAATCTATGATATTTTCTTAATTAGGTTTACACGTACGTAGAGCATTATGACCCGTTTCTCCGCAAGTGCTGGAGTCGTATGATCAACATTGTACGTCTTTGCAGCTAATCGGTAACTCCGAATTTGGCCTCTATCCATAGCTTGTATCGTTAAGGAAATCCCGCCTTCTAGATCCGTTGATTGAATATCAATTGGTTGTTGCATCGATGATTAAAAGTGGGTGGTTTTTATTACGCGTTTCTTGTGAACTGGCTCACTCGCTTGGGTGGTTCTCTCGCTTATGAAGTACGTTACAATCCAAAAAGAATAAAAAACAGGAGGGAAACATATAGTGAATTGATTGGCGCGCCTTGAAGAGCGAATTAAAGCATAAAAATGAGATTAGAGTAACTTGTAACAAGATTTCCAACAAAGAAACCAAAGAAACAGTGGGTTGATAGTAAGAATCAAAGCAAAGCGATTTGAATATCCTACGCAACGATTTTGCGCCGCGCTAAAGTACGATACCCTTGCATTTCGTTAATTCGTCGGCGAGATATGTATTTACTGCTCGAATGAGAGATAGCCGACGTCATCATATAACTTGTGTCGTTGCAAGATCCAAATTACGGATGTCATACTTCAATCTTCCAAAATGAATTCACAGCAACCTTATGCACCGACCGCGTACTCATCCTCGTCATTTTCTTCCTCGGCCGCCCTCCGGTCGCGAATCCCACTCGATGAGGAAGCACGGCTTTACCGAACGACCGCACAACGAGACTTGTACGAGTCGTTAGCAGAGATATACGCAATTATTGCGACCTTGGATTTTGTTGAGAAAGCATATGTTAAGGATACTATTTCACAAGCAGAGTGAGTACTACTGCTCAAGAACGAGATAACGTGTAGCCTTGTGTTAATTGTGATTCAAGGTACACGCCGATATGTAGCCGGCTGTTGGCGCAGTACAGCACCATTTTGAAAAATCAGGAAGTCGCGAATGAGTTTAAAGACTTGGACTCATTTAGGGCGCAATACGATGTACGGGAACGGTAGCGGGATCGTACTTTATTTCTTAGCTGACGAACTTAGATCGAATACCCATCCGCCATATCGAGGCTGCGGGTTGGTATTCCGGCAACAGTTGAGCACCCGGTGTCTAAGGAACCGCAAATCACGTATCCGACAGCGCAATCTAGTCCGGCACCTAGTCGCTCAGCTGCTTCAGCTAGAGCTGCTGCTGATGCGACCGGCGTAAGTTAACTTCCACTCGTTTGTGTCCGCGTGACAGATCAACTGATAGTTTTTGGCCCGCAGAACTTCATCACATTCATGGACGCCTTGAAGCTGAATTATAAAGCGAAAGACCAATTACATCCATTACTAGGAGAACTGATGACGAGTTTGAACGCCGTCACAACAAAAGACTTTGACGGACGAGCCAAGATTATCGAGTGGTACGTGCCTTATGTTGTAGTGAAGATCCCGTCTGCTGACTATTTAGGTTAATCAAATTGAACTCGATGAAGGCCACGGACGAGATTACGGACGACGAGGCGCGGCAATTATTGTTTGACATAGATCACGCTTACAAGGCATTTTATACCATGCTGTAGTAATGTATCAATATGCGCTATATTTAAATTTACAATGGACTATCCAAATTCATGCACAACCTGAAAATTCTTGTGAACCATTTACTCGTCCTCGCTTTCGTTGCCATCCTCGAGGTCGTCCTCCATGAGGTCGTCTTCGTCTACCTCCTGCTTCTCGTCATCTTTCTCCATACTCCCCCGCAGAATCCGCAGTCGCTCCTCTTTGACCTCGCGCTGAATCTTCAGATACTGCCCCAACGGCGTTTTCTCCCACGCTATGTCATCTAAAAACCGATGAACCTGCTCATGATTTGCAGGGGCAAACTCGACATTCTTGCGGCGTTCCTGAATGAACTTGCTGTTGGTTTCGAGCTTCTCAGCGACTTCTAGAAGCTGCTTGTAGAATTTAAAGTTTTCTCGCTTCTTTCCTTTCTTTTGGCTTTTCTCAGGTGATGCAGTCAATAACTTGTCCTTCCGACGGGCGTAGCGTTTGAGCGTGATCACACAAGGCACGACTAATTCCGGAAAAGAAATGTGCTTGGCGTAGAGACCATAAAATTCAAGAATGCAGTCGATGATTTGCTCGCATACGCCGGTCTGATAGATCCTTGTTCCGAGGTACGCGGCATTTGCGCGGATGTTGTGCTCAAAGTCGAAGGGCGGAAGGGTGGATGGCTTCCCTGGGCGCGTGATGGTTGTGGAGGTCAACAGCTCTGTCATGGCAGGAAGGAGGGGGATATATACGTCCGCGTCGCGAGAAAGATCGGTGAGAGACCGGAAGAGGGCAAATCGAAGTGGGAAATACTGAGCAGCGGGAATGAGTCGCATCGCTCCCAGGGTCACTTGAACAAGAGGATAGACAAGTGGTCGAAGAGCAGATTCCTTGCCTTCCTTGGATTCCTTAGCTGCATCGCACTGGAGCGACAATACTCGGCGCCAAAAGTCAAGAGAGTGGATATATTGCCAGTTGTAGACCGTCTTGTATGAGTCTTTGGTCTTGTGGACGACACTGTTGCGTAGATGGATGGCGAGCTGGCGAATGTAGTCGAACGCCGTTTGATATGCGACTTCACGATTGAGAGAGTATAGGGTGGCAGAAGTGTTCTTCATAAAGTTGATCAGCGGTACTGTGTGAATAGACGTCTGGCGACTGTTCTTCACCATTCCGGCATAAGATGTCTAAAATGTTAGTGCTTTCTTCTCTGCCCGTCCAACGGGGACAAAATACCTTCATGCACAACTCAAGCATTCCTTTGTCTCCAAACTCGGCTGCAGATCTGATGACGACCCAGGCCATCAGACGCGCGCTCTCGTCTGGCGCGGTACTCCAGACGTCGACGACGGCCTTGATAAACTCTTTCACAAACCGCCTGAAACTGGCAAAGTATGGTAGCAACTTCTCTCCAGCAACCAAGACGGCGGTGACGGTTTTGGGATCGCTTAAGTCTGATAGGAGACGCAGGATATTCGAAGAGAGTGACTTCAATAGTGGTGCCAATTGCTGATACTTTTTGCTCGTAGTCGCAATCGTACGCCGGCCACCGCTAGAAGTGATGACCGGGATATGGTGATTCAAGACGTCTGGAAATTGAGTCAAGGTGAGCATGACAATGTCATTGTAGACATCGGCATCAGTGATTGCGTACTTGAACTTCGAAGTTTCAGATTCGTCCTTGCCAACGTGAGCCGCCGCTTTGAACGCAACAGCGACTTGTTTGAGAGCTCGGAGCGACTTGTCTTCCGTCAAGGATTTCCGCCATCTGGCAATGTCTTTTGCAGTGACCTCCTCTTTGTCGCCCACATCCTTCTTGCCCCTTTTGCTATGTAGTTCTTGCTCTGAATCGTCGTCCGATCCGTTCAAGATCTCCTCATCTGCAACTTCCTCGTCCTCGTCCTCCTCGCTTTCATCGCTATGGCTCTTTTCATTCAATAATTCCTGATCGTCCTGATCCAAGAAGCTGGTAAAATCGGCCACATCATCCTCGGCGTCGTCTGCAATCTTTGCTCCTTTCTTCTTCTTGCCAATGCCCGCAAACGCTTCTTCAACATTATTTTCGACACCGCCGGCAAACAATTCTTTGGCGTTGGTGCCTTCACCTAACGCCTGGTCACTCCCACTTGACCGCTGCCGTTTCACGCCGTCACTGGCGTCGCCGAAATATTCCTCCTCGGCGCTCTGTTTCCGCTTGCCTCCTTTCGAGATCTTTTTCTTATAAGCTTGGACCTGCTTGCGCTGGTCGACAGTTCGTTTCAGATGGTTCTTCTGAAACTTTTTCGTTGATTTTTTCACCATTGTGCGTGCTCTATATTGACGTCCTGTCAGGATCAAGGGAACTAACTGCACTGTGATTGTAGAAACTGTTGGGAGGTCAAGAATTTTTTTTCTGCGCCGCGCATTCGCAGGGTAACTAGAACCCTAACCGTATGATGTCTAACGTCAAACGATGTGGTCGGCCGCTCTGGGAAAATTGCCAGTGGGAGAGAATATTCTATTGGAAGTCGGCAGGAGTCGGATTGGATGGTCAGTTGCTTCGACTGGCGCTCTCGTAATTTGAGAGCCCACGGATTGGGTGAGACGCGAACAAACCGGGTGTGCTGGTCGGTATAAGAAAATTGTCACCAAATTCTAGGGCAGTCGTACGCTTAATGGCTGACGATATTGTGAGTTATTCAGACAGTCGCAGACCGAGTGCAGTCCTTCCGGGATCTAGCAACATGCTATACTATATCTGGCGGGTTTCAGGACCACAGTTAACTAATTTTGTGGGCGAGACTAGCTTACGTAACTTTAGCATAAGCCAGTTTAACGGCATAGTTATTTCAATATGAAATACTCTGGCATGACTCCAGGAGCATCGGCATCGCCCTGGACGCAGCCTGGCTAACAAAAAAATACACTGGATGACGTGCGGCTCGTCGGTTGGCGAAAGACAGATACCGAGGGTTTCGTAACCCAGCTACAGATTGCCGGTACTGTTGATGCGCTAGAGATGGTGAACGTTCTTCGCAATGTTCCTAGTCTTCCTCACAGTACGCTGTCAGCAGCGAGTAGCTCGAGTCTGCATGCTCAAATGAGTGAAAATGAGTTGCTGACGTAGTTCAAATGCCGTAAGCCAGTCCATGGGGGAATGCGAATCAAAATTGGTGTTGGGTGGATCGTATTTCGGAAGGCTGAGCCACAGTTGCGATTGCGAGGCGCATTCGTGTTCGTGTTCGTGTTTTGGTGTGTGGACTGCCTCGCATATTCTCGCAACGCCTCCAGCTGGCTCGTAACCATCACGCGCCGAGCGGGACGAGACCCGAGGATCGCACTCAATAAACAGCCACCAGCGACAGCAGCACAAAATACACGATGCCCCTTCCGCCGTCGAGATCGCGCGACGGATTCACGTCAATCAATAGCTTGACCGGCTCGTCTTCGTCTTCGTCTTCGTCTGCGCCGCCGCTTCCAGCGGTCTCCCCGTCGCTGTCCGCAACTCGTTCCCCCGTTGTGCCTGCTCCTCCGCCCTCCTTCTCCCGTGCGACGTCCGCCAACTCCAAGGCGGAGTCGTCCTCGCCCACGCTGTCGTCTGCTAGACCCGCGTCGTCCCAGCAACCGCAGCAATTGCAGCAGTCCGACGCGTCCTCGAGCAAACAGCCCACGCTCGACAATGTCAGCGAGTCCGACGCTGACCCTTCTTCGCCAGGCGCAAGCACATCTCCGAGCAGCCTCTCCGCCCAGATGGCCCTATTGCAGCAGCAGCAGACGCCCGGTGGAGGGCCAATGCCTCGTCGATCGCATCTGAAGTCCCGCAATGGTTGTCTGATCTGCAAGAAGCGCAAGATCAAGGTCAGCTTGTTTGTCCGCGTTTCTGCAACTCTATTGCTAACGATTACTCGTAGTGCGACGAGATGCGTCCCCAATGCCGCAATTGCGTGAAGCACAATGTGATTTGCTCCTATGCGTCGCAAGCAATGGCGTCGCCCGTCATGCAAGAGGCCACTCCAATTCCTCCGTCAGCTATTCCCCGAGCGTCGGCCATGCCTCTGGGCATTTCAGTACCAGTTCCGGGAGTTCTTCCTGGTCTCGCTACGCGCTACTTCGACGGAGTCACACCAGACTCGTCCGTTGCAGCCGCATTGTCGGCGCGATCGTCCGCTACCACATTCTCGACCCCACCAACTTTCGACATGGGTGCAAGTAAGAATGCCAATGGTGCCGCGCCGAACCTCACTGCCCTGCCTGCACCTCACACAGTACTCGGCCAATCTCCGGGAAACGTAATTGCGACTCAGCAGCTGGCATTACTTACAAACTACATTCTCAACACTTCGAAAAGTCTCTCGAACAATTATAATCCTCGATCAGTTTACATGTGGACTCACGAAGTGCCCTCCATGGCTTGCGAGTTCGACTTCATGATGTACTCTATTCTCGCATTGTCGGCCACACATTTGCAGTATCTGCGGAATGACTTTTCTTACGAGAACATTGCCGTTTATTACCGTCACCGAGCCATTGAGTCGTTCCGACGAGGAATTTCGTCCGACGACCTCGAAAAGACACCGACCATGCTGGAGGCCTTGATTATTGCTGGCGCTCTTGTTTCGATCGACGCGTTTGCTTACATCGAGCAGTCAGAGTACGCTAATAATCGCGCGGTCACAATCGACCGATGGCTGCCACTTCTTCTTGGAATAAAGGCCGTTGTGATCGAATCCGACAATATGAACGAGGGCCACCTGTCGCTCCACTGGAATCCTCATATCCACTTCCTCCCCGTCGGCGAGCGATCATTGCTGTACCTGTCCAATCTAATCGACAAAAGAGCAACCGAATTGAACCAACGCGAGCTGACGTACCTCTGCGAACGGCCGATCCGGGTCCTTGAGCAGCTAATCACATTCAATGACACCGAATTCGTGGAACTCGGCGCTGGTTTAACTCGGTACATCATGACCTGGCCATTCGTCTGTTCCGACGAATTCATCCAGAAACTGAAAAACCACGAACTAGTACCCCTTGCCATTTACGTGCACTACCTCGCTGTTATGAGTTTCACAAAAGTTTGGTGGCAGGAGTTGCGCGTTAAGAATGACGTCAGGATGATTTGTAAAATTTTGGGGCCGGATTGGGAGCCCTGGTTGGAGTGGCCGAAAGCGTACTTCGATTTCGACTTGTGGGCGGATGATTAACTTTTGTATGTTGTCTTAATTTTTATGATATCTGGGATTGGTGCATGTGGGTTTCGTTTGGTTTTTGATTCTTTCTTGTCTGGTGGGTATATGTCGAGGACTGTATGCTAAAAGGGACTGATGGATATAGATAGTTTGCAATGACGCAATAAAATGGCTGAATTAGGAACATTCTTAGCATCTTCATTTATTGAACTTGTCGTACATGACCATTACTATCTGCTGACAACAACCCGGTCAGTGGCACATTAAAAGAACTCGCCCACTTTAACACCAAATCCGTCTGGCGGAATCTCATACAAGGCAGCACTCCGCTCGAAATCCACTCCCGCATTCTGAATCTTATTCCCCCACCACGGAAACGTTGTCCTCGTATATTGCAACGCCAAGAAAATCAACATTCCAGAAAACGCGACCCCAGCCGACAATGCGCTTGTAAGCACATAGTTGTATTTGGCCCACCACGCGAGATACCGTCGCTTGATGTACCACATAAAGGCGAAGCCTGCGTATAAGCCCGGCGTGTAGTACGTCAGATTGTAGGTGGCCCCCCACCTCCCGAATCCGGAGAGAATTAGTACGGGGTGGAAGAATTTCATATGTCTGGGAATGTACACACGCATTGCCCAGCACACGAACGCAAGGATTGCGCCCATGAGGAAACAATACTTCATCTCAGGGTACAGCGCGTTGAACATCCGGACTGGGCCAATCACGCCGAGCATTAACGTGTCCGCGTACAAAGACCTCGGAAAAGTGCACACGAACCTGTCCTCCTGAGTAACGCTGCACAAGTCCGGGACTGAATCGATGAGGAACTGAACTGCACCGATTGTAACCAGGGTCTGAATTACTGTCGCGAGAAGCTGTGCACGGAAGAGAGAGCGAGGCGGAAGCTTGACGTAATGTGCCATTTTCTGGTCTGAAATATAACTCTCTGCTTGATCGTCAATATTCCATCCATAGACTCGGCACAGCATGTTGGCCATTCCGTTGCCCGGGACCATGTATCCTGTGACGATTACCGCGAGATTAGAGAAGCCTAGTTGGTAACCGGTAGTCGCGTAGATTAAGCTGCCGGGAATGAGCATCACGATGCTGATGATCACAATAACAATAATAGACCAGACCGGAGTACCGGTCGGATAGATCGTTATTGCAATAATTCCAGCTGCCAACGAAATCACAAAGATAATACCGAACCACCAGTCTGGTACTTCTGGGTAGACGGCCATCATACGCGAAATAGGATCTTGGTATAACTCGAGATTGTGGCGCTTAGGATGGCGAATCGTGAGGTAGAACCCTTTGATCGCATCCCAAATTAACTTTCGCTCGGTCAAGATCACATATGTCAATGCAAGCGTATAGATCGCAAAGCCAGCACCAGTACCGATCAAGTTGCCAATCGAAATATACGGAGGAGAATAATTCCTGTATCCCTCAACCGAGAATTGATTATTCTCAAGCACGCGCGAAAGGTTGTACTCCTTTCCCATGCTATCAAACACTTCGTTGGAGTTAATAGGCAGGTATCCGGTCCACCTATAATTCGTCCAGTACATAGCAGCCATCATAACCGCCCCGAGAAGGAGTCCAACATATCGATTGACCAGAGAAAAGAATGGCACAACCAGCGGTGACGAGTAATTCACGACAGCCCAATCGAATGTGCTGATTGGATTGAATCCCAGGCCGAGATACGATCCAGTGATTATGGCCAGGTTGACATTGGTCGGCGCGATCCAAGTCATCCAGTTGAACGTCGAAGTCGCTTTAAAGATGTAATTGGGAATAAAGAAGTATGCGAACGAGGCGGCCAGCAAAACGAAAAAGAACTTGTACTTCGAGATCGTCCAGCCATTGATGGAAGCTTTTCTCTCCGGCATCAGCAAAGCGCGGTTCAGAGCTAGCGTCGGTAGAATTGTGGGCCACACTGCCTTCAAGAATTAAAACTTGTAAACCTTGTAATTAAAAGAAATTCCGGTACCTTCACTGGATAGATAACCCATCGTCGCAAAAGACCAGCGAGACCGAATCCAAAAAACAATGTTGAAAAGTTCATGAGAAAGATAAATCCAAACGTTATGTACTTCTGACCGAAAAATAGGTCGAGTCGCATGGCGAGCGTATATGACATGAAATTCGAACTGCCTGCAGCAATATTCACCATAATAGTTGCAAGCATCTGTTCCTTGTGGTTCCATGGACCGGGATTAAGAGAATGTCGTTTTCCTCGGAATGTGAATCCCCAGTCTGGCAGTAGTTGCATGAGTTTACCACAGGGGTAGAGCAACAATTGGATGACTGTCGACTGAATGCTAAGTCGAGGCTGACGTTGCTGGAAAAATTCGTTGACGAAGGCACCAATAGTAACCCAAACTATCCCCAGAAAGTAAGCACGAAAAGTCTCAACAGGTACGTTGGGATCGTCGAACGGATCACAAACAGCGCGTACTTCCGGGTACGGAGAGTAATGCGCAATCATTGCCGCCTCGATCTTGACATCAAGCTCATAAGTATCAGGATCCTCCTTGCCTCCTTCGCCATCTATGAGAGCCTTAATTGCATCCAACGTCGGAGTGGGAAAATTCACGTCATCATCATGATACACAATCGCATCCCGCAGGATCTCAAGTCCTTCTTCCAGCGTCATGTTTTCAACCTTGGCATACAAAAATTCACACGACGAGTCAAGAAACTCGTCGTCGTCCTCTTCAGCTGTCATAGTCTTCAACTTGATTCGGCGAATAACTCGATTGCGCTTGTCAAGAGTCTGCTCCCTTACATCGACAAATTTTTCGTCACCCAGACTCTCGATGGTATCGACTACCGTGATCTCAACCGCCTTGCCGTCTCCGAGTGATTTCTCCGTCATTTTCTGCCGTACATGTTAGCTGGTGTTAATTGCAAACAGGCACAATACATACATCAGTCTCTGAGAACAACTTCTGGAACAGATTCGTGTAGAGTCCTGCAGTATTGCAGCGATTTGTCAAGGTTGTGTGGCTATTTCGGCTGCTCCTTCGCAATCTCACCTGCTGTGTATCTCAGAGTATTTATAACTTTGAGGTTCATATCTCGCTTAAAGGGCAAAAACGACATATCAGCACTCGAATGCATCCAGTAGAGCACAGGAATTAGTGTTCAATCTCAGACATGATGCATGCGCCCAGCTGATAAACCCTTCAGTTCCTGGGCGGCATATTTGACATGGCCACAAGCCAGAATGCGCCGCATACAATATTGACAGGAAGTCGCATCAACAGCAGTAGTCAGATCACTGTGACTCTGAAAGAGCGAGCACGACTCTGAAACGGAGCAATTTTCACATCAGGAGTGAAAACTGATAAGATGCGTTCATCAGTACTTATCGACGATCAACACGCTAGTAAAACAGTCGTAGGTATGCCTGACTTTTTCAGTTGAACAGTACGGTTTCTTGATTGCTAGCATCCTCGCATTAAGGAATCCGAAGTCGTGCGCGATTTCATGTAAAAACAGATGAACGGCAGTCGCTTGCCACCGGGCATAGCATTCGTTATCGCACTCATCGCAATTCGATGACATTCAACATGTTGCAAACTATGCGCCGCTAGCGCGCTCGGCGATCCTCGGCATCACTTCTTGCAGTTTCAGGCCAGCAAAGATTGCACAAGCAAGCCAACCTTCAGGATTTCCTACTCCTTGGCAGGATGCATGGGGCCGGCTGGATAGGCTTACAGTTCGTGGCGCAATTGGAGGAGAGTTTACAAGCAGCAGGAAAACGAAGGGTAAGGGGTCAATATTCTTCCTTATCTTGATACAACTACCCCCCCGCGGCAAAACGAGATCATTGTAATTGCATCGGTTCACTTAGCAGATGGCCAATTCCGCCGCATGGAAGTTGTTGTCGTATCACATGTTGTCGTATCACATGTTAGCGTCTGAATCACTTCCAAATAATATCAAACAAGATCACGGATCAATAGTCCCATCATGGGAGGTGATCCGGAAGAAATACGATTGTCGTACGGGTGTGCATTTTATTTAGCGTGCTACTGTACTTAGGATCTCGAATGAATGGCGTCAGTGCCTAGAAGGTCATGTCGGCGGATGTTGCGCGACCGCATGCAGACGCCCCCGATCAGCCTGGAGAACCGTGAATGCCACATAGAAGTTCGCTGAATTTGCCGCGATAACAGGTATGCAATTCAAGGTTTCTGATTCTTTCTATATTAAACACATATGCTGCCGATAAACTCGATTTCAATCGCAGCCATTGGGAAACGATAAAGAGGTAGAATATTGCTGGGAATCGCATAGATGATCTTACTTCAACTTGCTGCTGTACCTCCAGCTGGAAGTCAGCATGACAGAGAATAGCGATAAAATGGCGCAAGATTAGCCAATGCATGTCCAAATTAGCGCAGGCTAGAGTGGCTCGCGTGATGATGTTCGCTGTGATATCGTTAAACTCGTGAACCGTGCGTCAACCTTAACGTACATTGGCTTTGGCGCAGGCGAACTGCAGATAACCAGCACGCCTGGACCACAACTTTCTTTGTCCTGTGGCCCCACCGCTTCCTGCCAAGCTGCATCACAAGCCAAGTGAATACGGGATGCGCTAACAAGATAAGCAGTTTGCTTATCGTTGACCAAAGCACTTTCAAATGTGTAGCTATTATACGATTTCTGATACCGCTACGACGTGATCTAACTCGACTAGTAGCCGAGGCAGGATCTTATGCTAATGGTGTCCAGTTTGTTTGGGAATCCCACGGCTTCTGCACGATGACAGACCGCTGTCCACGGGAATTGACCAGTGGGTCGCCGACGTCCGATTGTCATCCAACCTAATCAGTTCTGGGCGACTGAGCAAATGTCACATCCGACGCGACGCCCAATTTCTTGGCGACGCGCACTTGAAATCGTCCCATACTGCCGGGACTATTGGTCACAAAACAATTCTTTATTGGCGTAGCTATAATATTTCAGATTCGGATGATAACGATAACAACGATTAAGGAACATGAGGAGGTCAAGCTGTCAACTGATTATTTTTCGCTCGAACTCTTCGAATCTAACCTAAACCTGAAGGATACTTGCTAAACGAAATACGTTTACTTGGTCTATGATCCGTCCAAACTTTGAATTTGACCCAATTTATGTATATTTCCAAGACGATTATATCTGATTCTGGCAGCACTGAGTACTTGGTGTACGAGAATTCGCGATAGTCCCACTTATTTCTTTCGGCGCCGGATCAGAAGGACCCCCTCTTATCACAGCCAGCCTCACGATCCTTCTGAATTCTTCTCTATATTTTTCAACTCACTTATTTTTCTCCAATGACTCTCACAACCTGACACGTTTTGAGTTTACCAAAAGGCTACATTATGGGTCGTCCGTAGTCATGACTGTCATTCTTCCAGAGGTATACCGACTGATAGATTCTGTTGTGCGTTTCTCTGTCCTAGACCTGAATTTGCCAAGGTTCGGCCTCGGTTTGATGTCCTCGACGCCTCATGGTTGAAATTATCTGCCTTGTTGATCATCAGGTACGTTCGTGCCGTGTTCGCCTTTGATCTTGCTCACCGTAAGATTCATTTCCATGCGATGCAAGAAAGACAAATGGGTTGTACTCTGTGCCTGGTTAGTATACCTGGAGCCGCTCATTTGGACTGGAATACGCTCAAGCGTCTGTCGGTGGCCCACTTGGCAGCTCGATCGCTTGTGTATCTTATCGTTAGTCTCATCACATGCATCGCCGCGTCTTAGGTTAATGCGCGTTGGCTCTTATCTGTATAGACATCCTCGTCGACCTGGCCACAATTTTTCTTGGCAGCGTACTGGTTTCGGGACTTCAAGTTCCCAATCTCTCTGTGATACACCAGCCTGCATTGTCCGTGATTAAATCAACTCTAATGTGCTATCTTGGAATTGTAGTAAATCTTGACCATCATGTCCATGGGGTGGTCCGTCGCTTGTGTCAGTGGAACAATTTCTCGATCCCTGCGTCCGTAATTGAAGCACTGGAAGATATCCCGACTCAATTTGTTCTTTTTGACAAATAACCCATTTGGTTCAGACCGGGAGATTGCCTGTGATGGCCTCCGACTTCAATTTCGTCAGAAGGTTGATATCTTTCACCACAAAATGGCTTGCCGTAAGAGCTTTTCGTGAGCATAAGCGCGGTCTTCACGCTCCGGAAATATTGTCGCCGGAGATGATTGGTTATGTCTATCGCTAGTTGGTAGCGTTGATGCGCAGGTCAATCGGCCGCGAATGGCGGGACTGTTAAATGGATCCATGATACGAGACAACGAGGTCGGATATTGGGCTAACCAGCAGAATGCTCCGCGTATAATGGTGATTGACAGATATGCGCCATAGGGATTAATCAGGTTACTATCACCCTGAAATAGAGCACAAATAGCGATCAGATGCGGCAGTCGGTAGTCATATGCATATTAGCTGACGACTCGCAGGATATGCGTTCTTGCCGACAGCAATCAACTGAACAGAACATATCGTTCTACAGTACTGTGGCGCTTAAGTCCTCCAAGGGCGTCGGCTGATTAAGATCTATGGATGGTCCGTGTTGCAGCTGTGTGTGAAATGCGGACCATCAATCTGTCGCGGTGATAGCTGAACTACCCGGGATACCAGCGATTGATTGAAGATCAGCCCATAGCTGCCCCTGAGCCATAGTCTGCAGATCTCTCGCGCTGACAATATAAAGTGAAAGAGAATACAGAAGAATTGGTGCTGGCGTACCATCCGGGTAAAGATAATCCTGAACTTATAAATGGCTGACGTATTCCGCAACTCAAAGTCGTGATAAATCACATATGTCAGGCATGGTCTCCATTAGCCTCGATGCTACTCTGCGGTTCTATTTAATGCCAGTTGTAGCAATTCTCAAAAGGCTTCGTGGAAATTCTCCGGAACAAGGTTGCTAGGGTATTATTCCAGCCGCTGTAGCAGTTCGCCACACAAATGGCGCCTTCATGTTGCAAAATTTCACTTCAGTTTGTTTCCTTATGTTGGCGCCCCCCTTTCTGCTTACTTACCGGAATATCAAATCTAGAATTGTTACGATTAAGGGCTGTTGATGGTTTGCGGATTTGCCAATATCGGTAGATCCGATATCGGCGACGATACTATATCGTCAGCTCAAAATCTTGCCGATAAAATTACGAATAAATATCGACAAGCATAGATATTAGCCGATATAGTATCGGCATATAGTCAACGATGTCGGTTATCGGCAGAAAGTCTCTTAATTGGGACTAGCTGGTAACGTACTTCACAAGCGAGTGTGCCACGCGATAGTCAACGCGTTTTTAACCCTGACCCAAAAGTCCGCGTTTCTTGTGGCGTGGCGCACACGCTTGTGAAGTACGTTATTCAAAATGTCATGCACTTGATAGGAGAGTATCAATTGTCCGCCCGATTTGAACGAAGGTAGCACCACGTCATGAAGAAGACCATGAACTTGACAGACCTTCGTGCTCCTTCCACGGGCGAGCCGTCCGGGCGATTTATAGAGATGCCAGCCTAGGGATCGCCACGGATAAGAATTTTCGTTATCCATATCCGTATCCGCGCAACATATTGCTATCCGTATCCGTATCCGTATCCAGGAGAAATAGGCTTATCCGTATCCGTATCCGTCATATCCATGGATACCCGTGAAGTTCCCAGGAGCAATCCATGTGATCCAGTTAAACTTGCTGAGGGCTTGGAAGATATAATTCGGAAGCCAAAAGTACACAAAACTCGCGCCAAACGTGACCAAGAAGAAAGTGTACTTCGGAATAGTCCAGCCATTAACGCTTGCTTTCTTTTCAGGCTTTAAAAGGGCACGATTGAGAGCCAAAGTTGGTACAAAACTCCCTCCTCGTGCTCTTTTCCGAGCACAGATAATTGCTGCCATTGTTCAAACTTCCGTTACGATTAGCGCCATTGATTTTCTGTATGTTGCAATCCCCGATCTCTGCAGTCTTACTCAGCCGCAGCGGTTTTACTGTCGGTCGCCGCGAAACTTCTTTATCGACGCAATTATGTTTGGCGTTATAGGTCCGGACCGCATCTTCAACTCACTCTATCCCGAACTTAAATGGTGTTTTCTCATCGGCTTCGTCGTGGCGCTCGTGTTCTGGATAATGCGACGAAAGTACACAGCCGCGCTGCGATACGTGCATCCGGTCTTGTTGATTCTGGTGTATGCCAATGGGGTGAGAATTATAATCTGTCCCATTACACGCCTGGTCTGGTGACGAGTTTCGTGTTCATGTATTATATCCGACGACATTACTTTGGCTGGTGGTCAAAGTATAATTACGTGCTGACGTCCGGTCTTAACACTGCTGGAGTCGCGTTCTCGGCGTTGTTTATCTTATTGACGTTGCATTACACGAGGACGGAGTTTGAATGGTGGGGGAATCTTGTTTCGAGTGCGGGCGTGGATGGAGCTGTGGAAGATGGGCTGCTGGAGATTCCAGAAGACGGGTTTGGATTGAAAAAGGGCGAGTATTGGTGAATGTTGTTTCACTATGTGGAAGTTTGTGCGTAATCTGTGACGGTGTCTGGACTAGTTTGATTTGAAATTGCTTTTAGGTGTGCTGAAATAGAATTATTCTCAATGTGCTAACTTAATGCCGAATGAGAGCATTTTTATCATGCACTGCTAGCTGTGTTTCGAGATCATCGGCAGACTCTATCCACTGGTCACCGAGTAGTAGTCGGGTAGTGAATTCCTTCGGTCTCGGCACTAATTGCTGTAAGCCACAGACTGCGATCACGGTGAGAGCAGAAATCAGTAATTCTATGATTGGAACCCAGTACCCGATTAACATGTGACTGACCACCTCATCATCACGTTCAGCTCAAGGACCCCCGTAGCCAGCACGTTGTAATTGTGGATTTAGATTGCGTCCTCTCGAGTCCAACAAGTGGATCTTGTAACCGGCGCCTGCTCTCAGGACCTTTCAATTTCAAGATGTCAGGGATTTTGCCCTTGATTGCACGAAAGAATCTGGACATCGAATACGCCAACACTCAGCATTGTCAATTTGGGATATTAGGCGAGCGAAATATGATTAATTTTTACCAATTCTACAATTTCTTGCTACCTATGTACCGAGGCAACGCCCCAACTTTCCAAGAACCTATTCCAAGGTCACCGCCAGAAAACACAACAGGGACGTTATATACCGTCCATGAGAAAATATGAATGTATGCGCGAGAGGACATGTACAAAGACATAAATAAACAATTGTAAGAAGTACATTACCCATGTATGATCCATAAAAAATTAACCCAAACCATAAGCAAACGAAGCGATTTAAGCGGCACCAGCGCCCTGAACAGGAGCTTGCATCCGGGTCGCCTGAGCGCCGGCACGAACAATATTGGCGTTGTTCGAGTCGGACTTGATTGTTGACTCCTTGTTCTCCCTCTGAGCCATCTTCCAGACCTCGACTTCCATACCACCGCGGATGACACCAACGCGCATGGTGGCGAGCAAGTTATGAGCAGCATTGGAGTGGTCATAGACACCACCATTGAAAACAGCGGTGGCGTCCTTGCCAATACCTGACTGGATGAGAGCCTTTCCACCGGGATGCTGGTCGATGAAGTGCGTGACATCGTGGACCACACCGGCAATGAGGACGAGCGCTCGGGTCTTGGCCTGCTCCTGGTACTCTTCGAATTCCATGACGGGAAGCTGTTCGAGAGGAACACCCCAGTTGAGACGGGCGCGCCATTTGTCGAGCTTCTTCTGCCTCTGCTGGACGAGACCTTGTTCAATAGCATTCTGGGAGAACGTCTTGAGGTCATAGGCCAAGCCGAGCTGCTTGAGGAACCAAATGAGCCACTTGGTAGGGTCGTACTGGTACCATTTGATGGCGTTACGGTAGTCAGACGGGAACTCGTGGTGGAAATTGTGATAACCTTCACCAAAAGTGACAATAGCGGTCAAGAAGTGGTCACGCGGAGAGCGACGGTCATCGAAAGGTTGGTCACCAAGCCAGTGAGCGAGTGAGTTGACACAGAAAGTGGCGTGGTGGACGACAGTCAAACGGACGACACCAGCCCAGACGAGACCTCCTTTCCAGTCACCCCAGCCGAGACCCGCAATAGCCATGGGAAAGAGAAAGCCCATAACAGAGAGGACCAGAATGTAATTCTTGTGCTGCCATCTGACAACAGGGTCGGCGTTCAAGTCGGTGATGTCAACACGGCCGGACTTCTTGGGGTTGTGGAGGAAAACCATCCAGCCGATGTGGGAGTACAAAAGACCCTTGCGGACAGAGTAAGGATCCTTGTCAGTATCGGTGAATCTGTGGTGGACACGGTGACCAGCGGACCACCATCGAATAGAGCCCTCGACGGCACCGCCGGCGAAAGCAGCGAGGAGAATACGCAGAGGAAGACGAGCGCTGTACGCACGATGTGACCAAAGACGGTGATAGCCTGATTTGTTAGTGATTTCCACTAGCTTGTATTCGTTAAATAGCCAGGACAATGCATACCCGCAGTGATACCGAGGCCTGTCAGAGCGTAGTAGATGAAAGCGAGGACGGCAGTCTTTGGCTGCAGAGGGGTGAAAACGGCAGCCGAACAGCCAATGACAGGGATGAATATGATGAGAGTAACATTGAGCCAGTTGATATGCTTATACCAATTCTGGACAGTGAACGGCTGCTCGGAAATGTGCACAAATGTAGGAGGCATTTGCTTCTCTTTTGACGAAGCACTACCAGCCGAACGAGAAGGTGAGTTCGAGCTTGATCTGGGGGCACGAGCGCGAGCGGACTCGGCGACGGGCTGCGCGGACGTGGTCTCGGCGGCGGCGGTCATGGTTCTGCTGTCTAGTCACAGATCGCACTATTTCTGAGAGAGAGTCGTGAAGGAAAAAGTAGAAGGAGTCGACGCTGGCTTCAATATATTTGTATAAGAGTGGCTGGCGACATGCGGCTCGCGCCTCCCGGACCCCAACAACTAGTTTCCGAAGACCCTGTTGGGACGGGGTGCGGGAGGATGGCAGTTGTGGTTTTCTTGCTGCGCTGCTCCGCATATACACCGCAATGGCCTCAATGTTTGTGCAAAATCGGAGTCCGGGTAAGTGGCGCCCAACAAGGCGTTTTGGCAGCAATTAGTCGGCCTCGGTGGAAGGCAACTGGCCACCGAACACGCTGGCATGTGACAGTCCCTCTGGATTTCTATGAGCTGGATTCGGTCAGGCCATATCAGTTAATCTGATATTTGCGGTCTTTGGACACGCCAGATCAGCAACCTGAGAACCACACATTGACTAAAGTTGGGGCCGCCAACTCATACCCTAACCCGCACTATACTGGCCGTCATTTCATTCGCAAATTCTGCGTCTACAGTTTGCAACTGGCGATTGATGACTGCTAAGTGCTGAAGACAGGCATAACATGTTGCGTTCAACAATATTCGAGCAAAGGTTAGCTCACTTAGCCGGCAGAACGCAATGTTCTAGCCTGCAGATCCTTGCACAGACCTTGGACCTGAGCCCCTGAACTTTAAAATGGGTCGACCAAGGTTTATCTCCGAGCGGGAGTATGACTAATGTGGAAGTGTTTGGTCATGCATGCAACATACTTCCGTTATCGCCCGCACGTCCTGCGCGAAACGCCCACTAGCCCTCCGCCGTATTTTTACTTAGCAGCTGTGAATCTCCCTGGAGTACAGGAGTGTATTATATGTGCTTATGCTGTCTGTTCTTTGTCATTTATTGCATAATACGTCGGGGTTGTTACTGTTTATTGCGTCGGGTAGGAATCTTGTTTGTCTCCGTATGATGCCATCGACTATATCTTAGCCTCTTGCATCGGCTAATACCCAAATCTAATATGATTCGGCCGCGCGTTAAGTTAGGCCCCAACAGCGACGTTGATGGTGCGGTGTCTTATGTGCGTGTGGTTGTGCTGTAGATTGGAAACTGTTCGCGATGCCTTTGCCGGTCCGGGTGGAGAATTTTTTGCCTTCGCGTTGAAAGTCCCAACAATCGCCACTAGGTTGAACATGCGAAAAGTTATTTACACTCACACCTGTGGCATGTTATACCTATCGTATCTACCTGTCTTGAATCTACGCCGTCGGGAGCTTCATAACCGGAGGTGGCCACTTTTTAAATTGCCTCGAAATTGGTAACGCTTCCTGACAGTTGCACATATAGGTTTTGACTGTTTAGTTTCACTGGATTGTCATAGCACACTTATCCGCAAACTTGTGGTTGTCGGCATCGGAAGCTATTGAGACGTTCCAGCTTTAAGCGGCCCAGATTATACAAGGAGATCGCCGAAAATGGGAGCTTACGGAGGTCCGAAAATGGTCTTCACAGCTTTATACCCGAATTAGCACCAGCCAGGGACGTCTCCTTCTTAAAGCTGTTGCTAAGCTAGCGCAATACTTGCGCTTACCACCGTCCCAGGCTTGTCTAGCTGAGATCCAGAATGAGCATCAGGAGCATCATCAACAAACTGCACAGGCGTATCTTGCATCTCCCGACCTAGGCCCTGACAGTAACCCGAGAATTCGACGGCTGCATCTCGCTATGTGACACCATCAGCCGGTGATATCCGACCTTAGGAGCTCGTGATGTCACCAAACGATGATACACCGTCAGCTGCAAAGGATGTCGAAAATTTGCCGATTCAACTGCGATTGTGGGCAATATTTTGCCATCAATCGTCTGGGGCTGCGACCTTCATTCAACAGTGCAAATGGCAGACGACCGTCATATTGGTGATTGGTGGCATAAATTTTGAGCCATCAGCAACTGGCAAACTGAGATAAAGGTGCGCTAGCCTGTCACTGACTCATTTGCGACTAAAAAATGTCGTCAAAACATCCTTATGACCATACTCTTCTTGAATCACTTTTTACTAATTTATGATTCTGTTCTCGACGCTTCCTTACTGCGACTGTGGCTGCGGCGATTCTTTCATGGACGACAAATCAGGATTACCTCCTCTTTGTTGCTACTAGTTATCACCCCTGAATTGATTCCGAGCTAAGATTTGTGCAGTATCGACCTCCTTCAAACACTGAACGCCATGAGTAGAGTCCACGTTCTGGCGTAACATCACAGGTAGATTAACCCAACTGCCGCGCTTAACATTGGAGGCACGGCTAATTTCAAACTAGAAAAATTGTTTTATAGACAGAATCATTGATTTCACATGACGGGTATATCCGCCGCGGTCGTAGACTGCCTCATAGAAAGTCTGAGACTGAAGCGAGGGTCACAGTTTTTGAGATCTTATTGGAGCGTGATGCTGTTTTGTATCCCAATAATTCGGGCCAATGTAATATGCCTCAGGCACCGTATTAACCTTTGTCACGCCCGATTATTCTGCGCCTGCCGGTCCATTTTACATCTCTGATCTTTTCATATTCGTGCTTGCAAATAAATAGTTATAGCTCTCATTCGCACGCTTCTCTATTCGGCTCTGCCGTCGGTCTAGTTGACATCTGCATCTCTCAGCACACTTAGTAAACGAGCGTATCCCTAATGAGCCGAGTGCATGCTGCAAGACACTAAGCCGGCTGGGCGTGACAGATATTCATTTGCATGAAAAATCATCTCAGGGATTGACAGCCAAAAGCTAACTAAGTATATGTACATAGCCAATACAGCGCCTCAGTGGCCAATGGCCATTGTCGACAGAATGTCTCGATTGGATGCCCACTTGTCCTGCGCCGAGATTTGCGCCGATGAATGATCACGGGCCGAGTTTCTGTTTAGAGTTTACCCTGCCAGATTGGTTCTCGAACTAACACATACCAGTTGTAACTCGTATAATCAGGCAAGCATGAGTCATTCAAGAAGCTATATCAACTAAAGCAAAAGCGGCATCCTCAGCTTCCAATGAGTATTACACTGCGAAGGTCTTGTACGTATCTAATACCGTACCAGGTCACGGGTGGCTCGTTAAAGTCGTTTTCTTAGCGGGCAGCAGATTTGCGAGTTTACGACAGCTGTTTCTTACTATTCGCTCTATCGTGCAAATCTGTATAGCATAATATAATAAGAATATGCTTTTTATAAATCAAAAATTAGTACACACAGATGATCTCGCAATAACTACAGATACGTTCATTGAGTCTGGCCGGGCCGGCCTGTCATCGGGCTTTCTTCGCAAATTCAGCGGCCAAAGTTAAGTTGTGGGCTAATCGCAATGTCGCAACTTTAAATACAATCTCCCCACACTTTTCTCTTGTAGCCCATCTATGACCTAAAGCAAAGAAGGCCAATGTCATCTGGTCTGCGTCTGCGTCTGCGAGTGAGCCAGTGGACCTTGCAGCAAAACATGTATGAGAGTTGCCTTCGAAACAACAAGTACGAACATGGATAGGTCTAACTGTGAATCTTGCTACCGATCATATTATGGCCTCTATTGTCATAATCATCGCCGTCGCATTAGCATTGTCGCAGTCATTGTAGCGATAAAGCGGCCCGGCATGTAGCCGTGTTGTCGGGGTTGTATTTTTAGCAATTGATTTAATAAGAAGTCATCGTGTAAAATGCCATGTACACCACAATTTAAGATTCCTGACTGCATATCAGTCGGCAGGCATGGCGGGGAGGAGTGCGGCCCGTTCTCGGGCATTGGTGCTTTAGTCTAACAGCAGTTAGTGGTGCACGAGAAATCTCCGTAAGTCCTAACGAGTTCGTTTCGCTAACTTATCAGAAAAGTACCCCCGTCACGATCCCAAACTCTAATTTGATGAACTTGGTCCCATTCAGTTGGCTGGAATACGTGGCCATTTCCTTGCCCAAACGGCCGTCTCGGCCATATATGCTGCCAATGTCCTTCATGCTCGATATTCCTGTTGTGATATAGCATCGAAACATGGCGAGTACTGAGAAAAACGAAAAGTTCATCGCCTATGCGAAAACACTGACGAATATTCCGTGGTGTGAAGATTATGAGAAGATGATCTCAGGAATGCTGTGAGTAATAGGTGCCATCTATTGAACCTCTTGAAGGAAAGCCAGGACACTTACATTAGCAGGTACAATTCTTTGGTTCCTGAATTGGTTACTGAGCGGATTCGAGCTAGGCAAAAGGTGACGAAGTACAACGCATATTTTCCAGATGATGCAACTGCTGAATCGATTACGAGCGAGCGCGAGGCTATGCTGCGAAGAATTATTGGCAAGGTCGGGAAAAGGCCATATATCGAGCCTCCGTTCTACGTCGATTACGGTTGCAATATTTCTGTTGGAGATGACTTTTACTCAAACTTCAAGTAGGTCATATGATATTTCGGTGTTCATGGCATTGATCTCACTCGCATGGTAGTGCCACCATTCTCGACTGCAGCCTTGTGACAATTGGTGACCGCGTAATGTTTGGACCTGGGGTCAGCATCCTTTCCGCAACGCACGAGACAAGCATCCAATCTCGCCGAGATGGAATTGAGTATGCAAAGCCGATCGCAATTGGCAGCGATTGCTGGATTGGCGGGAACGTGACAATACTGCCTGGAGTCACTATTGGTGAGGGGTGTACGATCGGCGCTGGGTCGGTGGTCACAAAGGATATCCCGCCTTACTCGGTTGCCATTGGATCGCCTGCTCGTGTGGTGAAGAAAGTTGAGCCGATTGCGGATTTGAATTAACAGGATTTGGAGTCATCGATTACGTGACACCAGGGCAAGAATGATACATTGTACTTCTCAATTATATTGCTCCACGGTGACTCGTGGTCATTGTCGTCCAGTATACGTATGTGGTTCGCGTACAGCGTGACCGATTCAAGATAGATTCTTCTCAACGCTATACTGTACCATGCTATCCTCGCTTGACACTCTGCCGCTACGTGCCCAGTTATTGCTTCGTGACCTACGACGAGTACCTGAATCGGCCCGAGATTGGGACTCGTTGGCCTGGTATGCAAGCATATTTGAGAGAGGTTACGATAAACCTTATGAATATTGCCAGTATGGTGGCCTAGCTATCTGTGGCGCATAGCGAAGACGGACTCTCTAGCTCCTATATCTTGCCAAGCACTACTGTCAAAAGTTTCGTCGTATAAATCCAGATCGTGCTGTTTTGGGTTCCGTAAAATCGGTTGCTAAGCGGAATCAGAACGCCGTATTCGGCGATGCTAGCCAGGAAGTATTGTGAACTAGGTCACAGGAATATTTCGTTGACCTACGATTATTCGATATTATTTGGAAGAATAATTAAACGCTGCGGAACATGCCCTGCGTATCAGAACGGAAGCGTATTGATCCTTGAATGGTTACGTGTCACGTCGTATGTACTTTGAATACAACGACACAACACATCACATCTCTATCTGATTTTGATAATTAAAAACTTCCTCGACTAAATGTCCCTTAGTTGCGGGCGGGTGCGCTACTCCCGATATAATGTACAAGTATATTAGCCGCTATCAGCAAGTGCAACAAATGCATTACCTGTAAGCTCAAACTGACTAGATTACAAAACCATAGAAATGCAAGCGCAAACAAAGTCAAGGTATGATAAAATCGCACCAAGTTGGCCGACCGCGCGGGCAAGAATAATAGCAGCACAGCTGTGGTAAGTACCATACCCTCATACCTTTGTTCTGCTCGCAGTTAGCAGGATGTGTGTCGAGATTGAATCTCTCGCCTCGGGTTTTACAACTTAGTCCGATCACGAAAATTTGACCACGACACGCGATTGATTCTTCAAATTCACGCATCGAGGACAACCACTTCCTGCTATATATCCACACTCAATCTGTTTAAACACTGCTCCAGACGATACGTACTGTTTAGCCACACGACTGGTTTACGTTCCGACTAGCGGACAATTGCATTGTCTCGACCATTCATGCTCAACATGTTGCAAGCACGACTGCTTTGCAAAATCACCTGCTCGCAAGTAGCTGCAGATGCAGCCGTCGGCGTGTCATCAATACCTACAGCCTCTAGACAGTTCTCGTCCTCGGCGGCATTCGGCGCCCGACGAAGACCGGCAGATGCTGGTAACGACGAGATCGCTGCGCTCATCAACGCTCAACGATCCACATACCGCGCCCAGCAGCGCGAAAAACGGCAAGCTCGTGCGGCCCAGACATCTGAAGTCAAGAAAGAGACTGAGACTCTCAGTGATTCCCGGCGTCAGAGAACTGAAGATGAGGAAAAGAGGGCAGAGAATAGATATTTATCAAATAAAGCAAAATTCGACGCCGACTACCGACGACATTTACTGAGCAAACCTCGGTCCGCGGGACCCGTGGATGAGACTGTCGACGTGCTTGTTTCATCTAAGAAAGGCGAACACGTCGATTTGCAGCCCCGGCCGCCGATTACGCCGTCGCCTGGAAGTGTAGTTACCCCGGATGATCATCCGCTGTGGCAGTTTTATAGGAGCAAAGGGACGTGTTTGACCCACCCTCAAGCATACGATCACTTGGGGCGGTCATGGGAGATTCCGGAATTGAGGCGAAAAGGATACGAGGATTTGCATGTGTTGTGGTACGTTTGCTTGAAGGAGTTGAATATTTTACGAACGGAGATGTCTGCATTGAGGATCGTCATTCGGCCAAACATGATTGAGAACGTAGCGCGAAAGTACGACGCGCCATTAAAAAGTGTGCGTCGCAGTATGACGAACATCAGGACCGTGTTGCTGGAGCGATATTATGCATGGGAGAACGCGACGGAGGACTTCGATTTGGATAGATTTGTTGAGGATCTACCTGCAGGTGCGGAAATTGTGCGGGAGGAATTGCCAAACGGCGTCAAAGTTACCGAAAAGATAGTGAAGAAGTTGAAGGAGAAGGAGGAGATTGTGGCCGTCTTGTCCTCGGCGTAGATTGCAGATTGTGCCTTGTAACATACTGGTAAATAGTACATAGATAAGATATTGTTAATAACTTTATTGCTACTTGCTGTGTGGCTCGTGAGACGCTGCGTTCCCATACTGGGAGAGTGCTCAGCTATTGAACCGAGCAATTCTATAGCCTTCTTTAGAATATTTCCAGTGGCCGGCACTAACCAAAAGTGCCTAGTTTAGTATAACAACCTAGTTAGAGAGTTACCAATTATCTCAGTTCACATCATACTTTAATGCCGCCTACCGAGCCAGGTTGACCCTCAAATTGATTTTAGTGAATAAATCTTACAATTGGCTAGTAATCCACAAAATCCAGCACTACCTAATCGCGAAGCAATTAGGATTAAGCTGGTGTGTTTTGTATAACCCTATTCCGGAGCAAGGTAAACAAACCCAGGCCACATTGCCCCGGTCTCCCGTCCCTGCTCTGCTCAACGCCGCTAACTTACAAATCAGCTTCCTCCGTATCGATTTCTCTACGCTTAAGATATTATGAGATATTGCTGATTGGTCCGAGTTTGTGCTGATATATTAACGAGATGTCATTCTTCCATCCATCTTCGCACCCGCTGAATCCCTTCGGCTCGGGCCCGCATCCACAGCATCCGCCATTCTTCCCCATCACGATCCCCCCGCCGCCTGGTCTTGCTCCTCCGCCTTCACCACTACAGCGATCAACAATAATCTCTTCACCATCGCGAAAATCCGTGACGGATGATCCCTCGTCGCCAGTGAAGTCTGGCGTCGACGGTGCGAGAAAGAAGATATACGTGCGCACTGATGAGGAGCAGTTCGCCCTGCCAATGTCCAAAGTGGAGACAAATGAGGTGATATTAATTACGATGGGTTATAAGGTTTTTGGTATAATTGGATCGATGGCTAATGGTTCGGTAATAGGACCTTGTTATTCTTCTCTCTCGTTTGTTTTCCCCGGACATATTGCATCGCTTGCAGATCCGGTACGACACTACAGTAGTGGACGCCAAGGGGAATCCCGCCGGCCCCATCTCTGGCGGCGCTGTAATCTATCCGGAGTACTGGGAAAGTCTGATCGAGGATGGTATGCGGATCATGATTAAAGTGTTGTCGGAGGACGGCGAACTATCCAGTAACTACGGCGGCAGCGTGTCTGAAAGCTCACGTATTCTATCACAATCGTCATCGTCTACATCAATTACGGAGACATCCCGGGTTATTTCAGGTGTGACGGAGCAGATCAAAAGTTCAACGGCGTTTACGTCGGCTGCGGAGAATGAGCGTTCTACGAGACACCAGCATACTATTCCCCCCATCGGGCCGCCCACAAACAAGGAGAACGATTCGTTACGTGCCGATGAATTGAAGCCACGTACATATTCGTCGGCGGTGAAGCAGACTATGGTCCAACCTCTCGGTGTCAGCACGAATCTCGTGAATACTACTAAATCTAGTTCGCGCGCAATTGCTCCACAGCATCTTCAGCAGGTGGTTGTAATGCCGGAAGATACGTCTTCGCTTCAACCACAGAAGATTTTCAGACCGGGCCGCATGTCAGCCATGACTCCCGCAGAAGCGGCGCTCAAGTCCGTGACAGATCCGTACGGCTTAACCTATCAGTCTTGCATCACGCTTCTAGCCCCATTGTTGCCCGACTACAGACGTCTCACACATCCTCGACTTAGCCCGAATATTGTAACAATCAGGCCATGTCACGAGAACACTCTTTGGATCTTTTGCGTCATCCAACGCACGTTGCATCCCGTCACGGTGCGTGCATTCGAGACGATCGATATTGAGGAACTTATGCTGCGCGTTGTGCCGCCTGAGATTGGCAAGGAGAAAGCCGTTGTGCTATGGCGCAACATGAAGTTTGGTGGTGAAGCAATTGGCGGTAAGTATAATGCGAAGAAAGAAACGAGGGGCACAGGTGGTCGTAATATGTGGAAGCGAAATTTGGCAGTACTGGCGGTGAAGAACGCGGAAGTATTTGTTGTTGTTTTTGAGACACCGCAGAATTATCATCGGCATGCAGTTCTTTCACAACAGCCAGGAGTAATTGATTTGACAGCTGAGCAAACCCACACACACCCAACAACGGGAGTGGGATCTTCTTCGCCTACGAGAGTACCTTTTCAAGGAATTAGTCAGAACTATCCAGGTCCGGAGTTGGCGTATATTGATTATAATACGTTTCAGCGACAACAGTATGTGCAGAAGTATAGTTCAGCAATATCAGCCACACCATCTGCAGCACGAATTAACGCTGGTGCCCAGACTCAGCTTGTATCTCGAACAACTTCAAGAGATGCAGAAAAAGTTAACTCAGTCTCTGAATCTTCGGCTACTGCGAAATCTACTCGTACTGTGGTTCAGGAATTAAGTTCGGACGCTGACTCCCAAAACGACAATCCGAACGAGACAGAAACTTGTGCCGATGTCGACTAGACTCGTCATTGTTTCGTTGTCGTTTGTTTGTCTGATATATATATTTTCAGCATGTATACCTTCATGTTAGTTATCGTCAGTAAGCATTGTTATGGGTATTTCGATGATCTATAATGTTTTCCTCTGTCATTACTCGTTACTCCGCCGCCCGAATAGTTGAACTGTTCTTTGTTCTGTTATGGATAGGTTCGGCGTAAATGGTCTTCAACTCTTTCTGTTTAACACTTACAGGTATTCTTTAATCAATGAGATATTTTCAATGTTATGAGCTGTAATCGTCACGTGAATATGGTTTATTATAGTTCAGGGGTTATTCATGATTCGTTTGTTATTTTGTACATATTATTACACGATGCATCTTCTGTTATGTCACTATCAATATTCGCAAAGATATTCACAGCTCGGGAATCGCCATTACATTTATAAATATCTCCACTCGTTTTTGACAAGAGTCATGCAACTCGGAAGACCGAGAAGGAGCGAGCCTCAACGCGCGCCACAGTGTGGCGGCTCTTAATGTGCAGGTTGCTGCACAGGATGTGGACCATCCACACGATCGTCGTTCCTGTGTAGATATTTGTCTACTGTCCCATCTACTGTCATGCAACGCACCAGAATATTCCGCGCACCATTGACATCGCGGTCGCACTCGAAGCGACATTCTTTGCAAGAGTACTTTTTACTACCCCCAACGTCGTTGTGTTTTCCGCATCTTCCGCATGTCTTACTGGTGTATTCTTCAGAGACCAAAACGACTTTGCACGATTTATATTCTCGCGCTTTGTCGAGAAGCCGTTGTTGAAATCTGTAATGCGACCAAGTGGCCATAGCTCGTGCCGTCTTTGACCTGATCCGCCGCTGTCCGCCCTTGCGCATCACCATTTGTTGAACTGGGAAGCTTGATAGGATGACAAGGTTGAATGTTGTGCACAAATACTTTGCAATGCGACAGTGCATATCGCTGACCAAGTTTTGTATCCGACGTCTTAATTTCCCTGCAGCTTTTTTCATCCGCCACCTCTTTGCGCGGGAAATGTCTTTCACGGAATATTTTCTGTGCAGCTCGTCCAGCCAGTGACAAAGCCTATAGATATGGCCAATGTCATTTTTGCCGAGCTCGATCGCTTCGCCGTCCGGGCTATAGCCTGTCAAGAATGTTCGCACGCCTGGGTCCAGAGATATTAATCGATCAGAAGACGGCCCGTCGAGAACCCGCAAAGGCATTGGTACTCAAAGGTAGTAGTGACCGGTAGTCCTTTGGTAGACAAGCCTGCTGTCGTAATTCAGGTCGTGTGGGAGTGGTTCAGCGCTTTTCATTTTGCGAAGAAACGCGTACTTCTCTTCACTCTGGACCAGTGTTTATGATGTATCACAATGCTCTCCTGGCGAGACTTTCTGCGAGATCGGTGCTTAATCTTGAACACCTTCTTGTCATTTGTGTACCTGGCATGTGCGGAATCATATGCATTGAGAAGGTCTTGCATGGCGGCGTTCCTAATGTCGTATGGGGTTTCCAACACCCACGGCTTGCCCATGTTGTCAATTGCATCCTTGTTAAGGAACGCCGCTCTTAGGTCCTTCTTGTTTTTTGCAACCTCCTTCTTTTCCACGGCATCCAAACATCGGTTGTATGTCCAGCGTGCGGTGCCGAACCAGTTTCGAAGGATCGCTTGCTGCTCTGTGGTTGGATATAGCCTGAAACGTCTGACCTTCTCTGCTTGTTGTTTCTCTGTTTGTTCTTCCTCTCTCTTTCTGCGTTTTGCTGCTCTTTCTTTCTTATCGACTGTCGCGCATTCCGCAGTTGATGCCGATAGACAATCAGTGATTGGCTGGTCGAATCCAGCCCGTTTACAGGTCCCCAGCCTTCAGTTACAAGTTCGCCAGTCCATTCGCGTTCGATCAGATTAAGAGAAGGCAGCTAACTTGTGCGACTGATTCGAGCGGAATCTTCATTCCAAAATGGCTTGGGAACAATTTTCATATTCGGAGTATTCTGTTCGCCGACTGCAACGCAAGGGCAAGGAGGAGCTTGAGGCTTATCTATACAAGCAAGTAAGTTATTTGAATGCTAAATCAGTGGTCCGGATACTTCAACTTACCCATTCCGCTAGCGGTTTCCATGTCAAGCTGTCACAAAGAAGACAGTAGTGGTGCGAGCAGGGAGATGTGTATATAGTTGCCGTTCAGCGGCGAATGCAGCAGAGGCAAAGGGGACAGAAGGGGATATTTATAATTAGATGAGAGGCACAGGTACCGGAAATATGATGCAGGTTTTTCGCGAGTGATTTTTTACTGCTGAGCTCGTGTCACCCAGCGTTTTCTTTCTACCTTTATTCGATGATCTCACAATCTGTACTACCTGATGCTACAGGCGTGAATCGCAGCCCATATATAGTATCTGTTAAGAAGATCACTACTTTAAGAAGATCACTACTTTATCATTAGGATGATTTAGAGTGCAAGCTAAGACTGCTACTTCTTCAGGTTCGTGTAATCACGCGCCTACGACGCAAAACATCCAGCCAGCCATAGGTGGGCACTTCAGTCGCCAACCACTTGTAGGCCGATATCTTGACTTTTCCACGGTAAGCTACTGGAAAAATATATTTTCTGGTCGTCATGCATACTAAATTTCAGATGTCATATATTTGTTCAGGAATTGCACGCATTATCTGATTACAGTTATCTCCGCTCGTGCTGCCCACCATCAATTGAGGCTGAGCTAATCCTTCGCAATTTGATAGACTCAAAATCGCCGGTTTGTCATAGTTATCCGATTTCTATAATTCTATCATACTGTTACCAAGCGATGCTGGTCGACAAATATCTACGGAAATTAGGGGCTCCGCGAGCATTCCCGGTGGGTACTGGAAACGTTAAAGGAAACGCGAATGATGAATTCGAAGAATGGATAAGCCATTTGAGCGATAATCTTGCTGATCCGGCCAATGTCAGCGAGATGGTCGACATTAGCGACTCTGACGACGAGGAAGTCGAAGAGGTGGACGATGATGCTGACGGTGCAGATTCACTAAACCTTTCGAATACGACTAGTGCGAATATTCTAGTTTCACAGATACGATTAACTTGCGATAACAAAGTAGCCAGTGCCCGCTTAGACCTAACCCTGCATCCGCTTTATTTAGTAACTTTCATCGAAACTTCGTCCGCACGTGAGCTCACACATACATGCACATACCAGGCATGAATATGCCCCTGAAATCCTTTGTGTGAGGTGAGGTCACCAATTGTTGAACGGAAGATTATCCAGTCAAATGGCCACAGCGACGCTGTTAGGGAAAAATTCCTACTGTGGCCAAAACTTCTGTGTCGACAAGTGCGTGTTATATTAGTGCCTCTATAAGTAGTACACACACGACCAATGTATAATCGCCATGAGAGCGTACGGAATAGTTCAAATTACGTTATGTTCCCAGGCCGGACGGAGTGAACAACTACTGCTGAAACGAACGTCACAGAGACCGTCGCCGTCATGAGATGATCCTTTCGGTGTCAAAATGGCGCCGAAATGACTGGCCAGGATATCCTCGTTCAGCAGTAACGCCGAGAATTTTCTCTAGGTCGCAACCATTACTTCGCCCATGAGGTACACCGCGTCGTCGAAGTCATCTACACCTGCTGTTGTGGCGACAGTCTATCTATCCAATGTAGGCCGTACTGACAAAGGAATTCTGGCAACTTATCGAGGGCTTGCGGTCTACGAGGCAAGACAGTTATATGTAGCGATGGACTGGCGGTTTTTTAAGTATTTGTTGGCGTGGGAATGGGTTGTCACCATCGCGCCAACGTCCACCTCCCGCATCGTTCTCGCTTCTTCTTTTCCGGCGCCGTCCTCATCAACAGCCAGTCTAAGCTAATTGGAGATCTTTTTCTCGGTTACCTTCTCAGTGCAAGACGAGACAAGCGGGCGAGGAATCGGCGCTTGCAGTCCAGGACTGGGCCTGTAAAGCGTTAGTCCTGTTGTGTCTCCACTCTAACATCCGACGCGCAACGGTAGAGAGAGTACCTCCTCAAACTGGTTGAATTATAGCTATTTCGTAAAGCGACAATGTACAAATACATTATCGCTATTTCGAGAATCTGTTCACCCTGGATTTGGTGGTTGTTGCAATCCGATTGACGCTGTCTTAACATTTACCGGAGACGTGTGGACAACTCGTGATGGATACCAATACGACTTCTGCCTCAGCAAACTATTAACGGCGTTGCCTGGATCTAGTAATAATCTTCGAATATTTCTTGGAATACTGCTTTTAATCGGTGGATGCGGGTTACTCTAGAGACGGTAATGCGGCACTTGTTGGATGTCGGTACACCTTGCGGACAATTAAAGCTACCCAGTTCTAACCTGGTAGGATAATATATCTGGCCACGGAGTCACATTGCTCAAGAACGAAGGTATAACTTGTGTTAGTTGTGACTTGCTATGTATCTCACAACTGGGGCTGAATTGATCCCTTTGGCTGGCTTGCACCTTGCTTTGCACCTGTTCTGCCTCTTACTTTACTTGCGTTGCTGTATTTCATTAGAACCATAGAATGCAAGAATGATCTCGGAAGGAATACATATGCAATCTAGAAAACTGCGAGAGGAGTACACGTATGTCCGCATTACTGCTTGGGATGCCGGATGATACACTGTTAATGCAGGCAGTCGACCATGATACGGATGCGCAACTGCACATTGCGATCCACTAAGGAGCACTGTTATTCATAACCTACCGTGGCTGTCCAAGGCATTCATGGGGTGGACCAACATCAAGTACGGGCTCGAGGACCACGGCATCGTAGACAAGGAGATTCGGTTGACGAAGATGGATTGGACTCTTGTGAGGGCTTCGAGGCTGCAATTCGACGATCCGAAGCAGAAGCCGACCGACACGAAGGCGGACGTGCAAACGCTGGACAGCAAGGGTGACGGAATGCGCATGACCGACAGCGTGAGTGTTTCTAGTGTGTCGAGATTCCTGGTCAAGGTTGCAGTCGACGGACTCTTCATCAAAAGCGCAGTGGTTGTAAGGGCTTGATGCCGCCGAGGAAGTCGTGGAATTTGCGATTCTTGGGGAATCGCTGCGACGGAAGAAACCTGGCAGCTCCATTCGCTGACATAGTTAATGAAAGAAACACCAGTAGGTAGCCGACTTTGAGAGCTTGAAATTCTCCGGTGCTCCCGTTCCTAGAAAGTGACGCGTGCTAGTGCCAAAGCTGTCCATACAGAAGACATCCTCACACGTTGCTGGCAGGAACGAGGCTGGGAGGTTCCAGGCCTAGGACAATGCGCACGTTCAGATCGGCGATAGACACATCACCTACGACCACTGCGAGCACAACAAGACTGCAGCAGCAACTTATGGACGAGAGATTCAGCTGACGCATGCATGTATTCCAAACAATCCTCATGTGACAAGCGCGTTCAGGATCTGCGACAGACCGACCCGAGAGACGACCGCTTCGAATCCTCGCTCGCAAGAACCTTTTGCTCCGAGGCTCGTGCCTATGGGTCCACCACGATATAGCTTCTCCGCGATGGCGAAGCGGAGATGACATCTGGATCCTTTGGCTACACAGAGACCCGGGAAAGGGGAAGACGATGGTCATTCGGCGAGATCATGGGCGACCATTCTGACCGTAGAGTATAGGTGTTTTTGAACTTGGTACTGGATGATGCAGTTGAAGAAAAGACCGGCGGCGAGAAGATCAGGATTGGAACAATCGTATGTGACGTGTTGAACGCGCGTTTCGCTTTATGTGGTCAATAACTAATAATGTTATAGGTTATAAGAGGCAACTCTGTCCTCATGATAGAAGTGAGCCATCTCCCTATTATTAAAGTACACGTCTGACTAACTTACTCCTAGGCATTAGAACGGGTGTCATAGTATTAAAGCTCAGTTAGTGTTAGATATTGGTTTGAGAATACCATTGGTTACAGTTTCCTCGTGACCTCTTGTACTTGTATATGTATTTACGTGGCACAGTTTATTGTATATTAGCTTAGGTTAATACTGGTATCCCTTTCATACGTCAACAGACAGCGATCAGTCGGCGGACAATACTGGCTAAATAGTGGGTGGCCATCACCGCAGATCAAGCAACAAATCCATCCTATAACGCTAACGCGGCGGGATGTATTTGCGTGTTCTGACTTATATGACTAGTCCAATATGAGCGATGGTTTGTCTTGCGATAACCAACACCAGGGATATACCAACCCAAGAATGTTAGGCTAGAAGAGCAATATTGACCATTGGAGCGATAATAAGAATTTTTACGTAATTACGTTCTCTGTCGATCTGTTGCCTGAACTGCTAGGCACGAGAACAGAAGGATAGATATGTGTCGAATTTCGGCTAAAGCGCTGGGTAACAGAACAACATGCCAATCTTAAATAGCTGTGGTTAAGCTTAAATTCTTCGTTGACACCCTCTATCTTACGTAATAGCTTTGCGTATGTTAGTGCACAAGCGCATTGACGGTGAGACGCGTCGAATTCTCATGCTTCACCAGCAGGGCACGTACAGCCGGTTCGCCCAAATTTCACTAGTCTCAAGGCACATGTCATAAGTAGTGGCAATGTGCCCTACGAATGGCTTAACACAGCTTGCCTTTGGACTCTGGCTCCTAAATCTCTGACAGTCGCGCTAACAGAACTTTTGTATGTTGTTGACTGCGCAAACTGAAAGTTCGAAAAACGGCGTTATGCGCTGAGCAAACTGGCAATTCTCACGAACAATCAGCGTCAACATCTACGATTTGCCATCGAAAGAACAGTTTATACGCCGATCGAAGCGTTGTCGCGACAGAGGAATGGTGCTACAGCTTTGCGAGCGCCGATGGAAAGCTGGCCTTTAATTGTCGCAACTCTCAGTCAACATGCACTTCTTGCAAGACTCGTACTGTTTAAACATTACTACTAAAACACACAACTTGCAGAATCAAAAGTATTAAATATTAGAATTTTACATTAGATTACATGGGCAAAGAAAACAACAGATACTAGACTGCTCCAAAAGGCCGCACAGATCATTTCCGATCAACCCAACTATTAATGACTCACTCACGCTGTCTTAATTTCCCTTTTGGAGTCGCCACTGTGTATATACTCGCGTTGAGCATTTAGAAGCTGGACTGCTCATGTGTGGTCTGTGGCTCCATCACATGAGTTCCGCTCTCACCATCGGCATTGAACGCTCGGCGTCGTCGGAAGAAGCGGCCGCGACGCTTCTCACCTTCTAATGGAACGGCGCCACGGGTCCTGGCTCGGCCAGCGCGGAAAGCAATCAGGTATCCAATCGAACAGAGCAAAAGACATGTCACAGAAGTCCACAAAGAGCTTAAATATCTCCAGTCGGAGGCTGGCGGGGCAAAGGCCCCCCACTTTACTCCCACTCAATTTTCCGGGGCCGGGTCCGAGCGGGCATTCACCCCAACGTTTTAGTCGCCGATCCGGACATCTTGCTTCTCTTCATCTTTGTGATTAATTCTTCATCAGGCGACAACACAACGCATGGTTCCAAAGAAACACGTTTATTATGCGCACTATTACACCTGACCAAATTTCGCAGCACAAAACCTCGCAATCGTGCTGGGTAATCATCCGGAACAATGTCTACGACGTCACGGACTTCATTCCAAATCATCCCGGTGGACGTCGGTCGATCTTGCGGTTCGCTGGTAAAGACGCGACCAGTGATTTCGAGGCGATTCATCCACCTGGCACATTAGAAGAGTCGCTGCCTGAGGGTGCGAAGCTCGGCACTGTCGCTATTGTCGATGGTAAAGAAAGGGCGCATGACCCGACCGATGAGAAGCAGGAGGTGAAATTGGCGCCTGAGGCGCCGGAAGATATGTTGAATATTGCGGACATAGAGGAACACGCTTGTCGGACTCTGTCAAAGAAAGCATGGGCATACTACGCATCCGCGTCGGACGATATGCGGACAAAGACATACAATAACACGATCTTCAATCTCGTCCTTTTCCGACCACGTATCTTCCGCGACATCACGGTCGTGGATACCACAGCACGTATGCTCGGGTTTAAAACGAGTTTGCCAGTTTTCGTGAGTCCGGCGGCATTAGCACGGCTTGCGCATCCGGACGGCGAGAAGGCGATTGCAAGGGCTTGTGGGAAGCAGAGAATTTTGCAAATGATCTCAAATAATGCGTCGTTACGGTACCCCGACATTGTCTCTGCGCGGGTCAGTAGCGAACAACCATTTGCGTTTCAGCTGTATGTCCAGAACGAGCGGGATAGAAGCGAGAAGCTACTTCGCGATGTGGTCAAAGCTGGGTGTAGAGCAGTCGTGTTGACGCTCGACGCACCGACCCCTGGAAAGCGGGAGATGGACGAACGACTTGCGAGGGAGGAGGCGAGATCTGCTGGGAACGTTGACGAAGGTGAAGCTTTGTCTGCGAATTCCGGGAGAGGAAAAGATGCTGAGGGTGGCGTTGGGCGTGCCTTATTTCAGGGCACCGCAGGTGATTTAGTATGGGATGATCTGATATGGCTAAAGGAACAGCTCCCACATGATATCAAGATTATCCTTAAAGGTCTGCAGACCGTTGAGGATGTTATTCTCGCTTCGCAGCAGATTGACAAGAGGACCGGAAAGCAGTTGGTCGACGCAGTTCTTTTATCCAATCACGGAGGTAGGGCACTAGAAGCTGCTCCGCCTCCTTTGCTCATATTAGAAGAGGTTCGAGCGTATGCTCCAGAGGTATTCGAGTCCCTCGAGATTTACATTGATGGTGGAATTAGACGAGGCACGGATGTCGTCAAGGCGCTATGTCTCGGAGCCACACAAGTCGGTATTGGACGACCTGCACTGATGTCATTGGCTGGTGGATTTGGCGAGGCAGGCGTCTTCAGAGTTATCCAGATCCTCCGGGAGGAGATTGAGACTGCGATGAGACTGCTCGGTGCGCTTACTATTGATCAACTTGGTCCGCAATATGTGAGTTTCACAGTCGTATTGCGGGAGATTTGTGCTGACTGATTAGGTCAATACTCGTCAGTTGGACGCGATTCTAGGGCCAAGCCCAGAGGCTGCTGCGGGTGCCGGGGTCCTTCTCAAAGCGAAGTTGTAGATTGGCTATTTTTGGTGAATGGCCGGAGTGGCATAGAAGAACATGGTTGAGAGAGATACATTTTGGCATTGTAGAACCATTTATACATAATATTCTCTATCACATCTAACGCTCCTTAAACGCAAGCTCGACGAGTTCAACAACATGATCCGCCATGCCATACGACGACTGATACCCAGCCCCGCCCGCACCGTAGTTATGCACAACTTTGCCGACACCGTCCAATTCCTCTAATTCAACACGGGGTCCACCCTCCCGCGACGGTCGCAAGCCAACATTATGCCTGACAATATCCAACGGAAACTCCTTCTCAAGCTCCGGACACAGCTCTAATGAACGCTTAATAATCCGCTCCGCGAGATTCGGATCAACGGCCCCGTTCCAGTTCCCTTTCTGATAACACCCTCCTAGAATCGTTCCTCCGCCGGGGCGTGACATAATGTATGTCAATTCATCCTCGCCATCCGCGGTGCCGCTGACATTATACATCGCCGGCGCGTGATTGCGCACCAGTACGGTTTGTCCACGACCGGGATACATTTTCGAGTCCATCACGCCTCCTAGTCTAGACGCGAATAGGCCGGTACAGTTGACGACTAGCTCAGCTTTATGTCCTGACCAGTGGAGGTTGACTGCTTCTTTGATGTGCTTGAGCGTGACGGCTTTAAGTTTGACGCCGTTGGCAAGGCATTGAGATTGTAGCCAGGGCAGGTAGACTTGTACGTTTATACAGACGGAGTCATATGCGATGCCCTGAGAATATCCTTTCGGCACTGTCGACGAGTCGAGCATCGTGAACTGCAGTTAGTCATTAGTAAGTCCTTCAACCATGAGCCTGGACAGTTGGGACCTACGTTCTCGACCAGATCAGCGAACCATGGCCGCGCGTCGAGTAAGCCGCCGAGTAGATCGCTCTTCTTGTTCAAATCCTCAGGTCGAACATAAGTTATACATCGTTGCGGCTGTAGACGTTAGAACAACAGGCCTAGGCTAACACCAATGTGGACTCACCCAGATACCAGCATCGGGGCATTCCTTAATGAGTTTCTGGAAGACACCGTACGTGATCCGATCATAATTCGCTAACCGCTCGTTATCTTTGACAAAACCTGTACCAATAAGCTGCTCGTCCTAAAAGAGTTATAAATTGTCGAATCTGCCGCAACGTACTCATCCAATTGGCGCCTGCCCACGGACTCGTGTATTCGATGTCGTAGTCACCGGGCATGAATTTGGCCACGACCGTCACATCATATCCATTTTTTGATAGTTGCAACGCGGAGGTCAAGCCAGCTACTCCGGCGCTGAAACCTCGTCAATGTGTGGACATAATCTCGATCGAATCTAGATAACCTACCCGATCACAACAATCTTCTTCGCGTCAGGCATAATCAATGATCTCAATGACTAGTCCACTAGAGAGGACAATATGGGCGGCGAAGTTCTTTGAATTGGACCAGCTTGTTGCGCGCTTTGTTCCACGTACCTCCCGACGAAGGGAACGCAGTTTGATTCGGTTGGCCAAATTTCACAAATCCGTAATTAGTCAGACCGGAAATTTTTTATCGCACATGAACACGAGTGAGCTGATTCGCGAGCGCGCATGAGCCTAAATTTACAGACTGGGTCGAGAGCGCCGCAAGCTAAATTCAATTGCGTCATATCCATTTAAAATATACAAGCAGACCAAACGAGGCAAGTCTCTATCATTAAGTATATACGAGTAGTCGTAAGTATAATACAGAACTATTGGCCACTCAGTAATCCCCGGCCAGCGGCATCATCGTCGTCGTCTTCCGTTTCGCTTTGCTCCTCATCAATGGCACTCTCGCCGCTTTCTTCCTCGCTACCTCCATCCTCTGCTTCATTCTCATCTTCATCCTCATCTTCATCCTCACTGATTTCCTCTTCACTATCCTCTTCGCTATCTTCTTCCTCGCTACTGTCACTAACCTCAACAATCACTTCAACCTCACTTTCACTCTCCTCCTCCTCCACCTCCACCTCCACCTCTTCCGACACCTCTTCATCTTCTTCCGCCGGTGCAGATGTCGCAGCAGGCTCGCCGAAAAATTCATCCAAAGTGGTATGAAAATCCTCCTCCGTCTTCTTCACAGTCTTTGGCTTCACATGCTTGATTTTCTCAATTACTACCTTCTTCTTCTTGGTTTCCTTCTTCGCTTTGTTCGTCTTCGCCTTCACTTTCTTCGGCAGCGGCGCGAGGACAGGAGCTTCCTCAACTTTAACTTCATCCCGAATGCTCGCGTCAGGCGTCTCACTACTCCACGGAGGTAACGGCCGTCCATCGTTAACACCCGCGCATATCAAACCCGAACTTCCAATCAAAAACTTCTCCTTGCCCTGACTCGGCGACGGCGCATGCGGAGATGGTTTCGGTGCTTGCAGTAACAGCTTTGCGAGTGGCGCCGACGACGGGCTCGCGAGCAAGGATTTGTACAGCCTTGCGCGGTCCCGTAAATCGTAAGAGGTGTCGTACCGTGCCAAAAGCATGATGTAGTCGAACAGTAGATCCATCGGGTCAGCTGGTGGCTTTATCGTCGGTTCAAGTTGTTCGTCTGTGTCGTCCTTCTCTTCCTCCACAGGCTTCTCTTCAATGTAGTACGAATACAGCTTCGCCGACAAAAGCACAATCTGCAATTTCGTAGTCTCGTCTTCGTCCATGAACCCCTTTGCGCATTTCCGTAATACGTCCGGCGCAATGTACCGCGCGATTCCAGCAAATTCGCCCACCAGCCAAATAATGCTAGCCCTCGCAAGCGGCACAGTCGCGCTATCCAGTGCAAGCGCGAGCTTAGCGACAGTTTTGATGTGGTCTTTGGGCGATAGCTGAATAATATACCTAATCACTGTTAAACTCTCGCCGACAAGTATAGGATCGGCAGAATGAATCTGTTTTAGCAGCCATCTTAAGCATCGTCGTGCGATGTCATTCGAGATCTGAGCGCACCGACCGATTGCGCGAACGGCTTCTGCGACGAGGAATTTGTCGACTGAAGTTGCATAGTATTGGAGTTCGGACAGCACTTCGGAGACGGTTGACTCGGAACATGATAGGGTTAAGACTTCAATCTTGCGTTTGGCGATTTCGGGAGTGTCGGACGGGAAGACATAAAAATACTTCAGATACGGTGCAAAAAGATCCTACGTCGTTCCGTTAGTGAGAGAAATAAGATAACGACACGCTAGAGACCGCACATTATTTTGAATCGCGAGCACTGCGATGTTGGAGAGCACGACATACTGGATTTCAGACGGTCTAGAGAGCAGTCTGACTAGTGGTGGTCCTAAGAATGACAAATCGGCCTCTGGAACAAGGGCATTAAATAAATTCACGACCGCAAGGACAACCGCGCTGTTTCTGCTCTGCAACAAAGGTTTCGCAGCAGCTAGGAGCATTTCCAAATCCGGATCAATCACAAACTCTTCTTGCTCCTTCTCCACCTCTTTCTCGTTTTCCTCGTCGTCGGAGTAAAACTTGTCATTCGGCTTTTTGACCATTCTGCCTTTGGGGACATAGATGCGGACATATCGCGTCAACATGTCCAACACGCACACTTGACCCCACTCCTCGATATCGGCCAACATATTGCAGTACCGTCTGTAATTCGTGTGAAGCATGTCGAGCCTATCTGGACACATATTCACAAAAGTTTGCACGGCACTCCCGATAACATAGAAACTCTTGTCCGCGAGTAAGGTTGCCAGGTAACCGACCAGTGTCTCGAGATTAGACTTGTCAAGCTCATAAGCCTTACCGATCGCTACCGCTGCTGCACGACGCACGACCGAGGACATATCAACTATCGATTTCCTGATACCGAGCAATACAATTGGTGCGATGCTCGGCACTTTGATGCCAGACAACACCTTGATTGCCATCGCTCGAATTTGCGGGTTCTGGTCTCCCAAAGACTTTTGAATTGCGTTGATTGAAAGAAGCGCGAGATCAGACTCCTGCTGGGCGTACCGAAGGAGGTAGATGTATACCAATTTCCTCACTTCGAGCGTCTGCGCGGCCGAGTTCTTGACCACATCCGGGAAGAACTCTGTAACGTCCTCTCCTTTGGACATCAACTACTCAATTAGCCATTTCTCTCACTCTAGCTCATTGTCACACCCTACAGGATGCTACTCACAGTTGCAATTGCCTTCATACCCACCAACTTCTCCTTCTCGTGCCGCGAATTCAAATACCGCTGAACATCACGCGGTCTGAACGACCCATCTTCGCCGAATATTGCGGTCGCGTTGCGCGCCGAGGCAGCCGCTTCCATGGTCAGTTCCTTCGCTGTCTCGAACACGGCAGTTATTTTAGATAACGACTCCGCCATTTCCAAAACAACGAAAGATCAGCTAGAAGACTGTTGAAATAGCAGTGCTCGGGCTCGGTGTGGCGCCGAGGCGGCTTACGTTTAGCATGCGTCAATCGAGAACCACCTAGCGTTGATGAGGAAAGATACGCTGATGTATATCGTGTCACGGTGATCAGATCAGGGGCAGATCAAAACTGTTCAATTCAAAATAAATTATAATACAAAAAAATTAATCTAACGTCTCTATGATGCAGTCTATCGATTCGGTCATCTTCACGCGTATTCCAACTTTCCCGCGACTCTGACCAATATGCAGAAATTATTGCCCAATTAATAATTATCCAAAAATCCAAAATCGTGCATTCCCAATAAAACAAAGCACGATCCACTTTGCGCCCCCACATGCACCTTATTCATGCAACTTTAAGTATAGGAAATGGAAAGAAAAAATTATAAGGGAAGGGATATGCAAGCACAGTCTGCCTAAGCCTTGGAGTCGCCGGCTGCTTCACATCTGGCGGCACTGTGTTTGAGCTTTGCGTTTCGACTCATTTGGTTGGCCCGCTTGATATTGAACCCATCTGTCAACACATCCTGAATGGCTTCGAGCGTGAGGTACGAGGTCTCGGGGTAAAGGAAGAACACAAAAACTTCTCCCAGCAGACACAAGCCGGCGTAGAATCCAAATGTGCCAGACGGCGTGATACGGTCCATCATGGTCAAGAAGGTAGAGCCGATGATCAAGTTTCCAGCCCAGTTTGTTGCTGTCGCCATTGATGTGCCGAGACCGCGGACCTGTATTGGGAATAGCTCGGACTGCTGCCATGGGACGTTGCCGATGCCGGCGGCGTAGAAGGCGACGTAGAGCATCATCGCAATGAGGATCACGATGGCCCATGGATTTGACTGTGTTGCATCAGGGGGAAGGAAATGGAATGCGACGGCGTTGAGCACGAGAGCCGCGGACATGCCCCAGACTGTGCAGAGGAGAATGCGACGACGGCCAACAATGTCGATGAGCAGGAAGGCGAGGATTGTGAATGCCATGTTTGTGCCCGCGACGATGAGCGACACAGCGGTCGGCTTGTTGAAGCCGACAACCTGGAAGATTGTTGCCGAGAAGTACATGAGCGAGTTGAAGCCGCAAAGTTGCTGGATGCCTTGCAATCCGCAGGCGACGATCAACGCGCGAAAATGGCCCGGGACAAAATAGAGCTGCTTAAGCGAATACCTGAACCGACGGTAGCCAGACCACTCAGGGTGCTGGTCATTGTTGTAGATCTCGAGAAGTTTGACTTTCCTGATGACGACTTCTTCCTCGATAGCGCCGTCACGCGAGCTGTAAATCCATCTGACAACGTGACGTGCCCTTTCGATCTGACCCCGGCGGACGAGATACCGAGGGGTCTCAGGCATGTAGACAAACATGACCATCTGGGCGACTGCGGGTACGATGCCCAGGCCAACAAGAACACGCCAGCCATTTGGAAGAGTCTCAAGACCAGCACCGATAGCATAGGCAATGACCTGGCCACCGGTGATGGCAAGCACATTGAGGATGACGAGACGACCACGGAAGCGCGAGGGAGCCATCTCAGAGATGTAGAGCGGCGCGATAAGAGATGCAATACCGACACCCCAGCCCATGACAAACCGGCCACCAATCATTGTCCAGACACTGTGGGCACCAGTCTGGATACCGGCGCCGACGACAAACAGCGTGTTTGCGCCGATAGTGACCCACTTCCGGCCCAAAACGTCAGCGAGAGTGCCGGCAACGATGCCACCGAGTAATGCACCAAGGGAAGTCGCGGACGTGATTAGCTCTTTCTCGGACGACGTAATAGCATGACCAAGGTCGGTGCCCATGGCGACGAGAGCACCGGAGATGTAACCGGTGTCGTAGCCGAAAAGAAAGCCCGAGAAGGAGACTAGGATGGTGAGCAGGAAGACGAAAGGGTTTGGCTTTCCATTCTCAATGTCTACGCCGTTTGCGATCTCGCGCGCGATGGCGTCCGACTCGTACTCGTAGTCACCAGCCTCGTCGTACGTCTTCTCCTCCGACGGCATCTTTGTCGTGAGCGTAGGCTCGACCTCCGCCTGAATGGTGGTGGTATTGTTTTCGTCCGACATGGCAGCAGACACCCAGAGAGAATGCGGAAGGCAGATGGAGGAACAGAGACGAAGAAGAGTCGAGATTGCAGGGGCGCGTGAGTAAATAAGAGTCCGGGGCGCGATGGGACACTGTACGCTGGAATCTGTGTGGGCGGTGCGGGCGGTTTCCGAGATTTTCGACGGGCGGAAGCAACAAGGGGAATTTTTCTGCTGGATATCAACCTAGTTCAAACTTAATTTACCAGTAACCTGGAGGAGATAACACAGAGACTGCACCGCGCTCATGTACTGAGCCCTCTGGTACTTCTTTTACCACAATTAATGAGGCAATCTTTGATTGTCGCGAGCACGCTAGCCTGTTTTAGTGTTTTAGGTCAGAATTAATCGCGTGTCTTGATATCAACATCTGGCAGAGATAGTATTCTTGGGCATGTACTCTTTCTGGTTGTAACAGTATTACTCTGCCAGTTTGTGATGCCAGAGGCATACGATATAGAATTATTCCGATCGTATGTCGATTCTAATCATTCTGAATATCACAGAACAGCGCGGTCCTTCGTGGTGTACTTACACATCCTGCCAATTGGCCTAGGGGATGCATATACCGTGCGCGACCGGCCAATCCGCAATCAAGTCTACAAATGTAATAATCTTATAAAATGCATTAATGCAATATGAAATTATTAGGCTTCTCCGCAGCTGTTGAAACACAACGCTGGCCAAGGGTGCTAATTCGGCGTACTGGATTAGGTTTATGGATAGGAATGCCAAGAGGGCGCCGTAGAAGCAGTCTTGCCGCCCAACTATCCCCATAATAATTCCTGCGCTTCACCTTCTGTGTGATCAATATCTTGGGTCAGCCGGATTATATTTCTGCCATGCAACGGTGACAACAATTCCGACCGATGCTAACCAGGCCAGAGCTCTCAGAGCCATTACAATTTCATGCTCACGACTCCGCTAATAATAATGGGTACGCCGAAATAATAGTTGATTCTAGGATCACACTTTCGGTTGATAGCCGGTGTCCACGTCGTCCGCGGTTATTTCCGTCCATTCGACACACTCAAACCTCTCAAGTAAAACATAAATTTCGCGTATCAGCTTCAGCTTATTTCTCCAGTACTTCATACCCAGTATGTCTAGTAAGTCCTGATGACATTTAAATCGTCTTAGCAATATCTCTGCTAATTTCCAGTTTGTTTCCCCCGGTTGCTGAACGGAAATTTGGTGGGATGAACCAAGTTTCTATACTGGAAACGCCACATACTCTAGCGCAGGACGTCTCAATTAGTGGATACCTGTTGAAATGGAACGTAACTGACCTAACAATTCATTCACAGTTTTTATCATGTATTCTAGATTAATCGACTCTAACTAGATTACAGCAATGAACGTCATGGGCATGTCCGGGTAACTCGTCGGGGGAGACTGACTCAGGGGCAACGGGCGCCTCGTGGTCTATTGTTTACATTGAGACCAACGGTCCTCTTACAGACAGAATTACCCTAACAATGCTTATTGTCATGCAGCCAATGCCACACGACCATATCAGTATACTTACTCTAGAATCCACGCGCTTGTATTTATTTATTTTTGCGGTAAATTCCAGTCGACCCTGGATTGATCGACTACAACTACTATGTATCTCCGGTTTCTCTCTTTCTTCTCGGCAATGTCCTTGATTTCATCCGTGTCAGGGACATACCTAATCCAGCTCTCTCCAAACGCCAACATCTCCTCATATCTAGATGATCACCCTTTCATCAAGAGCAAATTGATTAGAACCTACTCATTCGGCGGCTTCAGAGCTATCGCCGCCGACTTTGATGAGGAGTTTGTTAACACTCTTGGCGTCGAGCCATTGGTATAACCGTGACGGACAAAGTGTGGTGTTGTGTGATGCTGATGTTTTGTTAGGTCGAGAACATTTCCCCGGATATAATGTTACGCGCAAACGTTGTCGAGACACAAACCGGCGCCCCCCGTCATCTCGCGAGAATATGCCAACGACAAGCACTCGGAACCGATGACGCGTATACATACGAATACGAGTCCAGTGCCGGAGATGGCATTGACGCTTATGTACTTGACACCGGTATTTACATGGCACATCCCGATTTCCAAGGACGCGCGATTCAGGGCGCCGATTACACGGGCGAAGGATCCGGCGATTCGAACGGCCATGGGACACATGTGGCGGGGCTCATTGGATCGAAGACGTATGGTGTCGCGAAAATGATTACGCTGATCGAAGTCAAAGTTCTCGGTGCGACAGGTGGTGGTAGCTTGTCCAATGTGATCGCGGGACTCGACTACGCCGCCAACACCCGCCTCTCGAGTGGCAGGAAAGGCGTTGCCAATTTGTCGCTCGGAGCAATGTATAATCCCATTCTCAATTCCGCGATTACTTCTGCCGTGCAGTCAGGATTGGCGGTCGTAGTTGCCGCTGGCAACGACGCTCTGCCCGCTTGTGCTTTCTCGCCCGCTAGTTCCCGGGAAGCGCTCACTATCGGCGCGTTAGACGACGCAGACGACTCGATCGCGCCGTTCAGTAACTGGGGCCACTGCGTCGACCTCTTCACCAGCGGCGTGAACGTCCAGAGCTTACTTAATTCCGGCGATGGTACAATCGCGTATTCTGGCACTTCTATGGCGAGTCCGATCGCTGCCGGAATAGTCGGATACTTCATGGGTCTTGGCGATTCACCAGAGGAAGCGGTAGCGAGAGTCAAGGCGGAGGCAACTCGTGGAGCAATTTGTTGGCTGCAAATCCTCTTTCGTCCCTTTACCCCCAATAAAGTCGGATACAACCTTGAAGGAAACACGCTTTAAAACCCTGGCTGCTTCTCGCCGTGTTAGTGGCTATTTGTTTGCCACTGTGATACCACTTGGTGCCATAGACTATCTTGCTGATCAGGTTTGGACTTCTGTGGTATTCATTCTGTCTGTTCCGGTACTACTGTTCGTTTTGGTCGCGTCTAATGTCGGAGTAATTGTCGCTGTCATCAGTATTTGGTGTGCATATCAGACGTACAGGCTGTTTTGGCGCTTAATATTTGGTGAGGAGGAGTGGAGTGTGTCCTTTTAACTACTAATTAATATACGCTCCTACCTCACATATCTGGTCCTGTCGAGACCACGTGCAACAAGATTCATAGTACACAAAGCGCTCAGCATTGTGGTAACCGCGGACAGCTATGATGCAAAGTCACCATGAACTATTAGATACAAGATCTGGGACTGAAACCAAATGTTTTCGAGCGATTTTGAATTCCTTCTGATTTGCATGCTCTTCGTAATTTGTAGATTAGGTGGGCTGCTAGACTGTTGGACGGGCCGACGTCTAGCTAGCCAAAGGTAGAGCGCATAGAGGCGGACAAGTGATCTTCCACACTTGCACCCACTTCGAGTCACACTCATGAGAAAGTACAGAAAACATATAGATTTCGTCCCATGTACAGCTCACACGCGTTCCCATTCTAAAACCTTATGGCACCTAATTTCAATTCGATTTGGTAGAATTTACAGCTACATAGTCTCAATAATGGCAGATATGAGCTAAACCGCTAAAACAGAGACCTCGACACGCTTTCCTTTCTCCGCTTCCACCTCAGCAACCTTCTCGCTGCGCACCAAATCCTCAACCGACTCCGGTACGCCAAAGTCCATCAAGTCATCCGGATCAACCGCCAATCCATACTTATTAACCACCCGTCCCATCATGCTCTTCTCCCGTTTCTCCATCGCAACGAAAAATAATACCCCAATTCCCGATAGAAAGCTCAGACCGCACATTAAATGGTATCCCCACACATATCGCGGAGCCTGCGGCGTTGGAAACGCAAGCAATGGAAGCCACGCCTGGATTGCGTACGAAACAGTGTTGCCGACGGCCGATAACATGCCTCTCAGCTCCGCGTCGTCTTGGAACGCTTCTGACGCCCAGGTGAGAATGAGTGCCCAAACGGGATACCCGATTTCTGGGAAGAAGAAGGCGGCATATTTAAGCCCGAATGGGATATCCCAGATAGCAAGGAGTAAATTGCCAAAGAAGTTGAAAAACACGGCCACGAGGAGCATGGGCCAGCGAAGACGCATGCGATCCGATATATTCGCAGACAAATAACATGTGAAAATCGCCATGCCATATCCGGCAGTCGGGATCAAGTTAATCTGCTGGACGGAGTACTGGTTCAGCGACTTTAGCCAGAGATTGAAGTAGGAATAAGTCCCGCCGATGTTGAACAGGATATATGGCCAGTTAAAACCATAGATCCGCCAGCTTTTGAAAAATTTCAGGAATCGGGCGAGCGTAAGCTTCCGCGTGGATTTCTGACCTAGTTCTGCCATTCTCACCACGCTGAAGTCCTTTTCGAGCTGAGACAGCCAGACAACGCGGGTCGTGTTTGGGAAGTCAGGAATAGAGTAGAATCCCAGGAAGCAGATCGGCATGCCGATGATGCCGTCGACAATGAAGAGCCAGCGCCAGCCAGCGATACCGCAAAGGCCGTCCATGGATGTGTATACGCCTGCTTGGATGAAGCCTGAGCACATTGACGCAAGTGCGGATGCTAGATCGTAGACGGACATGCGTTTCGCGAGTTCATCTGGGCGGTACCAACTTCCGAGCATCATTGCTATCGCAGGATATGTTGTTGACTCGCAGAGACCGATGAAGAAGCGAAGAACATAGATCTATTTCTTAGCAATTGCATCCCTTTATACGACAGGAACAACATACCGGCCTTGCACTCTGAGCGGCAGCGATACACATGACCAACACGGACCAGACGACCTCACAGCACGGTAGCCATACCGACGGGCGAATCTTATTGATCAGAAACTGAGAAGGTATGGATCCGAGAATGTAGCCGATATAAAACACTGTGTTAAACAGGTTTCGCTGCTGTCCATTCAGTGCCAGCTGACTTCGTTAGACTTGCACCAGGCACTACGTTGAGAACGATACTTACATCTTCCTTCATACCACTAACATAAGCATTACCTATACCCGTCAGTTTGTAACGCTACCAACGCTACCAGCAGTACTAGCAGCAACATCAACACGATCATAAAACACGACGTACTGATGTTCGTATTGTCCAACGTCTTAATGAAAAAGGACAGCAAAAAATAAAACATCACGTTTGCATCTAATTTGTGCAAATACCATCTGTAGCGCGGCGGTTTTTCAAAGCTATCCCAAAACTGCGCAAGAAACCGTCTGAAGGAATTGGGCTGGTAGCCTTCGTCATCGAGAAAAACACGGAACGTTTCCTGCACTTCGTCCTTGGTGTAAGTTAGTTCCCTGGGGACTGGGTTGACTGAGCCTTTGACCCAGGATATGACGCCCATTTGTGAAGAATGAGATACAATGTAAACAAGGGACTTGGAGTCAAATTTCAGATAATTGTGGCCCGGATCAAGGTGTCCTTTATAAACAGCTCAGAACGGTAGGGAGGGCGCTCAGATAAGCACTTAGGACCAGGCGCCAAATTCCAGTTAGCGTATTGCCAGTAAAGTGATCTTTCAGAAATAATCAAGCGACATAGTGGCGTCGGCAATAACTCGTCCAATGCTGTGCGATAGCGGTAATCAGTCTTAACGGCATGTTGTGATTCACTTAAACGGGATTCCATTAGCTTGTGATCTAGTCGCATACAGGAGTGATCAGGATCAGAACGATAAGAACTATGTGAAGAAAGGCTAGAAAGCAGAGTTGCTCGCAGTTTGTCACCCACGGTTATCATATCTGCTTATTCCGAGTTTGAGCCGTAGAGTTGCCAGGGATCTGCAACCAAAGTGATAACCAAGATCGGTGCGGCGTAGCTTAAATTGCCAAATGAAGCACAGCTTGGTCCGTGTGCTTTGTAGTTCGTACTCCCAAAATTGTCTCAGTTATTTTAACGAATGGCGAATCGTATGAGGTTGATAGTCACGAAAAAGTACTCAAGTTTCATGCCGCAACGTCCAGGATAAGCATTATCGGGGCCTTGTCAGGGATAGCCTCGGCGCCACGGTGTTGGAGCTTGTTCCAACGGCGCTGCGAATCCATGCAGCCTCTGGACACTCGTTGGTTTTCAACATCATTACAATGATCTCGACAGACGCCGACATAAAGAATTTCTTAGTGATTCATCTGGCAGATTACTTTGTTGAAGATAGAAAAGAATAGACATAATCGGCTGGGGAGGTGTGCAATGGGAAAGGGAAAAATCTCGGTCTGTGACTGGGCCCTGCGGGACAAATGCCCGTCGGGTTTTGGACGCGGCGCTGCGAGTATTTTACATATTGATAAGAACACATCCAGTTTTAAGAGAATGCAGATGTGAACATTAACATCTTATCGTCGGTCTTGACTGGCAATCCCATATGCAAGATATTCTTTCGAACACAAATCAGGATCGCAATCGGTCGACTGTTGCGCATCTGCAGAAACTTTGGTAACTACGATAAATAAATTTAATTTAAAGCCGAGGATGACGATAATAATAAGAGTTGGCAGTTGCGCCGGTACGCAATCTATGGCAAAATGCACTCAGATACCATAATGCCGCAATCAGGGTAAGTGAACTTGCACGACCACAGATTCACCACACCTCTATGAAGTACAAACGGGAATTTAACCGTCGGCTTTTGGTCAGTTGGCTCCTGCGTTGATGTTGTTTAGACACTGCCCCAATATCCATGAGTGTCGTCCGGCCGTTCGAGCAGAACGTAAAAAGACCACTTTCAATATGCATTCTGTGAGGTATATCGACGATGCAGAAATATAGGGTGGGTTAGGTGTTGACATCTTCGCCGCGACACGTCCCATCCAGTCTTCAACAATGGCGCTCTTGAGATCAGCTCCACTCAGACTACTGCCTTAGTCATAATGTTTTAAGGGCCCTACTCAATAGACTATGAGACATCTCGATTGGCGAGTAGTTCAAGCTGGATTGACATTCCGACCAAGATCAATTACCTTCAAAGGACTGCGAGTATGAGATTTCGGATTGGATCCAATGTAAGTGGATAGTCTCATACTCTCATCAGAGCAGGACGCAGGAAGTCTATGGCAGATAAGGTTGAGTGAGGTATCTTTTGAACAAAGACAACTCCGAACCGTCATCCGAACGAATGTAGATACACGTTCGTTACGCCAAATAGAGGTGAAGATGCTATTAAATAATATTCTGATCTATCATCTTGAGTTAAAGGCGGAAAAGTCATTCACAACACTCAGTAATTTTGCAACGCATTTTACGGAAGCCATCCACATTGCATGGCGAGCTTCGATTCCCTCTACGGCAGGCGGGAATCACTAGGACCTCTTGATAAACATCTGGTCAAACCCAATAACCTCCCACTCGCCCGTCGCCGTGTTCAGAGTAAGGTTGGAATGGGCCAATTCTCCGAACTGAATATACCCGGCTTCGACGCGGCCTCCTCCGACGGGACGAGCGAGATGGTTGTCGCCAGCCTTAACAGTGAAATTCGCAAGAGGGATTTCCCACCCATTTCGAGTTGCAACGGTTGGGCAGCCTTCAGTTTCGTTAGCATATCTATACTCCGAATAATCATGGTGATCTCAATGTCACTCACCGAAATACTTAGCTTCTGCCCTGTCGCGTCTGACATGAAGTTCATAGTAGCCCCGATAATATCCCTCGTCCCAATGCAAATCTTTGTTCTCAGAGTAAGACCTTGCACGCACTTCGGCGCTGCTGATTGTGCCTCCGAAACCTGAACTAGTTACGGCAGTACCAGCAAATTCGACGCCGACAGCACCAGAGCCTGAGACCTCGTCGTAATCATAAGTGCCAATCCAGGCGAGGTCGCTCACCTGGATAAAAAGGTATTAATAAGAAGCTGTGAGACGTCTGAATGGAGAAAGAACTAACCCAATTAGCATGCGAATCCCCTGCAAGCATAATGTTGTTGCCGATATTATTGTCAAAGAGGTGCTTCATGGTGCGATTATGGTTTCCGCGATAGGCCTGACGAGTGTCCTCATGTCAGTAAACCATTATATGAATACTCTTGATCATTGTATAGCATGGACGTACATCCCAGCTGTCCGTGCTGTAGGTCATTTCGCCGTTAACAAGGCGTCCAATGCGCTCGAAGCGGATCTGGTTGCCGATGATACGCCATATAGCTCCTCTCTTGGCGGACTTTGATAGGGTGTTATAAAACCAGTTTTCTTGTCGCGCTCCCATCAATGTCCTGCCAGCGTCATTGTCGATGAGTTTGATGTAGTCGTTGTTCCATCCTTCAATAGTTAGCCACGATAGCACTTTATTTCGTGAATACACAGAGATGGGGAATTATACCGAGACCAGTGATACTCCGGTCATAGTTACGGGTATCCAACATAACGAGATCGATCAGATCGCCCATCTGGAAGGATCTCCAGATACGCAGACCGTCATCCATGTCGACTTGGCTAAGATCATCGTCAGCCAGATATCGTCTCATAGGGTCGCTTTCCTTTATCCTACCGAATTGGCATCCACTCGAAGTACGCTCTGACGCCATTCATTTTCCGCTGATCGACACTAATCTGTGGGCCGTGATTATAGAAAGACTCTTCAGTGTTGTTCAAGTTGCTGAAGCCGTCTCTGTAACCGTTGTTGGCGAGTTCTGCAAGAGTGGTAAGTAAATGCACGGTTGTACGCATGGATATAAGGAGTCTCATATACCATGGTCATCCCAGATCGGGATCCAAGCAAAATTCTGGTGGGACGCAGCCAGATCAGCGTCGGTGCGGTACTTTTTGATTGTCAGCACTGCCATGTAAGCAGATCAGTACTGTTCAGGACTATACCTGGGCAAGACGCGTCCTGTAATCGTAAAGGGTGAAAATTTCGCGCTGCGGGCTATGGGCACGTTCATCCGTCCCAAGAACACCATTCTTGCCCTCGTAAATGTAGTCGCCGAGGTGGAGCTGGAGAACTGTTACCATAATGCATAAAGACAAAGGTTCTGAAAAGGCACATACCACATAGTCGACATTGTCCTTCCTGACAACGTTTCCGTAGGCATTGAAATATCCATTGGCTGATTCTGTTAGTCGACTGTATATGTACAGGTCCTTGATTCAATGTACTCACGGTAGTTGCTGCAAGAGTGAACGGCAAATTTGATTTCAGTTGTTCGATCCGTAGGACGAGGACTTGTCTTGGTCCTTCCGAGAGGGCTGACATTCTCAGTTCCGCAGACTTTGAATTGATAGTAGTACGTCGTGAACGGTTTTAGTCCTGTGGCCTCCACCTATCATATGCTCAGAATTGGACCCAGTCAAGGCATTTGGAATAGCTGGAATTGACATACCTTGACCGTAAAGTCGATATCACTAGTTGTGTAAACCCGTCCTCCACGAACGAACACCTCAGCTTGCTCATCTGCGAATACCCGATACTCGACGCAAATCGGATGAGGGGAATTCTGGATATACGACTCCGTATCGTGATTGTACAACCCCACGGATCCGGAAACGGTCACATTGCTGTCATCGGACTCCAAGGAAGGTGCTACACGAGTCCACAGAATCACGCTGTAGGGATATGGATCTCCAGATGCGACGCCATGGGTGAAGCTCAGAGTTGCGGGGTCGTAGGGCAGTTCAGCGCGCTTGATGAGGCTCCGACGTTCGACTAGTCCGATATCAATGCCCATGCGCGCATGACGCGGCGATGGACTACGGTAGTTGAGGTTGGCATGGTATTCCGCAAATACCTGGGCGGACAGCGCGATCAGGGAAAGCAGAAAAAGCAAGTGGCCTGTTTGCACCATTTTGAACTGGAGATCTTAGAGTGACAAGCCTTGTTGTCTTACCCTTGCAGCGTGGTCCCATACGAATTACTTATACTCCTCCCAAATACTGTGCTATGGAACTGATGCCCTGTCTTTACCCGTCATTTGCAAGACTGAAGAGAGTGACGCCATGGTCGTCTTGTCACGGTGCCAATTGCGAAGAGTGTATTGCACACATGTTGACATTGACCTGGCCATGGTGACATCGCGTGCAAAATATGTGAGAGAAGATTGGACAAGTGTGGGATGCTCGGGCGAAGCTCGGATACGATGGATTTATCCGATGGATAAAGATCGGGGGAAATTTGGCCAAGCATTCGGCATGGAGAAAGGCCAAGCAATTTGGCGACCGGCGGGCCAATGACATACAATGTATTGCACATATGATTGTAGCGAACTGTTCAGAGGTTCAGACAAGTACAGCGGCAATGAAACTACCTGAAATTTATTAACCAGGCAATTGCCAAGGAAAAGATAATCATTGCCATCGAACTTTCATGCCGAGTCATGCCGGGAATACTATAAGAAACTAGCTATACGAGGGGGTATCCGACCTTTCGGACCGTCCAAACAATTGTAAGCAGAGGTCGTGACTAAAATAGCGCTAGATCAAGTTGTAAGGAGAATGACAAGATGGAGCAGGATACGTTCTAAGCATGCTGGTTTGTGTGTGCAGGTCTTGCTCTGTTGTCGGGCAGCCCTGATTATCTACCACAACAACGAGCTTGATTCTATGGTTAGCCGAGACATGTCGTATCGCGACACTATTATTGATCCGTAGAGTATCGCTCCATGCTGCTGCTACGCTTGCTGGTTGGTAGGCCATCATTTCTTTTTCTGTGCCGACAACATCTGACTAAGGGCTTACTCATCCTCAAGCCTTTCCCGCCGCCACGAACGTTTATCGCGCCTTGTTGTCAAGCCACCTCGCCTATCAAATGCCAAGTGGAATTCCTTCCACATTCCTGTCTTCGAGCGCTCATCAAACGGGCTTAACGTGAGCTTTCATTATGCTCGGAAACTGAATCCTATGAAAAAACCTGGCGGGCTAGGAATCCGATCAGTAGTTTCTAGAGTTATGCTCAGAGATAAGTCAGAACTCGGCCTTCAGTTGGATTTAACTCTAACCCTTAGTCTGGTCGGTCCTCCCTGCACGTCGACTTGGCAATCCAACCTGATAGCCCACACCAATAGCATTCCAACCTGACAATCCACACCAACAGTACCCAAGCTGTTCTATCGATCCAACTTATTCAGATCATTTATTGCTACACTGCTACGGGGTTTCGTAAGTATACTTTCGTAAGAACTCTGACTGCGAATGCAACGTAGCTGTGATGGCCGGACTGAACAGACTTCGAGAATATCCTACCGCTCGAGGCTCATTAGTTTATTTGAAGTGTTGTGGGTGCGTTCTACTACCACTGTTTGTTTGGGACAGACATTTGTGCTTAATTACCGTCGTGTGTCCTCCGAATGAATCTCGAAGAGATTCCACAACGAGTTAGGAACGTAACTTGAAAGCACCGGCGGCGCAGCTTGACAGTGCAGTAAGTCTTCTAGAAAACCGTAACATCAGGACCCGGTCAGCTTTCCCCGCCCTTGACCTTCCGCGAAGATTTATTGCAAGTGGTGACGCGGCTAGACAAGACGTGCTTCGTCAGGTCGACCAAATGCACGCTCGACACGAGTGCTACCTGCGACTTTTCCGTCCGCCGACTCGTATAAATCATTTACTTTTGATTTGCTAAAGACTGGGGAGCACACACAACAATACATATATGGATATCTTATCTTAAGGCAAAATGCCAACATATGTTGATAGTCTCTAATACTGCCGCCATAGAAAAGACCCTCTATCCACAATTGCCATCAATTCTTCACCGTGACGGTGCCCTGCTTATACGGACGTCCATCGCTATACGTACCATAGTCCATCATTGTCCAATTGCCAAAGCAAGCATATTGATATTCTGCTTTAGCCAGACTTTCCTTCTGCACATTCATGAACGTCGTCTGCTCACACCATCCATCATCGCGATACTTGCAGGCCTCAAAGCTAACATGGAGCGGAATGGTGCGCTGGTTCAGAATGAAATGTACATAATGTGTCTCTCCCGTGTCGCAAGCAAATGACCCTCTATCCGGGCCAAAAATTCTTCAACGCGGGCAATCCCGAAAGCACGCCCAGTTGGACTGAGGAAGCCTAGCGCGGCGGTAAAGGAGATGTCAAAATAATACGCGAATCCTATTTGACCGCGAGGGGATTGTCTGTCTTTATATGTTTATCGGCAATAGAAATGCTGATAAAATAAACATAGCTTTCAGCCATGCCACTATACTGATACTGATGACCAGATGAAGAATCGTATCAGTCCGATTTCTGTCGCTTCAAGATTCCTAGTTTTGCCAAAGTATGAGGATCACTTAAACGGCTTCGTCAATCACCATCTCAACGTTTCGCACGTGGGAAGAGACAACACAATGACAGCGGATTGATGAATTTTTGGCGAACAACCGTACATAAAGTTTTGGGGATACAATCCGAACGATACCTTTGTCTGCAGCTGTTGCAAACTCTTGACATCCTTCGACCGCATTTTTCCAGGATTGAGCGATAACCGCCGCGCTTGACGCTTGCCCTCGCAAAGGAGCTCGGTCCCGGCAAAACGGTCGTCACCTTCGCTAGAGACACGGGCCTTAAATACATGAATGGGACCCTACTGGCCAATACCTGAGATCAGTGTACTGATAGCAGGATCTGTCGCCCAGCATTTCTCCCGCCAGTCCAATCACTGGAGCAACTGGATTGGACAAGGGACGCCCTGTTTTCGCTCCCTAATTAAGACTTTGCTGGTACTGAAGACAGATTTATTGAACAAAGTAGCGCTAGATAATTCCGTGCGATGATCTGACCTAACACAGAGTGTGTACTATTAGCCTGAATGTCGCTGGTATCGACAGCTCCCTCCCATTAAACCCTGTATCAAAGTCGTCTTCACGTTTATCATCTCCTTATAATGCCCTCCGTATCATCTCCGGCTTCTTGAGATTTCATGGAGCGAGCTCTAACTGCCCGATGACCGTTCTGGTTACAGGCGAACATTAGTGAGCCCACCATAATCCTAATACCAATCCTGGGCCTAATGATTGTGCCAAGGTCTCCGTTGTGTAAGTGCCATAAATGTCTGCTGACATCGTGTTTGCTCCTTCTGGTCGAGGGATGACCCAGAATTTCTTTGTTAAGTCCGATGAAGTTATTGCTTTCTTTACTCACCGGGTGCTAAGCATGGTTTTCATTGTTGTTCTCTTCACAGTATAACTAGTTATATGATATGCTTTCAAAACCCTGAAACCCTACACTACATCCATGCCTCACGTGACCGGAACGCGTGCGGGCCGCCTCTATGTCCACAGTTGCAAAGCACTTACGCCGTCACTGATAATCTCTCTCGGAAGGCGACTCAAATAAATCCAGCGCGTTTCATTTCATTTTCGGTCCATTCCCAGAGAGCTTTCGCTAGCTCTTCATCCTTTCCCTGTTTAGTCGTTGTTCCCACCTTGGCTACCGGCACTAGATACGCCCCGCTCATCGCTCTTGTAAAGCGATCGCTCGCGATGGCGAATAATTGTGTATAAGCACCTTTTTCTGGCGGGACACTTATAGGAAGCACCTTCATCAAAGTCGTTACAATCGACGCTATAATGGCAAGCATCCTACTACCGTTGGCGTTCCGGATAAGATTGCTTTTTTTAATGTCAGCATACACCGGTCTTAGATGGGGTCATCCAGATTGAAACATACGTGTCTACCATCCCTGGATGTACGCTCGCGAACCATATTTCCCGCTCAGCATCATTTCCGTCAGCCGACGACGTTAGCAACCGATATCTTCTATCCAGCTCATTGACGTGTAGGATATTCGCCAGTTTAGAAGAACCGTATCGGGATAACGGGTTACCGTTTTTCTGATCAGTGTCCTGCAGATCAATCCCGTTCGAAGGAGCATTACCATGAGCGCTAGATGAGACGTTTACAACGCGCACGACTCCTGGCGCTGAGCTGGAGGCCGCTGCAAGAATGAGAGGCATCAAGAGCTGCGTTAAGAGCCAATGGGAGATATAGTTTATCTAAAGTAGTTGCAGTTAGCACTGAAGGTTCACTATCATCATATCATAATTGTAGAACTTTTGATAAACCTGGCATACCTGGAACTGAGATTCATAGCCGTCTACGGTCTTCTCAAAAGGAGTTGCCATGACACCGGCATTGTTGACGAGGCCGTGTAGACGTTTCTCCTTCCTACGTTCTAATCAGTGCTGTTGCCACAATCTGAAAAATCACGCAAAAAGCCGTTTTACTTATTACTTACTTGCAAAGCTCGTGTGCCGCCGAGACAATACTCTTGAGATTCATATTGTCCATCTTCAACAAGTGCACATCTGCATCCGGAACCGTCACCTTGATCTCTTTGATGGCAGCGCTACCTTTGGCTTCCGACCTTGAACCAAGGTAGACCGTTGCATGATGCGCTGCAAGTTGGAGGACAGTGTGGTAACCACTATTCAACGGGTTCAGCTTAGCAATCGTCCTCCGATTACATTGATTAGAAGCACTTGGTTTAGATGCACATACAGTCCCGCATTTCCCCCTGTCACGAGGTATACCCTCCCACGAAGGTCAGGGAGTGATTCTGGGGTAAAAGACATTTGGCGCTGGCTGATCTCACTTCTGGAGATGATGGTTATAAGGCGATTTATGTATCATGGCATTGGATCACACTCTATTCCCGAGGATACTCCCTGCCCTGGCCGAGGTTGGTGCACAACAAGCGGGAGTCATGCTGACAACACGGCTGAAGCGAGTCTTGCATATCACGCTAGAGCTGGGCTGGGTTACAGCTTCGATTAGCGACCACTACCATTCGCTATGTGCCACGCCCCCTAAACCTGTCAATCTTTAAATAGTTGAATAAATCAGCCGTACCACTCCTCCTCGAGGTAAGGTTTGGCCAAGAGAGGAATTTAGCCCCTATTCGGACCTAGGCAAAAGATAAAGCTACACTCCCCCATAAGGGTCAAAGAATCTTCACAAAATAGTCACAGCCAATTAAACTCTAAGTCAGCATTTTCGTTGCTGACATCCAAAAACAAAGTCCAAGTCGCTAGCAAATACGGTTTATCTAAATGCTGACGTTGGACATGAATTTTCGCTGACAGGCTAGACAATGCTGGCACGTCAGCTTAGGGCTGCGATACTTTAACTTCAGGAGTCAGTCAGACCCGTCATCGGTTCTGGGTTACTAAAAGCTACACCCCGTCCTCTTTAGGGAAAGTTTAATCACGTGACGCGCTAAAAATAGGGTAACTTCTCGTCTCTGTGGTGATACCATTTTTTATCTTTGCAGCTTCATAAACCATCAGTTTAACTAAACATAAATTACAAATTGACATCAAGCTTCCCCCTTCCACGGCTTGAACCTCTACCGGATGAGACATTCCTCGACCTTGCGGCCGGCCTACGCCTCAGAAACTTCACTTCCTTTACGTACGACTTGCAGAACCACTTGCTCCTGCAAGCTTGAGGAGAGAAGACCACAAAAATGGCAGCCGGCACATTTAGTTACAACTCGAGGCCGTTGACTGCGCGGAAATGAGATCTCGGAGGGTTTGCGTGCAGAAATTGGTAGCGTAGGATCGTTATTTCTCTGACGGTCTTCCAGCGGCAACTGCTGCTCGTCAATGGCCTGTTCATGATATGAACTTACACCTATAGTTTGGCAACACTCTCCTAACTCTCAGCCTTTTGCCCCGTCATGGCCTATACCTGTTGGTCCAAATTGAGCCAATGGTCCCACCCTCACACTCGTTATCCATTGAAATACTCCATTCCTTTCAATCATCCGCACCTCCCCGCACCTCCACGCACCCGGAAACTCCGCAGACATGCTCCTCACGTAAGCGCAAATCGTAAAGCCACGATGTTCGTGCAAGGGTGAGCTCGATCTCTGTTCTTGCCAAATCCTTGGCGACGCAGGAGTGAGCAGGACCTCGCCCGAAGGCTGATGGAGCAGAAAGCTGACCTGGCCACGGTTATAGATTTTGAATCCGCGTTTTCTTTAACATGTCGTTCAGTTTTACCGTCCTTAGGAACGACCGAGCGACGGGTTTGTAATGTAAACGGGTATGGAAAATACGCTCTGTTGTGGTCAAGAGCGTAGATCGAGGTGCCAAATGTAACACCCTCACCGAAGTGGTTGCTACCCGCTGTTGAACAACCCGGAAGCACGTGGCGCTGTGGAATGCCCGTTACCGGTGGGTCAATGCGCAAAGCCTCGTCAATGGGGGCCCGGAAGTAGTTGCAGGATGTAAAGGCGTGGCAGGGAGATCGGATGATGAGTTTTCACCAGGCGCTCACGAGTCTCGCGAACGGAAAAGGCTGGGTGCCGGGTGTCTGGTCGTACAGAGTTTTCTTTATTGGTGACAAACCTTGTGTCCATTGTAGACTTCACGCTGGTGCAAAGTTGGTCGACAAATCGGCCGGACAGTGCTGTCAACGAAGCCGAAACAGTTGTCAAGTGCAGCTCCCTTACGATGCACCGCATCCGCGCAGATTCGGAAGAAGGCTTCGTTGAGGTGCACGTCACAGCATACTATCCAAAGAAAATCCGGAGGGGGATATCAAGTTCACGCGGTCGTCGGCTTCGCGGGTTAAGATCGAATGAGGAGTTCGGAGTGATTCGCGTCGCTCAATCAAAACCGGTTAAAATGACCAAGAGGGCCGCGATCGCGTCTTGCACTAAAGTCCTGTGTGATAAGTAGAGCCGCATATGGTAACGATCAATCACTGTGTGAGAGCCTACTTGAGATGGCGAGGTAATCTCGGAAAGTCGATTGCAAACAAGTTATAGGGAGAAAGCACGCGACACGCGACAAGTGCAAACATCATATGTACACAGACGTGTATCCTATTGGTTTAGGTTTGAGTCTATTTGTGCCTTAATTAAATTTGCGGCGTAAAAATTAGTAAAATTATTGATAAGTTAACTTATGCGAAACTTTTTTCTCAAATTTCCGCCATCATTAGGCCAACGGTAATTTCGGGTAACCATGGCCACTTACGCTCGCGGGTCCCACGCCTCATCCACGTCCTTCAGTAACCCTAAGCAAGCCAGTCCCGGCGCCTCAAGGATATCTGCCAAGCTTACTAGTTTGAATGAAGCATCGACGCTCGTACTCCCGTCTGGGAGCTGGTTAGCATCGTCGTGGACCACGACGAGACCGTGCGGAAAGTCATCCCCAAGCGCGTTCCCGACGGCCGCTAGCCCGTCCGTGTTGCTGACGGCGTCGACGCTGCCGTCTTCGGACTCAACTATGGTGAAGGTCGCGACGTACTCGTGCGGCGGAGCGCGCCGATAGATGACGTACGCGCTAACGCCCTGGCAGGAGACGAGGATGAAGCCAGTGTCTAGTGTCTTGCCCGGGACAAGTGTGACGCCTTCGACATCTGCTGAGAGATGGCCGTCGCCGATGTGGCCGACTAGGTAACCTTCGGAGGACCCCTCTGGCTCGGCGTCGTACCGCCAGAGACCGTACGGCTCCTCGCCGACGAAGATGCGGGAATTCTTGTCATCAACTACGCAGCCCTCGACCTGGCCGCCGGAACCGCCGGTGAAGGAGCGGACTAAGGTCGTCGCCAGCGTGCCATTCGCCGTCGCGGTCAACTCATACTGCAGGTACTCTGCTGACTTTGCGTTGACGAACAGGTACTGCTTGCCCGTGCGCGGCGAGCGGTAGGCGCACGAGCCGTAGACGGTGAAGTCAGGCTGGGTGGGTTGCGAGCCGCCGGGGATGTTGGAGAGGAGGCCGTTATGGTCGATCTCAAAGAGGCTTTAAAGTTGGCAGAGCGTCAGGACATCGGTTCTACTGATTGCACAAAGTCAAGAGGACATACCAGAGGGTGTCATCGTCGCGACAGGCGGCGTAAGCCAGATCGACGGTGCGGTTTCCGGCCTTGAATCCGTAAATTACATCGACGTTGTTGGGCTCGCCGGCGTCCAGGTGCTGCAGCAGCTTGCCGGTGAGGTCGAAGACGGCCAACCCAGCGCCCTCTTCAGACTTTGTCGTCGTGATGACCCTCGACCTGTCCGCGCTGACTGGCGAGATCCAGATGGCCGGGTCGTGGCCGTCTGCCCCGTTGCCGTCCGTCTCGTACTTGGGCTCGACGCGGACGAATGCGCAGTCCGGCCCGGCCCAGGAGCTGTCGCACGCGCATTCATTGGGTCCGACGCACCTCCCGTTACCTGAACAGTCGTTGCGGCAGGTGAACTGCTCGCACTTTGGACCGGCAAATCCGGCGAAGCACGAGAGCCTCGAACCGTGCTGCCCTTTGACGCTGAAGCCGTTCTGTAGTACTCCCGGTACTGGATGAGACGGACCCTTGATTGAGCGCGTGCTGTATCTACTATTGAGGGCCAAGCCCAAATCATCGAATGGCTGTTTGAGAGAGCTGATGCCGTAAGACGCTCCAGAATCGCTTTCGATGGCGTAGGCCAGAACGCCTCTCCCATACTGTCTGGACTTGGCCTGGTAGATGGACAGCCCCTGTATTTCGATGTCCTCAGCGCCTGTGAGCTGCATCAGTCCGAGGAGCTCCATCTGGGGTGTATAAACGGCAACAGTATCTGTTTGCGCCACGAGCAGGTACTCAGAGCAGCGTGAGATGACATAGCTGGCCAGGCCGGTGATTGCATCGGCAGCCTGTCCCAGGATTTTGATGTCTGGTGCGGAAGTCGACTCGGCGGCGTCAAAGGCGTAGACGGCATTGTCTTCGCCCGCAAAGTAGATGACATCTGCGAATGGAGACACGGCGCACGAGCTGGCCTCTAGGGCGCTGAGAAAGTTTGGATCTAGCAGACGTTAGGAACCAGGCGCCCACACTATCGTTCCCCAATACGAGTCCTCTTATCCTTGCCGGCCTTTTTGGCCTGTCACAATGGCAGACATACCTCAACTATCTCAGGATAGCAGCCTTTCTTCCGAACCAAGAACTAAATGATCTGCCCCTTGCCGAAGAGATAGAAGAACTGCCTCCCACTGCGCTGGCTCTTCCACGTGCACAGTGCCGACCAGTCGCCAAGGACTTTCTTGCGCGCCTCGTAGATCTCTTTTAAACCGTCGCCGACGTCGAAGACGCGGATGACCGAGTCCGGCGAGGCAAGCGACACGACAAGTCCATCCCGCCGACGTCGAAAAGCGGGGCAACGACTTCTGAGCGGCCGGGAGTGCGCCTCACCTTCTCACCAGCAGAGCAGTCGTGGAGCTGAGCAGGTCCCATGCGCGGAAGCCGCCCGTAGCGGCCGAGCCGTCATTTCCGAGCAGCAGAGAGTCTTCTGGATTTCTGCCGTAGTAGATGGCCGCGCTATCGGACTCGATCTCCGGCGTAAGGGCGGAAATGGAGATATCGGTGACTGGGACGACGGCCAAGGCACGTGCAGCAACAGTGAGGATGAGTGCGGCGCGCGGCGCGATGATGGACGACGACAGCCGCATTGCGCTTGGAAGAACGAAGACAAGAACGGGTGGTATTGCAGCGATCTGACAGGAACCGTTGGGATCATATAGCTATCTTACCGCAAGCAGAGAAAAAGATAAAGATGGTTCTTCCTCTGAATCTATCTGCTTCGACGGCGTAAAGCAGGGATTGACGCCATCTCGTGGCTCGTAGGAAGGCCGTTATTGGCCCTGTAGACTAAAAAGATCGCCAAGGCGATTTGAGTGGCCTATTCCAACCTGGCCAAGACCAGCAAGACCAGCGATGCCCGCAGCCAATCGAACAAGCATGTGCGTGAGAGGAAGAGGTAAAAGCCAAGGGTGTGACGGAATGCAGGACGATGTGTGACTTTGAGATGCGGATGATTTTGTTCGTGTGCAGTCTCAACTTTTGTCACTGAACTCGGTTGCATCGAGGCTTCATACTAGTTAAGGAGATGCAAAGTTCTGATCGTCGGGCAGGTCGGAGCGGTCACTGCAATTGACCGATTTAGGAATGACAATGGCGTCGGCGTCGTCGGTGTTGATGGACAGGACCGTTGCCTGTAATCTTGGAGAACGGCTCCTCCCGAGGGGCAGAAGAGTTAGAGTTGGCAGGTTTGTTCCACGCTCCTGCTCGCCGTCTAGGGCAACAGAAAAATAAACAACCCCGAACCGTCATCCCACAAATGTCCATACAACGTTCGTTCCGCCAACTAGAAGTGAAAATGCTATTAAACAATATTCTGATCTGTCATCTTGAGTTAAAGGCCGAGGTTGACAACACTCAGAACTTTTGTAACACATCTTACGTCCAACTGTCATGGTTACTTCAATTTATCATCCAAAATTTCACCACACTCATTCACAATTATACAATAGCTTGTACAATAGCTTCTAGACATTTCTGCAATTGATCATCTGAAGTTACTTAGTAAATTTTGCGCGCCAGATCCTATCAGAATTTCCTAGTTTTATTTTCGCTTTCATATCTCTTCAGTCCACGCAAACTCGCCCAACGACAGATTCTCTTTCATAAATTTCACGGTCGTTAGCATCAATTCATCAATTGGTCGAGCCGAATCCAATCTAAGAACAGGACAAGGTCGCTCGGAAAGCCACTTTTCGTGAACAGCAAGGGATACATTAGTTGGTCTTCCCACCTTGTCTGGTGGTGATGGACTTAAGGAATCGTAGCTCTTTGCCCAAAGAAGGAAGCCAGCACTGTGTTCAAACCGGTCGCCTCCCTCCAGAATCCTGTCGCCATATCGCTCGATCTCTCGGACTCTTAGTCGCTCCATTCGAACATTTGGATCCAGCTGCAAGAATATTACCAGGTCATACAGTGGTTCAATAGAGGCTGCCCAAGGCAATGCTACGCCAGAGAAGACCCAGCTCTCAGGCTCGTTTAAACGATCACGCAGAACTTCTTCCCGAGCAATTGATGACCGTCGCTTCGTGAATTTCTTCTCGGTCGGCTCCCAAAAGATGTCGTCAGCATCCTCGTGCTTGACATTCAGGTAAGCAGAGAGCGCATTCCCTAGTGTGGTCTTCCCAGAGCCTGAGGCCCCCAAAATATAGATATGCATAACGTTATCAGCCTGGGATTCGAATACGACGTAGGCGTTGGCTATGGGACAAGTAGATTAGCACTCGATAACTTTCGATAACTTCAATCGATAGCCCCCCTGACTCGCACAACCGGGTAAATTAGGTACTGTCTGCCCGACGAATCTTATCAGTCAGCCGCCTCATATCAGCCCGAGGTTTCTTCACTGCAAAATTTTGGCCCTCGACACTCGTCCTACGGTACATAGCCTGGTTCTACGCTCTAATAGGGATATGTCCGTCTAAGGAGTCGTCAAGACACGCGGTGCTATTCCAATCTAGCTATCTACATGTTTATTATTGTCAGCGCGCTAACTCGAGGTTTGTCTTACGATGTTTAAGTTCAATTTCGATAGATTGTATGTTGCTGGACCACATCAATTCTTCTTTTACCGACTATTGCCGAGCATATTTCTGTCCGATGGACGGAACAGGACAGTAACGGTATTAGGACTAGTATCGCTTATCTTGCCCATTTGGCTGACTGGCTACTTACGTTTAACTTCCATCATACCGCGCCGTACGGAGAGCCGCATGGGGACTAGGGCTACCAAAAGAAGCTTGAGATCCGAGCTGGTATGAGCAAATCCGAGGGGATAAATCCGAGTGCCAAATCCGCATAATTACGTTTAGGTATGCCCGATGCGAATAACTCTCTCGTCATTCATGAACGAATATATGAAGACAGACTGGCGACTGGATAATCAAACAATTGTCCAAAACTCCAGTCGCCGGGAATCATAACAGATCAAATGCAGCGGGCGGCCAATGAGGAACCTCCGCCTTATGGGAACTTATACAGTGCGAATCAGCAACCGCATGTAGCTTCAGTCTCCCAACGACCTACGCATAATGGCGTCCCCGCTTTCTACGGGCAAGGATACCAGTATCGTTCCGGTAACAGCGCTGAAATTTATGTACAGAACCCTGGTACACTCGGAGCTAGCCAGGGACAGTATTTCCAGACATCGTGTCAAGCAGCCTTTCAGCCATGGGACCGAAATTCGCCTGGAATGTCGGACCACTATCCTAGGCAGGGACAGTATTATCGTGCACCGGGTCGCGCATACTTTCAACCCAATGACCAAAACTCGCCTCGGATGCCTAGTTTCTACGATGCGTCTGCTCAAAGTTCAGCTTACGATGTAGCTCCAGCAGCGCACCAACATCTGGAAGGTCACGCTCATCCGTCTTTCTATGGCGGTGGATACCAGAATCGTGGCAGCAACCGCATTGAATCCTATGCGAGCAATCCTGGTACTGTTTATGGAGATAGTAAGGGACAGTCTGATCATACACAGAAGATCGCATACAGTCAGAGGTATGAACGAGATTCGCCTCAGTTGCGAGACTATTACGATGCCACTTCTCAGGGTTCCGCTTTCAGTGAGAGCAGCAGTGCGAGAGGAACGCTTCACCAAGCCAGTAACGAAAAGAATCACAGGTATGCGAACCAAATAGAATTTGGTGATGATGCTGGTGTGATATCGACGGGACAGTATTTGAATAATCCTGTACGGGGATCCACAGATCACCGTTTTGGAACAGCCGCCCCAGAAGATCTGTTGGACGCTTCTGATGACGATGCATCTATGGCGGAAGCTTTGCATCTTCATGTTCATACTCCACCTTCGCATGATGCTATTCCACCGTTAAGAATGCCAATAGCCGTGCCACAAATGATGGCCGGTACCGGAGTTCCATTCTCTAGGGCATATTCTTCGGAGTTGGAACCTCATGGCATTTCCTGTGTGGAGTTTCTTGAGTTTGTCGATAAGCTTAATGTCGTGTCAACTGCCAATCCTCCTCTTCAAGTGCTAGATCTCGTTGGTGGTGTCTTGGGTATGGTGCCACATTCTTGGGCTCAGGTTGCTGGTGCTGCCACGCAAGCAGTGGCCAAGATTGGAATCTATGCTGTAAGCAAAGGTAGAACGGATCAGTTTGTGAAGCAAGCCAACCGTGAACTTTTTGGGCCGCGACGATTGAAAGTTCAATTATGCACCACATCTGCATTGGGGAAGGTTCTTGGATTACCGGCTGATGAGCCATTCTTTGCCCCTTTGAGTGACTTGAATAAGGACCAACCTGTGAATGAAAGACGTTTGGCAGCATTGGAGGGCTACATTAGCCCACTGACTTTCCAAGTCCCTCCACCTTCTCCACAATCTTCAGCCCTTGCAAGGTTATCCGAGAAGCAGGTCAAGCGGCAGCTCAAGAAGTCGGAGAATAAGCTTGCGAAAGGCCGCGAAAAGGCTCCAAAGAAAAAGCCTGGAGAGAATCCGAAAAGCCTACGCGAGTATGAAAAGGAAATGAGGAAGCTAAATAAAGAGATCGATAAAGTGAATCGCAAAGCTGAAAAGGAAATCGCAAAGAAGAGTAAAGAAACAGAAAAAGATGAACGAAAATGGATCAAGGAAGTGGAAAAAGCTAGAAAAGAGCAGGAGAAAGAGTTGAGAAAAATTAATAACGAGATGGATAAGTTGGGACGTGAAACTGAGAAAGAACGATCGAAGGAGCGGAAAGATTTCGAAAAGGAAGACAAAGAGATTAAGGCTTTCAAGAAGATCTTCTGGATTGTCGTGGTTAATTTAGAATAGAGGCGTGTGCTCATTGTTACGCAGAATGTACATTGAATGGTTGTAACAGCCTTGACTATAGATTTTAAATTTACCTTAGCCAATTTTAAGCGTGTCCCTGATTCACGTTGAGAACGACTCCTACTGATAGAGCAATGAGCCGCATAACTTGCGGCCAACTTTAGCCTCTTAACCGACGGGAGCAAGTGGAAGTCGTCTACAATCGTCACATCAGACAGAACAACACCCGGTTTTCGATCCAAGGCTACATACATTTCATAAAATGGCTGCAACCTCACGGGGGCAGAGCACTAGGATCTCTGGCGATCATGGTCAGTTGTGTCCGCCGCTTCCCAAATGACTTCGTTTTTACAAGGACCGTTTGTCAATCTAAGTCCTTGTGCCGTAGGTCATTTGTTGTAAATATCTACTTTCCAGTTAATCGGATTCTTTGCTTAAAATTGTTTTCTGCACAATCAATATCCTAATACATTTCAACTCTTCGTAACACTGTGTGTACGTGCGCATATGGACTTAGCCAGCCCTGTCAGCGTTGGTAGGACGCTATTGATCATGTATTGCTGCATCTTCAAATTTATATATTGCATATTTTGTCTACCCAATATCAATTATGATTATAGACCAAAAAAAGATACTCCGAGCTATACTCAAAGCTCAGTTTCCTGAGTCTTGCAAACAAATGCTTATAGAACCCACAAATCTAGCCATGCAACTCTAAAGTATCATTATTCAAGTCAAACGAATGACAGGACAAAGCAACTGAACATAATCATACATCTAAACTAACTAATATACACAATGCCCGAGCAATACTGACATGCACCGTGATACACGCAGTCCAACTAACGTCCTAAGTAGATCCGAGTTCACCCCTACCACGCGGTATTGTCAAACCTCGCTAACTGATACGTGGCATCCGTCATATCTTTCTGAGACTTTTTCCGCATATAAAAGATCGCACAATCCTTGCTCGTGCATATGACATCTTGATGCAAGCTACCCTGGCATCTCTGACACTGCGTCCACAATCGGGCGAACTTTGTCTCGAGCTGGTTGACGGACTCGATCTGTTTCTGGTAGAGCTCCGGAGCACGCGGCATGCAGTTTTTGCATAACGCGCCTTTGGCGTAGACGCCTGTGAGTGGAGTACGGCATCCCATACAGACTTCGGTCTTGACAGCGAATTTCATGAGACCGCCGACTGCCGGCGCTGCAACTGAAATGGTTCGCGTGTGTTCACCGGTCACTATGCAGGCAGTTAGTATTCTATGCTATAACTCATGTGGCCGGTGGTACATACACAGTAGTTGAGCCTTACGGGCACCCAGAATAGGTTCGAAAATACGCTGCAGAGGATTTGCCAGCTGATTGTCGAGATAGTATTTCGTGTCGATCGGCAAATTGTTGTCGAGCACATAGAGGGGATCCTCCGACCGTTCGTAATTCTTATCGTTCCTCGCACCTTTGATAATCACGTACGCGACCCGGTCGCCCAATGTAGGTGCAGACCCGGCATCTCGTTTTCGCATGCGCTCTGCAAGTTCGACGTGCGCCTGTTTAGCAGCGTAATCTGATTTCGACAGCGCTTTTGTGATAACGAGAAGCGACATATCGATCTTGTTCTGAAGCAAATCTGAGATGATTTTCTTGACGAATTCTTGAGCGCCGTCGACGTCCCGGTCATGTAGAATCATTTTCAGGACAGTTTCAATAACGTTCTGAACTAGTCTGCAGTTATCCCGCCGGACCGTCTACTCTCGTTAGCCATGACTCGACAACCGCATCTGACGGGATACGTTACCTCAATACCCTTCGTATCCATCTTATCAGGTTTCTCGGGTTTCGTCCAGTACATTCCAGCATACCGCTTCTTGTTGATCAGCAGATACGGATAATACACTTTCTCGAACTCTAACTTGATTGGTTTCACAAATATCTGAGACACCAAATCCGCAGCAATCTGGCCAAGGCGCATACACTCTCGCAAATCGTCTGGCCCGAATTTGATCATGACGGAATCTGTATCACCGTATATAACCTGCGAGTCATGTGAGTACCCGTTCGCGATGGTGTACGTCTTTTCGACCTGCTCCTTTGTCTGCTCAATCATCTGCCGGCCATAGGCGGTAACAGATGACGAAATTGCCAGACATGGCAACTTTCCGATTGTGGCACCCGTGAAACCATAGACCGAATTAGCGGATACTTTTAATGCCAGCTGACGGCCGTCAAGCACAGCTCGCTTGAACGGATCTGTCTCTTTCTTCAAATCCGCCTTGGCGCGCTTTCGTGCGCCCAGTAGCTCCTCAAGGACTACTGGTAGGACACCCTTCCGTTTATGTGCTTTGACGAAACAATCACCGTTGGGCGTTAAGATGTAGTCCACGTCCTTCTGTAACTTATGAATCTCGATTTGCTGGCGAGAGAGTAATGTCGTGTAACAAAGGTTGTGGGCCATCATAATGCTAGGATATAAACTGGAGAAATCGAGCGTCGCGATCGGGACGTCATAGTAGCCGCGGAGAGGCTCGATAACAGTGGCACCCTCATACTGCTCGTCGCTCGAGCCTTCTTGCTTGAGATTCGGAATGACAATGTCTAATTCAAACGCCTTGCGGAAGAGCTGGGAAACTACTTTGATTTGCTGACCGCGCGAGAGCAAGAAACTGAAGGGAACGCCAGTCACACGCGCCATTTCGGTGTAATTAATCAGCGACATGAGCTTTTCCATTAGCCGCATCGGGAGATACGCATCTTTCAAGCAGTACACGGCCAGGCGGCGTCGAGACTCTGGCGTCCCGTTCTGCAGGTCTGTAATGATGGAGTGGTGCACGTCTTCCTTCTGTTCGTTCAGAAACTCGGTACTTACGGAGTTCAGAGTGTAGCTTCGGAGCTTAAAGTCGCGCTGGATCAGCTGCAGCAAGTCAAACTGTAATCGACCTTCAATGTTAATAATCTTGGATTCTCTGGTGCCGTAAGCCTTAGACGAGAATGTCGAATCCTTCATTTCTTGGCGAATGTTGGTGAGTCGACCAAAATAGGGAAAGTCCGACAATTTGAGAGCCTTAGCTCTGTCGAGAAGATAGGGAAGATCAAAATTAACAAAATTGTAGCCAATGATTACGTCCGGATCAACTTCTCTCACGAAATCTCGCCATCGCGTTAAAAGATCTTTCTCGTTCATGTTTTCGATAATCTGGGTTCCGACGATCTGCGAACATGTATCCAACGTAAACACGTTCCGCACAAAAGGCTTCGCGTCGCCTTTGTATTCAGTGTCAGTATATCTATCCGAGGGAGTGCAACAAAATTGCGTACCATGACGTGTCACGACATTCGCGATCTGGATGATGGGATCCGTCTCCGGTTCCGGAAAAATTCCCTTTCTACCCGCACACTCAATATCGAAACTGAGGATCCTCAGTGGCGCCATCTTGAGCCATTCGCCTTCGGATGGATGCGATATTACGTCCTCGAACGGAATCGAAATTTCCAGTTGGCAGGACGAGACCTTCAGATAAGATGGAACAACATGATATCGGCCCGGTGGCAGTGTCACCCATGACATGCCCGACATCTACGAAAACGTGTTAACATTCGAGGCGTTTGCGCATCTGGACCGCTAAACGTACATGGCAATCCACCAGTGCCCGCAAAACGTAGGGAATATTATCAAACGTCTGAATCGGGAACGGAAAGAATTTCTAAACCGGAATTAGCATCGCAACAGGAAATACTAGTACAGCGGCTGATACCTCATGATTCAAATCCCCGCGGTCGCAATTGATCTCTCCGCGCTCAAACGCGCCTCGGATCCGGTTAATATGCTTTGGATCCTGCACGACGATCTTGATGAACGGAGATTTGCTATCGCCGGAATATCCCCAAATGCTTTGTCGCAGCGCCAACTCTAGCTTCTCCACAGCCTTTGGGAAGTTCGAGTCGAAATAGCCCTCCAGTCGATCCAGGTTGTCCCGCGTGAATCCCATCGGCGCCGGCACGTAGAAGTAATGATAAAACCCGGTCATATTACACAAAACCGAGTGTCCTTTCTCCGTGACGCCAAACAGTCGGACCACAGAAGCACCATTATACATTGATTCTTCGGCTTCGATCTGCTGGAACACGATCGGCGTTGTGGACGGGTCGAATCGCTCTAACGTCGGACGCGCCCATTTCTGATCAAGTTCGGCAGCTGCTCAGCGTGTCAGTTAAATGCTCCAAGCGCTCGGCTAAAATAAAACAAAATAGGGAAAGCATACATCCTTGAAGACCTTCAATTTCCTGGGTAAGTCTGCCGAGATCCTCCTCGAAACTGCTTGGCTTGTTCCGTTGGTTCATCGATCCGGCCCCGTACCGCGCACGTTTTGGATCCACAGCTGGCCTTGGTATGTTTGTGAAATCTGTAAGCGGGTTGTTCCGCGTCACAGAAGTCATTATTTCCTGTCCAAACTGTGCTTGTGGTTGTTCGAGTTGTAAAATCGATTTGAGTGCAGGAAGAAGGCAATTGCGCAGCTATATATCACGTTCGTCAAGACGCGACTGGCCCATGACTTGCAATTAAACGCGTGACAGGCGCGCAGTGTGGCTTACTAATTGGTAAGGGTATTGTGTCACGATGGCGACTGGGTTGTCAGGGACACAGCCCCTTCTCATTTACATTATGGGTCGACAAATTCAATCTAGTCAATCCAACTCGCGTTTTGCCCGGTGATATATATTAGCATTTTTGGATATTGTCGAGGTGGATAGAGTGCAAGCACAAAACTCATGTCGCGATATCCGAGAGATGCGACCGTCGGGAAGAAGCGGGCTTGTTCCGCCGGAGAAGTCAACGCGTTCTGCTGTTCGCTCGCGACACTGTTCCCGCGGGTGTTTGTGAACGTATTACTGACTTGGGCAGCCTACGTTCTCGTTGTCGACATTGGAGTACGGACGCTGGAAGGTTTTGGTAGTGCCGTTGTGGTGGTTTTTGGCACGGGAATATATGTACTGTGTGTGAGTTCGTACGTGCTGATTGTTTGGTACGCGGGCATCGGTCCGTCCCGGAGTGAGATGCCGGGCGGTGATGAGGAACCACTCGAGACAGATCTCGAGGCGGGAAGAGCGGCGCTGCTGCCGCAGGGCGTGCTGGCGAAGGAGAATGGGCGGCAGCGATACTGCTCGAAGTGCCGGTGCTTTAAGCCGGACCGGACGCACCACTGCAGCACTTGCGGAACGTGTGTCTTGCGTATGGACCATCACTGTAGGTTTATTTACGGGGTCGTTTTTGTTTTGTGGGAGTATTGACCGGTGTTGGATAGGTCCGTGGTTCTCGTCATGCATTGGATTTGACAATCACAAATACTTCATACTCTTTTTGATTTATGTTGTCGTATTTTGCCTCGTCAGCTTTTTTGCTTCAGGTATTGTCCTGTTAGACTGGATAGACCGCTCCGAATATGTATGTGCTCTCTCATTCTTGTATGGTTCGGTCGCAGTTAACAATGGCTAGCTCGACACATACATCTCCTTAAACTGGGTCTTTCTCTTCATAATCTCCATCATCTTCGGCATCGCAGTCCTTATTTTCTTGTGCTACCAACTCTAGTACGTTCGCTTTTGTGCTGCTTGCAGATACGGGCAAAGCTAACAATCACAGTCTTCTGTTCACCAACAAAACAACAATCGAAGCCATGGAAACCCAGCGCTACAAGTCATCCGTCGCGAGCTCGTCGTACCGCTACTCCGAACCGCCATCGTCCGAGTCCGTCGGCAACGTGTTCGACCTCGGCTGGCGCGAAAACTTCCGGGAAGTTATGGGTGATAATCCGTGGACTTGGTTCTGGCCGATCCGGACATCAAAGGGCAACGGTATGACGTTCCCGACGAACCCGAAAGTTGTGAACGCGATCCGACGACAGGCCGAGCAAGAAGCGCATATGCTGTCCAGCCTGCAGGGATTCCTTGACCGTCGCGGTGAGTCGTCATCGTTGTCGAATTCGTCTGCCGGACGGTCGAGTAATGTGGTGATCGCGAACGTTGAGGACGAATTAACCGGTCGTGTCAGTGTCGAATTCCGACCCTCTGAACGACGACATGGCAATTAATCTACACATATTTGGCAAGAGGTTCTTTTAGTTTTTATGACTTGTGACATACGGTGTTTTGGCGGTCGGGGGCAGAGGGGCAACGGAGTTGTCGATTTTTTTTTTTTTGGCATTGGCATCGGCAATAATTGTATCATACCAGTAGAGGCATCTGGTGCTTCCGCTTCTACTAGCGATCACCAGAATTCCACGTGCGCCTCTTCCCTTTTCTTAGGAACATATCAGCAGTCAATGGCGAAAGTGTAGAAGATCAGTCCTGGCTACTATGCCACTACCTTCGTACCCAGTGATATCTTCGGTAATCTATTACGCCTCTTGCCTTGCTGTCGGTGCATCCATCGTGAGCCTTGCAGCGAGGATCGCTCAGTGGCTCCAGGTTATAACCCTGACGCAAGGCTCTTCGGACCGCCATCCAATTGGCGACCTTCCGATAGCACACCTAATTCATCCCGGTATTGACACAACCTTTCAGAATTCTTAATCGGTTGGCTCCATTGCGACTCACAGCGGGTAAGGGTTATTTAACATGCCCCGGTGTTGGTAGGGACGTCGGATACTGACTGAAAGTACAATCGATAGCTCTTCGCGTTTCTAAATAAAGGAATACTTGATACTCCAATATAAAATATATTACGACTTATTACCTTGGTAACCAGTCGTTCATTCGTCTAAGTTTATATGTGAGACGTTGGTTACATCTCAGCTCGTAGTCAGGGCTTTTCGAGAAATTCTAAATATACGAACTTCCCTTTTTGTGGGCTGAAACTTCGTATATCCCTGCGGATCTGGCCTTTCCTACATTCTGGGCCTGGTCGCAGTCATGTAAAATATTATATATTATTAACCGCCGGGTAACTCCACGAAGAAAACGATATTGCACATGGTTAAAATCTATGTACCCTAACCCTGATTGTTAACGGCATTTTTAGGAAGTTATTATTATTGTGCCTTAAATACACAGCACAATCACAGACAGAAATTTACGCCCTGGTTATGCAAACCCTAATTGTACAAAATTAAAAGCAGCAGCACAACAAAAACCTCAGTCTCGACGAACCTCGCTTTTCTGCTTGGTCCTTGCAAGAGCAGTCTCCACCATGGAGAGGCCAAATGTCTCTTCGAACCATTCCTGACTAAAGAAATTTACCGGGGTCGCTGCTATGACATTGCCATTCAGGATATGGGTAGGTCGAGCCTGAGGTCTGCCAGGTTTGACGGCCGGCAGGTTTCCTTGTCGATCGTTGGTGGTGAAGGGCGTCGGCAATTGCTGTCGCTGCGCACTCGAGCCCCAGCCCGCAGGGCTGGGAGAATTCCGAGCATGCGCGGGTTCACGGATCATGGGCGCGCTACTTAAAAACTGTCCTTTGTCCAGATGGGCATCGCATTACCTACGTTGGACGGGCGCATCAGAACACAATATGATGTGTTGGCAAAGCGCAAGCTCATCTATTATATATACTGCAATTAATTAATGAATGAACTGTACATATGAAAAGACAAAGGTCACGAGCAAACTATAGTAGCGCAATCTACAACGGTATACTATGAGTATTTTGCGTCATATGCACTTACGTTCGACGGGAGCCTTATATAGAGTGTACCGGAAGCGCCAGGTATTGATTGGAATGTTGGAGAGAAGAAAGAGATTAGGACTAAGGGGCACACATGCACTGCTAAGTGGTGGCCACAAGCCGCTTTGTTACACCGAAACGCCATAGTCGCTCGCGTCCATCACGGTCCTGTTTTCCTCGCTCAAGTCAGTAGTTTACGAAAACGATGCCCGTGTTCGGTTCCAAGTACTACTGGCCGGTGAAGTGTATGAATGGTCAACATAAACACGCGCCTTATTGGCCTGGACTGGAAGTCCCTGTAGCTACATATTACCGCCATAGAGCGCAACGCAGAATGACAGCATCACACCTTACGGTAGACCAACAAGTACGTGACAGTGGGGTTGAGTTTGTCATATCGCTAGTAGTGTCGTCAAAGATGATGGAGACGACAACCGCGGTCAGAGAGCCGAGGGCCAATACCGACACTGCGGAGATTAATGCCGGCATCGCAACAGATAGTTGTGACAGAGAAAGCATTTGAAGACCAACAGCGTAGGAAGAACAGGGCACCCGACAGTCAGCGTATGCGGGCGAAATGCAGACGATCGGCTGGTTCGGATGAGCAGTTCCTGGCCGTGGCAGAGTGTCAATTTTTTTAAACCAGGCTCGGTAGCAAATGTTCATTACCGCAGTACAAGTATGTCATGACAAAAATTTGCCCCACGAGTCACGTATATTGACTTTGATACAATGAAACGACAAGTGCATTCCTTGATCGAGTATTTTATCCTACAAGTCGACGTTAGCTCTCTTTTGGTCTGAATGGGGGGTTATTAAGACCAACCTCTATGATTCCAAGAATTGAATGACCAACAAAACAACAAATTTATTCTCTATTGACAATAGCCCGCACAGCAGGCTCGTCTTCGTATTGCTGGTCGTAGTTGTACCGCGGGATCTCGAAGCCGTCCGACACGCGGCAGTACATGATCCCCCCGATGCGGCCGACCGGCTTGAGCTTGGCTATGTCCAGCATCGACCTGTCTTCATTGATGACGTCTTCGCGGGCGTGAAAGTGAATTCCTGTCGCGCGGACACGATGTTAGTAAAACTTGTCATATTCCAGGGTGGGCCGGTATACCTTCCAGCACGAAAACGCGCGACACGACCGCGCCTGTCCTGGGCGACTTGACGTCAAAGACGTCGACGACTTTGGTCTCGATGTTGAACGCGGACTCGGCCACGAGCGGCGGGCGGACTTTTGTCGCCGGGGCCGGGTGCAGACCCGACAGGTCCCACTCGGACACGTCGGGCGGGGCCGTGATGGCGGTGTAGTTTGCCGCGTCGACGAACCACTCGCTGACGACGTTGAGCACGCCCTCGCCGGTTTCAGCAAGGTTGCTGACCGTGTCCTTGAGCTCGCCCGAGACGGAGATGACGAACGTCGGCGGCTCGTCCGCGACGAGCTCGAAGTAGCTGAACGGCGCCACGTTCGTGCGCGTGCCGTCGCCCGACACGGTCGACAGGAACCCGATCGGCCGCGGCACGACGGCCGAGATCAGCAGCTTGTAGTTGCTATGCGCGGGCCGGCCGGGCTCGAACGGGTCGATTCCGATCTTTGCGTGTTGCTGCCACTCAGAGCTGGCGGCGCCGTCGCCGGGCTTCCAGTCTGGCTTGAGTGTCTGGAGCGGACGTGTCAGCAGCAGTGCCGAGTATCAATCGTGACAGACAAGAGACAACCTTTGTAAGAGTCCACTCCTTGGTCTCGTCAAAGGCCGGTCGCGGCGCCTGCGCCTTCTGATATCGAGCCTGGCCGCCAAAATCCTGTTAACTGGCCAATTGTCCGACAAAAACCGAGCAACCTAGCAACTTACGATACTCTCACGGGCAGCGTCCATCTACAAGTGGTGACGTGACTTGAAAGCAGCGCAAGTGGTGACAATTGAGAGGCGGGCCCAGTTAGCAGTTTTCTTCGGCTTATGAATCGTGATTGCTGCAAAGTGCGTCGGGCCAGCGCGGAAAGTTGTCGGCTGCGCAAACTGAGGGCATTGGGTTAGGACTTATGATTTCCGCCACCGCGTCGCTTATCAGGAACAATTAATTGATGATGCGACCAGAGATTATTGGCCATGCTAACTTTTGCGTCTGAAGGAACGTGGACCTGGAACTAACACGCAAGGTTCTGAGGCACACCGGCTCCAACCGACGTTGAGTTTCATAACCAGTAAGACAAGTGGCCGTTTTTCAGGGTCCAAGTTCATGATCTGTCTCGGAGGGTGACGTGGAAACGATCAGCCTCGTCGCGACCGAGGCGGCCGCTCGAGAACCGGCGAACCAACTCGTCTTGCAGCTGGAATCGGACGCTTGAGGCTTCCAGATTGCACCGGTTGCACGACGCGGTCCCGTACTAAGGAACCCTATTTTTTCAACTTGCTTACTTTGACCATAGAGCAAGATGGCGCGGATAGGCACGAAGCAACCCAGCATGCAGACCCAAAAGTGCGATGAACTTGAGCGCTCCAAATTAGAGTCCGAGCTGGAGAAGAGTTTGGCAGTAGACGCTCAAAGGCGACAACGGCCCGAGATTTTACGTCAGCAGGCGCGAAGTAGCAGTATCAGCTGTGCTTGTGCTGGCACCATCTTATCTTGGTTATTTATCTCCCATCAATTTCCAGCAGTTATTTTAGATTCTGTCATTTTACAACTGCGCGGTCGGCCAGTTGACTGCGGATCATGTCTTTTTGTGTGTCCGGTGTCTCGACATGTCTGCCCGGTGGCCTGCCTTCTAGTCGGCCTAGCTTGCTTTTGTTCGTCGCTTCGCTATTCGCCGGCTCCGGTACGCAATCCGCCTCACCGGGCGCGACTCGACCGACCGACACACAAGAGCTACCGCGAGTCGAATATGGGTCGACCCGATCGCCCTGCCACTGCCGGGTCCGCGGCAAAAAGCTGGACCCGGAACCATAAAGGGCGAGCCTATCTATTTGCAACACAAAAAAAGTTTGCGCACAAGAAGGGCGCCCGGCGATTGTTATTGCCATTCTCTAATTATTACGCTGCCGACAGCTGCAGCCAATCAAGGTCCGCTGGCGACCAACCGCAACTTCCTCCGTTACTCTAACGTGCAGCTGATTAGTGGCTTTTTGGTCTGCATTACACACGGAGGAGTGGGGGGGGTTAAAGTAGTAGCTAAGCGGTGGAGCCACCGTTTAGCCTGCGCTCAATATTTCGTTATCTCTGCCGCTGCCTCATACAGAAACCAATCGCGTGCGCATCTCGGTCGGTCGTCAAGTCGCCCCGGCAGAACATTACAACATGTCTTGAACCATCACGCAACTGGGGCAATTAGAGATGGCCGGGTGGAAGCATGGGCTGCGACGAAATGGGTTAGGAGACGAGTAGGAAGGCGAGCAACCGAGTGACAAGAGCATGCCAAGTTGCCCAGCTTCGACAAGCCGGTGTTAACGCTATCGGGCAATCAAATGAGTTCTCCTCAGTCTGGTTGGTAACACCGAATTACTGTGAATGCGGAATATTCGGAGTGCTACAAGTACATTTCTTTCATATTTTATAAACTCACAACAATATCTCACAATTAAAAAATAGAATATAAAAATATGTGACATGAAAAAATATTAAATAAGCCCAAAAGTAAATAATGTAAGATGCAAAAACTCCCGCACTGTATCACAACCGCCAGCCGAAAACATGTACCACTGTTCTATCAGTTCATGCGCCGACCTGGCGCGCCGGAATAGACGCGCACGCGACGAACGAACAAGCGGGCACCGATTGCATAGAAAAAATAGCCACCAAAACTAACACGACGACATTTAGAGCATAGCGAACACTCATGCAAAAACCCTAAACCAGAACCCAGAACCGATGCCGTCGCAAACAAATTTTCATGCCTAAAGTTACCCACCCACGATCATTAGACGGATGATCCTGCGGGATGGAGCCGTGGCGAGACGTTTACAGGACAAGGGCGATGCCACCGGCGACGACGGCACCGAGGATGCCGGCACCGACGACGTTCTGAGCAGCGGCACCCGTGGTCTCGGTCGCAGTCGGGCTGACGGAAGTAGGGACCGAGGTGTTGGTGGGAGTGGAGGTGTTGGTAGCGTTCCTTTTGAAATTAGTCAGCCATGACCGGATCACATAGTCCATCAAATACATACATCTGAGCTGACGCCGAGGCGACGAGAGCAAGAGCAGTGGCGATAACGAGCTTGAACTGCATTTTGAATGAGAAAGTAATTTGCAAGTGGTAGTGGAATAGATAGAGCGATTGTGGAACAGAGCTGAGTGTGGAAAGAAAGAAATAAAACGTTAGATGGCAGGGCGGAGGCGGCGCGGGAATATATAATGCAGCCAAAGGGGGCGGCGGTGCGCAGTCGCAAACGAATTTTGTGCGATAGCAAGCACACCCCGTACCCTGGATATCGCAGGTACGGCGGTTCCTGGTCGGTTGCGGTCGTACCTCGCACGTTGCAGGTACGCCCGGCTTATTTTTAGCACTGGCTTGCCGATCCCCGTCTACCCACACCGCAGGTTGCCCTAACCCCCGCATAATAGACAGCCCGAACGCGCGTCCCGCGTGCCGCAGATCGGTGCCGCGGGCTCGCAAAATTTGCACACCAGAGTTTCGCACTAGTCCAGACACAGTTAGTGGCGAACCACGCAGACCTAGGCTGGCCGGTGGCAAACCCGCGTTTCCGGTTGCCGCTGCCACTCGCTCGACTATCGCACCACCAACTGCCGGGGTCACGTGCAGCCCACTGTGCAATCGAGCCGCACTTCGGCCTGCAGTTCGAGATACGCGACTTATCATTAACGTTTGTATTGTGTCGATTCGCGCGTTATGTGGGTTTTTGTTGCGCAGATCATTACTATTACTATGATTGTTCTGATCGGACCGACGACTACTGTGTTCGTTGGTCAATTCTCGTGCTCCTGCGCATTGACGACATCAGGGTGGCAGTGCCAGACCCAAAAAAATGCACAGAATCATCCATCATCTAAGTCTCGGTCTGTCAAATGAACTGCGGACGAACCCGGGTCGCTGACGTAACTGCGCCTGGCCCGAGCAATGCCGCGATAAGCGCAGCAGTTATGCCTTGTCCGTCCCGACGCTTCATGTCAATGCCGGCGGGCTCTATGCAAGGAGCAGCGTCCCCATAATAATCTCGCTGCCCTGTTTTATTTTCTTTTTCTTCGTCCACACAAAACCAACCCACACATTTCCCACTCCGCCTCTGAATCTCCGGTCTCATCCCCCAATCCGTCAGGAACGGAAATCAAAACGAATCCACGCACGTATGCTCGGCACCGACACCGCGTACGACGGCAGCTGCTCGCTTAAGCCAAAAGCCCAGTCCGCGCACGCGAACGCGCACGCACTCAGGCACGCTTGCTTCCGCCGCACCGTCTAAGCATTCATCGCCATGCTCGGGGCAATTAAATATCATGTGAGATAAACGCATAATTAATCCTACGCGGAAATAAAACGAAGGGGCCGCGTTTCGACGACGCGACTGGTCCCGCCCGGGGCGATCCCCGCGACGACACAAACCCGAATTTGCCTTTCATTTCGCGTTTCGCGTCCCTTGCACCAGACAATAAATAGTTAACAATAATAGAAACTGATTCAAATTTAACAACTGTAAAACAAATCTCCGCCACGGCTCCATCCCTCTAACGCTGGCACAATCTACACATTTCTAACTACAATCCACCCATAATGCCGCCCTGGGTCAGCAATAACCGGCTGTTGCCGCCCAGAATCGGCCCACCCAGCATGCCGCCATCCTGCTGCTGGCCCTCGTGCGCCTTCTTCTTCTGCTCCTCCACAAACGCTTCCAACGCCTTGAACTTTGACTGTTGCTCCCGGCGCTTGTTGATGTGATATGGCTGCGCCCGTTAGCCTAATTCCAACTATTTGAAGAAAACAAAATTTATGCTTACCATCGTAAAATCCTCAAGCCCATACCGCCAATTGAGCTCGCTCACAACGTCCTCCCGCACAAGATCGTAGCACGTGTACAGCATCGCCCCATAACACTCCTTGTTGCCCGTCTCGACAAAATACCGCAGCAACTCCTCCGCAACTTCGACCTTGCCGCTCACGGCAGCCGTCTCGATCGCGTCCTTGTACAGCTTGTCGGTCTTGCACAGCTCGATCGACTCGTGCCACTTCTTGTTGTTGCGGTAGATCCGACCCGCAATCTGCCGGAAGAAAATCAGATCGTGCGCCTCGAGCCGCTTGGCAAGCTCGAGCGGGTCAAAGTTGTCAAACTGGTCGACAGAGTCCCGCAGCGACTTGTAGTCCTCCTCCTCGATCAACAGATCGTGGTACGCATTGTTGACAACTCCGTTGTTCTGCTGCTGCACCGCCGCCAGAAACGGCTTGATCAGCGGCAAATTGTCGCTCTTCTGGAACATCTTGACCACCCGCGCCACGTCAATCCGCGGGCTCAGCGCCGTCAGCAGGTCCGTCAGCAGCTGCGGCTGCTCAGCCAGGTAAAAATTCACCGCCCGATAGTAAATCTCGAGGTTGGCGACCTTGACGACAATGTCCTTGAACGCAGAGTGCTCAAACGCGTCCGCCGCGTGCTCCATGATCGACAGCGCCGCGTTGTCCCACTCGTCGTAGTGGCAGTACAAAAATACGAGCTCCGGCCACAGGTGCGCGTCCTCGCACGCCCGGATCGCTTTTGGAATGTTGATCCGCGACCAAAACAACTTCAGGTGCTCCATCATCCGCTCGGGGTGGTACTTGGAGTACAGGATCGCAAGCTCCGTAAACATGCCCATGTGCGCCCGCTCAAGACCAAGTCCTTGCTCGAGCAATCCGATCAGCTCGTCGAAATATCCATTGTTCTCGTACGTCCTGACAAGATCCTGCAACTCCTCCGCGTGCACAATCAAGTTCAGCCCGCAAATCTGCGCCAGCCGGAACTCCTTCTTCGCAATACAAGCCGCGTTCACCTGCTTCCACACCTTGACGCTGCCCGCCTTGCGCGCCGAGTCCACCGCCGCCTGGTAGTCGCCCAGGTACACCAACGTAGACGCCAACTTGGCCCAGTTCGACACCGACCGGTAAAGCACCTTGGCCGCATCGTAGTTGCCCTCTTCAAACAACTTGTCGCCGACAGATTCCACGTCGGCCACATTCGGGCCACTCAGCAGCTCCTCAAACTCGGGCAGCTTGCCGATCCGCGCGTACGAAAGCAGCAACTGGCTATCGACAACCGGCTCCCGGATCGTCTTTCGCGCAAGAACCAAGAACTTGACAAGCTCCTCGTCCCGGCCCGCATGCGACGCAATGTCAATCACTTCCTGGTAGTTGCTGGCATCGTTCGCACGGATGTACGACTCGATCGCGTCGTTGATCCTAAGCCCTTTGAGTTGGGCCTGGCCAAGGTAGCTCCACACTTCGGGCAAGTCAACTTTCTCCGCGTACGCTTCGGCCCGGTCAAGAGACATCAAGTGGTCGACCAACACCCCGATTGCCTCTGTGTGGCTCTTCTGCTTCTTGAAGATGTTGAACGCTTCCTCGTACAAGCCATTTTCGATCGCGATCTGCGCAATATCGGTCGCGTCGTAGTTGTCAAGTCGCTCAATATAGTCCATAACCTTGGCCTTGTCAGCCTTGATCGCAGTCAAGATCAACAGGTTCTGCAAATTCTCATTGTCATTGAATGGCGACGGCTCGAGAATGATCTTCTCAAGCAACTCAATGAGCTCGATCGGCAAATCAGCAGCCATAAATGCCTTGACCGCAACAGACACGTCTTCAGGGCTGCTCGACTCCGGCACCGCCGTAGCCACGACCTGGTCAATTAATTGTCGCCTGTGAATGTTCGACTCGTCCAACACCGCAGACCACAAATCCTCATCAGCACGTGCAACCAAGTATCGCGCCTGGTGTTTGAACATAGAATTCTCGTTTGTTATGTAGACCAACTCGAGATCGTTCTGGCCTTTTTCGTATGCAATAAACGCAAGGTATGGGTCTCGCTTCTCGCAATACTTTCCGACAACCAGCGAATTATACAAGTTATTCTCACGCAAGAACTTTTCCGGGTTGTTATTGCTGTCTATGTAAATCTTTGCCAGCGCGTTGAATAGCGCCGGGTCCTGAGACCCGGTCTGCATTGTGGCCTCCAAGAACGGCAAGATCAGCTTCAGCCGGTTGCGCTTCTCGACCTCGGCCACTAGTTCCTCAATAGGGACCTGGCCGAGGACGGACTGCAGAAGACCCTTGATAATCGATTCATCGCAATCCACATCAACCAAACCGCCGACGACCGCCGGCGTACGCGAAGGATTGACCATCTGAACATACGTCTCAATGAACTTGAACTGCTGGTTCTGATACAGGTAGAGTACGAGATCGTGGATGAAGTTGAATCGGTCGCAGACAATGATCAGCGGCAGCTGGTCTGCCAACTTAGCCTCCTTGAGAAAGTTCTTGACTTTCTCCGGGTTATAAACCGAATTATCGCGGCAAATACGCTCGACTTCGGTAAACTGGCCGACCTGGCACGCAGACTGAATGTACTTGAGCACGACATCGGGATCTTGAGTCAGGTTGACCGTGCTCTGCAGGTAATAGTACAAGCCCTCGAAGGACTTGAACTCCTCAAAAAGCGAGACAATGCGCTGAGGACCCAGAAGATCGGAATATTTGATCGCAATCTGAATCACAACCTGCAAGTTCTGCCGGATATTCACTCTTAACATCTCCCGCAAGCAATCAAGCGACTGCTCCACACTCAACTTGGCGCCAAAATACTGCACTAGCCAGTCAGGGTTTAACACATTGGTATGAACAATGCACCGCTTGATATCAGCAATATCGTCATAGTGTTCCAACGCCCGCTGTAGCAGTCCGGCCTTCTCGCACAGAGCCGCGATACGCTTCTTGTCGTAGTAGCTGAACATATCGTTGCCGAGAATGGCGTCGGCAACCTGTGGTGCGCTCACGAGATTGATCTCCAACAAACGGGTCTGCAAATGTCCCTGTTCTGGAACGTTTGCCTTCAACGCATCGAGTAGAAATGCGGTAGCCTGTTGAATCATGTTCTGAGACAAGAAGATGTCGACAACCTTATTGATATCCACCAAAGCGCCACCTTCATGGTTGGCGAGCTGCGCGGCGAATTCGGCGCCCTTCTCTGTGTTGATCCGAACAATATTCTGTAGCAGAACTGCAAAATCCGGACTATATCCGACCTTGGTGCAGTACGGCAAGATCTTTTCAAACTGTCCGGTCTCAGCAAAGCACGCGACAACCTTGGCAGGAACGTTGGCTCGAAGGTAGACACTCAAAGCCAACGTAATGTCGTGAGCACGGACGATGTCGCCGAGCTCCTCGGAGCATTCCAACTTGTTCTCTTTCAGCCACTTCTCGAGCAATGGCTTCTTGTTCTGTAACAAGACTGGTCGAGCAAGCTCAAGCGACTCGTGGCGATTAAGCGAGCCCTTATCGAGCAACGTTCCAAAGTACTGCAGGATAGGAGATGGTTGACCAGCGATAGCGGGAAGGTGCTTGAATTGTTCGATTGTCTGGGGGGTCCGCAAGATGCCCCGAGGCGAAGTAGCTGCGACACGAGCGGCCTCACCGTACTGTCCGGAAGCAATCAACTGGGAGAATTGCTGCACATACAAGTCGTCAGCACCACTGAGACCAGCACGCGATGCGAGTGAGACCGCAAGCGAGATGTTGGACAAGTTATCACGAATGTATGGTATGATTGTCTTCTCGTCGACAGACACAGACAAAACCTGGCCCTTGCGGTTGATGGCCATAATGCCCGAGGACGCCACATGAGTGGTCGACGTGAAAATAGTCTCGGAAGAGATTCTGTTCATATATATGCAGACACCAGAGTCCAGATCGTACAAGTGAATGAAGCCGTACTTGGTCACAAGATACAGGATACCGTACTTGTCGGAAATCTGCAGTGCGACGGGGAAGTCGTTGGTTGCCTCAGGTGGGAAGAACACGTCCACAGCCTTCTTGGTGTATTTTGGAGCATTAGCCTGAGCATCGACTTCGACAATATGCAATTTGGCTCCTGTTCCAGTACGAGTAGAGAACGCAAACAACTTCGTGTCCATAGTAGCACCTTCCAAGCGTAGCCTGGCAAATGTAGCAGCATGCCCCTCGATAGCTTGTGACTGTTTGCGGTCAACGGAGTACAACTGCATGTTGCCGACAACACGACCCTGCTGCTGAGAAATACCAATCAAAACCGTCCACTTTCCATCAGAGTCGACTCTGTAGTTGATAATTTGAGAACCCTGTGCAACAAGTCAGAACAATAACTACACAGCCACCCCAAATAAGTACATACCACGAGCGACACATGACGTTCCGTGATCTTGACCGGCGCAGCTTGAGTGGAATCAATAATATCCCAGTGGTAGATGCTTGTCTCAGTAATCAATCCCAACGACTTGTCGGAGATCCATTTCCAGAAAACAACATCCTCGTCCATTACATACGATTTCAACTTTTGCTTCAAATCCAAGTTGAAAACTTGCAAAGTACGTCCTTGCGCACGCAATGCAATAATATTAGCTGCAGGGTTCATGATGGCTGAATCGGCAGAGATGTTGCGGCGAGCAGTGTTATTGCCATTTTGTAAGTCAATGATGACAACTTGGGCGCCCGAATCGTTCGTCTCCCGAATACTGTCGATCAATGTTAATTACATATCCATATATTAAATTGGCGATCGGGCTGTGTAGCATACCAAATATAGTGGTCGCTCTCCAACGTGCAAGAATTAAAGCCGATCGCATTCTGAGGGATGCCAATTGCAGCTAGCTGCAAGTGCTCCTGGAATTGGATCGGCAATGCTTGAGCCATGATTGCTATCGATCTATTTAACGCACTATGTCTCAAAGTCGTTAGTCCTTCCTTTGGCCATTGATCGCCTTCCCACGTCCAATTGCGCCAGATCCCGGATAAAGCGAGTCGATCTGCAGACTATGTAATCCGAGATCCACGTCCGGCAAGTTGTTCCTGCCATCATCTTGTGTGACAAGCAAATTATAACTTACCTAGATCAATTGTATGCGAACAATCAGTGGCGTATTCGTCACCAAATGATGATAATGGATTGCTGACTATCGGTCGTGAACTCGTGTTAAGGTGTGTCTTCTAGCATGCGCCGAGTACTTAAGGTGTGCCGCCCTCGAGCAGCAAATAGGGTTAGGACTGCTGGGTTCACCGCCGGCTCACGTCGGCATCGGGGGTTGCAAACAAAATTGCATCTTTCATCTTTTAGTCTGTGAGCATCTAAGAAGATAAGGCTATATCACCTGAAGGTTAACTTCGTATTACGGCCGGATGGAATATAAATTGCAAATTTTATTTCGTCGCATCTAATATAGATCCGGAGAGCGTATCGACGACCGACTTTTAAATAGCACACAAAGAATTGTCTAAACAGAAGGATACAGACGAATCATACACATAACTCAAACGCCAAACCTGATGTTGTTCCACATTAGTCTAAAGCAGCAAATTACATAAAGCATACAAAACAGCAAGGACCCAAATATTAACCATCGTAATGCAACAAGACACCTACCAAACCAAAAGCATAAGTTCTACGTGAACTCAGCATGCGATGCCAACTCCTTACACTTTATCAGGAAGGTCATGACTTCCTGTCGATAAAAAGAAGTGAATAATCTGCAATGAACATTTGCACCAGTGCGTTGGATATGTTCAAGGTAGGGGCAAACACAATGCCAACTACCAAATATTAGTATCAAACTGACTCTCACACGACACAACTACATACTATTTCTAATGTTCATTTTATTCTGGTTGGACTTGTCCACGATCTTTATAAGAAATCGCGACAGCGCCTTCAGAAGACTATAGTTTTCAGGAGGAAGCTGGCGTAGAAGGACATAAAACATATGCAAGCGTGACTGCCGATTCGGTATCTCAATAGACTGAACAAACTCGACCTTTAGGTCTTCTGTCAAAACATTTGTTGGAAGCTCTCGCAGATACAGCTTCAGCAGACCAGCCACTGCGTGGACGTCGTAATTCACGCCATCCTCAACAAGGTTCACATCCGCATCTACTCATGTTAGCACAACGCTCAACAATCGTTATCCGTTGTAATTACCCGTATTAAATCTTTCTTTCAGAGCCCTGATGACTGTGCTGGACCCACTGAGTCTGAAGATGCCCTCTTCCTTCGCTGCATCCTTAGAATCCAGATATTCAATACATCGATACACTACAGAGGGCAGCTTAACTTCACCTTTGGCTATGTATGAAATCTCTATCGCCTGTGCCAGTGTAATTCCAAATACACCGACCACAATTGTACTGTTGATTGATTTGATCCCACCCCGTACTATTTCACCTTTGTACTTTTCATCGTCATCATAATTCTGCGGGAGCTCTCTATTTACTGGCTCATCAGTCAAAAATGGTCGTGAAACGGACGCTCGATATTCGTATATGGGGCTTTGCTGAAACGAATCGAAATCAAGTTGCAGGAACTTTCGGTTATCCAATTGGTGCTGTTGTTGTGATTTCACTTGGTCTGCAAGCTGCATCGGTGTTGGTGATGGTGATGGTGAACGATCTGACCAGGGATCCTTTTTCAGTGAAAAGAAACTACGCTTCTTCTGCTTTTTCAAATCCTTCTCCAATTCTCTCTCTTCGGCATTTGACCATTCGTGCGACTGTGGGAACGCCGGAGGTAGGCCCTTGTTGAAATGTACAGACGATGGAGCGGATGTCGAGGCCACCGAAGTCGCCGACCCTGGAGGACTCGGTGACTGCTCATTGAAACTGGATGAGCTCTTATTACTCTGAGCATATTCTCCGTATCCAACCGTAGACTCCGTGTCTGTCTTCTCCCGTTCCATCCACTTCTTTCGTGACATAGACGACGCGAGCGACAGTCCAATTGGCAATTTCTTCTTAGGTGATGTAATGACAACGCTAGCCGCTGATGATGATGACGACATTACCGCGACAGGACCAACCGTACTGACAATACTGTGCGCATCACTTGACTTCACGGCGTGAGGTTCAACAAACTCCTGTAGGGCGTCAACCCAGTCATCCCGCTCGTCATCATTTTCCGCACAGAGAATATGTTTTGTGACAGCAACTGAATCCTGACGTTTGCGCTCCAGAATTTGAAAGGAATGTCGATAAATTTTGCTATCTTCAGTTTCGTGGCATGTATCCTGCTTGATAATATCCGCCAGATCAAGTCTTATTGTTCCCAGATGTGCCCCTCCAGCAATTTCATAATACTGGAGTTCAGGGCTATCGAGCACGAAATAGCGCATTTTCCAGCCACCGAAATTTTTGCCGCGTTTGGTTAGGTAACCCTCTTTCCGGACGCCGGTATCTGCCATAGCCATTGGGTCGATAATGTCAGTAGACAAGAACTCGCCAAACAAAACTGCCGCCTTCTTGTCATCATGTAGTGCCGGAATACTCATCACGGCCGAAAAGTAATCCTCTAACATTTTTCGCCGCATGTCCACTTTTGACGGCGCCAGACTAGCGAAAAGCGTCCTATCGGGCAATCTGGGGATCACGAAATTGCCAAGCTCAGTTCGTAATGTAGAATCAAGAGCAACGAGACTGCTGAGCACTTTGGAGATCTTCCACCACTCTTTATCTGTGGACCGGTCACGGATGGACAGAATAATGATGGGGTCATCCAGTTTGCTCTTCACTTTTTGGAGATTGCGTACACGAGAGGAAACGACGGACACTGCGATAGTTGGAAGACTCTCCGCAGTGATCAGAAGGACTGAAGTGGGCTGTAGAATAGGAGCGTTCTCATAGTATGATCCGGCCGACTGTGGTGAAAATATTACCGTCGCGGGGACCGTTGAAGACCTGCTGCGCAGCGTAGCTGGTGACGAAGGGGGAAAGTAAACGGGCGAATCATTTGGCTCTGTTGATTGTGGGCTCTTCGAAGAATTGTCGTCAGTGTAAGCATGACCTAGTCTCGGCGATGCGTCGGTCTTAACGACGTAAGACGGTGGATGCGCAGAGTCAGTATCAACAGAGTTTGTGGCAACAGGGAAATCTCTGTCTTCGATTCCAGCAACTCCCAATCCTGTGTTGACAGAACTGGTACGACCTGCGAACCCAGTAGGGAAATAAGACTGTACTCGCTTGGGGAATTCCGTCGCCGTCAACTTTGATGTTGATGGCTGTGGCAAGGAGTCAGAGCCTAGGCCACCGATCGATTCCAGTGTAGGCGTGGCCATTTGAGACTCATCTTCCCCTTTCTCATCCTCTTCCCCATAGTCATCCACGTACTCAATTGATGACGTCGAATTCCTGTCAGCTCGGGTAGCCCATTGTATAGCATACTCATCCTGAGCAGTGGTCTCGAAGGAAAAGGCACTGGACGCTGTTCGGGAATGCAAGCCGTCTTTTTGTTTGTTCTGAACCTCGGACCAAGCAATGCCTTTCTCTTCAATGGCAGTAGGCTTAACGACTGTGGGAACTGGTTCTGACAGTGACGAGAGAATTGGCGACCCTCTAGATTCTGTCTCGCCAGCTGTGGTGTAGCTAGAACTGCTACCGTTGCCTAATGATAGTGATATGTCGCTGCTTCCAAATGCGTAATTTATTGCTTTTGCAAACCCCGTGGTAGGCGCATCAAGTGAGTTCCTGCTAGACGACATATCTTCAAGCTGCACAGTTGCTGTCCCAGTATTTGCTGGTTGTTTGATAGTTATTCGATCGGTGAAAGAGTCAGGTGAGCACAGTGCTGCAAGATTCATCTCAGCTTCCGAATGATTGAGCGATGCAACTGAACTCCTTGCTTGTGCGGCAACAGTCGAGGTCGTAGGTATGTCAACTATATGTGTGGCCTGCGCCAGTTCGTCCTCAGATGCTGCATCATATTAGGTCTTCATATTGCGATTGCGATTAGTGTGACCAACTTACCAAGGTGTCCGTTTACTCTCTCCGTGGATTTCCTCTCTAACGCTGCATCACGAGTACTAAGTGTTCGCAATTGGCCCTCCAAACTATTCACGGCTTCCCGCAGTTGGTCTCGCTCACTTTCCACGCTGAGCAATCGCTCTTTATAATGCTCGCTGACCTTCGATGCTTGGGTGACCCTTGCCTTCCACTCCGAGATAGTAGCTTGCTGGTCACTGACAAGCTTGTGCAACGCCGTATTCTGTTCCAGGAGGCGCGAAATATCGACGTCACCAGTCATACGCACGCCGGCAACGCCATCGTGGGCAACTTCTCTGCTTGCCGCCATTTGCAAACGAATCCCTATGACTCCCCTGGTGAGACAACAAGCTGATCGTAATTTCTGGACTGGTAGAAGATTTGCAATTCGAGTGTGCAAATATCAGAGTGTCGCGCAATGATTGTCACAGCTACAAACGTAGATGTCCACAAATTCGCGATGGATTAACTCCTCAAATCGTACCTCGAATATGAATCGAATGTGGTCTATGTAAGAACTGACGATTGACAGAAGGGTACATGTGCCTATCGCTCAGCCAGCGCACCTCGGTCGTGGGGATAGTCCGATCCGCTCGAGGCGTGTGCATCTAGGGGTTGTCTCCTTAACGGCAGCCCGCATTTGACATTTTTGACCTCCCACCCAACCTTAATACGTCGCAGACTTCTACGCTGGTCCCACCAAACATTATCGAGACCGTTTCGAAATTGAAGTATTGCCATTGCTCCTCAAGAACTTTAGTACTCGCAATTTTATGTGACCGTTTCTACAAACTGTTCTAGATCAGAACAAATATTGTACATTTTGATAACTCAGCTAGTTATAATCGTTATATGCCAGATGCAAACCATACAACCCAATAAATCAATTTTATACAAGTAAGCCAAAACTTCTGTAAGCTAACCTACACACGCCCGTTGCCTAAAATCCCATGCCAGGTACAAATCCACCCAATCCTCTACCTACCGCACGTGCAACACCAGCTCCTGGCGGAATCACACCCAGTCGTGGCATATCTTCCGATGGTGGTGGTGCCTCGACGCTCACGGACACAATATTTTCACCTCGTAGAATAACGAGTCCTAAAGTTCGCTTCTCTTCAACGGCATCTGCTGCTGCGGTCAAAGCATCCGTTTTGGCGCCTTGCTTCCTCGCGTTGGCATTACGTCTAGTAAGTCTGAACTCTTCGCAGTCTGCAAGGACGATGTTCATGTGCTAGATATTCGTTAAATCAGATCGAATTGCAAGACGGACAATTGTAAGTTTCGATGATTGCACACATCGAAAATTTGTACCTTGTCAAATGCCAGCATCTGCCCGGTAAATTGCCGCCCATCTTCGAGAATTGCTCGCATGCGATAATTAACTAGATCAGCCTAACATAAATTAGTATGTCGTCTAAAGGTCGACTCTATCGTCGCATTGGTGTATCGATTGTTGGCGTACCAATTTCGCTCGTTTCGCAGCCTAGAATTATAAATGTTACTTTGCAATACCAAAATGAAGCTGTTGCCAAATACCCACCATAGCAATCTAATATGATGCTTCGTAGCCTATGATGAATCCGGTTTCCGAATTGCTGAATATGGATCGTGATTTTGATCCCTTCGCGTCGATATGTTGCGTGGAAGATCCATAGCCGCAGGAGCGCTGCGTTTTTGCGTATAGCGCTTAGCCGCATTTCAACTGAGCTCTTATTGCGCGTGGAAGTCAATATTCTGCTGAGCCCGAGTTCGGCATGATGCTAGGGCTTAACCCTACAACAACCCCTGCATTGTAAGACCATGTTGGGAGAGTGCTGTGGGTCGTGACTGCGTTGCCTCAGTGGGCAAACGCACTGGATGTCAATACGTTAGAGCATTTCTGTATCTCGAATTAGCGTCCACAAGCAGTCAACTAGCATCAGCAGTATTCGGCAAAATGGTAAGTACAGATCGTCATTGATATCTATAGAGGTAGCTCAATACGCAGAGTAATAACGAGAAAATGCAGAGCGACAAGTCATCCAACCCCATGCGCGAGCTCCGCATCGAGAAACTCACCCTTAACATCTCGGTCGGAGAGTCTGGTGACAGACTGACCCGTGCCGCTAAGGTCTTGGAGCAGCTCTCTGGTCAGACCCCGGTTTACTCCAAGGCGCGATACACCGTTCGAACCTTCGGTATCCGAAGAAACGAGAAGATTTCCGTTCACGTCACCGTCCGGGGACCCAAGGTATGCACGTCGGTTCAAGAGATATGGAATGCGATACTGATTACGTGTATGTCTTAGGCTGAGGAGATTCTTGAACGAGGATTGAAGGTGAAAGAGTATGAGCTTCGCCGAAAGAATTTCTCCGAGACCGGCAACTTCGGTTTCGGTATCTCGGAGCACATCGACCTTGGCATTAAGTACGATCCTTCTATCGGTAAGCGACATTTCTTACAGAAGAATACGAACAGAGGGAACGGGGATTAAGATATTTTTAGGTATCTACGGTATGGACTTCTACGTCTGCCTTGCCCGTCCCGGCAGCAGAGTCGCTCGTCGCAAGCGAGCTTCTAGCAAGGTTGGCTCCCAGCACAAGATCGCCCGGGAGGACAGCATCAACTGGTTCAAACAGAAGTACGATGCCATTGTTATGGTATGTATCTTTTTATTTCATGGTTTTGAGATGGTACTAATTTCGGTATAGTCGAAATGAAAAGTTAGCAAGGGTAAAAGGTCAGGAGATATGGGTTGAAGGACATAAAATGTTCCGGATCAACGTGTATTTATTTGTAATATCAAGAATATAAATAGCAACAAATACTTGAATTCTCAGGTTGCCTGTAAATGCAACGGTGCGGTTGTGAGGCGGCAGTTCTCCGTTTGACGTTCCCGCGTTGATCACGCTCAATCACTTGACGACTATCACTTGATCCATAGCAGCAACTATCTATGTTGACTACATCGTCGCTGCATCTCAGAGTCTAGCTATATACTAGATGGGCGTCATCATTTTAAGTTCCGGCAGACCGAAATTTAAGGGACTTCTCAATATGCAATCAACCAATTTATAAGGACTTTAACGGTTGCAAGAAGAGTTTATGGTAGCACCCGGCAGCCAATTCATTACAGAGGGGGTCCAGGCACTACTAAAACAGTCTGCACCGCAATTATTAATCGAACCATATATTGGTGCAATTGAACAGGAAAGACAAACAAATAACGTCATAAATTAAAACCCTTCGGCCGAATTCACTAATACACTAGTTCATCAAAAACGTAACAAGTTAGTCATGCCTGCTCACAAATATCTGATCCAAACAGCCTTAACACTCTCTAATTCTGAACCGCTAATTGTCATCTAATACATGGCCTCCATCTTCTCAAGAGCAGCCCTTGTGAAGTCGGAGGTACTGGAGGTACCTTTGAGGTCAGGGGTCCGGACCTTGCCCTCAGCAAGCACGGCGTAGACCGCCTTGGAGATACGGTCAGCGTGGTCATCGAGACCCAAATGGCGGAGAAGCATGGTGGCGGATAAGAGAAGAGCCGTGGGATTGGCCTGGTTTTGGCCCTTGATGTCGAGACCGACGTGTCGGCAGCCAGGCTCGAACACAGCGATCTCACGGCCGATGTTGCAACCTGGAATCAAGCCAGGACCGCCGACAAGTCCAGCACCAATGTTCGACAAAATGGAACCGTAAAGGTTAGGGAGGACGAGGACGTCGAACTGCTGAGGATAAGAAACAGCCTGCATGGATGCGTTGTCGACAATCATGTCGTTGGTAGTGATGGTCGGGTACTCAGCGCCCATATCCTGGACAGTGCGTCTGAAGAGACCGTCGGCTAACTTCATAATGTTGGCCTTGTGGACAACAGTGACTTTCTTGCGGTTGTTCTTGAGAGCAAATTCGAAAGCGAATCGCGAAATTCGCTCGGATTTGTACTTGGTAATGATCTTTACAGACTCAACGACGCCAGGGACAGACTGGTGCTCGAGACCAGAGTATTCACCCTCAGTGTTCTCACGGATCAAGCACATATCTATACCATCGTGCCGGGTCTTAACACCGGGGATATTCTTGATAAGAACGAGCGAGGCAAAGATGTCGAGCTCTTGTCGAAGCGCGACGTTGAAAGAGGAGTGTCCACTTCGCTCGACAGGGGTGAAGAGTATACCCTTAAGACCAACTTTGTTTTTTTTGAGCGACTGAACGCTCTCACGGAAACCTTCCTCAGAGGCACCCACACCAGTGACATCAACCTGCTCCCAGTCGATTGGGACGTTGTCGGCCTTGAAGATAGTCTTGACTGACTCGGCAACCTCCGCGCCGATACCGTCGCCTGCAGGTAGTTAGTAAACAGCTAACAACCTAGGGGTGAGCAGTGCCCGATAGGACCGACACTTCCGGCGGAACCGGAATGCAGTCTTGAGGTGTATGTTATGTAAACATCACACGATACACATTGATTATCGCCTGAGGAGCACGCGACCAAATACAATTGTAAAAACGTACCAGGGATCAAAGTGACAGTGTACTTGCCACCATACTTCAAGGGTTTGAAGATGTCGGACGACGCCGTGGTTGCAGAACGAGCGCCGACAAGAGGAATCCGAGAACGGGTAAGAGTCTGTCCACGCAGTTAGCTGACGACTCTCCTAGACCAATTGACCTAAGGACAGTGGTACTACCTTCACGAGAGTAGTTCTCAGCATCGTTGCTACAGCCAAGTATGCTGGTGAATCGGGAAAGAGAGTAGGGGAACTCGGAGAAATTGGAATAGATGCTGCAGTGTAAATTTGCCAGGAAACCCGACGACTAAGTTTAACGTGAAAGATGCTGGTTGGCTGGTGAAATCAGGGTTCCCAGATTCCCACCGGCGCGGCTTCGGCCCCGGGTAACTCCCAAGCACCATACGGGTAACCTGTCGGATGTTTGTTCAAAGCTGGCTAAGATCTTTATCAGGAAGTGATGATTTCAGCCCACATTTAGTCGACCAACTCGTGATCCAATATTTGCGGACAAGGTGATATACTGATTCTTAATTTAGCTTCTTAGGTTCTTCCGTAATTACAATGACTCTTGATAGTTGATACCATCGAGGGCAAGTCTTTATTACCAGTCTCGAAAGTCGATCCTGTGCGAGAATATCTTGAATTTCATGCAGTTAAAATTTTCAGACCCTCGTGCCAATAGCTAATGGAAGTTCAGGAAGCTTGTTAGCTGTCAGTCGTACTGGCTAGCGCCTGAATTGGGCTATGTGAAATCTGCGGTATGGACACGGACCAGACTAGTACTAATGACATCTAACAGTGTTCAATTGCTTTGGTACGGAGATAATGCTGTAATCAGAGAAACTTTCCTCTATTAATGTGCTTGATATATGTCGTATGGAGAGAATTTGGAGATTTTTACACTGTGTGGAACTCTAAGAAGGGCCATTAACGCGTGACGGCCCTGTACTAAGTGTCGGATGGAACTGCACTGTATGGCCGACTTTCTATAGTACAACACGAGGTTTGACATGCAACTCATACTTCTCATTGGTACGAACGCATCATCACGTCCAGCGAAGCAGCATGCATAGTATATGGCTCCTCCTGTCGATAGGCATTTGTATCATATTTGTGACCCTTTAACCCTTTCTGGTAAACAAAGCCCAGATGACTGTTCATAGTGACCTGACATAGGGAAAGTATCGGGGAAAGCTTCGTGTGTATAGTGTGATCAACTATTCCTTATTATAAATAGTATCACTCTGGTCGCCGGATAACAAACGGCTTATTGCGAACCCATAGTATATTCTGCGCGTAGTTGGTAAACTGTATCCACTGAAGGTGCGGCGCTGGGGGTACTGCTTGAAACTCCCAATATCGAGACCTTTTTTTTCCGCGTTCACCTTCCTCACACTGCCAAGCTCATATTCCAATTACGCTTCAATCAGGCCAACCATATCATAACTATGTCACGTCCTGAAACTTCGGCGCCACCGGAGGTATTTTACTCCGACGTGGAATCGAAGAAGTACACTTCATCGTCGCGAATCCAACATATCCAGGCAACGATGACCCTCCGCGCTCTTGATTTGCTCGCTCTGCCACCACACCAGCACATCCTCGACATAGGTTGCGGCTCCGGTCTGTCGGGCGAGATTCTCTCACAGGAAGGTGGTCATGTCTGGACTGGCATGGATATATCGCCGTCCATGCTCGCGGTCGCGCTCGATCGCGAGGTGGAAGGTGACTTGTTGCTGGCCGACATGGGCAATGGCGTACCGTTTCGCGCTGGCACTTTCGATGCAGTTATTAGTATCAGTGCGATTCAGTGGCTATGTAATGCGGATTCATCAAACGCTGACCCCAAAAAAAGGCTTGCTAGATTTTTTGATAGCCTGTACGCCGGTCTGAGACGGGGTGGAAAAGTTGCATGCCAGTTTTACCCGCGAGATAATCGTCAGACGGAGAGTATACTCAGCGCAGCAAAAGCGGCCGGTTTTTCTGGTGGTCTGGTGATCGATGATGAAGAGAGCAAGAAGAACAAGAAATATTACCTTATTTTGACGGCGGGTAATGTCAATAGCGGTGACATCAATTTGGATGGCGTTAAGATCGATAAAGCGGCCACGACGAGGCCGAAGAAAGGCCAGAAAGAGGAATCTAGGAAAGAGTACATTCTTCGAAAGAAGGAACTTATGCGAAAACGTGGAAGACTGGTGGCACTGGACAGTCAGTTCACCGGTCGGAAGAGAAAGCCGAAATTCTAGGTTTCTCTGCGTTTGTCCTCGTTTGTTTAGAGCGACTGTATCTGTAGCGGTTCCATATTTGTTGTGCACATGGAGTTTTGGGCAATTTGCAATTATTTGAGAGTTTAGAGAGTTTAAAAGCAATGCATTAATTCATTACGGTACGATTAATTAAGTCTCAGTATAATTACATACATCTGTCGTAACGGTTGCACAGACATCTTTATGGAAATGTTGTACATCTTATTTACTATTCACATTGTGCACTTGTTCATCGTCTAAACAATTCGCCCACCTCCACTTCGTGGGTCGTCGCCCCATCCAATAACCCGTGCAACCTCCGCAACTCCTTCCCGCACTTTGCCAATTACTACCTTCGCCATACCTTGTCCCTTTCTCAGAGTGGCAGTTCCTGCACCTTCAGCACCTCCCATACCGGCACCAAATCCGTTCGTCGATTCAACTGTGCTGGGAAGTACGTTGTCGCCTGCACTCAATGAGACGAAGAGGGAGAATGGAACGAGCCACACACAAATACCGAAGAACGAAGACACCTCCGAAAATGACGGAAATACAGATGGTGGCTCGTATAATGGTGATGAACGGAGGGTTGGTGGCGGAATTGACGGGCGCGAGAAATGCTGAAACCAAAAATAGTGATTAAGTAATACCAGCACTAAAACCAATGTAATTAGCACACTTTCATTCGCCCATCTCTCTCCATAAACTACCTACCGCAGCTGGCGATAAATACACCACTAGATAGTTGGATAAACGGAAACTGCTTCAAATTCTGATAGTAGACAACTTGCGTTCCGATAGAGAACAGCGTCAACCAGAACGGGAAGTGGTCGAATATCAATAGGAGAATATGAGTGCCTATAATGCCGTATATCAACTTTTCCAGTAGTCGCTTGGTAAATCTCGAATGCTCTTCGACTAGTTCTGATAAATAATATAATCCGGCAGCTAAATACATCCGTTAAATCCATAAAGCCTCCACTGAGACAATCACAACGCACCTATGGCCAATGTAAGAAAAACAAAGCCCACGATTATGCCAACATAAGAGAGTAACGCCAGAAACATTGCGCGAATTTATATTCTTTCCTACTTAGCGGAAAGAGCTTGCAGTGATTGAAGTTGTCGTCCGCGAAGACCAAGCTGGCGTGGCTGCGCGTAACCCCTGGAAATTTGACACGAGTTGCTTCTTCACAATCACAGCCTCCCAAATTGCTATAACTAAATCGGCTGTCTAAATGGCTTTGGTACTAAGGTCACATAACCTACTTTGCCAGTTAACCGAGTATGGAGCCCGATTGATTCGATCTAATTACGGCTGCCTCCATATAAAGGTCGCAAGATGTCCCGCAGATGATTACGTGTTTGAGTCTTTTCTGGGCATAAAGGGTTTTCATCCGCCAACGTTTAAAGTAGGGTTTTGTATGCAGAACAACTTGCGTAGGGCGGACACCCTTTCAGATGCTTCTGATCTAGCAATAGTGCACTCGATACCTTACTAAAAGTCGTTGCAGCGTCATAGTTCCCACTTTAACGATAGACCGACCAGATCTATACTTTCATTCCAGAATGGACTATACTTCGAGCTCATACTCATGGTTTGACAAAATGTAAGCGCCATCTGGCGTGATAGCTGCGGAGTGATAAGTCGGGGTCGAACGGACTAAAAAATGGACTGATTGCTGAAGGGCTAACGTTGGCTTTCTGCTTCTAGATCAAGCACCTTGAATCTACGTGCGAATGGGTTCATTCTGATTGACAGTAAGACGGGATTGTGTTTAGATGGTAAGTTGCACTGCTGTTGACACTGTAAACTAATAGATTAGGTTTACGGCTAACATTATCAGTTCGTGGTATTGCTAGGAAGGAAGATGCAGCTAGATTATTTACAGTTTCCAAAGAGGCCCTAGACGAGTCGGGCAACGGTGTTGTGGAATTTCGGAAAAGGTTAGTAGCAATTGCTGGTACTACATACTCACGACTGCGATATCTCCATCGCCTGTCGATCCGTATTTCTCGTTCACGGCGAGATCTTGGTCATTTGTGGTTAACAGAATACTATCCTATAGCCGAATATTGTTGCGGAGAGAACATAATTGTGTCATTGGATTGTATACGGAAGCAGCCTCTTCAAGCTAAGTCGCCGGCTTGTATAGATGTTTGGGGATATGGTAGTTGTAAGATATTCAGAGACTGGTGTTCGGAGTCTTGGCATCTAGAGTTTTTGTCTGCATTGCGCAATTGTATATAGAATGTTGTGATTTTCCTTCACTGAAGGAAGGAGGATTGACACATTAGCTTTTCCATCGTTTAATCGTACAACCATATCCATCTTTCGCCCAATTACATAACAGATATCATGTACCTTTTTACAAAATTGTCTATCTCTGTTCTCGTCAGTGCGGTTTATTTTCTGAAAAGTCGGAACGTCCGGCTTAGCGCTTCCATAATTCCGCTAAAATTCGAATAGGTTAGTTCAGAAATCGCGTGAAAGGCAATATTTTGTGGACAGCTCATACCTGTACCAGGTTCCCGAACTAAATTCACTAACAGCATCAGTAGCATATCCTCGTCTGAAAACTCGGTTAAGTCTTTTCGCCGTCTGAGCATTTCTCTTTGTTCGTTGACCACGAATAGGATAACTAAACCTCGCATTAGCACTCGCATACAGACAAGCCGCTTGAAATCGGCATTCCTAAACGGGTGAAATTAAGGTAATTACATACCCCATAGCATGACGTCTACCGGAGTAAGTACCAGCAATTCTCTTCCGGTTAAGGTTGTCCCGCATTATCTGTCTCTTCTCGTCGTCAATGGTATACGCACTGAGCTCCTTGGCCATTGCGAGTAAATCCGGTTCGGTTAATTGGTGAAACCGGATATTGGGGTAGAATCCAAGACGTGCACATATTCTTTCCGCGTTGATTTGGCCTAATCCATAAAATTTCCGCGAAAGGCCAATCTATTCGTAATAAGCGTCACGGACTCAATTCAGCATAAGCCATAGCTTGAGTATGTACATACCCGTACAAGTGCGTTCCCCCGAAAATGCTTCCCTTCGAAAAGCATTATATAATCGATCAATAGCAAATAACTGAATTCAATCCCAGTAAAAATGGCGACAATACTACTTGTGACCGTCAGGTATCGAGCAATTGAATTACTCAACGGTTTGACAGTAGTGAACCGGTTTGTCGTCTCTTTCCGAGAAAACTTGGCATGTGGTTAGGGTTAACGATATTTGGCATATTATAGTTGTTACTGCTGTGATCTTTGAAACCGTTAACCTAGCTGAATCCAGAATAGGTTTCGCTCATCATTATTCTCTTCTGATATTAGGGTAGATAAATCCTGTATCATGGAGGATCAATTCGGCTCAGTTCATGGGAATTAGAAAGCGAATGGCCAATAAATCTCAGTTACGGCTAATCGCACCCCAATTAAAACTATTTTGGAAGCGGGAAACGTTTTGGCCATGATGAGTGAACTTGAGTAAACGTATTACAGGGAGCCGGACCGCAACCAGTCGCGGGACATTTGACGGACTCAGCTTGAGGGCGGTGTCAATCGTGTCGTCCTATCACGCCGGATGCCGCATACATAGATTGTCGAAATTTGGCGGATATATTGCCAGGAATCCTGCCTGGAATCACTATGGACCTCGCAGTCCACTGGCAGCGCGGGATACCCACCTGTCATTCATTATTCAATTCCTTATTTACGACCATCTGTGTTCTGCTAGGTTGGCTCCAAACAATGCCTCAGTACATCGCAGAAGTGAGACGAGGCCAGTGTCATGCAACCTTAAGAGGTTAACTTAGTATGAAGACGCACGACACCTACAATAGAAGCCTAGGAAGCTATTCGTTTTCTCATCTAATATTTCCAATATCGTACTAAGCATTTCTCTTTACGCATGAGCAATTTTTAAAGCCTCCATTATATTGCATGCTCTCTTTACTATAAGTACCGTATCCCAACTAGGCTACAGCCTTCTCTTTCTTCCACAAGTTAAACTCCTCCTCCAGATGATCCTTTAACTTCTTAAACTGATTTTGGAAATTTTTCTCGCATCTCCAGCAAATTAAATCGCTCGTATTAGCAATCTGTACGCAGTACACAGGCCCGTTCTTGATTCTGGCGTCGTCCGAGGTAATCGACCGTAATTCGTCAAACGACACAAAAAATGGCGTATTAAACGTATTATAGTGCTTCTTATTCTTCAGTTTCTCAGAGTAATTATCAACAGATATAACATGAATGTGCAAATTGGACATCGATGGCGCGGAATGTATGCCCACTTTCAGATCCTCAGTTGTGAATTTCCTCCCATGTTGCTCCTCTAGTTGGTTAATCGCGACATCTTCGCAATCGCGCACGACCTTGCTCATCTGGTCATAAAATTCCTCTGTCTCGCTGACTTTACTCACATGAGGACACAGTGCTTGAAATGGATGCAATTTCGTGCGCGTCGGATCCCGAGGAAGAATCAGAAGATGAACCGAAGCCTTCGGGAATTTGTCGTGAATGAGCACGTAATCATTAGTGTACTTTATCACCTCGCCGGTCCTGACAGCACTCTCGGGATTTTGAACAAGCGGCCCAAGTGCGTCTCGGAATGATGCGTGTGATCCAGGGGCTGACTTGCTCGTTGGCTCGCGGTGGGATGGTTTTGATTTCTTCGCAGATGCCATGAGCACCGAGACTATTTATGTCAGCATCAGCACTATGGCAATCTTGGCTCTCTATACGGGCGGAACTTGCGTACAGGCATTTCGCTTCACCCCAGAGCTCATGTCCGAAGGGTTAGGTTCAGCCATGCCGTAGTGTTTCAATACAAGGGAGTGTTTCTGCTGGCATGCAAGGTGGAATCGAATCCCGGCGTTTTGAATGTTCAAAACGTGCGGTCTGTTGCCGATTAATGCAATCGTAGTATTTCTGTTACTGATCGATACTTCGCAAGGGTTGCAAATCATGCCTCGATGAAGTTCAGGTGGTAAGCCGCACAACTTATATCATACTCAACCAAGATAATGCCGGACCAACAATATTTACTACATCACAATGGCTCGTCTTCGAAAGAAATATCCTCCCAAACGCGCACTTCCCCAAGCTGCATACCAGCAGTCGCCAAACGCAATACTACCGGTATACCTACCCCGCGACAGCTCATCCACAGCGGGCCCGACATCGCCTAGCCCGTCACTCTTACAGCCGCTGTTATCCAACACATCTTCATCAAGTTCCGTCTCTACAAGCAGCGCGAGGATTAATTCAGGAAGCGTCGGATCACTTGGCGTCGTGTCGGCATCTAGCGGCAAGTTATCCTTTAACCGGGCGGATGCTGTAAATGAGACTTATGCTGGTCCAGCTGGGCCATATCATGTTGTTGGATCCCCGCTGGTTAGGAGAAAGGTGACTCCAGATGGACGGTTGCGCGCGGCTAGTTTTGTTGGAAGCAGAATCGTACTTCCTAGTGTGCGTATATTAAATCCTGTGATAGGTAGGGCACCTCTAGACAATACTGACATTGATAGCCTAGTCCCAACATCATTTAGCGCCGCCGACCGTGGATGGACCACGTTCCAGACGCGAACTGCCTGCAAATATTGGAGGCGTACGTATCGGGACTTGTTGGCAATTCGGCGTGTATTGACAAAGTTATAGGATCACGACTCGACTTCTTCTACGAACACTAAATCACACACTGAATCGACTAGATCCTCGCCACCGTCGCCGGAGAAGATATCATCGATATTGTCTCGAAAAGTTCACAGGCGGAGCACTAGCAGTATTTTGGGATTAGGCTCTTCTTCGGCTGTTATCGCTGCGCTGACAAATCGACACAGGCAAGACTTGTAGCTAACGGTTTCCAAATTTTTGTATCATACTTTGTAATTGCATATTGGGAGTATTGCTGAGGAATCATTTTTATAGTTTCATGTAATATAAAAAATCTTGAGTCAATCCCGCAGCACGGTGGCTAATGATAGAACAAGTCCGCCGTACGAACAGTGAAATACATACATTAAAAAAATTACATGAATGAATAAAATCACATACATCCTCATGACAAGTTACAAACAACAAAATATATCGCATACATACATACATAGATAGATACAATAATACAAAATCATACACTACCGAACAATAACAAAGACACCATAATGAATGACAAACAAAATCGTTCTAAACAAGCGCACAAAATACTAATCAGGTTACTGTACGTAGCGACCAATAGGAGTCTCTTTTCTATGAATTGTAAAAACGTAGCACACAATAAGGTTACTGGGGTACCTTCAACATTTCACTCACGCGCGATATACGAAAAGGATTAAGGCATTTGACTTATGACATCATCGTGTTGTCGGCATTGGAGAAATTGAAGCCCTGTCTACCAAAAGACGCATCAGGGGCGTTGAAACCAAAGGTTTCACCAGCCTGTTGGGGGGCAAGACCAGTATCGTCAGCGATATCCTCCTCGGAGAAGTATTTGTCAATGATATTGTACGCCTTCATGTATATATCTTCGTTGGCATTCGTCTGAGTGTTGTGGATCTTCTCCATGCCACCGGCCTCCTCGATGTATAGAGCGTAGGTATTGACACCAGTTTCTGCCTTGTCCTGGTCACCAACTTTCAGGATATTCTCGAGACCATCCAGAGCAACTTGAATAATCTTGTTGTCCATGCAGGTCAAGAGATCGCACAATGGCTTTATGCAACCCTGGTTAACTAGATACCGGATCTGCTCTGGCTTGGCCAAACCACCAGATGTAGCATTTGAAATTGCCCAACATGCCTCCTTTCTAGTCTTGAAGTCTGCATTCGCCAAAAGGTTGATCAAAGGCGGGATGAGGTTGCTGTCGATAACGGCCTGGATCTGCGCCGAGTTACCTGCAGTGATATTGGAGATCGTCCAGCATGCTTCTTTTCGGATACCTTCCTTTGGTGATGACAGAAGAGAAAGAAGTGCGGGTAAAGCTCCGCAGTTGATTATCACTTGAGTCTGTACATCGTCTCCCGTTACTATGTTGCCTACTGACCGTAGCGCTGGAGTCTGGACAGATGTGTTCGGATGTCTATCAAATTAGCCTCTGAACCTATTCCCGCATGGATTTAACATACAGTAATAGCTCGACTAATCTCCTTGGAATTCCTGCCTCGATTACAGCCTGGATTTTATCGTTGGACCCGTCGGACAAATAAGAAATGGCCCAGCATGCATCAATCAAAACCTCATCATCAAGTGAATAAATGAGTCTAGCAAGAACCGGAAGCGCCGTAGAGATCTTCATTATTCCTCGTCAGTCTCGTTACCGGCATTCACTCACTTCATGTACATACTACTGCCCACTCAGGCTGGGGCGATTTCCCACGACAGAAATTACTCAAAGTCCATGTTGCATTTCTAAGCATACTCAACTTCCGCGAGTCGTTAAGAAGGGCCAACAGGGGTCGCAGAGCACCCGCCTGAAGCACAACGTCGCGGCAAGCAGGCGAATCTCCAGCAATATTGCCCAGTGCCCACACAGCCTGCTCTCTCACATCAGCCTCAGATGAGCTCAGCAGCTCAACGAAAATGGGGATAGCGCCAGCTTCAATAACAACATGAGTCTGCTGAGAAGATCCGGACGCGATATTTGTAAGTGCCCACGCGGCTTCGAACTGTAGCATCGAGTGTGGCGACCTGAGGAACTCAACGAATCGTGACACAACGCCGCACTCGATGACCTTCTCGATTGGTGGATTGCGCTCCTTGGACAAGAGCTTGCGAAATTTCACCGTGGCCTGGATCTGAGCATCAATCGAGTCCGAAAAGACTCCTTGAATCATCTCAGGGAGCTCTTCGTTGAGCTGAGAGGAAGAATGTCAGCGGCCAGTCAAATCACATCGAATCACATGTTGAAAGTGCGATAATTCCTTATCATACAGTGACAAAATTTATAGTACATATATATAAAATAACTAACCTGGGCTTCAGCACCAGTCTCATCGTCGCTCTCGCTCTGGATCGAATCAACCGGGGTCTGTGGTAGAGTCAAGTTACGACGCTTCGCTAGTGACTCTTCGCGCTTGGCCTTTCTGATTTCCACCTGAGCTTCTTCACGTCTGCGACGCAACTCATCAGCACGGAAATGACCCTTGTTCTTGAAGTTTGTCCTGCGATGTTCAGGAACAAACCGAGTAGTTGTATCCGCGTCCATTGTGATTGCGATATTGATCGATAAAATGAGGAGAATGTTCGTAAACGGTGCTACCTCCTAAGAAGAAAATAGTTGTTTGTTTGGAAGCTTATACAAAAGTTCTCGCATAAAGGGAATATACGTCCAAACAATACGTTGATATGCTTTAAATGGTAAATCTATTGAGGTCCGTGCGCATTCGCGCTAAGCAACGACCTACAATGCCCTAACTCTTTGACGCGTACACCGTGAAGCACCACAGGACTGGCATGCAAGGTAGCATCGGATCCCGGCGTTGTCAAAACGTTGGGTCTGGTGCCGTCTAATACAAGGGTGAAGCACCAACCCTGACAGATTTGCCGGTGAAAGTACCAATTCCTGAATTCCAAGCGCATAGTTTACCCTGAGTTGTATTCTACACGTTAGTGTTTGTTAAAGCTGCCGGTTGGCAGTTGCAGGCTATTATGACTGTCTCGTGCTAGCGATTTACCCAGGGTATGACGTAGCGCGCAATACCACCAAGTGTCACTCTATAGCTCACGTGCCAGTCTATAAACCTTAATCTCTCGTTATTGTCGATAATTAGTGTATCTGACTCAATCGACTTCATAACACCTGAATCTATTTACAATTCCCAATCTATACCACAAATGACTATAAAAGAAGAGACATTACAAGCCTTCCTGATCTATCAATCGTTTAACAAGATGCACAATCTCATGCCCACTCACGTCGATCTCTGGTATTTCCAGTTTCAGAGCGAGAAGCTGATCCAGCAGTATTCTCATACGACCAACTAGAACTCCAATTCGTGCCCAGCATCTCAATCTAATCCAGTTGCCAACTGTCACACCGCGACCCAATAAATCTGTACCCAGCATACCTCCAAATATCAGCAAACTATAGCCTCCGAATGGCGTCAGCTCACGAATAAAAATCTTAGAAGTGGCCATTTTATGAAAGAATGACATAAATTCACCACCTCCTACGAACGACTGTGCAGAAAATAACGTCGAGCTAGGATGAATAAACACACGACCGTCATCTCGGGTAAATAGCTTGATCGTCTTTGCTTCCGGATCGAGCTCGACAGCGCCAGAGCTCATTGCTAAATACTTTTTTTCAGGAAATTGTATGCGCGCAATCGAAGGATTCATTGATGCAGCTAGAAGAGCACGGATAAGGCTGTATTCTGCGCTTGTATACGTCTGAGATGCTAGCCTGGTCGAGGAGATAAATCCAATCTCCTGAAGTGCGCTTAAATATTGGTCCCGTGTGGATCCGATATCCTCCAACGTTTTCGCAGATAAATAGTTCTCTTCGCACCATTGTCGTGCAGAACGGTAAGATGATGTTTTTACTTTCGCCTCCCAATCCAAAAATGCTCGAGCATCTGCTATCACATCGCCTTGCCCAACCGAGAATGTCGCTCGAACACTAAGACATTGTTAGTTTCTTAATACAATGATTCAGAAATACTTACGTCTTTAAGACATCGCGATCACCTGGGGGCAGTATGAACGGCGACCTGACAGTCAAAATGGCTGCAATCACAGAGGCCAGCTCCAGACATCCAAATATAGAACCGTACACCAGTAACTTCGCACATTTCAAGTCTGCCGGAATAGTTGATAAATGCGTTCCAAGTGCGGTGAGCTCGGATGTACCTTCATCCAAGGCACCAACTTGCACCAATACCTTCTTAGCCGCCTCGATGGCCATAATATCGGGTGGATCCAGTGCTTCTCTCAAAAACTTTCCAGCATCGCCTACCTTCATAGCCTTCACCATAAGATAAAGTTGCTCAAGAGAGGTTCTACCTATCTCGGGCACTTGCCGAATAGGCATGCGAGTCCTCTCGGCGTGACGAGTGTACAATTTGTAGCAAGCTCCTCTAGATACTCGACCAGCACGGCCACGCCGTTGCTTGGCCGATGCTTGCGATACCCATGTTTCCACCAATCTTGTCATAATTGTCTGCGGATCGAATACTGTCTCCTTCACCCTTCCTGTATCAATCACTGCGATTACATCAGGAATGGTAATGGACGTTTCCGCAACGTTCGTGGCAGCGACGACTTTCCTCTTCCCTTTTGGTGGCGCAAAGAACACTTTGCGTTGATCAGAGGGAATGAGAGAGGCGTGAAGCGGCAAGCAGTGAAATCTAGATCCCGATCCCGATATCGAAGATATGCATCTAGATATCTCAGCTGTACCCGGAAGAAATATCAAAATTGCGCCGTCTTTCTCCGCCAATTGACGATCAATGTGTTCCACAATACAGGTAATAAAATCATAGTTTATTCTGTCACCCAGAGCAGCAATAGATTTACCGATAACAGAGTCTTCTAGATGGTCCGTAGACTTTTCTGCAGGCTCATCGTCAAACTTGCTCTCTCCACCGCGATCGTCAGTGTTTCTCACTTTCTTGTCATTCTTATTATTCCGCTCGTTAATCAGCGGTCGGAATCCAGTTACACGCAAAATATCGTCGACGTATAGGTCATCAACAGGAAATGTCCGGCCTTCTATGTTAACATGTCCGGCACCACCAAAGTAGTCTGAAAACATCTTGGCATCAACTGTAGCACTCATTAGAATGACCTTGATCTTCTTATTCGTTGCTACCAGTCGTTTCAGAATAATCAATAAGAAGTCGCCGTCTAGAGACCTTTCGTGAACTTCGTCGATAAATATGTGACTGACTTGTTTTAAAGCACTATCCGGATCCATCTGTAGCATCCTCAAAACCACACCTGTCGTCATAAACCGTAACGTTGTCGCTGCGGTAACTTTCGACTCACCGCGAATCACGTAACCAACCTGTTCTCCGACTTGGCATCCTCGCTCTTCAGCAACTCGTGCTGCCAGTCCCATTGCTGAAATCCTTCGCGGCTGCGTGCAGATTATATTGGCGGCATTGCCAATCCCTGACAAAATTAATTCGTCGAGAATGAACTGCACAGACTGCGTTGACTTGCCAGATCCAGTTTCTCCAGTTATCAACGTTACCTGGTTTTCTCTAACGGTAGAAACAATTGATTCACGCTTATCCCATGCCGGTAGACTCCTTCTGGTTTTGTATATTGCTTCCATCTTTGGATCGCCTAGCTTGGCGTTGAGAGTGTTCAGCAATTCCTGTGAGCTTATGGATTTCGTATTCTCAAATCTCCTAGTATAACGCTTCGCGGAAGGGTTCGTATTGAGATTCAAGCTTGAAAACAAGCTGTCAATCGTGTTAGCGTCTCCAGAAAAAGAGATTCCGTAGACAGCCCCAGACAGAGATTTCAGTTTTACAGGGTGGTTGACAATATCCGCAAGATTCTCTTGAATCCATTCGACAATCGAGAAGCACATCGGCTCGCCCAAAAAATGCTCAGATGCATAGTTTGCGGCTTCTAGTACGACTGAAAGACGAATGTAAGACGGCAAATTCCGTGGTCGACTGTTCTGCGTTGCGAATAGCGACAAAGAAGGCAATTTTGCCGAAGGATAGCCCGATGTCTTATGAAATCTAAGTGATAGGTTGTCCTTGTTATAGACATCTGAGTCTGGTAGTGATAACTTGACCTCAAAAAAGTGAGGCAGTGGGTTAGAGAATCTATCACCGTAAATCGCAGATAGCGTCTCAATCTCCTCATTCCATGATTCGTCAGAAGTGTCATCTTCCATAAACTCAAAAGCCGTGTCAGGATGTTGAAGTGAAAACATCAATTTCTCGATCGCCTTGCACTCGCTATTGGAACATTCCTCTATGGTTTCACGCACAAGTTCAACGGGGTATCCTCCCTGTGCTATTCGCTTAACCGCATATTCAAGTTGCAGAGATCCTGTAATCAAAGTAACTCCAGGTGTATAATTTTCGGGCAAGAATGTTGGTGGCAAATCATCCTCTGGGACATGAATCAAGAGCCATTCTAAGAAAGTTAACTTCTAATTTCTTTCACTCGATTTTCGCATAACTGACCTAGTGCCGTTTGTCGAGAGGACGTATATTCGCCAGCTTCTATCACATGGGATTTCCGGAACCCCAGTTGCACCAACTCACGGATAACATCCTGTTCGAGGTTGGTCCCATTACGTGCGGAGAGATTCGCCCATACATGATATTTGCGAATGCAGGCTTCGACCAAGGTTCTCACTTCCCTTGACATATCAATGACAGGAACTCTTTCCCAGCCTTTCTTCACGACCGCAGGAGGCTTTAGTGGAGTAGTCCCAGTCTCCGTAGCCGTGGTCTCATCCGCACGTTCATGTCGCTTAGCAAGAGCGGCAGCTTCGTTACGCTCCCTCTGCGCTACAAACGGATCTGCAGAGTAGTTGTGCGCCTTCCCAGCCCTTACGTCTAATCGTCTAGTGTCCTCCATCTTGCGCCACAGGCTTTTGTGCTCCCCTGGAAGCACCATCTGCAGATTCTTGTGAGATGCTATTCGGTGGAGAGCATATGTTGCCGCAAAATGCCGCGCTTCTAGAGCAGTTGGCTGCGGGCCGACAAGACTATCTGGTGGGGTAAATCTGATTGTTTCTATTTGAGACGACTTCGGGTTCCGTTGACCGAGGACCGCGGTCGCAGTAAATCCTCCGGGAGTGTGCCTCTATATTGTGTGATTAGGATATTCTTGGTAATTAAAGTCCTAAATTCAAGAATACCATGTCGTATGTAACTTTCTCCCAGCCAAGTTTGTTACAATGCTCATGCAATAACGTCGCAGGCAATTTTCCGGTCCAAGACGACGAGGCAGCAACAACGGCCTTTGCTGACGGGGCAGCCTTTTGCAAGGGCAACTGACCATTTCCGGCATCTGCTTTCGACGTCGTCTTCGACTTCGCACCATTGCCCGCATTACCGGAAGATATAATTCCTCGAGGCTTTCGGTCACCTTTGGCCATTTCGTCTCCGCAATGTGTCGGATTGTTAGAGTTGCCACGAAAGTACTACTACGTCGCGAAAGTCGCGTGCGGCTGATAGCCTACACAATTTCAGTTTCAATGCTCCACATGTCTCTGTCTGTAAACAATTACCTTAGTGCATCCAGATTTAATCTAAACATAGCGTGTGCTTAACTAGTTGCTCTTGATCAGTCACATTATCTTTAATTGTCTGGTCTGGTATGCAAATCAGAGTCTGAATGAGCATTCGATCTTAAGGTACTGCGAAATTGCAGGTGAATTAAACTTTATAGACTGTGGGTTAGGGACTAGTTGTGCCAACCTTCGAAAGTTGATCTCATCGCTCCATGTAACTTCCACAGTAATAATTCACAATCCTGGAAGCACTACAAAGATGGATTTACACAATCCGTCAGTCTCGTCATCGTCGTCCAATGGTCATTCACCTTCTAGTATTTTATCCGTCTTGGCTCAGAAACGGCGTGATTTGGAGGAAGAGTTGTCGGCCCTAATATCAGTGCTTGAGTCTGTGAGTGGATTCGTCTCATATTAGAGATAATGAGCTTATGAGGACAAATATGTCTAGCACAACGTGGATATGAATACGCCTTTGATTACTCGCGACGGTTTCCCTAGATCGGATATTGACGTCGCACAAGGTGAGTGCAAGTGCTGACATCGCCTAGAATAGAGAATCTCACGCTTACAATCAGTGCGCATAACTCGGACAAGAATTATACGATTGAGAAATGACCTGAAGGCTGTCATGTCAAGAATTGAAACGGCATTATATGAGCACCATGCAAGTTTGAAAGCAAAGGGATCAGAGTCAGCAAACGGCACTACTGGCTCCAGTGGCAGCAAACCCGAGCCAAACGACATAGCATTTGCTGTCGTAAATACTGTTGTTCAGCACAGCCCTGCGCATGAAGCGGTATATATTCTATGACTTCCTTATATTGCATGGCGTAAGCTAACTGTTAACCCCAGGGCCTAATCAAAGGCGACAAAATCGTTAAGTTTGGCTCCATTCACGCTGGTAATCACCAACGACTTGCTCGATTGACGACTGTTGTTCAAGAAAATGAAAATGTAAGTGCTTCCGCAGTAGGTAAGCGTTTGACTGTGTTAATATTTTACAGTTGCCTATTGAGATCACCGTGATTCGGGATATTGACGAGGCACAGGCACGGGCAGAAGTCAACCTGATCCTTACACCGAGGCAGGGATGGGGAGGAAGAGGACTGCTTGGCTGCCATATTTCGCTGCTGTAGACCCGGATGATTTCGGTTGAGTGATTGCGTTGGTAACTGTGCAGATGCGACGCATGGATCTGGATCTTGCATGTATATATTGTTATGTTTTGTGTAAAATATCTTTAGTGTAGTACAGTATTGGAGATGAGCATCTGCTTAACATTGATTATGAGAGCCTATCTGTGTTTTATTTGTCTATATGATAGCAAGTGATCCGTTCAGTAGGGGGCAAGGGTTGTACTTTCGCTGTGCATTCCCTAACCTTCTCGTGCTATATGTCTTGCCTAACAATTGTGACTTGGTCTCGAGACCAGAGTCACCACCTGTCCTCTCGACTTTGCCCTGCCCACAGTTAAATTGCTCGACCCCACGATCAAAATCCAACGTCCGTTGACTCGCATCTGCACGCCATGAGATTGATTACTTCCGCTGCATTATTGGCGCTTTTCGGCTTTGCTGCTGTTGCTTCATCTCAGCCAGCAGAGATACCAGTGGAGGAAGTTTTTGAGCCTGATGAGGGTCCTGACGCTCCACCGCAGTTTCTTTTGAAGACGAAATTCCTTGAGAGTGAGAACACCTATCCTCCGATAATCTACAACACACAGTCGACCAATCTCGAGATTACCTTGCAGAATGAGGAGGACAGTGAAGCCATTGTCCAAGTCGCTGGTGGTGCTTTGTTCGAGATTGGCAACGACACGGCCATTGAAAATGTAAGTTGCACAATTTTAGCTTCACTGTGAATGCGACTTGGGCAACTGTGGCAGATCGGTGTACTACGCTAAATCAGGAGCTAGTTTGAGATGAATTCTAATTGGAGCAGATAACCGCTGTTCGTGTTGGACCACTGGCTGTTGCTCCTCATACGACCCAGACTGTTGGATACAACTTCGTACTTGATCGCGAGCCAAAGGATTACTTCCTGCGCGTTGGCCTTTTGATTGAGTATGAAGGTCAATTGGTCCAGTACCTCGGATATAACTCGACGATTACGGTTCAGGATCCACCTCTTTCATATTTTGATCCTCAGATGTATGTCGCTGTCCTCGGATATCAGTTTTTCCTTTCATGAATCTAATTATATCAATTTTGTTCTTCAGGATCTTCCTTTACATCATTCTCAGCGGTATCTTTGGCGTTGGAGGATACTTTGTCTACAATAATTATGTTAAGTCATACTTAACTCCAAAGAAGACCTCAGGCAAGAAGCGTGCGAAATCGGCGACTCCTGTTACTCCCTCGAACACGACAGCTGAGACGACCGGCACTGACACTAAAGGATACGATGAAAGCTGGATTCCGGAGCATCACTTGCGATCCAAGAGCCCCAAGCCAAAGATGACCAAGAAGACCAAAAAGAACACGAAGTAAGCCAGATTATTGGTCACTTGAAATCTCTGTTTGCGAGCTGTTTGGAAGTGGATTTTGGGTCGTGTGAGCGAGCATGAAATAAAGGGCTGTCGTAGCGGGCCAAAAAAGCAAGTTTCGTCTGTGTTATGGCGAACTATTCAAACTATTGTACATGACAAATAAAACATGAATGAGCACTTGTGTATTCTATTCATTGTTTTTGTGCTTTAGTCGATCCTGTAGCGTATATTATGATATTTGGGCGTTGATTATTCATTATTGTATAAAATATGTAGTTTTGAAAAGCAAATAATATTACCATCCAATAGAGCCTAGTACTTTTAATGATTCCATCACATGCAAACCTATAAATATGATACACCGTCAACCTATATGTACATCCAGTATTACTCGCTTTCCTCATCGTCCCCGAATAGTATGTCAATATTTGGCGAAACAACCACTTTTTTGGCTATCTGCCCTAATAATGTAGCCTTGCGCTCCTTTGCATGGTCAATCACAACAACGTCTTGCAAGAAGTCTGTATCTGCGCCTCTAGCAACCTCCATCTCGACGCCACCCCACCGAATACTAACTCTGCCAGATTTGCGAACGTACAATTGACCGACAAGTCCATCCTGACTTGTTAAAGACGATTCTACCGTGACACCGGGTTCGCCCTTTATTCCTTGTTCCAACTTTACTCCCTGCTCGGCTTTCACTCCGGCACGGGAAGACTCGAACTTCGGTAAGACAGGTGCAAACTGGAAGAAATACAACTTCCGTTCAAGGTCGTCAACTCCATCGTCACCAAAGACGCCAACAAATTCCTCGGCCTCTCGAGCAAGGACGGCCATCTCGTCGATTATCTCCTCAGCCCCTCTGCCATCGGCTTCGACGACACCGGTGTCGGTGCTATCTCGTACGGGAAAATAGCGACTGATGTCGCTTCCATCGGCACCTCCGATCTTCGCAACCTTAGCAATATTGATACGCTCAACGCCTTCTCGAATCGCTTCATCGTCACTGTCTCCTTCACTGGAGCCTTTCCCACGTAGGCCTAGGTCCGCACTCGTAAGCATCAATTGACCCACTTGGTCGTTGGCTGGATGCGGGGGTCGTTTCTCAATAGAAGGACCCTTTGATGCTTTGGGATCACCAAAGGATGGATCCGCGAATGGTCCAGCTGCCGCGGATGCTACTTCAATACCGTTGCGTCTTCCTCCTCCTCCTCCGCCTCCACGGGCCGTACCTCGTCCGCGGCCTCGCCCCCTCCCACGCGCAGGTTGAGGTGTCGATGAAGATGCTACTGGAGCTGACAACGGAGTCGGCGCCGCAGCAGCATCGCGTTCTTCTTTGGGCCGGCGCGCAACAAGTTTGGGCCTGAATTTGAGACCACCAACGCCCCCTAATGATGATCCCGGCCCAGGCGCTAATCCGGGCGTGCCTGCACGAGAAATTCCAGCAGAAGATGTGGGCGGTAGCACTGACGCAGGTGCTCGCGGTCGCGATAGCGAATCGAGCCGAGATGGTGGAGTGGGAAATGCTGAGGCTGACTGAACTGGTGTGGCGGGGGCCGACGATACTACTGGAGACTTAGATTGTGAAACTCTTTTGGGCGGCATTGTTGAATATTATCGAGTTGTCATAGGTGTCGAGAGGCGACTGCGCAATCTATGTGCAATATTGTAATATGGAATCTTGAGAAAAAAAGGACCGAATTACGACACCTACAGCACGGACATGGCGCCCTAACAAGCCACAGAAAGTTCGGTGCACATTGTAGGGTATTCTGCCCTAACTCCTGTGCCGACTTAGGCCATTCGGCCAGCCGAATGCTGAATGTCGCACTACATTTGAAGGAGAGTACAAAGTACCAACGCCTCAATCTGTGTAATTCGGGGAAAGCGGTTAACACCATAACTAACACCAAATTATATAGCATCCGTGGCACAAGCCCCGCTGTGATGATAGTGACGCTCGGCTCGGCTTCATGCAATTAATTAATATTTCACATTCGACGCGATGACTGTCTTGCCAAGACTCTGGCGTTACACAGATCGGTTTGCTTGTTGCGCGCTCGCCGACGCGTCCGTCGCAGCGTTTCCGCGACGCGTCAACACGCGTCCCTCACTCATCCACAATTCGCGAAACACTAAACGACCACAGTGGCCCAGCTGATATGGAATCCTGGAGACAGCGCTTTTTCAAATCCTCTAGAGGGTTTGCCAATAGTGAGTGGTTGTTCGCGTCATTGCGGATCAGGAATCCGACACTGCCGGCTGCAAGACGTCTCTGTACTCTAATTCAGTGTAACACGATCGCGCTCGGACGTGGATTCGCGCCGTAGACATAATATTAATTAATTAATTAATTAATCCGAATGCTGACGGCGCTTGCCAAGACTCTGGAGTCGGCCAGATCGGATGGTCGTGGGCGCAGGTTCTGTGCTTCTCGTCTGGTTGTAAATACGGCCATCTTTCCCGCTGCTGCTGCCCCCTTCGTCGTCGCTGCGCTCAGGCACGGATGCTGCCGATGACAGTGATCCTCTTGGTATCAGCTCTACCACGGTACTGTCGGCTAATTAGGTATTCGCTGTCATGTATATTTTGAACAAAATATCCGGTAGATGGACAAATATCACGGCATACGCACCGTTCACTCGCAATATAGTACGGTCGCGCCTGTGATACGAGCATTTACAATAGGGACTATGTATGACGGACGATTTTGTATTTTGACTAGTTTGTGTCGGGCGCGGCGTGTGTTTGGAGGTATATTCATATTTAGCATCATTCACTGTAAAAACATTTTTGATAGAACCACTGGACATGTCATTAAAGACTCCGAGCCGCACATAAGGGAGCTTTCTTGTAACCCCTAAAAGCAACCTGGAAAGCAGTGTGACAAGTGAGCAGATAGTAATGAAATTGTAATCAGTCGTCGTATGCAATTTGATGTTACCACCAAAGAATTAAATCAGTCGCGCTTCAGCGTTTCCGCACTCGTGTGCATCATCTTACTCTCGCGACCTCCACATGTATTCGTTTTCAAGACATGCGTTATCCCGGAATAAATTTACTAATTTAGACGGTCAATGGAACAATTTATAGTTATACGTTCACTGTTTGCTCGGAGAATACCGCGAGTGTGGAGCTTTAAATCTTTACGGACCGTCACACTGCGGAGTTATAGTGACATTGCATCAGATTAAATAAATTATATTTCAAAACCCACTTCACTTCAATTTAATGAGTTGCGACACAAAGGACAAGTGTTTTCTGGCACATGGAATATGCCTCCAAAATGCTATCTAAGCGTCCAAAAATGCGATGACTTGCTTCGAGAAAATATCTGCATACTCGTTCAAAAATCCATGGTCGAGTCGGGAAAGAGGTGCAAATGAGCTTCCGCGTTCACCATCTTCTTCCACAAAACCCAACTATTCACGGTAGGAATCAGTAGATCGTTACTGCCGTTCGCAATGAAGACCGGTATCTTAATTTGGTCTAATTTTGTGCATTAATTGTTTGTGTAAGCATACAGTTATCGGTCACATATTATTTTAGGCAAATTAGGCACTTACAAACTCATCCAAGATAAGCCAGGGCGCTTCATTCAAGGTATAATACCCTTACTTGTTGTCAATGCTATATGCTTCCCTAGTTAAACCCTCTATAAAAGTAAACAAAATCAATAATTGGAGAATCAAGCAAAAGATTCACACAAGTTTGCGTAGAAGTTTCAGTGACAATGAGGGCACATACCTCACGCCGTGGAACAATGTTGGCTCTTGACATCGTACGTGAGACGCTCTGTCGGTCAAAATCCAAATGTCCAACAGATAAACAGAGCTAGTCTGCGTCCAAACTAATGAAACTATTCTCGCACTTTTCCCTCGCCTTGATATATTTTCGGCCCTCCAATCATCACACATTTCCATATTAGCATAACTACGTCATGTACGCCGTTTACGCAGGGTACGATCCCCAATCAGCTACCGGCATCCGAGCCTCACGAAGCGTGGCGCCGATCGCGACTCCGTCTGTCAATGATCACGCCGAATCCAGCCAAAGGAAATGAGACAAAGCCCGTAGGAAATGCCACGGGGGGCTACAGTCAAGAGAAAGGCGGTGAATGAGTCAATTGATGATAACACGGTCCCCGGTAGTCATTCGGTCAGGGACCAAGCAGAAGAGCACAGCAAACGAGTTAAATTGGACAACGAGACCGAAGCCCCTGTGTTGGCTGAGATAACAAAAACGATGACAGCTACAGACTCGGAGGTTCTTTCTAATTACAACAAGGCATTCACGCTTCTGAAAGAAAATACGCCAGAGCAGCGATTAGATGTACAACTGCCGTATGAAACGTTTCTGCAACTGGACCAGGCATTTTCTGAACTAAAATCGGCGGAAGGCATTTCCGAGGATCAGAGGTACGTTCGGTTACCACTGTTGTCAGAAAATAACTAACATTATTCAATATTATAGGTACCCCTCTTTGGGATACAATAGCGTCACTCAGACAGCTACTGTTGTGACTTGCCCCAGTAATGTCCATGAAGGAGCGACGGGCTGGATCGAATACAAAATCTTTAAATACATTGACGACTATCTCTCTACGCGCAGTCCGCATACTCTGAGTCATATTCGCGAGTGTAGATCTACCACTCAGTCTATCGGTGGTGAGTACATCGGGAGCAGGAAAGAGCCAGACGGAGGATTCATCTATAAGGCTAGGTCAAGTACAAATAAACTGATGATTGCCATTGAAGTTGGGACAAGTGAGACCTATGACAAGCTTCTTGACGACAAGGATATGTGGATCAATGGCAACGGCGTCAATGTGGTCATATTGGTGTGGCTTGAAGAATTGCCACCGTTCAGAAATCCTAATACGCGATATACGAATATCGCGGGATTGGCTCGCAGAGAAGGATGCAATAGCACAGAGCATTGGTGAAACCGTCGAAACGAATATCACACTAGGCTACTACGGTCCACTTGAGTACAGGGATCACACGTGGATTGGTGAGCTGAACAAAGCTTTCATTGAAGTCTGGCGACAAGATTCACACAAGACATTTGTAAGTAACATCATCCGATTGATTCTGTAGAGATTAAGTCCGCTCACATACAGGCTGGATTTAGGACCTGATTCAAGATGGATTCGCACTCGCCCCTGAAGATCTCCCTAGCACACTTAACCTTAGAATAAGCGATTTCTATCCAAATGATGCGTGGCAAGCTGCCAATATCGAGGATAATGATATTCCGTTTGACAGTGCTGAATTTCTATCCTCCGTAATTGATAGCATGGAAACAGCTCCACAACTTAGGTTCGGGCTTTACCTCCGCGAGAAATTGCGGTTACGTTAAGAGGTTTAAGATCACCCTGGCACGCTTAACCTTAAAATAATAAGCGATTCTGTCCGCATGATGCACCCTGACCCTGACCCTGACCCTAATATCCTGGCCAATTTTTCCTTATCCATATATCCGTATCCATCATCTTGAAACTCTATTTCGCCTTCGACTGATACTAGACGCGATTTGGGTTGCGAGCGCTGAGTTTTGGGAAAACGCTGGGTCGCGCCGTCCTGGCAATTTTGGATATGCACCCCGAGAAGATTGTGGCTTGTTGCACTCAAGTGATCCAACATGGCGGACGTTAAACAAAGCTCACTCTCGAAGAAGCGGAAGCGGAATAACAGCGACTACAAAGAAATTGGACGTGGAGACGGGGCTACCCATTTAATAACAAAGTCAGACAGTGGGGCATCTTCGGCTCAAGCACCGGCGTCAATTGAATCGTCTGAGAAATCCGTTTTTAAGAGGCAGGAAAGACGTTCAAAAAGGAAAACGAAATCGCCAGTTCCCGTACCTGAGGAGCAATTGACTGGCGTTAGAACATATCTGACATCATATGCGACAGAGCGATCTGCGTGGAAATTTTCCAAGCAGAAACAAAATTGGCTCCTTCGACACTTCTATGATACGCAGCGGATTCCAGCAGAATGGGAAACAGAGTTGATGGTATATCTTTCAGGTCTTCCAGAAGGAGCCGCGCGAGAGAGGGTTATAGAAGAGGCCAAAAAGATAGTGTCACCAATGGTTGAAAAATATAAGACGGATAATTCCATATCTAGACGCGCAAAACAAGTACTAGAAGTGGTTGGAGCGAAAATGGTCACAAATGAGCGCAATTCGTCGGATAATGCCTCAGATACTTCATCGCAGAGTGATTCCGATGTTGAGTCGATTACTTCTCATGCCAGTGAATCGTCATCAGGATCATCGACATCCTCTGACTCGTCGGATTCGTCTACGTCGGGTTCATCAACATCTTCGACGACTTCATAGTCATTTTCCTAGTCCGCTTCGGCAGCATGGTTGTCATCAGGTCGTCCAGTTCCTTGGCTTCTCTCTCGCCACGCCCATGGTGATGTCGCTAATCAAGGTATGATCGTAATTGCTGTCAGCCCAAGTGGCTCTCGCATTGTCGGGAAGTTCACTTGCATTACACAGATATATTTCGGGAATGTATATAAATATGACAGTTTGTCAGCATGTACATTTTGAAGGCTACTTTTGGCAAACTCCTGGGAGCCCAGCTTAGTAGTATGCATAGTTGAGTGTAGACGCGTAATACGCAACGCGTCGTGCCTGAAAATACTTAAAACGTGCCTGAAGATACCTTGACGTGACAGCTCAGCCGCCCATGCTTCCCAGAATTTTAATGGTACATGCGCCGCTGCTGCGCCAGGTCAAACAGGTTCTGCTCTGAGTGCTTGTATATTGACCGCAGGCACTTTGGAATGAATGAAATAGGATTCAAATAGAGTCTGCTGCCGCGTCTATCACTTATACGAGTGCATTCAGTGAATTGAAGATGAACGTCAGATTTCAGAATATCCAAGTATGTAACTACGATACCTTAATGGAGCCATTTTCGACGATTTCTGACATGCTATGCTCGTCCTTATAGGTACAAGAATTTGTCGAGCGGTTTAAGGTAATTTGGTGAAGATTCTGTATTATTTAAATGTCTCTGATGTATGAGATAGACCGACTCCACTATGCTGCGCAGCAGGATGGGCAATATTCGACCCGTCAGCGAGTTTTTCGACTTCAAACGGGTCTCGAAGCCCAAGAACATGAATGAAGTCCAGAAACGGGTTACATACAATCTCTCCTATTTCTCGGCTAATTACTTGATTGTCTTTGCTATGCTATCAGTATATAGCTTGCTTACGAATATGTTGTTGCTCTTTGTCTTGGTATGTGTTGGTTCCTGGACAGGAGCTGATAATGCGAATAATCACTCATCCTCGTAGGTCTTCGTGTCTGCTAGCTTGTATGGAATTAACTACTTGCAAGGAGCAGACTTAAATTTAGGTATGGTTTAGCCTCATTCTGGAGCATGACGGTAGTGAGCATCAGTTGACATATGCCAGGGTTTGTCCGCCTTACTACCTCTCAGCTCTATGTCGGTCTTCTGGTTATAGCCCTGCCATTAGGCTTCCTTGCGTCTCCGTTCTCAACGATCTTGTGGCTTCTCGGAGCCGCTTGTGTTACGATAATTGGGCACGCCGCCATCATGGATAAGCCGATAGAAAGTGCTTTTTCCGAGTCAGCCGTCTAGACCGGGGAGCAGGGATGACTGTGGAGGCTGGGTCTAGACGGGTGAATGAGTATGGAGTGGAGGAAAATCAGAAGAGGAGATTTGGGTGGTTCGACAGAAGAAGGAAGGATCGGAAGGTTAGCGGTGAGAAGGTGGAGGTTGGAAGGAGACAACAGTCGACAGCATTCTATATTGCAAGAGAAAATGATAGTCGAGGAGCGGTTCCTACGACTGTGACAAATGTGGTGCGAGGAGGACAGAACCAACCACGTCCGAGTATCCTCTACGATGATCAAGAAATGAGATATGTCGTTGCCCCTCAGCAAGCTGTCGCACAGCCATTGAGTGTTCCAAGAACACGGCCTCGGCAACACGAGGGCTCTATGGCACTCAGACGACGAACTAGTGACGATTTTGCGTATGTTGACGAAGATCGTACTGCAGGAAGAAGGGTTCGAGTGGCCAGCGATAGTTCACATCAGCGGTCAGGCTACGAATCTGGACTAAGGCTGGGCAACCGTAGACCTGGACCACAGTGGCATCTTGAAGAACTTTCCGCCTCTGCATTTGTGCAACTGCCAGGATCGTTCGCACCAGCACAAGGTCGACGAGTCGTGAGCTTTCCCGGATCTGCGGAGATGTCATCGCATGGTTACCACTTTCAGCCCTCTGGATCTTAGAATTGCAATAGTGGACCTAGGTTGTGGTAATAGCCCTCAATCTCGTCGTCGACGTTCAATGGATTATAGCGGAAATCCTTTGGTTTGCCACTAATCACTTTCTCATACGTGTTGCTGCGTCAGCGTCACTGTCCGCACAATTTTATTCGTTGTAGATATGTTTATGATGACTTCGGTTTGGTGCGGTCGGTTTGCATCTGTATCGAGCGCTCCTTAGAACACGAGTGAATGGTTTATAAACTTCTCGTAGACATGTTATGCTATTTAATGTTCTGTTCAATTTAATAGATGTTCCCGCTTCATATGTCAACTAGCTATCTTATATGATTGTTTGTTGTCATAGCAATCCATTTGTAATTACAGTCAATTGCTCTAACCCTTAATACCTACATGTAACAATACTGATACGTAAACAAACCACAAATCAACAAGCTATTTCAAAAAACCGCTTGCTGACTTAGTGATGGAACAAGCGGACGTGGTTCTCGACGTAGACGATATTCTTAGAGTCCGCCGCGGCGTACACAGCCTCGTCCTGGACGGAACCACTTGGAGCCGCAATATACTTGACTCCGCTTCGGGCAGCTCGGTAGACATTGTCGGCAAAAGGGAAAAATGCGTCGGAGGACAATGCAACACCATCTAGCTTGGAAAGCCATTCCTTCCGCTCCGCAGCAGTCAATGGCGTAGGAACTTCAGCAAACTTAGACTCATATTCTGATTTCTCTGGGTCCTCATCAGGTATCTGGTTGCTTACGAACAAATCGATAGCATTACTCTTGTCGGGTCTCTTGACACCCTTAGCCCACTTGAATCCCAAGACGCGTGGGTGCTGGCGCAGCCACCAGTTGTCGGCCTTCTCGCCAGCGAGTCGGGTGCAATGGATTCGCGATTGCTGGCCGGCGCCGAGACCAATAAGCATACCGTTCTTAGCATAGGCAACAGAATTAGACTGAGTATACTTGAGAGCGATAGTAGCCACAACCAAGTCAGTAATAGCACTGTCGGGAAGATCCTTATTCTTAGAAACAATGTCCTTGAAGGATCCAGAATTTATGAAGACGTCGTTCCGCTTTTGTGACAAACTAACGCCGTACACTTGGCGGGTCTCAACGAGATCCGGAGTGTACGCAGGATCGATCTGAAGAATGGTGTACTTTCCACCCTTCTTCTTCTTGAGAATCTCGAGCGCTTCGGCACAGTACGCAGGAGCAATAACACCATCGGAAACTTCTCGCGAGATGATTTTGGCCGTCGTCACGTCGACGGTGTCGGACAACGCAATCCAGTCACCGAAGCTGCTCATTCTGTCAGCCCCACGAGCACGCGCATACGCAATGGCAAGAGGCGTGAGATCCTCGTCAGCGATGTCATCGACAAAGTAGATCTTCTTCTCGACATCAGACAATGGGACAGCGACAGCAGCACCGGCGGGCGAGACATGCTTGAAACTGGCAGCGGCCGGGAGGCTCAATGAAATGGAAAGCTCCTTAACAAGAGGCCAAGAGTTCAGAGCATCAAGCAGGTTAATGTAGCCTGGAGCTCCACCTAGCACCTTGAAAGGGAGTTCGCCGTGCCTGACATAGGCCTGTGCCGGTTTCTGGTGGGGGTTAGCACCATAACGGAGAGTCAGTTGAGATTTGGACTCGGCATATTTCTTGCGGAAAAAGTCCGAGATTGCCGCATCGTACTCGGCCGTGTGTTCAAATGCCTAAACTTCCAGATCAGTACCGAATCTCCTGCTTACATCCCACCGCGAAGGTACTGACTTTCAGTGCATAGCTATTTCGCGCCTCAGAAGTGATTTCGCCCTTGTCAAGCTGCTCCAAAAAGCCCGGATAGTCCGACGGATCAGACAGGATCGTTACGCGAACGTGATTCTTGGCTGCAGCTCGGAGAAGCGTGACCCCTCCTATGTCAATCTCTTCAACTGCCTCCTCAATGGTAACATTGACTTTCGCAATGGTCTCTTTGAAGGGATACAGGTTGCAAACGACGTAGTCGACCTTGTCGATTCCCTGCTCGGCGAGATCATGTTCGTCAGATTCGATGTCACGAGCGAGAATGCCTGGTAACACCGTTAAACCTTGACTAGATTTTAGCGTTCCATGTCGACTTACCGGCATGAATAGCAGGATGAAGAGTCTTGACACGACCAGACAGCATTTCAGGCGCATGAGTTATAGCACTGACATCTCTAATAATTATCGCCTTAGTATATTACGCCTAACCTTTATCCGAACAGAGCTTCATTAAACTCACTCCACTGGGAAACCGGCCTCGCGAACAAGCTTCGCCGTACCTCCAGACGCCAACAAACGAATATTGTGCTTGACAAGACCCTTCGCCAGGTCCAAAAGACCGGTCTTGTCATAGACAGAGAGAATTGCGGTCTTCATTGCTGGAAAGAATGGGCTGCGAAGGGAAATGGAAGAGTCCACAGATTTCCCAGATTTTCAGTTTTTTTGTCGTCCGCGTATTGTCGGCCAATATTGCGATGACGTTTGCCGTGAACTCTGATAACACGGCACGTTTATGCCTTCGACTGTCCATAAGTGTGGTGCATTTATACCACTGCTATAAGTTGATTGTCTCTGTCGAATACTCTCCTTTTTCTTTTTTTTTTTCTAACGCTAAAATCAACATTCAATCGGCACGGTAGATTTATTGTGTCGTCAAAGCATTCCTACGAGATGTACCCATCACTCGGCGCATGTCCATGACATATGTGAATATCCCATGGTTGAATGGAGAACAGATTTTATGGTGAATCTTGGGTGCAGCGGGCTTTCTGGTTTCCTTCGCGGATGCCTAAGGAGTACCCTTCGTGGACCCGGATGAGGCTCGGTGCAATGATTTGCCGAACATTCCTTTACGTTGATATTACTGTTTCTGCTGTTTCTAGCTCTGAAATGGCATTTGTTCGTTCCCGTATTTAATGGATATGAAATTAAACTTGATATATCAATGCACAGGTGGAGATGATGTCTACAAGACCATGACCGACTCCTTGGATTTCGGACATCATTTTCTAGAAGCCATATTGGCTGGCGAATGAAGATATAGCCTGTAGTTACCTTTACTTATCTTTCGCTGCCAAAGTAGACCTCGAATCCTCGGCATGCGCTGTGCAATTCTGTAATAAACCTGCGCCATTTTAAGTGGTGGCTTGTTAGCTTTGTCTGACCCTCAGTTATTGACCTGTGGCTGATGCGAGCTGTGGCTAGGGGGTTACGTGCACTGTAGATCGAGACGGCTTACCTATAGCCGCTCTACGCTGACCGACCTTTCACAAAGTTATCGGTTACATATCATCACTAACGTATCAGACCTTCGGAGTGTGATAAGATTCTCACTATGGTAAGCTTCGAACAGAGGGTTGGTTGGTGATTATAATTTAAACTGATCGCTCTTTTATGATAGACATCAATTGGTACTGGCTACGATTTGTCGAACAGCGTATTTAGTCCGGGTATGCTTACATCGCTGACGAAGTGAGAGCGTCTATGGCATTGAGCCATGTATCTAACTTTCTCTCGACAGATGGACGGAACTTTCAAGTTGAATATGCTAGCAAGGCGGTTGAGGCCGATGGCACTGCGATCGGAATAAAATGCAAGGACGGCGTTGTTTTGGCAGTCGAGAAGATCGTGTCATCCAAACTACTAGTTCCCAGTGCCAATAAGAAGATCCAGACAGTTGACAAGCATATTGGTGTTGTACGTTGATTTATGATAGTTCGCCAGGCATCGGATGGTGCCTCGATATATTAATAGTTGCTAATTATCATGCATCATCCAGGCATATTCAGGTTTGACTGCTGATGGCCGTCATTTCGTCAGCCAGGGTCGGTCTGACGCGTACTCCTGGAGGGGTTTATATAAGGGTCCTATCAGTGTTACTTCCCTTACCGACCGTCTTGCGGGTTACGTTCAGGCATATACTTTGTACAGTTCCGTTCGACCTTTCGGTATCTCCGCCATCATTGGTGGTGTTGATGCATCTGGTCCTCATCTTTACACAATTGAGCCCTCTGGCGCATACTGGGTATGTGGTATTTAAGACTCGTCAAGGAAGTGTTATCAAGGATGCAATTATTAATTGTCATAGGGATACTTAGGTGCGGCGACCGGGAAAGGCCGGCAAGCGGCGAAGTCAGAACTAGAGAAATTAGATCTCCCAAACATCTCTGCTAAAGATGCTGTCAAGGCTGCAGCTAGAATAATTTATGCGGCACACGATGACTCTAAGGACAAAGATTTCGAGCTAGAAATATCATGGGTCAGTACATCGGAGACCGGTGGATTGCACGAGTTTGTTCCCAAGGAGTTACTGGAAGAAGCTGAGCGTCTAGCGAAGGAGGAAGACGAAGACGAAGAGATGGAAGAGGACTAGAGATTTGCAATCTTGTATCATAACAATTTACCCTACATAATATATCATTCAGCATATTTCCGTGATTCCGTGAACTTTTAATCTTGCAATTACGGCCACGATTACTTCGTACAGAGATGTAAGACGACGCACGTAAAGATCGCTCGAGAAATCAATTTTCACTTGTCGAACTAATTAATTTACGTTCAGCTATGGATACATGATATGTCTCGTACTCGAAGCTTCATTTTCAACAAAAAGGCCACTTTTGAACTAACATGACGCAGAAACCCAATTTCATCATACACCCCCGTGCAATGGTCGTACCATCTAACGGTATCTCCACAAGCTGAGAGTGTTGTGTTTCTTCCAGGTGTGTCTTCTGCCGGACTTGGTCTTCGTGTAGCCGTGACCTTTCTTGATACCTCTTGAGGCCTTTCCAGCCGAAGTCAGACCACGAGACTCGCGGTGTTTATGGACAGGAGCAACGATCCAGTTGTACTTGGCGTTGTTGCGAATGGCTTTATGTTGGGGATCGAGGAGGATAACTTCAAAGTACTTGTAGCTGGAGTCCTGGTTAATCCAGTAGGAGTTCAAGACACGAAGATTGGGGCAGCGGCGGCCAATACGCTCTTCGGCAGTTGTGCGAAGAGATCGCTGGTACTTGAGCTGGTTAACACCCATGTTGGTGGGCTTACCTATACCAATTGTTAAACTCCGTTCCGCTAAAGTTGTACAGAGCATGCATACCATAAGTGGCACCCTTAGAAACAGGTTTCTTGCGGCCACCACGTCTGACGCGGATTCTGTAGATGACGAAACCCTGCTTCGCCTTGTATCCAAGGCGACGAGCTTTGTCGGGGCGAGAAGGGCGAGAGGCACGGTGGATGACATTCAGTTGACGGTACTCCCAGCAGCGGACTCGGAGAAGGAAGCGAAGAACATCAGACTGCTTCTTGCGTTGTAGCTATAACAATATGTGTGAGCGATATCTACACATTGCATAACAATTATGGACATTTTCCATTCAAGATCAAAGTTGTATTACCTCTTCGAGATACTTGTAGGCACCCACTGTAAAACCGTTAGAATACGACCTCGCTATCCAGTATAATATTATATAGCTCAACAAGCAATACTACTTACTTGTTATTTACTTAGCCGAACGGTGATGCGTTGCTGATCGTGTTGTTGAATGTTACTTGGGATGACTCGAGACCGCAAGACCGTCTAAAGTCCTTAGATCCCAAACAGGTAAGTTCGAGACTGTGTGGTGCCGCCCTCAGCAGTATGTTCTGCTCAGTAAACCCTACCCTGAAAGTGCTGTGACTGCTTTCCTACCGTAGGGCTCGGTCCCAAAACGTGCGGTTCGACTCAAGGGGCTCGTACCATTAATTCTCGAATTCGCAACGGCAGCCAAAAGCAAGACGATTCCCTGCTATAAATATTTACGATAACTAACTTAAAGAGAAAATGTATGTCCAGAGGCAGACAGCCTTACGCTTCCTCTAGGCTTACAGGGCTGTGGCGGATGCGGATATCCGCCAAATTTTCCCATATCCGCATCCGCCATTTGCCTTTTTGAAATTGAGATATGTATCCCCCTTTGTGTCCGCCATCCGCCTTCAATGCAAAATTCATCAATATTATATAAGTTATCTTAATATCTAATTTCTTTAAAAATTTCGCAAAGTTCACTAACATGATATTTGAATTTCCTAAATGGACTCGCTTGTAGCGGACCCAACTTATTTGGTCCGTCATCCCGGCCGCTACATGTGAGCACGTACGCCAGTGCTAGAATAACTATAACTAGTCGCCCTATTTCATTAACATGTTCGTCATCTACCTTTCAGACCATAGGTTGACTTATTTGATATTGCGCTTCTTTGTATACGCGATTGTATGATGAGGATGTTAGATTTTGACCTTTTTTAAATTTAATTAGAGAATATGCGAATTATCCGCCATATCTGCCATATCCGCCAAATCCGCCAAATCCGCCAATCCGCCAATCCGCCTATCTGCCTACAGCCCTGCGGCTAGGGCTTATGTTGACAATAGCCAACTCTTTGACATATATTCGATTATGTATAACATTCCTAACCCCACCCTTTATTTGTTTGTAAGCCAGTGTATTTTACAAATGCTGTCACCTTTACTTCAACAGTAATCTACAGTCCGTCTACCCCTGAACTCGGGTAAACTTTTTCCGGCCACACCCGGACAACAGTTTCCGCTCAGCTCCTATGAGTGACTGATTTTTGAACTCCTAACGTTCACCATTTGTCAAGAAGCTCCTTCACATCAATTGTGACCCTAGCCCAATTCGTCCATTTTCAATAATAGAGGTAAAACTCTATCTTTTTCTGTACTTTTCCATGCGCGTGATAGTGAGTGACAAAGAACCTCACCAAATCGACTCAGTTACCGACAGGAGTTCTTCCGTCGAGGACACTGATCTGGGGGCGAGCAGAGTTCAAACCGGTGAAGACAGGATTTGGAAATTGGTAACTTTGGGTATGATATTCAAAGCTGCCGCATATATTATAATTATAACCTACTTTCTCCCAAGGGTGATGTCAGGTCAATTGAGACATATACTGTGTCAGATGGAAATTCGGGAGATGGTATGATGACCGGTACAGGCGTATTCATATACAATGGTAGATGGAATATGTATTCAGGCAATCACAGCGCATCGACATGAGTACTCAAGAGCTCACGAGTAAGGAACGAAACAGACAGACCCACAACTGGGATAGGTGTAGAAGAAAGAGCGTTGACATAGTACCAGTGGTGGGGACTGATGAGCACAGCAGCAAAAGATTCTGCAACGGCGACTGGGATTGGCAATAGCCAACTGTTACGACCTGATGAGAAGTGTGGGTTGTTCACTGGGATGTATATTCGGCGTGATGACAGCTGTATTCCCAGTAGCAGGCGCAGCTAGTTCCGTGGCGGCAGCTATAGTAGCTTATGGTTATGTAGCAGTAGCACCAGCGGGAAAACTTGATAGAAAGAGATGGTCGGTGTTATAAAATACTATGCATTCCACATGACCATGTGGCCAAATAGATAGGGGTCGACTTTGAACCTTACTATCACAGGTGCGATCAAGTTTTTTTGTTTGTAAGTCAGTGTATTTACAAGCTAAGCTATTTATCTCGCATGTACTGAGCGAAAAAATGGGACAAAAAGGAACAAAATAAGTAAATAGTTAGTTAACTTAGGCAAAAAGTAAAAAAATTAGAATATAAATGTATAGGGTTAGGTTAGGTTGGGTTGAAAAGGCAGTGTATTTTACAAACTATTTACAGGCATGTACTGGCGAAAAACAAAGGAACAAAAGGAAAACGAAACGGATAAATATACAAAAAAGGAAACCGAACAAAGAAAGGAAAAAAAGGAAAATGGAAACCAAAGGCGACAACACCAGCGGCCGGCCAGGGCCCGTAGGCAAGGACACCAACCAGCCAGCCCGTCAGCAGAGAGGACCATCCACGTCCGGAGCGAGGACGGACAGTAAAGATAGAGATAGGGGCAACCGACCGGGGGAGCAAACCGTGCAAGTTAGCGCGAATGATGCAGGAGCGAAGGCGTAACTGGGTCATCAAACCAGAGAGAGACCTCAACGCAGGTGGACCCTTGGGGGACAAAGCCAGAGGATCCACGACGCTGTCCACTCAGGCTCGGCAAAGAAGAAGCGCGGTACTGTATACGTCACGCAAATCTGGCGCGAAGTGGGTTGGCACGTCAATATCGAGGCACAATTCAGGCAGCAGACTCTCAGCGACAGGGTACAGCTCTTGTAGAAAGGCTTTCAGCGAGGTCAGCTTCAGTAACGCGCCACTGTTGAGCCGGAGGGCCGTAAAATCGTCGGTGGCCCAGGTGATTGAGGGCAGCTGGTGATTGGCGCCGAACGAGTTACAGGCACCATGAACTTGCACACAGTATGAAAACGCGGTTGGCTGGTGCGGCGAGAGGTATTGTGCAATCTCACCATCGATCGCGTCCCTATTAGTAGTCGAGTTAGACAAAATACAACCCACACGCGTCTCGCATACTCATCCTCCTGCTCGTCCTCGGTCATGACCCGCATGACCCTATACAGCAGCACGCTTCTGAGAACGTATCGATAGCAGAACGGGAAGGGTGACCCAGCCGACAACCAGTGAAGCCAACTGAGGAAAAAACAAAGCGACTCTTGTGTGACCACCACTCTCAGTATTGGCGCCCGCTCGATCACTATGATCGACATGGCGCCATCGCCAGGTCTCCCCCGTCGTTGAGCTCAAATTCATCGGCGTTTCTTCCAATCCCGCCCATGGCTACGACCACGTAGCCTCGGATTTGCAACCTTTTGGCACCATTCTTCAAGCGGAATTTCCTCGGATCGGCACCAGTGCCATGCATGAGGATGCTCTGGAAATCACCTTGGCGTTGAACGAGAAGCGCACCATCCCACCCCGCACTCTTCCACTGGTCAGCCCAGCACCTCATTCCTTCAAGTTTTCGTTGGTTGTTCGAATCCGCTACGTCTCCTCGACGTGGTGCATTTACTGTCGCCAAACAGACCACCGTCGTGATGATTGCACGGCTGTTAAGAACCAGTGATTTTTTTCCATACAGGAGCTAACGCCGCCCCAGCGTTGCTCCCGGATCAGTGGTTTGTGGATCTTCTCCTCTCGGCCCGGGCGGCAAAACCGCATTTAACAGGAATTTTCGAGTTAAATGATATGAGCTTGTTTGTTGGAATTTTTTTTATTGTTTGAAAAGCCAGTGTATTATACAAGCTATTTACATGCAAGGAGCGAACGGAAAACGAAACGGATAAATATATATATAAAAATAGAAAGTAAAGGGTTAGGGTTGGAACATTACTCCTTGGGTGTAAAATCCTTATGCGAGTGTAGCTCCTTGATGCCTCGGTGGCTTAGTTGGTTAAAGCGTGAGTCTCATAATCTCAAGGTCGTGGGTTCGACTCCCTCCTGAGGCATGGCATGAGTTGAGAAATTCATGTTTGTTTTTTATTTGGTTCCGTTTCCAAATTAGGTGATCGTTTAATTGACAATCACATGTTTTAAGTTACTACAACAATATTAAGACCAATCCTATGAACGAATGTTGTAGAAATATACTTTTTAGAAAGTACCGCGCCGAACCAATGCAAAATTTTTCGAGAGGATTGGTTTGTTACAATAAAATGGTTCGAAGTTGGCAATATATGGACCCATTACCCCATATCCTACGATACAGTTAAACTCTCTCCAAATGAAGCTGCGATGTAACTGTCCCCATACTGCCGTGCCCAAGTTGAATACGAATAGTTACAAAGAATGCAAATATTAATTAATTGACGTCTTCTGTGATAGTTGCTTGCACGGATTCGGACGGGGAGCTTTCTTGGGCTGCTTCCCGACCGTCCACTCTGGATTTCACAGGATCAATGACATCCTTGTCTTCAATCTTTTCAGGTTCAGCTTCGTCGACCGATAAGTCTTCCCACGACTCTGCAACCTGTTCAGGTTCCTTCTTCGACTTCGCTTTCACAGCACGCGCTGGGGAAGTTGATGCCGAGTCATCGGCTAATGCCGCAACTGAATTCAACGACGCAAATCTACCTACGTTCACTAAACTGGTCATCGAAGCCGACGGAGTTGGCACAGAGCTACTGGTCTGCGATGCGCTCTTCTCGCGATAGGCAATAACGTTATCCCTCGTAACCCAACACAGCTCCACAACCTCCGCAAGACGCTCGTGCAACACAACAAATTTGCGCACAATTGGTTTCAGCATTGCCAACTCGGCTTCAACCTCCTCGACGCCTAACGACGACGACTTTGGCTGCAAGAGAACGTCTTCGTCCGCGATCCAGTGTACTGAGAAACGCAGCTGCGAAGACGCGACAATGACTGGCTCGATCTTCCGCTCCAGCTCGACACGTGTCAGTCCAATTTGGACAGACTCGAGTAGGATAGCGTTATACGCCTGCTTTGGCGTCTTCCTAAGCTGAGCGGGAAGTGTACCGCTGGCCGGAAGTGCTCCTTCTTGGGCCTTCGTCTTCAAATAGATAGCGTGCGACTGTGCTAAATTTCGCTGGGGTAACGCGGTTTTTGAAGTTCGGTGTAGCAGCACACTCCTGTGAGGTTCCGGATCTTGAGATTCGCTTTCGAGATTATATGCCTCCGCAAGCGTATGAATAAATTGTCGCTGAGTACGCTTCATTGGCGGGAATGCCAGAGACCGCTTCGGCGGCGTCCCGACAACAAACGAGTCAATGATCTTCTCAATACTTTCACACCACTGTTTATTCGTGCCGTAGAGACGGAGGGAGAGTTCTGTATGGATTAGCGATGAGTCCGTGCGAGCTTCTGTATTGATGTTAAGAGCTTCTGCGAGTCGATTATTTCGAGCGATAATTGCACATTGGTCGTTACTATAAAGTGTGTTAAAAGATGGCTTCCAGCTAGCGTTGTCGACATCCAAATCACTTACCATTTCAGCTCCCGTTTTGGGCTCTTGCTGGTCTTCGTCGCATTGCATTTAACCGTCGTCGTCAAATTACCACACGGACAACTGATCTTAATCAGTGCAGTGCAAGGAATAGCTTCCTCGCACTGGAATGGAGAATGACATGGCGCCTCGTCAGGATGGCCGCAAGATTTGATCTTGTTGCATGGCTGACTGCAAGGGTTTTCGCACTGACCTTCGCAATGACAGACCTTTTTGCAGCGGTGGGAACCACAGGCTACTAGCTTGTTGCAGATAGTACCGCATGAGACTTGCTGACGACTGCATGGCTGGTTTTTCAGGACATTTTTGCCGCACATACACGGTCGTTCGACAAAGTAGGGGCTAACATAAACTATAAGTTTGACAGATTACACCACAGATATCGGGGAAATGACATACCATTTCGGACACTCCTCATCATCTAAATGGCAATTATGCCCAACGATAGGATGACCACAAGATGTTGGCCTATTGCAGGGATAAGAGCACTTCGGCGGGGGCGTACCACATGGAATCGGAGGCATCATCCTTGTTCTCCCACAGTGGCAAGTCAATTCATCAAAGCTGGCTTCCAGACATGTCGGACACGGTCCACGATGACAAGTCGCTTGGCAATGATGACTCCCACATTTCAAAAGCCGGTTGCACGTTTGCAGGCAGATATGCTGCGGCTCGATATAATCCTCGAGATTTTGATAGATATTGTTGTCTTTACGGCGTTGTTTCATTGCGCGTTCTTGTCCTGCTCGTTCGGCTGGGCAGCAGGTAGTCCCGCACTCGTGACGTTGGCAGTTCAGTTGGATGCGACAAGTCCGATTGCATCGAGGGCTCCCGACAACTAGATCGGCACTGCGTCAATTGTTAGTATACGTCCTGTAACGCCTGCAGATAACATCTAACACACCAAGACAATGTAATCTTATTGTATCCGCACCCACAAGGGACGGTGACATTTTCGAAACAAGGGCCACACATTCCAGTATGGCACACTTGCTTACACGAGTGGCCACATGGGAGCGTTTTACTGCATAAATCGTTGCATATGGGAATTGCATCTGTGCACTTTTCTCTCGGATGTCCCAGGATATCTTGAACAGTGTGTTTGGTACACGGACATGTCAGAATGACATCCGGGCTCAGAGGGCAATGAGCTGCCTTTAAATCTTGAGGATGGCAGCCTTTTTGACACTGGTGTTCTCCGCAGTCAAAGTACCTATTGTATCTATTAGTAAAACAGACATTTCAGTAAACAGTTAATGCAGCAACCTACCGACCACAAATATTATCGCAATTGTAGATTCCAGTCCACCACGCCTCATCACCATCCTCGTCGATAAACACGCTTCGCTTGGGAGGCAATGACTGATAGCATTTGACATCCTTATCCTCCTTACCACAGTAGCAACTACTATGAATAGGAGCCTGGCATGGTCCACAAAGTCCCGTATGGCAAGGCCGGGGACAAGTATGTACTCCACATGCCATCATCTCGCCACACTCGACGCCGCAGCTCCAACCGTCATACTTCGTCTCCACACATTGTCGTTGTGACGACGACTTGCCGCAGAAACAGTCAATCTGAGGGCCCAGTGCCTGACATTTGGGATGTGGTCCAGGGTGGCAAGGCACTTGGCATCCATGTGGGCAATTTGGATACTCCGCTGCACAGGTCTGCCCACAGCTATGCGGCGGGAACAGTGGTGACTGATCAGGATTCTCAACTTTTCCGCACCAGCAGCGATACCGTTGCGGTATACTCTCGCGAGATGTCTGGCATCCTGGACATCGCCACTGCTGACTCTCGAACGGCTGGGTCGGGTTGTTTTCGGCTCCAGTGGTCTTGAGCTGCTTTGCCCACTTTTGAATGCAGTTGACATGGAAAACGCGATAGCACGTGTCGCAGGTCCAGATCCGTGATTTTCGAGTAATGGAGTTGATGCAAATCATACACTCGTATGCGCCAGAGTGTATCTCCTGTAGGATACTGACCGCCAACGAGTTCGCGTTCAAATCAAGGCCGAAGAAATAATCGGCCAAATCCAAAGAAGCCGTCGGAATATTTTGTTTCGCATGCTGATCGTGATTATGGTCGTCTGCCTCTGTGGCAACAAGGCTCGGCAGCGTGAGCTGGGTTCCGAAAGTCGAAGGAATAGCCAGTTGACGAACGCCTTGTTGGCCATTCGCATTGCCATTTCTCCCTCCACGTCTTCGATTCCTACTAGACTGATCTGATGAGGTCGGCCCGCGCTGTTGCCCGCCATCAACACGGCCGCTTCCTTGCCGATTGCGACTCCGTTGTCGCGTGCGTTCCTGGACTTGCTCTTGACCACCGTCTCGGCGATCCTCAGACACAGGCGCTTGTTCATGTTCCGCAGTCACAGTCGTAGTCATGCGCATATTGCTATTGTCGTTGCCATTCTGATGCTGCTGGCCGCGGGTACCATTATTATTCCGGCGCGGTCGATTTCTAGCCCGCCCATTCGCCTTGTCGCTCGGTCCTGATTCAAGACCCCGCTGCCGAGAAGAACTCTCCTCGGTCTCCTGGACTTGCTGCTTCGTATTTCTAGACTTTCGCTGCGATCCCCTCTTCTGTGACCCGCGCAACGAAGACGAAGATCCACTCTGTCGTATAGAGTCAGGTAGTGGCGTCGCAGCGCTTTGATGAATGGTGGGCCCTTGGGTCTCAACACCTGCCATATTCCTTGATTATTCGTGAACCAAATTCTAGTCACAAATGGCTTTGCCGCCAAGGCCAAATTTTTTCAGCAGCTAACGTGTGCCAACAAAGTCGACTTCTAGGAATATATAGATTTGCGAGGAATGTCTATTTCGTCGGCAATAAGTCCTCCCCGGAGAAAGCTCATGTCGTCGGCGCCACAGTGGCGTGCTGTTGATCACGAAACCCCTACAATTGTAAGCTTTACTTAGTAAACATGAAACTGCAACGCGCCTGCGGCTCATAAGATGTGGCGCAGTCGAATACACTGTGAATGAGTAATACTTCTATTGCCGCTAGTAATTAGTCAGATTAGGGGCGACGGAGGTTTGAGTAATATAGCAGATGTACGTCGTATGGAAGCACGGCAGACAGTAAATTTCCTGCATCCGTCTTAAAAGAAGGATCATGCTACCAATTATAATACGGAGTACGAGTTCGTCTGCACGATATTCCTGGAGGCGCAAATCGGGACCGTTGCGTCAAAGTTACACAGAGCAGGACAGAAATTTTTGAGCTCTCAGTTAATTATGTATCTCTAGCATGAAGTCTGGCAGCAATATGCAATTCGAAAACATCTGCATATTTTTAATAACACAAACTTGGCATTCTTGACGTTAACGATATATAAGTACACGCATTGTACAAGTCCCTAGATACGCCTGTCCAAATCAAACATGCGGAGCCAGAAACAAATGCTAAATTTTCCTCATTCTATTCTGCCCCGCCTACAATCTGTGACAGCCATACACTGCCCACCCCAGCTTCTCCTCGCCTTTCTCATGCGTGGGCCGCGAGTACGTCCGAATTGTAAGATCAATCCATACACGCTCAGCGCCCTCGACCGGTGGCGTGGTGATCTTCCACAGTCCTTCTTGTATTATCGGCAAATTCTCACTGAGAGTAATTAGCATGTTCACGTTCTTGCTGCAAAATGGACATACATACCGGTTAAGCTGACAGCCAAACAATCTCTCCGCCTCGGATCCATATATGGCGACAACAAGGCTGTCGCCTGCTTCATCAACTACTACTGCCGCAATGCCAAAAACTTCTTCGCCGGTTGGCCTAAATATTAAGCAATTAGCAAAACGTCCCTGGAAAGTAAGTGCATTTAACCTACGTTTTTATAAAAATCTCGTCCCAAGTACTGGGGAGAACATCGCGGACTGAACATATCAGACGGAAATTATCACCAGCTTTCGCAGTTGATACGATCTTCTTTATTGGAGTGGTCAACATCGTTCGGTCACTGCAATATACTTGCCATAGCACATCAGCAGTCGCGAGAACTCGGAGTCCGTGAAGAAGTACTTACTGTTTTGAGAGAGCTTCGTGGCAGGCTGTGCGGGGGGCGACTTGACCGCCTGAGTAGCATTTTCCTTTCCATTCAATGACGTTCGACTGGGCTTATTGATCTCTGTATTCGTCGAGGGTTGAGATACAGCATCTAGCCTCTTGGAGGCATTCTCGTCGGCCTCTTCATTCTTGCGCTTCTCACCTTTCACAGGCGGGTTCATGTCAGACTGCGAGGATGGAAGCTTCGACGCTTTCCTGTAATCAGCAGGATCAAAGGTGCGAGTGGGTGGGTCTGAATATCGAGATGGTGAGAGCGACTGTCGAGGCTCATATTGTCCGACGGAACGCGAAAGCGTTGATTCCTGGTGTGGACTGGCTTCGACTGCTTTTGAATCAGCATGCACACCATTCTGAGCGTCCTTGCCAAACTTCGGTTCTGGCGGTAGCGTAAGGCCATTCTCATACTCGTTCCTCCTAAGCCGTTCCAAACACTTTGCGCGCCTGGCAATTACAATCAGCGCCTCCGGATCGTCTTCTGCCAAGACTCTAATGAATGACCGCGCAGGATTCATTCGATCGCCATTAACCCTGGCCTCCAAATTTCCATATGGACTCATCCGCAATTGCAGTTGATCAATCGTGATAATAGCCCCACATTCGATATTGTCCAGACAATATTTCTTACTACCATCATATACCGCCACTTCCATGGAGTATTTACCACATGGAAGCCCCATTCCTTCAACAGCGTCGCACGCTTTGAAGGCTTCGTTGGAAGTGAAGTCGGATACTTGGAGGACATATGTGCGTCCGCTTGTGAGCGCCCTGATGACTTGCACGACGACTGATGTTGTCATGCTAGCCGTGAGATCTCGTAGTAAAATGCGAGGTTTGGAGAATGTGCCATTATAAGTATTAGATGTTGATACAATAACATTTGTGGGGACGACGGCTGGCTCCTGCCGTGGTTGTGCACTAGTTGGAGCTTCGGTCGAGGGTTTGGGCGGAGCATTGCTCGGAACATTTGACTGCTTGGACGGAGTATTGCCCGGAGCATTAGAATGCTGCTGGCGGACAGTGACAACGCCACGATCGTGCTCGCGAGCTAAAAGTTCACGACAATGCTTCATAAAGTATTTAGAAAGAATGGACAATTGCTGTGGAGTGACAAGGACTTTCTCGTTTTTAGTCACCTTTTTCGGGATAGACGGGTCCCAGCCATAGTACGTGGTCTTGGCAGTTGAGACACAGTGAATCGAACCATGATCCCGAAGCTGGAACTACTCATATTATTAGCAAATTCAAGCGGCCTGCGTTCACAAAGTTATGGAACTATGTACCTTGACGTTCGTGAGAAATAAGTAGTCTCCAGGCTGCACCCGGGGCAAGGACTTGTCGTCACGTCCAAAAATCGTCGCTTGCATCCTCTCGTAATCCACATTTACAGTCGCATCCGTAAGAATAACAGAAATATACAAAGCTACATCAGCTTAGCAAATCCAGGTAACGCGTCGCGAGAATCAAATGCCGTACCTCCTGTCCGTGCTGTAAGAGGACCCTTGAGTTCATCGACCCTGCCACCGAAACAGTATACCGCGGAGCCAACATGTCCGCGGTCAACGTCCCTTATGTGTTCAATAATCGGACAGTCCATTTGAGACGTATGTGTCAATCTGCCCAGTCTTTACCGAAGAACAGCATCAGCGTGCTAGCAAGCGTATGCGTGGAATCTGGGGGCGCGTTCTGATGCTTGTTTGTTGTGGACTGGATTGATGTAGGCCCCTGCTCTATCCACGTGATTTGTTAGTTGGCTCCAGAGGACGAATACGATTACGAGGTCATCCGATTTGCAAAAAATGCCCATTACTGTCGCCAACTGTTTAGCGTAATCCGTTGTAGCATTTCGAGGAGAGCAATCAATAACTCAGTAGCATCTGCTATGTGCGGATGACCAGTAACAATTATAGAAGCGCACTAATGTGTTGTCACAAGCTGGCCTGAGATTCAGCAAATCAATTACATTTCTGCGGATCAATAATAGAGGATAATTATATATAAGTTTATAACTAACTTATTCGATTTATATATATTATATTCGATTGAAAGTACAAAGTCAATTACACCGTAATTAATAACAAACAACTACCACGAACCAAGAACAAAATACACCCGAAACCAATATATCAATCGCAAAATCAACTATTTTGAGGCCCCCACCAACGCCGAATGCACTCTGAATAGCAGGACATCGCAAGCTACTTCTTGCAGACAGGGTCAACGCCGGCTGCAATGTTGCACTGATGCATCAGTCGGTGGCCGCCTTCCTCGAACTGACCGGTAACAGAGTGCCAGACACCGCGGTTGAAGAAAATAACGAGGTCGCCCTCGTTCCAGTCGTGGCAGTAGATGCGTTCCGGTGAGATGTTGGGGCGCATGAGGCGGTGGATGATCTTGCGAGCCTCCTCGAGCTCGACGGTGCCGTTCGGGGTCTCGAGCTTCCAGATGCAACAGCCGTGGACCTGCATGTGGTGCTTGCCGGTGACGGGGTTTGTCCAGACGAGGGGCAGGCGCTTAACCTTGGAGCCCTCCCACTCGGGCAGCTCCTCGAGCGGAAGCTCCTTGCCCTCGGAGACCATAGTCAAGCCGTCCGAGGTGGCCTTGGCGGGCGAGATGAAGATGTAGGGGTGGGGCGCGTACACAACTGTAGTGCTAAGCGCGAACTCCTTGTCTTCGTCGGAGAGGTTCTCGAAGGCGATGGCTCCTGACGCGAAGGCCGTGGCAGCCTTGGCGGTGGTGATCTCTTCTCCGGTGTCCTCATAGCGGAGCTTCTGCTTCTTGTCGACTGGGCAGTCAATTCCCAAAAGAGTCGTCACGACCGGGGGAGCCAGGCCGTACAGGGCAGAGTCGATATGCCAGCGGTAGAAGCGAGTGTAACCGTTGGCCATGTCGTCGTCGGAGAGAGGGTCGCGGTGGAAGGACATATGGGTAGGATGACGGAGGGCAAGATCGGCGACGCCGGCATGGCCATCGTGACGGCCCTGGCCGAGGATCTGGACCTGGGGCTGAGACGGGGTTGAGTGGCCGTCGCGTCGGAGGACAGACTTCTCGTGGCGGAACTCCTTGGAGTGGCCGTAGGCGCCTTCGCAGGTGGGATCGAAGCGTTTTGTAAGCTGGTACTGGGACGACGGCTTGAGGTCGGCGAGATCAGGAAGAACGACGACCAAATGCTCGTGGACTGCTCTGTAGAGGCGCTGAAAGTCTTCTTCGTTGAGGTCGGCAGGGTCCTGGGCGTAGGAAGGGAGTGTGATGCGTGCACCGAAAGGCGCGTTCTCTAGCGGAGTGACCTGGAGAACATCAGGCGCGGAGACGGAGACAGTGGTAGTGACAGTGGCAGACATTGCGTGTGTGATGCAGATGGAGCGATGAGTAGTGAAAGTGATAGCAGCAGAATAACAGGAGACGCGGGGGGGATCTTATAACATGACGATAAACAGACAGAAGCGAGCATCCGCGGATCCGAGGAGTTCGTTATCCGACGGGGGAGCGATACGTAACCAAGCCGCCCAAGTTGTCGAGAGTAGAGACAGCTCAAGCGCGACTGCAACAAGGCACACGCGCCAGGGATGCCAAAACCCATCTCCGCCTATTTTGGGTCACGGTGGAAGCCGGGGCTATGTTGTTTTTGCGTGGCTTATCTGAATTCTCAGTACCAGAACAGCTCGGACACGTGTAAAGGGAGTCATTGCGGCGGGCCTGCGGCGTTTGTGCACTTGACCCGGTCGCCTTTTCTGCGTCTCTCCGACCTGGCTATGAAACGACCAGTTAATAGCATTCTTAGTATGATACTTACTCTGCTGCAACTACTAGCAACTACTAACAAACGGCTGTATATAGCATTACGATCTCTCTCATGGATTGTGCTCGGTCCGCAAGATATGAACTAATTTATACCCGCTCGAATTGGCAGGATACATACCACTCAAATAATTCGCAGCGAATCACTCTCCCCTTCCGGTCAATTCTGCGCAACTAATACATTGTTTCGTAGTTAGATTTTAGATTCCTCTAAGCCTTTCATTTTCCAATTTTGCGAGTTGTAATAGACATCGGGTCCGTTTCACACCTGAGCCGCCTCATCGCCGGCCAACCTTAAACCAACGGTTCTTGGTGTCTGTTCAATGCGCCGCATCGGCGGAGCCCGCGCACATCTCTCCCACCATTCCGCACTTGTGCGCCTCATAGGCCAACTCCGACTCGAACGTCATCTCTACGATGCTCATTATTGACTCCGACATCTCTAGGTTGCCATGGCACCGTCGCAGCTGGACCATAAACAATGCCAAAACTGTCCGCCCGCCTGTCAAATTTACAGCGTGGACTATGGGGGCGGCACTTCCGACCTCCCGGTCTCGCGTTCTCACCGTGCGGCACTAATATCTTTCTGTATTTCTTATGTCCTGCCGTGCAGGCCAAGCCAACGCAATAGTGCCGGTGAGAGGACCTCTCCTCAATCATCGGTCTGATCGGAATCGGGCTCGGATTTTGCCGACCGTCTGAGCAGTTAAGGCGCTTTCTAGGTCTCCGCCGCCGCCACTGTTTGCTACCGAACTCGTGTACAGCTTGCTCGGGCCGTCGGAATATAGCGTGTCTTCGCTGGTCAGCGCGTCGTTTCTTGTTTTTTTTTTTTCGCTTGAGACTCCCCGAACAACCGGCGTGCCCGCGTCAAGCGTGCGCACCGAACTTCCGTCATCGCAATGTCATATCTCAGTAGACCGTCCATAGATGCGAGCAACTACCGGGAGCGCCTGACATATCTCCAGGAATCACGCCAACGGCGAATGCACGGAGGCACGGCGCGGTCAATCCGTCACAACCTGACTCGCAACTGCAGTCGCATATTCTCACCCCATCCGCCGTCGGTGGTCGAGGGGGTAGACTACTCGTACCCATACACCGGCACGCTCAGCCCACTCATCGACACATCTCTCCACCTCGCCGGCTTAGCATGTGCCGCGGTTCTCATCTTCCTGTTGTCCCGCGACTTGCATGCCATCCGTGCAGCGCCGCGTATCAACCGAGGCGGCGGCAAGGAAATCAGCGGCATCTTCGTCGCGTGTCTGAGCATTATTGTTTCTTTCATCAAGCTCTTCCCGAAAATGTCTCTCAAAACTCGCAAATTTTACCCGTTCGCAGTCTTACTCGGCCTGTCGTTTCTTGTGTTCACAGTCGCTGGCGGGAATGGAGGACCGACGAGAAGTAGCAATATTGGCGGGAAATATAATTGGGTCGTAGCGCTGATTCTGACAGTATACTGGTTTCTTGTTGCAATTCTCGGATACCGCGATAGCAAAATCTACGCTGCACGCCAGGACAGTTTGAACGGTCGCACTGTTGGACCTCCGGCGCAAGTTTTGCTCACACCACTGTCAGTAACGCCAATAAGTCAAGCAGAGTGCGTGATCCGTGACCAAGAAGAGCAAGAAGACAATGGGAACGGGTCCACCACGAACGTGAGCGCACGGCTTGGAAACGCCGATTTGCCGGTCGCGCCGCCGCCTGCGAAAATTTCGGCGCCGAAAGTTAGCGGCGAGGTATTCGAGCTCGAGATGCAAGCTCCTCGCACAAATGCCGCGGCGCGACATCGTCGGCGTCGAACGACTGTGTTTCTTGAACCTGAACCTCGCGACGAGCGTCAAGATGACGACGCGGAGGAGATGGATCCTACTCGGAATCAGAATAGGAGGATGTTCTTACCGCCAGAGACGTTCCATTCTACTGTACTTCATACGGATGAGGTTCCTCTACGCAGGTCTCGGCGCGGCAGACGACCGGCGTCGGTTGGTTAACGGTTTGGTGCCTGACAATATGTATTCCATATTCCTATTTTGTTATTCGTGGTATAGCTGAGAGCGGGCCAGCACTAGTAGGGCTGGCTGTCATGAATACCTGTTACTGAGTGCCAATCTGTAGACTTTAGCTTGCAGTGCACGAGAACTGTTTTACACTGATTGATTTGCTGGTGTGAATCCATAGGTACGTTATACTTGTTAAGCAATAAATTATATGTTTTATTCTAAGTGTGAGCTAAATACCAAAGAGAGCGTGCCAGGTTCACTGTCGCAAGCTCTCCGATGGTCCCCTTCCCAACTCCGCAATCGATGATTTTCAAACTAGTTACAACGTCTTGTACCGAGCGATGACTAATGAGCTGGCCTTAACTATGGACGTCTCAGACAGATAATATTTCAATTACCATATTTGCATAAACTAAGACATAACAAGCACAGATAGCAACATTAAACTATCCTATCGAGACATAAGTAGTAAGAGTAAGTCCTATATCAACACGCAAACCCACCCCCCCTTATATACCCCCCCCCCCACAACCACCAATACCATAACAAATGCCATATGTGAACTTTACATCCAAGCACCTATCTTTTATCAAACCCGTCAAATGTAGAAACAGAGTGCAATATAAAAAAAATAAGCAAATAACTCCAATAAAAAAACCCAACCCAAAACAACAGACCATTCCAAGAACGATGCATTCAATTAAGATCACAACTTCGGTCCTTTTTTTTTATTCGTCTTCAGCTTTAGTCCTAGATTTGGAAGCGGCAAAGACCGACGCGGGTGAAATACTCCACATGCGCGCGGTACGCTACCTCTCGGCCGGAAATGGCCAGAGTGGTAATCACGCCTTCGCCAGCGCTGCACTCTTTATCTTCTTGGCCCTCGCAAATATAGCAGTCCCCGGGCGCGGGCGAGAGTGGGCCCTTGGAGATGTACACTTCCCCTCCGGAATGACGCCAGTCGATCCCAAGAGGGACGCCGACGACAGGGTCGGACTTGTGCGTCACTCGGGTCATTTGACCATCCGTATATGAGACGATATAGTCGATCCAGTTTGCAAACTCTTGGTTGCCTACGCGCGGTTGGCCGTACGTGACAATTTCAGGCGTGTAGCCGTCCGTGATGAGATCGGCTGCAGCGAGAATAGCGATGGCGCCGCCTAGTGAGTGACCCGTGACCAAGAGTGAGTAATCGGGATACTTGGCTTTCAGCTCTTCTAGCACGGGCTGAGTGTTCGCACGGGTCTCGAGATAAGACCGCAGGAACCCGCGGTGAACCTTGCACCGCGAGCAGCCGGTGACGCTCTCTGAAGAGAAATACGGATAAGGTTCTTGTATAGTATCAAGATTGGTGAACCAGTTCGTGAGAGAGCTCGTGCCTCTAAAGACTAGCAGGATACGCTTGTAGCCGGGCCGGTGATCGATAGCTATGTATCCCGTGCAGGAAGTGTCAAGCCCAGTGTTTGTAAACGTCCGTACAATCTCGACGCCAGGATTGAAGAAATCGCACGCACGTGTGCAGTTGAATGGCGGCGTGATATCCGGAGATGGAACACAGTATGCTATATTGTTCAAAAGTGCGATTTCTTCCAGATGCTCAAGCTGATAGTGCGAAATAGTGTAATGTGATGAGCTGCCGCCAAATAACGGGCGAATTCCAAACAATGATCCGAGGAATCCAGTAGCGCTGACCTCGTCCTCCTTCGCTGCTGGCGCCTCTGGGACGGCACCATACTGCTTTGTGCCGTACGGGTCTTCGGATATCTCGTTGACTAATGCCACGAGCTGCTCGTCGTCCGAATTCACGTCCGTAACTGTGTAGGTCTCTGTCACGCTGTCATGGTAGTAATACGACACTCCAGGAGTCTCTTCGTTGTCGGGCGTCAAATACCCTAGTGTGAATCCGAGAATAATAGCAACAGTCACGGTCGACGCGAGAAGGATAATCTGCAGTCTCCAGCTCATGCCCACTATCCGCCGCCAGAAAACCTGAGCACCACACTTTATTTTCCTCCACAGCAGCCGCAATGCTTTCATCGCAGGATCGCCTTCATCATTCTCAATTTCCGGTACTGGCTCGTACTCCTTCGCGACGCCATCTAGATGTGCAAAGTCATAGTCGTCTGCCTCGCCGATGCTCACGGCCGCGTCCTTCTCCGGGAGCGGCGCAGGCTCGAATAGATAGGACCGCATGCTGGTCGCGCGATCGTGTGAGTAGATTTAGTCACCTTCAAGGAAGTGTGTCTTTGTGGCGTGTCGTTTCTGTGCCTTTGGTCATTCAGACTTGCGACGGTTGTCGCTGAGTTGCGGAACCTCTGGGTTTTGAGGCAGCAATGCTATGCTGAACAATTCTACCCCTCTCAGCGTATCCCGCGGGGACAATTTGTGCATAGCCGCGCGTTTGTTACGCACTTCTATCAGTTCAAAGCACACTTTATGCGCGCGCGGTAACCTTAACATCTCGGCGCTCTACCCCAGTCACAAAAGCCCATATCAGAAACCCTAGCCCGTCTAGCAGCTAAGTTGGGACTCAGATTCCGTCCAAACTTGTTGTGGTGCTTTAGCACCGATCTGATCGCGCGGCACCATAATACTAGAGCGGCTACAAGCAGATGATTGCTGATAAGACGTCACAGCCCTGTCGGCGCTATTCCTTCTCTGCACAAGCTCCGTGGCCTCCTCGTTAATATTAATACCCTGACAAAGGGGCTGTGGCGCTTGTTAAAACAAATGCGCGACCAAAGTGCGCAGGACGCGTAATAACAATGGTTCCGATTGGCCAGACTCTGTCGCTATCATGCCAATGCCAAAGGTGTGACAGGGTATATTTGTAGCTCTGCTTGATAGAAAGAAATTGATAAAGTAGAACACGCCATATAGCTAGGCGAATGTAGAGATGCCATCACACAGTCGATTGTATTCGGCAGTCTTTTACTCGTTCATTTCTGCTAGCATCGGCCTCCTCGGCTCGTCAGCAGGTGATGCCAAGTATCTCAATTCAATCTGTTGATATCCTAATAAGCTCTCCCTCAGTGGTATACATCTAGTCTTTCTTTGCAGGAAGGCTGATTCTGCCCGGAATGCCTGAACGGGGTATTCTGCGGCACAAGGCGTAGGTGGACATCCTCATGGTACCAGGAAATCTCAGTAAATATATGATCAATTTATTCATCGACAAAAGCAAGGAAATGTCCCTAATGTCACCAAAGCCACTAGATATCCATCCATCATACTATGTTTTACTGACATAAGAAAAACCTATCACATGGTTCGACTCTATTCAAAGTTCGTCAAATACCGCAAACGCGTCGTCTGCGTTAGCAGCTCCGAAGATCGATCCATCGTGATTAAAATAGTACCGGACGCCATAAAGAGTGATGCACACCGCAAAGAGGATAACGGGATAATGCTGCACTTTCACCGTGTTCGGTCCGAGCCACTATAGCAATCAAGGCGTGTAAGAACTTGTTCACGCAAACACAAAGAACAGAAACAAGAAATGCAGAAAATAGTGAAAGAAAATAATATAGATATATGGAAATAGCAATATTATATTAGATATCTCCTCCGACATACACAGTGAGTCAAATACAAAAAAGCAAGAACAGATAGAAGTGTACAACAGAATAATACACACTACTCAATCAAATTCGAATACATAACGCGTACAAATACAGGACCTCCAACCAAAGGACTGAGAAGAAAACAAGAAAGGTAGAAAGAAAAATTCAAGAGAAACAGTTACTTAAACATCTTTCGCACTTTATCAAAGAATGATGGCTTGCTCTTTGGTGATCTCGAGCGCTCATTGGGCTTCTTGTTTGGCGCAGGCGGGGTTGCCGGCTTCGGCTCAGCAATGTCCTTGGGAATGTCTTCCGCGTTCAGGATCTCGGGTGCAGTCGAAGTAGACGTATCAACCACTTCTGACACGGTGCTGCCCGCAGATGGCGGTGACAGGGTGCGCGCGTCTTTGACAATAACTGGCTCGTCCTCCACGGTGGTAGGCTTAGGCTGCTGCAACTCTTTGATCTCCGCTGCATCTGTGGGGATCACGATTCCTGGGGGTGCCTGGAACGCACCAATGGCCTCTTCCTGGGTGACCGGCTCTGGCTCCTTGGACTTGATCGAAGGCTTCGGTAACTCGTCGTTGGGCCCAAGAAGGATTTCAGATGGGGGTGCCGACAAACCAGTGATCCTGCCTTCCGTCTCTGGGGGCTCGACATCAACAGTATCAATAGGTGTTGGCTCAGGCTCAGCTGGAATTTCAGGAGTAGGCTCTCGTCCAGACTCACTAACTGTCGAATCGGATTCCACCGTCGTTGGTTCGGGCTCATTCAACGTACGCGGATCAATCGTGGAAACTTCACGGAACTCTTTGATCTCACTTGCATTGGCTGGGATCACGATGCCAGGGGTGCCCAAGAATGGTGCGTGGAGAGTGCGTGACTGAGGCATCACCGTAGGGATCGGTGCCAACTCTTCCTTGCTCTCGATCCCATCCGTTACTGGTTTTTCTGGCTCGGGTTCTTCAGCTGAAGTTGTTGCTGTGGGCACGAATTCACCCGCAGAAGCACTTTCCGGCTCCATAGTTGTAGCGTCAGCAGCCGAAGACACCTCTGGTCCGGTGGCCGTTGGGTCTGATGCAACTGGTTCGGGAGCTGTCGATTCAGTGACTGTCGGCTCATTATCCGGTTCCGACTGCTTGGATGACGAGGCCGGTGCAACAGGTATACCGCCGCTCTCCGGGATATATCCACCAGGCAAGCTAGACGCAGTGTTCACAGCAGTCATATCGTCTAAGTCTAGAACATTATTTGTTATACCAGACGCATCGGTCTCGGTTTTTGCGTTTGGATCAATCACCCAGTTGTTATCAACGACGAACTAGAAAACAGTCAGCATTTACTTATCGATCACTTCTTCCTCTTTTGTTAAAATCAGATCAACAAAACGTTTGCATACCTTGTATGCGATCTTTTCGCTTGGAAGAGGAATGGACACGGACCAAGATCCATCGACGTTCTGAGCGAGGGGAGCTGACTTTGACCAGTTGTCGAACGAGCCAGTGACATACACTTCTTCCGCAGGCGGATCGGCGGGCCTGTTCGTAGATAATCCATTAGACAGAGTCCAAATACACAAAGACGTGCACCAATTACCAATTAAATGTGTAGGTGAATCCCATTGCTCATAAAGTGGGGTATAATCTCAAGTGTCAAGCTGTCGCCGTCGATCGGTGTGACGAACGAAAGAATATGATGTAAGAAAATTTCTAATCTGAAACCAAAAGGTCGAAAGAATAAGGAGGGCAGAATGTGAAACGCAAAACGGAAAGACGAAGAGGGAATGGAAGAAGGAAGATGCGGGTGCGTCAGCACACATAAGACCGTGTAACGTTTTTGGGTATGGTTGTTTGTATGACGCGCGATGGACCGGCTAGCTCAGTCGAACAGTTCAAGATATCATCCACCGCAATGAGATACCTGCGTAAACGACAGATTTGATATCTCGAGTTTGCTGCTGCTATTTTGTTGGGAGTTTGAAAACCCCCGACTGATTGCCATCGCACAAGACGTCACCACAAAGAGCCGCACGCTAACGCCGGCTCCTGTGGAACTGGCCTTACTAATCCGGCGCAGTTGGTTGCTAAATTTTCTCGACTTCAGTGGAGCTTTAGGCTTCTGGAATGGCGGTCAGAGAACGCGTAGTTAGTGTGCGGAGGTATAGACGAGCCCGCATGCATGCAAACGCCCACTGCGTGCCAAACAGCTAACGCGAATATCACATCATTAATCAATTGATTACAAATCTGATAATATCTGAATCTGATAGACTATTTGACTATTAAATACTGGTATACTCCGTGCAACGTAGTAAAAAAGAAATTCTCTAAGCCAATATGCTCCGCACCCACAAATTGGGCAAGGGAAAGCACAACCATTATAATCACAGGACATGTTAAGTTGTCTATTTAAATAGATATTTTGTAGCAGTTCAAAACCAAACCAGATATTCAATTCTTGCGGATGTCAGGCCCTCTGGACATGAAACAACTAGTCAAACACTCTGTACCAAGGCGAGCTGAACCAGCCGGCTCAGCGGATATCATGAAGTCCTTGCAGCTCCTTCCGACAGTGTAATTCTAGCGTTGAGCGATTGGTTACACGGTCGACTACTGCTAAGATTAGAGGTTTCTTGACCAATCCCATGCGCACGATGCTTAACTTTGCTGCAGTTGCATTCTACAGGAGCCAATCTCTACTTGAACAGCGAAGCGTAATTCAAGTAATAAAATGGTCATCAGAGAAGAGCAGCAGAGGATGTAGCAGAGATCTACACAAAATAGAGCTTTCTTCCGATTGCTCCGGAGTATTTGTATTAGTCTTAAAATTCCATGCATAGAGCATGCTTGGAATTGGATGTAGCAAGACAATTAATATTTCCACTCTCGTAGTGTAGCTGCCTTCCCCACCTTCGCTCTTTTTACCATGGTAAGACTGCCGTTGAGACAATCAACAACGCTCCGATATAATTCCTATACGCAAATATAGCGCCAATTGATATCGTATAATCGAATGTCGATTGTCACGGGTAAGCAAAATCCATGAAGATCCTCGAGAACACATGTGGCTGGCTGCCCTAATGCAACGTTGCCCAGCCACATCCTTAATTAAGTGCTTAATTGGGTCGCGTTTATGCCACAGAAGATGCATGGAGAGTGCACACGCTATTAATAGGGCTCCGAACTCAAGTCGCGCGCGTGGAGAATGCGGTCAGTTAGTGCGCTTTACTGCCCCTGTCGCCCAAATCTGGTCCAGATCTACTTCATCACCATACATCACCCACTACCTTCGTCCCTTCCCGCCCCCCCCCCCCCCCCCCCCCCCCCCCCACGCTTTGGTTGACTTAGGAGCTCTCCGCGCCAACTGTCGATTAATATCATGCGATTTTCTCCTCTGCTTCTTGCCGGGCTCGCTGCTTTGGCTTCGCTGCCGGCGGCAGCCGCGACTCGTCTGATCAGGTCCACCTCACTCCAGACCTGCATTGAGAACTCCGACTTCTCGGCCTCGTTGTTCAACGTCGTCTTCACGCCCGACAATAGAACCATCTCAATCGACATTGTTGCTGTTTCGTCTCTTGAGGGAAATGTCACTGCAGCGCTTACAATTAACGCGTATGGCTTGACTATCCTCACCCAGACTTTAAACCCCTGCGAGCTCGGCATCGACCAGCTGTGCCCCATGAAGCCTGGCCAGTTCGATCTCGAGACGGACACTACGATTGACGCGTCCGTTGTCAATCAAATTCCTGGTATGTTTCTTGACTGCGGTTTTTTTGGTTGGTAATACTAATAAGCCCAGGAATTGCCTACACAGTCCCTGATCTTGACGGCACGGCGCGGGTCGTAATCACCAATTCTAGCGGCGTGCAACTTGCTTGTGTCGAGGCCAGGCTTTCGAATGGCAAGACTGTTAACTCAAAGATTGTCAAATGGGTTACTGCTGTGATTGCTGGTGTCGCACTCGTTGTCTCCGCCATCGCGTCCGGTCTCGGTCATTCTTCCACAGCTGCACACATCGCCGCGAACGGACTGTCCTTGTTTGGCTACTTCCAGAATATCGCGATTATTGGCATGTGTTCGATGACGCTTCCACCGCTGACATCGGCTTGGGCTCAGGATTTCGAGTGGACTATGGGTATCATCAAAGTAGACTTTATGCAGTCGATTTTCAACTGGTACATTCAAGCCACTGGAGGTACGCCGTCTACTCTCCTCCAAAATCTGAGTTCTGTTTCAATCAACGTTCAGAAGCGTTCGCTTGAGTACTTGGCCAAACGATCTATTAGCTTGTTGGCCCGATCAAATAACGACTCCGATCTTTCGACAATCTCGGTTACATACACTCTTCATGGTATCAAACGTGTAGCGTATCTTGCAGGCATCGAGATTACAAACTTGTTTATGACAGGTTTCACATTCTTCATCTTCTTCACCTTCATAATCTGCTTCATCCTTGTCATGCTCAAGTTGATCTTTGAGGGACTGTCGAAATTGAAATGGATTGCGCCGGGCAGATTCGGCGAATTTAGACTGAGATGGCTTACGATTATAAAGGGCACTATGTACCGACTAGTCCTTATTGGCTTCCCGCAGATGACCATTCTCTCGCTTTGGGAGCTCACTCAGCGTGACTCACCGGCGGCTGTGGTCCTGGCCGTCGTCATGCTATTGATGGTCAACGGCCTTTTGGCCTGGGCCGCATTCAAGGTCATTCGCCTTGCCAAGCGCTCGGTTGCTGTTTACAAAAACCCAGCTTATATTTTATATTCTGATTCGGCGGCCTTGAACCGATGGGGCTTCATCTATGTTCAGTTCAGGGCGACTGCTTACTACTTCATTGTTCCCGCCCTGATATACACTTTTATCAAGGCATGCTTTATCTCGTTCGGTCAGAGTGTTGGGACAGTTCAGGGCATCGTTCTTATGATTATTGAGTTCTTCTATCTGCTTTTGATCTCGATTTTAAAGCCGTACATGGATCGCCGCACGAACATTTTCAACATTACGATCCAGTCAGTCAACTTTTTGAATGCGATTCTATTCTTCTTCTTCACAGGAGTGACCAAGGTCCCGGGTATCGTCATCGGTGTCATGGGCGTCGTTTTCTTCGTTCTTAATGCCGCATTCGCACTGGTCTTGCTCGTTATGATTATTATATCATGTTTGTTTGCATTGTTGTCGAAGAATCCTGACACTCGGTACCAGCCTATGCGGGATGACCGTGCGAGTTTCATCAAGTCCACCGCGCAATTGCCGGAAGTCATGGAGCTTGAAGCACTAGGGGCGACGGCGAGGGGCAATGCCGACCCGAAATACTAGATGGGAATTAGAAAGACGTTGCATAGATACATATGGGGTACAACAGACTTAAATTTTAGAGAGTTTTACGTTATTGCAGGCTCTCTGTTTTGTGTTTGCTGTATGGGATTTGATTTTATTGTGTCCTTGTTTTCTTTTCATGTTACTGCTAGGGTATTGGTTGATCGCGTGCTTTTGGGAATTTGTGTTTTAGCTATTATTACGGTATCGATCGTAAATGTTACCGAAAATCATGTGTTCGTGTGCATTGATGTATTTAGTTTGGTATTGTGTATGATAGTGTTTATTGCTTGCGATTGCGCGGGTATTGATCAGTGTTATGCTACTCCTTTCGTTTGATATCATTTTTGAAGGTATTCGAGTGCAGACCGGCGCCCTGATATTGCGGTTCTCTCACTATCATCCATTGCTCATATACTAATAACCATTAACCAATTAACCATCGAGATTTTAGTGTATGTAATAATCCGGTACGAATGTTGAACCAGGCAGGTCCAGCATCTGACTAATCGTAAATTTGTAAGCGCCAGTATTACAGCAGTCTGTGGGCAAGGGATCTGGAAGACCTAACCTTATTAGTACTAATCGAGCCTCGGCAACAGAAACATCTCTAACCCCCCGCACTCCGGTAGACCACTGGCTGATTCCGAGACCGCACAAACGACGGCTTGCCTTCTACCGTTCCATATGCAATACTACCGATCAGAACAATTGATTTGTTTAATATAATTTGAGTACATAGATTGTTACGAAATGGACGCAGCGTGCGGTCCGTCGACGCCACTCCGCGCGTTCCACAAGCACGCGACGTCAGACCGATCACTGCAGCAAGATCGCTTAGTTTCTCAGTCTTCGTCGTCGGCCACGCAGGCGGGGCCGTCGTCTTCGGGTGCAGCATTTCGAACGAGCTCGCAGCAGGAAGGAAGTCTCGATGGTGGATATGCTGCGTTTTTGGACTCGCATATTGCTGACGGAATGGCTGGTGCGAGTGCGGAATGGATTTCGGGAGATTTTGCGAGCATGAAGATATCTGAGCCACAAAGTCAGCAGCATATTTTTGACAAGATGATGCATTCGCAAGAGCAAAGCCATTATACGTTTCAGCCACAGCAAAGACACCAGCAAGCGACGTCGTCGTCATCAACAGCGTCGTGGCACCAAGATTTCATGCAGTTTCTTGACGGACCTGCGAGTATACCGTCTGCGGCAGTTCCACAGGAGGACATGAGATTTGGTGGGTATGCGCCTGTGATGGCACATCAGACGATTGCATATGCTCAACAGAATGTGCCAATGCATGAACAGGTTGTCTCGACTGGACTGCGTCGCATGGCTGAATCTGCGGAACAAGATGCGGCATTTAAGGAGGAGTTTGATCGGGTTCAGGAAGCACTTTCGCGGCAGGATGAGGCCGAACGGACTAATGAGGATGTGGATCAGCAAGAGAATGACGACGGACTGGCAGCCATTGCCGGTGAACTGCTCGAGTCGCTGGGTTCGAATCGGACGCAGAAGTTCAAGGATAGCACTTTCCTTGCTCTAATGCGGCGACTACGAGACAAAGAAGTTGTCGTGCAGGGGAATAAAATGGTTGAGGCAGTCAGTAATGACGAATACGCCGAATCGCTTGGTTCGGGGACTGGCGTCATGAGCTCGTCGTTTGATACGGCGCAGCAAGAGTTGGGTGTTGAAGGCAAATTTCGGACCGGAGCGTGGGAGGAATCGTTTTAGGTGTCGGTTGCATTTTGATATATAGTTCTATTTATCGGTATCCGTTTGCATTTGTTGCTAACTGCATTATCTTGGTTTGGTTGGGGATTTACGTACGTGACTGCTGTTGCCTGCTTTGGAGTTTGCGGCGAATTGTGCTACGCTACAAACTCTATGAGTTCCATTTATCATTGGTACAGTTAGAGTGGGAATCTTCTGTGCAATTCCGACTTTGTATAATCAATGACATATACGTATAATTAAAGTAATAGCTTGAGCGGTGGGCTGTGTCTTCAACATCGTGCGATGCGGCGCGTAGCACCGGGTAACTAACCACCATCACTGGGGGGCCTTGGACGCTCTGCATCGGCGTGTCCTACTCATTCTGCAGTCCACAGTCACGGCCTCACACGAGCGAGCACGCGCCTGTTTTTCACTTAGCAGCCACCATCCGCATCTGCCTGTTGGTGCAGACGAGCATCTTCGAGGGCGACAGCGGCCAATTAAGTCACTGCCTACGCCTCAGAACTGCACGCTCTTTAGCTTATTGGTGTACATACACAACCCACAGCATATCTAGCATTGTCGTTTGTCACCGCTATAGCTGCCGCAGTGCACCACGGTCACCACGTCGTCGCCGCACATCGCCGCGTACACGCCGCCTCCGGTTCCGCCCGGCGCAGAAGACGACTCGCCGCCGCCGCCGTACACGCCGCTGCCTTCGCTCCCGCAGCTGTCCCTATTCATGACCGCGACTCCGGCCGCTGGCGAGGCCACGGGCGGGGCCGCTGCTGCCCACAATAGCATTATCGCCCAGGTCCAGGCTCACACTGTCGGCCTCTTCTCCCACTCCGATACTGCCCAGGCTCACGACAGCACAATCACTCTGGAGCTCCGCGGTCATCGATTCGTCCTGCAGCGTGACGAGCTCATGGCGCTTCCTGAGAGCGTGCTCCTGTGTCTCTTTCCCAACGGCGTCTTTGTCGACGGCCAGGGCAATATGGTCAACAGCATATCCGGCCGCGATGTCATTTCAGTTGATGTACGTCCTATTCTGTACTGTTAATGAATGTAGTTTAACAGTGATAGTTCTCTCCAAGATGTCTCGACTATGTCGTTGACACGTTCCGTGCAGTCTCTACCACAGTCACTCCATCGCCGCCTTGCTCGCCGGTGTCATCGCCCCCTGCATCGCCCAAAGCAATCCCCCCGGTGTCTCCGCCACAGCCCGCTTCTCCTCTGGCCCCGTCTGTTTCTATTCTCGCGCTCAAGCCGGCAATAATAGTCCTACAAGAAGACCTCGATTACTACGTAATCCCACCGTTCACAGTTGCCCATCTGAAACGTCCAGCCGCTCCGCTAAACCATTCTACGACAAATCAAACCTCTTCGTCACATCGATTTTCAAAACTGCTTCATCACCATTCCATCTCCCAATCCGCTCTAGAACATGCCCCGGATCCGAATCATTCTGGCATTCTGAGGCTTCCAGAGTCATACAATCCCGACTGGAAGGATGACTATATCCACGAACCACCTACCTACCCCGATGTAGTGCGTCTCAAAATCGGAGTCGGGAATAAGTTACTTGCCGAACGGGGTATATTCTGTGCGCTCAAGCGTGCTCGACAAACGACTTCTGATATCGTGTCTGTAAACCCGGGCGAAACACTCGAGCACGCGCAAGCGGCTGGAACTGCTGAGAAGCATCTTCTGGACATGCTTTGCTCTTCCGGCTTCCATGAGACAGACGAATGGGGTATCCGCGAACGTGAGCCAAACAAGACAGTCATCAGCTCCTTGGCACTAGTCCGTCTCCTCGCTACGTCCGACCCTGGAACTCCGACCCTACAATCATCTTCTGAGCAACAACATCAACATATGGCCGTGAATCCAATGGCTCAGAAACTTCTCCTCTTCTGGCGAAAACCGGCCCGGAAATGCTGGTGGGACCAGTTAGTCGTCAAGGGTATCGAAGGATTTGATCCTGATGTCGAAGTCAAAGTGCATGTTAGGCGAATGTGGACTTTGGAGTTGTCTGTAGTCGGAGTTCACTAGAATTGTCTGAGATTGGTTTTGTTATACGGTATGCGTGAATTTTTAACTTGTTTTGTTTGTATGGCATGTTTTGTGTTCAGGCTACAATTATATTTCCAAAATCTACGACCCACACAAATTAAGATCCTAGTTTTCGGATATTTGCTCCTCTGGAGACTGGAGGAGCCCCACTTAAAAAACTAGTGAAACACATGGTAAATCGTGAACTTGACTATAACAAAAAAAGTTCAGGGCCGAGCTGGGAATTGAACCCAGGACCACTCGCAATCTTCCGAAGATTGAACCACCTTCTTTCCCAAAGCGAGTATCATACTACTAGACCACACGGCCAACTGCTTTACGTTATAAATCACCCCACCAAAAAGAATTTATATAGTGTTGATTTTTCCGCGGGTTTATTTTTCGCCATAACTTGGGGGTAAATAGCTTGTATAATACACTGGATTTTTCAAACAAAAAATCCGCCCGGTTTGTCTCCCCGGGTCGGTTTCCCCCATCTCTCTCTTTACTTGTCCGTCCTCGCTCCGGACGTGGATGGTCCTCTCGGCTGGCGCGCTGGCTGGTTTGGTGTCCGGGTGCGACAGGGGGACCCTGTGTCTCCCTCACTGTTCGCTCTGGCCATCGAACCGCTGGCCGCCTATCTTCGAAGTCGCATCGACGGAGTCGACGTTGCGGGGCTTCGCTACCGTACTCTTGTTTTTGCAGACGATACGGTGGTCTTTTTGCGAGACCCGCAGGAGGAGCCACTTGTTCGGGAGTCTCTTGACGTGTACAGCCGGGCTTCTGGCAGCCGCGTTCACCCGACCAAGTCGCTTCTTTATAGTCCGGATTGGGGGGCGCTCACCGCTCCACACCGTCGTTGTTTCCCGTTCTGGCGGACACCAAGGTACGGGGGGTGAGCGACAATTGTCGTTCAAAGTGTTATATAATATTAATTTTGATTATTGATAAGTTAACTAAAAACTTTAAAAAACTTTTTTAAATTTTTTTTTTTTGTTCTCGAGTTCTGGATTCTTTCTTTGTCTGCTGCTTCGGTCTCCGGTCCCATATTACGCTATACCCGTTTGCCTTTCTGCCGCATTTTGTTTGTAACAATTGCAGCAATGTACTATCTCCGATATAATTTTATTTATTGTCGTTGTACATATGACTACAAAGCAATGTTTCGGAAGATCAGTATGTGAATGCGAAAGTATCTAATTTTTGATCAGAAGAGGAAAATAGAAAGACAGATTACTGTTGTACTTTCCGGCTCGAACTGTGGATGCTATTGTCTGCTTCGCAATTTCTCTTTGTCGTAGTTTGCACTAGTTTCTATAATTAACCTTCTAGTCTAAATGAGAAATATCAAAAAATCCTAAGATTGCAGAATGTGCCGACGGTTGCGTCATTTCGTTCTTACTTTCGCCCGCCGCCCCGCACTCTCGTATCTTTAACAGACATGAAGGCGACCAAGCACGTCGGATAAGTTCTGCCGATTAGTTGGAAGTTATTGCGGGTTCACTGCGGACGGAAAAGCGAGGGCTCTAAAGAAACGGTGGAAAATGAAGTGAATGATATATCTCAAACTCGCACACTTGAACACTGAAATTTTAGGTTCAATTAACGTGTGAGAATTTGAGAATGAAAAAAGGAATGGTCTGTAATCTTAACAAGCGTCCGCATTGTCTGAGACCTGCCGGCTGCCCGGAGCAGTGATAACAATCGCTTGACGAAGAATGATTCGAGCTATTGGTGAGTGTTCGAAGAACAAACTGCTGAAGACAGTACGATTATTGTAGCATGTTATGTTGGTCTCGCTGCTGGCCAGACTGCCATTACATCTGTCAAGTCGCAAGTAACTGAATAATCTGATATGACGGACATGAGCTGGCTACTCCTCGGTATTCAGGGACAGAATGAAACTAGAAGGATTGCTTCCCTCGGCAGACGGCAAACGCATGTCTATTGTTTGCCAGATCCCAGAGCACAACCCTGTTAATACTTGTTCAATTCGAGTAAACTTATGCTTATTGCTTCAAACTTATCCCGTCGTTCCACCCGCGTATCGAGGACTATATCAGCCATTGTGGAGGGTAATATAGTCTCGGTCCCGCGCAGCGTCGTCTCCCATTCTACCCCAATGGCACGTTTCGATCCTGGAAACCGTTCCCATTCTGTCCTCTGCATCCAGCCCCTGCGTTTGGTTGGTTTGCTTTGGTTGGTCGGCAGTCGTCTTCCCTGGCTCTCAATTTGAGTAGTTCTTGTTCATGAGCTACGGCTCACGTCCTTTGCGAGCTGTAGGATGCAATTTGTTTATAAAATACTCTGTCTTTGTCGGGAATGAGGAGAACGGCAATTTTTTTTCCGCGGAGCACGATCTGGGATTAAGGTATAATTCTTGTGAATTCATGACCATCGTTGGCAACTGTGCGCTCGCTGTTAGGTCCAACCTCCCAACATTCAACTGAACTACAACTTACGTCGAATTTGGGCTCGAGATACAAACCTCTTCTTGAATCAAGTACACCGACTCCGCCAACAAAATGAAATTTCGAAGACACAAGCATTCGTCACGAAAGTGCGTATCCCTAATATTTATGCATTCGCCGTTGCGAGATATGAAGTAGCTGAACTAGAACTGCACAGGGTCAAAGGATCAAGACGACAACGTCAACATTCACCACCGGTAGTAAAAAAGAAACTCGACGCAAAAGCCGAGGATAGCGCGAAAGTGGGTAAGCCGAAGAAGAAAGTGTCAAGGAAGAAGGAGGAAGTCGGTGGAAATACACCCCGTGCGTTTGCGGAGTTGATGAGTCGTTTGAATGGAGAGAAATTTGCAAAGGATGCGGCGGAGGAGACGGGGCAGAATGGTGAGGTAGATAAGAAGGGAATGGACAGTGAAGCAAGGAAGAAGAGGACGAGATTAGAAGCTACTGTCGCTGCGGAGAAGAAGGCGGAGAGTGACGCGAAGAAGCGGGACGAGTTAAAGATGCAGGCTGGTGAATCGTTTGCTGATTTTACGAGGTATACTCAAGTTGTCGCTGGAGTTATGATAGAATGTTAATGTAGCCATAGACGTGTCAACGAAGCGCTACCTATCGTGCGAGCGAGATCAGGTGTCCCATCAAAGGAAGCAGTACGCAAAATGAAGAAGCGCGAAATCGCAGAGGCAAACGGTCAAGCACCACTGCGGGTAAAGAAAAAGAAGGGCACTTCTGCAGAAGAAAAAGAAGAAGAAGATAATGATGATGGTGAAGACTACAGCGATGAAGAGGCAGAGGAGCGGAGGTACATGGAACTCAAAACAAAGCGTTCCGGGTCTCCCGATCCATGGAAGAAGTTATCGCGGGCTCCGCCTCCAAAGTTCGGAGAAATTGCAGCTGCGCCGCCGGTCTTAATACCGCCTTCAAAGAAGTTACTGAACGTTCCTAAGAAAGCGGGACCATTGTCGCAGAGATTAGAGTTGGAGGCGGAAAGACAACAGGTAATTGGGAAGTACAGAGTTATGGTCGAGCGCAAGCAAGGCAAGTTACGTCAGGATGGTGCAGTGTAAATATTGAGCAACTACAAATCGCAGGCGGTTTAAATGTATGATACATGTATAACAGACAGTAATTAAAACTTTAACTACGGAATAATGTACATCACACTGCCCGCAAAGCAATTCGATATTGATACAGTCGGAAATGCCCACAAAATTCACCAGAGCACAAAATTTTAGCCCACATCATCTATTATTTATAATAGCAAACAACCACGTACCGGCTCATCTCTTCTGGCCATTGGTCGCCGAGATAGCTTGCCTCAATTCATTGACGACTCGATCGTAACCTGCCCCTAACGCTTTTGAATTCTGGAGCAGTCGCTTCGCCCACTTCTGTTTCATGGAGCCAGTTAGCACAGCAAGGACAATTTTGCCGGCCACTTCACACAATCTGATTTCGTTCTCGATAGTTTGGACCACTAAAGTATTTGGTCAGCTCCGCCATGCCATACTCAAACATATACGGGGACTCGCCTTCGTCACTCACTGCCTCCCGGTTGGCCCCCTCATTGGATTCCTCCTCTTCTTCTACATCAGTGGTACTATGGCTTTCCAAGTCGCTATCCTCATGGTTTTCTTCCTCGCCATCTTCTCCAACCGGAGTCTCGTCAACCTCTTCTGCAGACTTTGATCCGCCAGTCAAGAGCTTAATCTTCGCAGACTTCGCATAGGCCTTCTCTTCTCGACCAAACATGTGCATTATTACATTCTGAAGGTTGGGTGATATCATCACCTCGATACCCGCGAGAACCAAATTTTCTTTTTTGACCAGGACGTTCAGGGAGGTCATAATGTCAATCGTCGCGCATGTCGCCTATATTGTCAGCATGCAATGTTAATGCTGTTAGCATGATAATACATACCGTGTGCCGCAGACTTAAATGTGCACGAGACCGAATAATGCGTTCGAATCTATCCATGATCTCGTCCAGCTTGTCTCTAAAACCATCCAGGCTGGTGGTCGATCGGAGATCAATAGCTCGCTTCACGCGCCACATAACATAAAACCGCAAGATTGAAACACCGGCACACAGCACATCCACTTCTTCGTCGTTGGGCGACGCGATACGTTCGAGAAGTCCCATGACAATTCTCAAGACAGAAATATCTGAATCCCGAGGCGAATAATCTAGGGTCTCGGACGTATCTGTAATAGACGATACATGCATGAGTTTAGTGAGAACCTCGGTGGCCGTCACCAAAAGGTCCTTGTCGAATATCGCAGTTGCCAAGTCATTCTGCAATTCTCTCATGCTGGTCCGGAATGTACTGGAAAGGTCGTCCTGAATATCTCGAATGCGCGGTTCAACGACTTCGGACAAGTAGGCACAAGATTGGGCATGTAAAACCGCCCGTGAAAATTCTCGCGCAATCGACGAGTTGCCAAACGACGCGAATATTCTACAAATACCAGTAAAAACGTCCTCGTATGCTGTAGTCTTCCGCAATTGCTGATACACATCGAGATTAATGACATTGTGATACCGAAGGATATTGCAGGCTGCCTCAGGGTCAGACGAGAACTTCTTGAGAAGTCTAGGAAGCAGTGGGACAAGATTCTCTGAGATTTCCCTTAACCGCTCTTCACGTTCACTGCCCTTTACACGTTTGACTCGTTTGTCCGTATGATTCTCTTGAGGACTATCGGCAGCGTCAGCAGCACCAATGCCAACCTCTAAAAGGATTTGCTCTTGTTGAGCCGTCAATGCAATAGCGTTCATTATCTTGTATCCAATCGAATCTTCATCGTCATCGCCGGAGACGGAGGGATCGAAAAGCGCATAGTCGACTATTTCAGTCCAAGACTGGGCAACCGTTAGTCATAACTCAGTAAATTCGCCTATAGACGTACTGGTAATTGCGCCACTGTCCACAAATCTTGAGCAGCAATTGAGAATCGAGACTCAGTACGCCCTCCTATCAATGACTGCAATTTGGAGATATGAATGGGATTTCCAAGTGCCTGAGGATTGTAGGACTCCAAGACCTCAACCATAGACTTTAGCGTGAACCAGGACCTCTTCACCTTATTTTCGTCTCCGCGGTCTTCTTTATCTGAGCTGTCATCAATTTCATCCTTCCCATTGTCAACGAAATATTCCCGGATTTCCTCAACGTCACCAATTTCCGTCAGCTTCTCGGAGACAATCTCTTTGATGTTAGCCATAAAGAAGCCAACAACCGCCCTACGAACACGAGGATTCGTGTCAAACACTAGCCCGCAAACCGTATCGATATCTTCCTGTTCCAAGAATCCGACTGCCCTAATTGCATCCAATAAATCAATAACCGCAATGCGAACGGAATGATCAACGTCATGTGTAGCCATTTCCACAAGTCGGGATGTGAATCTCTCCGTAAACTGTCTCAAACCACCAATGAAGTAGTTGTCCTTGTAGAGTTTAGTCAAACCTTTCACGACTTCGAGACGAGTACTGCCGTTTGCATCAGAGAGAATCCAGCCCATATAACGCAGGTATGCACCTTCGAAAAAGACATCAGGCAGTGTCTGCATCCATTTTCCGAGCTCGCGGATACATTCAGTTCGAATTTTGGCATCGATATCGCGGTACCTATGGACGAAAATAGTATCGAAGAAGTCACTGATGAGATTCTCGAGTGTCTCTGCATTTCGTGCATAGCCGTCAACTATGTCTTGAAGTTTCTGTACCTTGGCATTGCCACGTGCGGGTCTACGTTTCTCTTTCTCCAGCAGCTTCGTGGATCTACCGGTGGCTTTTGCTATATCAGCAGCGACATTGCACAGAGCCGTTAGAATGCAAAGGCCGATTGTAGTCGCAGTATATCGAAATGGACGAAGCGTCGAACTGGACATTGCTGCAATCCAGACCTGAATACTTTCCAAGAAGGAATCGTCGCTATACAGTGTATCATGCTCTGCACCTTTGGTGATAAGTGCTCCAACAAAGTCGAGAAGATGGCTTCGGAATTTCTTGAACTCAGGACGCCTCGACACTAGAGGATAGTCGCTAATCGTCTTTTTGCCGAAAACTTCTTCAATTTGAGCCAACGTCTGTGTCACAGAGTCTTGGTCCTCAATATCGTAGGCTGTTACGGAAGAGTCACATCCGCAGCACTAAGGAAGGTAGTCGGTATCTGTTACGCACAAAGTTACTCACGAAGTTACCTACCTGTAGAATGAAATTGACTAATTCCATCAAAGCCTCAACTTTCTTCCTTTCATAGTTCTGAATCCAGTCTGCTGCAGTTTCTTCCAGAGCTGTGCCTGGGTCTTTTACCGCTTCTGAACGACGCGTAAGAGCCTAGACTAATGCAAAATAGGTCACACTCACCAAATAGCGCGTTCAGGTTGCCAGCGGTCTCCTGAGTTTCGCTACTAACGCGCGTTCGGTTACGGCGCCCTGAAGTCGGATTCCTTGCGGTCGCAGCCACCTCTGATGACAATTTGGATTTAGCCGGCGCACCAGTCCGATGTCGTCCTTCTCGCCTCGCAGCGGGTGCTGGCGAATTACTGCCAGTGTCGCTCTGAGCGTCCTCCTGGTCCACATCTTCCATATTTTCGTCGTCAGATTCATCAGAGGTTCGTTCTTCTGTGGCATCTGGCTCTTCGTCTTCGTCCGATCCCGATATGTCACCGCGCTTGCGCTCTAGAGTACGACGCGTTAGCCTTAATCCCGAACGATAAACACTCTTATGATAATATAAAAGTATCATCTTCAGCAGGATATACGTAAAATTGCATACTTGGATATTGTCTGGAACCAGCTGCGGATGTGAGCGCGGAAGCCGCATTCTGTCTCGCTTGACGCGCTTTGTCGACAATACCAGCAACACTCATGGGCTCCTCCTCCATGTCTACATCTTCATCACTGTCAATCGCCTTCAGGTCGAGTTTCTTGTTTGTAATTGGAGCGGCCGAAGACAAATTTGAAGAAGAGTCTTGCGAAGAAGTCGTCGACAGCAATTGCAATCGTCGTTGACTGCGGGTGACCGTGCGTGCTGGCATCTAGTACAGTATCAAACAAACACACAAGTCCACAAAGTAATGTCAGCAATCAGCTGTCCAAAGTTGTTAAATCTGCTGCTCGCTTTGCCGTACTCGATATACGACGTGGGGGTTGTGTGTTTATGCTTTGACAAGGGCTAGATTCGCGGTGACGACAGAAACGCGGAAGATGCGCGTCGCGAGAATCTCGGGTTAGGTCTGGTTAGTCGCTCGCAATTTTGATTTTGAGTTTTCCTCATGAATAGTAGCCCTAACCACTAAACGGCCTAGTCGTTATTTGCACAGTACTTTCCACAAATGTTTGTTTAATGTTACCAGGCGCTTCGTTGTACAATTTAAATAACGGTGTCAATCAGTAAATGTGTCGGAATGCTTGACTCCACTAACGGCAATTCCGCAGTACGTCGCCAAAAGTGTGCCAAATATTGATATTATTACTGTAACCCGCCATGGACAACGTAACAATTAGGTACTCCACACCATCTAACCGGCGCTGGGGAGAGTAGGAAGTTCGAACCGCTCACCGGTGGGGGTGGTGTCCACCAAGACGCGAAGTCAGCGAGCCTCGGGAGAGTATTCCACAGACATCGCACCAAGATGTGCCTTGAACCTCATCTCCAAAGGGATATGGTTCTTATCAGTCACCTTGGGAATCGATGTCGCCGGAAGTCGACGCGGATGTATTTTGATCATTTGTCTGGCAAGGGCTCATAACCTTGAAATATAGTCCCATAATATAATAAGTAAGCAATTCGTCAAGTTGCGCCTTTTGGAAGCTAAGAGCTTCCGAAATTAGCTGCAACTGGAGTTGTTTGGCTCGTTCACGGAACTGCCCTGTTAAGGCGTTCTGGTCTACAAGACAAAGCGTGTCCTTGACATTACCCAAAAGGTAGGCAACGCGTGTATTAACACTTTCCCGACAGCAACTTGAGCCTCTCTATTTTGTACCAGTGCACGCTGTAAGCATTCATGAGGGCATGGACACTGTCGTGAAGTCGCGAAACCTTCCTTCTGCATGCGTAAGCAGTCCATTCTCAAGCCGCGTCAAGTAGACACGGCCATTAAAAACGCAATCCTTGTATTGAGGAGGATGGCAAACCATCGCGGACAAGCTTTCATGCGGCGCTCAGGGGTTGACCAACCCCCTGTAGAAGCCATCAGCGTTGGGAGACTAACATTCAACCAGCACATACCACTATGATACCAGTACTGAGACAACGGGGATTGCAGCTTGACCAGCCACTTAGCCCTAGCCTCAGGCAGTTTTGTCTGGCTGATTGTGAAGGCCAAAACCACCACCATGAGCGCAAGGAGTCATCATCATGATCTGGCGCTGGGCCGCCGCTTTTGCCGACCCCATTTCTTCGTGAGGGCTGGTGCCTTCTGATGATCCAGGCCGCAGAGTATAGGAGCAGGTCGTACAGCTGCATAACCGTGACCGTCACCTGAATGGTTTGCCATTCCCTGTTAAATCCCGAACCCCGATCATCACGCAGAGGCAGCGGAAAGGTGCAGGCGCCACAGGAAATGGGAGAGATATCCGGATAAGCGCGAGCTGATCATTGTTCGGACGGCCAAATGGGAACAAGGGCGACTTCAGCTATGCGTTCACACCCCCACTTCCTACCAGCTCGAATTGTGCGAATACTTCCTTGACGGTAAGTGCCTCGGCCAGGGTTGACGCCGACGATAAGATCGTCGTCTGCGAAGGCTGCTGCCGCAACTTTAGGGGTTCCCATGGAGGCGATCCCCGTCCAGCATGCCAGCAGAAGGCAAAAGGCTCGAGGCCAGTACGAAAAGGAGCGTGGCCAGAGGTCCCCTTCCCTAGGACGAAGCGGGACGGCGGTCGTCAGCCGGCAATTAAAACCCACACGATTGTTAATCATAGTAATCGTCGATGCACTGACAATTTTTATTTTTCCTTAATCTCAATCATGCATTGACCGATTTTTCGATCCATAATCATAATTTGGTCTTAGTTATACAAAATATGCCATAGTTAATCCAAACTTACGAAGACGGAAAGCAAGAACAAAGCAAATTAGCGAAACAATACACTGCAAATCTGTTCGTAAGCCAGTGTGTTTTACAAGCTATTTACAGGCATGTACTGACAAAGAAATAGAGACAAAAAGGAACAAAAAGTAAATATGCAAAAAAAATAAAAAATGAAACATAATAAAACATAAAAGATACAAAGGAAGGAAAGAAAAAGAAAAGGAGAAGCCGACGGCACCAGCCGCCTGCCATGGCCCGTAGGCTATGAAGCCAACACAACCAGCCCGCCAGCCGAGAAGACCATCCGCGTCCGGAGCAAGGACGGACGGTATAGAGAGAGATGTGGGCAACGACCAGGAGAAGCAAACCGGACAAGCTAGCAGCCAGCGCCTATTGACCAAGCCAGAAGTCAGGGCTAGGGTAGAGCCGGCCTTTAACACCTAAGCTCGGAACACGCCGCAATTGTGTATAACTTGCGGGGTTAGCTCAGTTGGGAGAGCGTCAGACTGAAGTCTTAACTTTGGTTCTTGACATCTGAAGGTCCTGTGTTCGATCCACAGACATCGCAAATTTTTTTTTTCCATGACGTTGAAAGTATATTATCATTTTTTGATACTGTCGTGCAATTTATCTGACGTGTAGGCGAAAGAGCGGCTAAAAACAGGGCGAGCAGAGACGGACAATGGCTGATCACAAATTACGGTAATACTGACACAATAAATTGCGATAAAATAGACTCATCATGATAATCAGGCATGGAAGTCTGGGGGGCTGTGGGATTTGTGGGTTGACCGTTGATCTTGGCTGTACAATTCGGCAGTTGTTGATCTCAGTGTCGATCGTGACGTTATTTACATGGACATTTTAACGTTCGGACCCGCGTCCACCGGCCAACGCGCCCGATTGCCCAGTAAGAACTCTCGTAATTTTGATCAAAGGCACGATGGCAAACCAGCTTTTTGGGCCACGACTGCGACTTTGGCAAGGGTCGGCAGTTGCCGACGTCACCGTGCGATGTGGACTTCGTCTGCTTCAATATATCAATGCATTCTGTTCTGTTCTGTTCTGTTTCAAACACACAGTTATACGAACCACTGGCAAGTTCGCTTCGTCATACATGCGACTTTCAGCATTGCAAGTTCTGTCGGATACACAATGACCACCACTCAGATTACAACTAGCCCTACCGACATGTTTTTCAAGCTCAACACGGGCACCACGATCCCAGCAATTGGCCTCGGCACCTGGCTCTCAGATCCTGATCAAGTCAAAAATGCTGTTAAGGAAGCTCTAAAGATCGGCTACCGTCACATTGACACTGCAGCCATATGTAGGTGACACTCATGCCACCGCTGTAATTGCGGAGACTAACCGATATAGACGGCAATGAAGACGCTGTCGGTGAGGCCATCCAGCAGTCCGGCATTCCACGTTCCGATATCTTTCTGACCAGCAAGCTGTGGTGCAATTCACACAGACCAGAGGATGTCCTTCCCGCTCTCAACAAGAGCCTGGAAAAGTTGAAAACCGATTACCTCGATATGTACCATATGCACTGGCCGGTCGCGTTGAAGCCAGGTGCAGAGTTGTTCCCTAGAGATGAGAATGGACATGGTGTCGGTGATCCATTGGGAACTGACTATGTTGTCACCTGGAAAGCCATGGAAAAAATATTCAGGGAGACGAACAAGGTCAGAAACATTGGTGTATCGAACTTCACAGTTCACCAATTGGATAGACTGTTGAGGAATTCTGAAATTGTTCCAGCCGCTATTCAGATCGAGCTTCACCCATACAGCCTACAGGGCGAAATCAGAGAGTTTGCCAAGGACCATGGGATTCACGTTACCGCATACTCTCCGTTCGGTAACTTGAATCCGACGTACGCCGATAAACTGAAGGAGAAGGGTGTGAGGCGCAAGGTTATTGACGATCCTGTTGTGACGTTGGTTGCCGAGAAGTACCATGCCACTCCTAACCAAATTTTAGTGTCCTTTCAGGTTGCATTGGGAGACTCGGTTATTCCTAAGAGTGTTCACGCTGAACGGATCAAGGAGAATTTCACAATCATCAGACTGGACATCGAGGATGTCTTCTCCTTGTCCAAGCTGAACAAGAACGTTCAGTTCAATACTGTCGCGGACACATTTGGCCCTGACTTCGCCCGCATCGAGTAGAGTGGCAGAACCGTCCACCGGTCTGAGTATGGATGGCGTTTGGTCGATTGGTTTATATTATATTCACGTAATAAATCCAGCCCGATACTGTGTTATATAATAAAATGGGCGAGCTGCTTGTAATTATTGACTTCTTAAGTTACCACCTGTTGCCTACATCAAAGTCGTAGGCAGGCTTTGCAATGTTCATTCAATGCCACTAGAGGAATTGTATACTGCATCCTCAGATACCACTGGTGCTTCTTTAACAGCTTGGTAACTATGACCAAACTGGGAATCATTGGGAGTTATTGGGAGTTCACTGCTGAGCGAGCGAACCCCGAAATCACCAGTATTTACAGTCTGGCATTGTCGTAGCCAATATCTACGCGCTTCAGCGCAGTAGCTAGGGATCCTATGATTACTCTACTAAGCCATCTAGATTTAAAACTCTTACAACCTGTTTACGGCATTCTATGAAAATGGACGTCTCTAATTAGAGTCGTGGTTAGCAGTCCCGGGTCCAGCACCAGGCAATACTATCGAGGTACCAAAAAACCTCTACGTTGAATAGTGACATCTAACTGAATCCATTAGATAGCAGATCATAGCAACCATTGAGGATCGATTACGTTCGCAAATGGTGGAATCTATGCAGCAATTACCGAGTTTCGCTACATTTCTCCACCCGCCACCAGGCCTGGCATTTCCAGGAGTTGTTCCTGCCGGTATCCTTCGTGGTGCTCCGCCCGGTATCGCGTATGGACCCGCCATAGCATTACCTGCGGGTGGCACAATACCCGCTGCGGGCGGACCTCAGCTCAATACAGAAGTGTTCACCGCTCCAGCCATGTCTGCAGTTCCGCAATACACTACCTATGCGACAGCTCTAAACGAGAGAAGAGAGCCTCATATAATACCTCAAGCCGATGCGCCGCAGTCATCTATCGCTGTACCTCCAGGTCTCGTTGTTGGAAATTTTCCGTACCACTGGGCAGAACCTATGCCCGATCTAGGAGCCCAGCAGCCTGAAGTGCGACAGCCGGCTTCAGCAAACAAGCAACTCGCATATAATCAGCTGCGCCATCCTCAGTTACGGACAGATCAGACGAATGATATGATCCCACTAAGTATGACTGGTTCGGCATTTCTTCAGAACCAGATTGACTTGCTAAACCAGCTTATTGGTATTTATACCTACAACCCCAGCCAATCGCTCTACAATAACATCATGACATTTCGTGCACATCTTCACACAGTTATGCAAAGTATACAGCCGGTGTCATCTCCAAATACGTACCGCGGCTACGAGGCAGGCATTCCTCCGGTACAGCCGCCAATGCAGGATACGCAATTTCCGAGGTTTCAAGAAAACTTGCTACAGAGGTCCACCAATACTACGAGACTACGCAATGGAAGTTCGGCTCAGCCTGTCATTCCTCCGGCAGGGGAATTGTCCGCTCGCCCCGAAGTGCATGTGACCGGAGACAGATCGTCATCAGGTACCTCGCAAACAAATGCCGCTAGACCTCCTTCAACGACTCGCAAGCCTCCTACAAGTGGCATGGCGCAGATTACACACGAACTTGACTCAGATGTTAATGGTTCACTGAAGGTCTCGCAGATTGCTTTACGATTTGCTCAGTCAACTATCTCGACAGTAGGTCACGAATATACAGACGAGCGAAGTCGAACAATAGCCGAGGACAAGCTAGAGTGGAATCCAGACATCTATGCTGATACCTTCATTCCCTCGTGGGTAAAGGTAATGTATATGTCCACTGCATATTTATCCTCAGCGACTGACGGAATTAGAATGTAAATGCGTTCTCTGCGGTAAAATTCGAGTCGACGAGGCCACCAGAATTTGATCTAGAAGACTACGTGCGAGGATTTGCCGGCATAAAACTGGTTTCTCGTGAAGTAGTTCCCCAGTTTCGGTACGAACCACCGGTCGTGAGCACTCGGCGACCAGATCTGTCAGCATCTACATACAAGTCCAACCTTTACCATCTTATTGATTTGGAGATCAAAGCGCAGAAAGAAGAACTAAAAACGTACAACATGTACGGAGTGCCACTAGACGTAAGTGATCGTGAAAAGGCATTATTCATGCTCAAATGCCCTGGTATTCGAGAATTTACTCCGTCAGTGTCAATTGGCGATCTTCTATTATTCCGTCAACTTCGGCCGCAGTACTCAACATCTGATAATCACGCTTTTACAGGGTACGAATATTCAGGTTACATTTGGCACGTAGATAGAAGCAAGGGAGAGGTCATCGTTCGAATAGACGGATTGGCATTTGAGTCGAATTTATTTAATGTACAATTTGTGCTGGACGACACTTTCCATTCAAAATGTGCAATTGCTGTAGAGAAGTTGCATGAAGAGTTGCAGACTGAGCCATCGGTATGAGAGTCTTTAAATGTCTTACACAGAATCCGTACCTAACGCAATGCAGGGATTTGTTCGGAAAATGCTATTCCCTGAAGATGAAGACGGTGTTATGCAAGAGACTCTGTCCAGTGGGTTATTCGATCTCGAGTGGTACGATAACGACCTCAATTACGAACAGCAACGCGCCATTGACTCTATTCTGAAAGGCAATTACGGCAATGTGCCATTTTTGATTTCAGGTCCCCCGGGAACTGGCAAAACAAAAACCATAGTGGAGCTCGCCCTTCAGTTGGTCAAGAAGTATCCACGTTGCCACATTTTATTGTGTGCGCCCAGCGACGCCGCGGCAGATACACTGGCTCTACGACTACGTTATTTTCTCAGCAATAAGGAACTCTTCCGGTTAAATCACTCCACCCGAGCGTTCGCTGAAGTGCCGACTGAACTACTCTCGTTCTGTGCCATCGACTTGGTGGATTCGCAAGATATGTTCGTTATGCCAGAATTCAAGACTTTTATGAGCTTTAAGATAGTCGTTTGCTCTTGCAGAGATGCGAATATCTTGAGTGAGGCGCAATACAGTAACAAGTCTCTGGCGAAGATCGAAGGCTATATGATGGAGGCATTTGGAAATTCGCAACGGACGCTACATTGGAGTGCATTATTAATTGATGAAGCCGGCCAGGGCACTGAGCCGGAAACAGTGATCCCTCTGAGAGTAATCTTGCCTGACATGTCGCATATCGATGAAATTCCAATAGTAGTAATGGCTGGTGATCATCGACAACTGGTGCGTGATCTTTTTTCTGCGTAGGAAGTGTTTTAATAAAGGTTAGGGACCGCGAACAGTTTCACGACAGGACCAGGAGTCCGAGTTAGATATCTCACTCTTCGAACGCCTAATGGCCCGACCATTGTACGCCGAGCACCCGCTAGCTCGGAAGCAGCAACTTCGGAATGGGCGAAGACCCAAACTTCCCTACGTCCGTCCCGCGTTCTCAAATCTCGTTCGAAATTACAGAAGTCATCCTGCTCTACTGGCTGTGCCATCATCCTTGTTCTACTATGATACATTACTGTGTGAGGCAACGAATATCAATACTCTCTGTGTTTGGGAACGGTTACCGAATCGCAATATGCCTATACTATTTATTGAAAATAAAGGCCAAGATGAGATGGTCGAAGAGGGAGTTTCATGGTTCAATACCGATGAAATTAATCTAGTGAGAATCAACTTTGTTCAGTTGCAGGTTAGCAGAGATACTAATAACTGGCAGTGCTGTACCGTCGTCAAAGATCTTGTTGACAGAAATCTAGTTAGGCCCTTTGAAATCGCAGTCGCGGCGCCATTTCGAGAGCAAATTAGACGAATTCGCCACAAACTTCGTCAGCAGCATCTCCGAGACGTCAATGTCGGTCCAGTTGAATCATACCAAGGCGCTGAGCATCGCGCCGTGATAGTCTGCACCACACGCACACGCGACCGTTTTATCGAAAGCGACTATCGAAAGGGTATGGGAATGATCCATGAGGCCAAGCGGTTCAATGTCGCTATTACCCGCGCCAAAGAACTTCTGGTTATAATCGGCAATTCCGACATTCTGCAACGGGATGGAAATTGGCGCGCATTACTCTCCTTTTGTTATCGGAATACGTTGTTTGACAAGATTCGACAGTCGGAATGGAAGCCGAGTCAGGACGAGATTAACACCCCTCTGTACTACTCGCGCATTGAACATGGTATCGCCTATAAGAGTCGGACGTCGAACAAGGATGTTCTGGCGGGACAGGTTATTGATGATCCGATGTGGCTTGCCGGATTTGCGAGCGAGGATGCATATCTTAACACTTGATCCGGCGGATATAACTTTTTTTTTGGCATTTAGTTAGGTTAGGCTTCTTCATGGTATTTCTTAGGATTGTATAGTGTTACTTTGGAATATTAATATATTTTATGTAAATGTCTATCGTCGATATTCAATTTTGCTCGTTATGTCGGACTGTGTTGCATTAGTAAGGTATATACAAACGTCTAAAGCACGATGAACGTTATGCGTAACGTTGCCACTACGCACACTGATACTGGTAAAGACGTATAACTAAGCATAAAGTGGAAACACTCATTGATGTGCCTATCTATATACAACACGATCATTACATTTATATGAAGTCATACGATGACAAGACCCGCAAAATTCGCGTTACGGCCGATCAATATAATCCTTCTGGTACTCGTCGGGATAGAAAATCAGGCGCTCGACACCGTCCTGGGTGAGTACCACCATACGGATAACTCCACCCGAACTTCCATCCCATTTTATCGCTTCAGTGAGGGCTGCGAAATATGTTAGGTAAATCAAGATGTCCACACAGGAGGGGGACAAATCAACGCATACCTCCTTTAATAAAGCTGATGGTCTCCTCCTTGTTCATGTTGGGCTTATATTGAGTGTTACAGAAACCGTAGATATACTAGTTGAACCGTTAGCATGATTTTTGACCTTCAACCTCGTTGAACTGAGTTGACATACTGTAGACCCGCTACCTGCGATAGCGTAGTCCTGCTTATGCATACTGCCGCCAAGTGGGATACTGTAAACTTCACCACCGTACTGCTTATCGTATCCGGCGCAAATGATCCCGGCCCTAAAGTACAAAGCGTCAATTTTAGATGCCATAGAAATGAGATTCGAAGGACGCACGTCAACGCATCTTTGTTCGTGTAACATAGTTCCTGGAAGACTGCCGCCGCAATTCTAGTCGTGGGAGGCTCAGCATTTAGAACACTAATAAGAACAGGGTTAATAATAGACATCGATGAACAGTTGCGCGAACGTACGTGTACATCTGGAGATGGTATTGAACAATATCCGCGACGGCTTGGGTGTCGGCTGCTGATCCTGATCTATACCAATGTTAGGAGCGCAGTCCCTGAATCAAAGCGACTAACGCAAGGTCACATACCTGCAGCACCATATAGTATCGTGAACTTGTGTGAGCTTGTCTGTTACGCTGCCCTCCAATGTCAGCGTGCTTCTTGTCCAACAAAGTCACGGGACAACTTACCGATTCGCAATAAAAGCTCCCGTGGTAGTACGACTATAACATAGATTAGCACATAGTCGAAAAGACATGGACAACCGGATTAGCCCACCTATCCGCACCAAGAATAACTCCGCCATCGAACTTTACGGCCATACTATTGCCTTGTCAGCACTTCCTGCTTATCAATCCAGACCTCGCAAATGTGTAACCCCTCGATATTCCGATATCACTTACATAGATGTTCCAAGACTATAATAGACCAACCGATGTTAGTATCCACTCAAAGCAATTGTATGTCGATAACTGTCATCATCGACACCTTTATGATCCAAGCTTACTTGACTTCGCCGGCCTTCAACGCCTTCATATCAACTTGTATTCCGTTCATTGTAAATTGCACATAAGATCACTATCCCTCTAAAGTGAAAATGCGATCAACTGATATTTTTGGATTGCGGTATGAATTGTCAGCGTAATGTCTGGGGCCGTCGTAGATGTTCGATGACAAGTCGTCGCCGTGATCTTACCCGGATCGCAACACGCCTTAGGTTCATTCGTGCACTTTACTATAAACAGCTTAAGCCAGAACTCTATCTGTATTTACTTGGACTTAAAGTTTTCAGGCATGCACTTCAGGAGTCATGAGCTGATACCCACGATATTCAATTAATATTTATGTGCAGCATTTGCGAGCGACGGAAAGTTCTTAAGATATAATACTGCGACCATCTGTTGGTGCGTCTATTGAAGTTACCTTACATTGACGTCAAGGATTGTTCGAACCCTGACACGTTCGGACGCAATACAATCGGCAGCTCATGGACGGCTCATCGCAAGACTGGTCGGTCAGATGGCTTCTGAAATCACTCAAAATCCTATCTGCAACTGGGATAAGCTGCATTGGGACTCTAGCGGTTATCCTATATTTTGCGCAGTCAGCGCTGATATACCCCAGCAGTTTTCCGGCTGGCAGTCGGACGGACGTACCAACACCAGATCGGTATAATATCCCGTATGAGGATGTTACATTGGAAACTGAGGATGGGGAGAAGATTAAGTTGTTTGTGATGAAGGTGGGTGGGTGGCTGTTCGGGATTCTATTATGCTGGAGCAATACTGTGCATGGTTGGATGCTGATTAGCACTTGTAGCAAACTGATCCAGAATTGCGAACTGATGGACAGACTGTCATAATATGCTGTGCCAATGCTGGTAATATGGTACTTACCACGACTAAAATCGTATGTAGGATTAACGTTGACGCGACATACTACAGGGTCATCGGCTACCGATCGCTTCGGCTTTCTACAAGATACTGCAGTATAACGTGTAAGTGATCGGAATACAAGAAACGCAATCCGGATGTCTGTTGCTCACTGATATTATGTCTGTAGAGTGTTGTTCTCCTACAGAGGGTATGCGTTGATTTATATTATCAGTTGGTTTGCTATATGCTAACTTGACGGACAGATACGGTCTTAGCACAGTAGGTCAACTAACCCCAGCGGGCACTCGATCTCTAACAATAGTACAGGGTAAACCAAGCGAAGCCGGTATAAAAATCGACTCTGAGACTGTGTTTGAGTACGTCAAAAAAGAGAAAGAATTACTAGATACGGACATAATTTTGTACGGTCAGAGTTTAGGTGGTGCCGTTGCAATATACTTGGCCGAGAAACATGAGGATGAGGTACGTTTCGGGGCCAGGTTAGCGAGTCGAAATTAACATTGACTAATGGTCGAAGATTGCAGGATTAATTATTGAAAACACGTTCCGCAGTATCCCGTCTTTAATCCCAAGGTACGTCTTCTCGATGTCGCGGGATAGGTTGCTAATGCATTCCATTCAGCGTCTTACCAGTCGCGCAATACTTTACATTCCTATGCCACCAAATTTGGCCCTCAGAACAACGTCTCTTGAAAATTAAGACACTTCCTATCCTGTTTCTCAGCGGCGAGAAGGACGAGATCGTGCCGCCTGTTCAAATGAAGGTCCTATATGAAATCTGTCGGAGTCCTCACAAAGTCTGGCGTCAATTCGCTAATGCGTATGTTACTTCCGCATGCTACTGATCGCACGGTGTGATAATGCTAATGATTCCGTAGGACTCATAATGAAACATATTTGAAAGACGGCTATTGGACCTCGATTATCGATTTCTCGAGTGATTTCATTGTGAAGAAGACGCAGTAGATGTAGAAACGAGAAAGAACATAGAGGCAGTTATGGCGTGTTGGACTAGGTACTGAGAAGTTATGGATTTTTTTGATGTAGACAGATTGGTATTGGTATTTTGCATCAATTACGATGACGGTTTTCTTTTATCGTCTGTCTTGCTAGAAAGCGTCACTTCCTACCGCTCTGAATTGCCGCTCAATAAGACTTGATGCAGGTACCGTAGTCAGCAGTGCCACGTTGCAATATGCAGTCGAATAAAGAAATGCCGCACCAAGGGGTTGTTAACAACTGGCTCTGGTGAACGCATTCTGCGTGCGGTTTCTACATACGTGGCCTCCGCCAGTTCACGCAACTTATTGCTCAAACCACGGTCAGTGACTGATGAGTATTCATTCGTCCTCAGATTCGAATTCGGCAGAAGAGCAGACCCAATTGCTGCCTGACTGTCCGATCGTCCTTCGATTCCCAGACGCACCGAAAGTCAAGGCGAGCGGCTCGCCCACGTGTGCCTTTCCAAATCAAGACTAGCTTACATTTGACATGGTTGCGAACGCAAGGACAACGACCACATCCGTAGTTCACTCGACTTAAGCCTTAGAATTCCGAGTACACTATCTATCGGCCAATTTAAAAATGGCAAGCCTAAAGTTCTGTACGGTGTGTGCGTCCAATCAGAACAGATCAATGGAAGCCCATCGGACGCTTCAATCCGCCGGTTATGAAGTATCGTCCTTCGGCACGGGATCAGCAGTACGATTACCAGGTCCTAGTATCGACCGTCCGAACATATACATGTTTGGTACTCCGTACAACGAGATTTATAATGAGCTACTCGCCAAGGATCAGAAACTGTACTCGTCGAACGGCGTGCTGAGCATGATTGACCGAAACCGCAAGATCAAGCGCGCCCCAGAACGATGGCAAGAGCAGAAGCAAATTTTCGATGTCATCATTACCTGCGAAGAGCGCTGTTTTGACGCCGTTTGCGACGATTTACTAAATCGCGGGGAGAATTACAATCGGATGGTGCATGTGATTAATGTGGATATTAAAGATAATCACGAGGAGGCAGCTATTGGTGGACAGGCGATTTTGAGACTTGCGGATTTATTGTCGGCGGCAGCCCATGAGGTGGAGGATGTGGATAATTTGGTACTCGATGTGTTGGTCAAGTGGCAGGAGGAGTATAAGAACTTTCCTGCTTTGCATGCGGTTTGTTATTTCTGATTTCAGCAAATAATTGGAGCAGATACGGCGTTCGGTATGACTTCATTTAGCTAGGCTTTGAATGATTATCATGTATTTTTCTTATTATCGTAACAGATATGACGTTTGAAGCCGAAGACATCCTTTGGATTAACATTTAACAAGGTGCTGTAATAGGGTAAACTTTTTGAAATCAAGCTTAATTTGTAGCTGGTTATCTAGCAGACGATCCTTGTGATATGTGTTGACTTATGGCCCACCATCGGCGAAGTAGATTTCGTAATAGTTCAATACTTGCATAGACATTCGATTCTTGGTCACATGCGGTTTATGAAGAAGGTCTTACCGTCTAGATCCACGTCGCATTTCTGTCGCATAGCCTCCGTGACCCAATTCCAACCTACGAAATTCTATTTTTTAGAAACTTAAAATAATTGTTCCGGGATTATTCTACAAACCAAGTTCTTTCACCGTCTTATTTTTATACAGACCACCGTTTTGCCAAAACGCGTGCAATTCAGGGTTAGGAAGCATATATTCATACTAAGTATTGCAGATAAACCTTTATATGCGGCAAACACTCACAACGGATGTATGTGTCTGACGACGTGCAGTTATTCACAACATCACTTCAGTCGTGCGTGTCTCAGCAGCCGAAATTGAACCATGCGAGTTTGGGCTGCGGGAGCATTTAATTATGGCGCTACACTCACGATTTGGATTAAACCATAATATCCAGTCATTCAGATTCGAGGGTTAGGTTATCCCTGTCATCGAAAACGTGGAGAATCAGTTCGCCTGAGATATATTTGCTTATTCTATGTAATGTGAATGTAGACGACCTTATGCCACATGAATCTAAATTAATTACGGTTCGATGACGATAAGTGGCTGGGTATTGCCCGTCTCCGCGTGTGAATGGGAAATATCGGACAATTGAATGCCAGGCACACATCGGGCGATATCGTATTGACCCTGTCGCCAATAGAAGGTTAACTCTCCGAAATACCGTGTATATCACGTGTACGTGTACAGAAGTACGCATAAATGTTCTAATGATTAGGTGGTAGTCGTTGTCAGGTCGTTTGCCGTTGACAGCCGAGTGCGGCGCTTGGGCACAAACTAGCCCACAGGCAGCAGGCAATAGAGATGGACATGATCACGAGCATAGTTTTTGCACGGTAATTTGCGGCGGAAGAGGATTGCGAAGTGAATTGGGTTGACTCAAGGTATCCGCACCAGCGGATGCGCCTTAGGGGGGGAAGGTTGGTGACAAAATCTTCACCGCGAAGTGGACAAGCAATTGCAAACAGCTTGAAGTCGATGCGTCACCTGTCTGTCATCTATATTGACGATGTTATATTATATATCGCAGCCCATATCATAAAGATTCGTACTCCAGTAGTAATTGACACTACCAGCCCTTTTTTTATCGCAGTCATGGAGCTCGATTAGCGAGTTATAGGGCAAACAAGAGTCAGGAATTGGTGGGCAGCTATGACGTCACGAAGGTGGGCGGCCAATGGCGAGTGACTCGTGCCTGGAGCTGATGGGAAGCCGCACAGAGCAAAAACACTTCGGCTCGTTCGCCGAGTCCCCTTCTAAATTTTTGCTGGATATCGCTCCTATCACACATCTGTATAACATAACTGCACCGCACAATGAGACAATCCGCAGTAGCAATTAGCAAGTAAGAATCTGTGGCGGTCACACGGATGCGCCCGACAGATAGGTAATAATAGTAAAAGTAACGGCACACGGTGATGCAAAGAAAAAACAAAAAAAAAGGAGTCATGTGGGTGCGGCGGCTGCAAAATTTTTGAAAGGGCCGATTTTCAGCCGAGTTGGCAGCTTACTATTCTGGTGCCATTCCACCGCCAGCTGTTGTCATCCCAGCTCGGCTACCGACGCACACTGCCTCCAGTTTTAACCTATTCTGGTGGAATTCACACCACGTCTAGGCGCGACGATTGTCCGTGTCCCCGTCCCCACCCCACCATTCGACCTCTAAGCTTATATGGCCATCCTCTCCAAACGACGTACTTTATAGGGCCCACAGCATCGTCTACCCTTCCACAATCCTCTCCAGGTTGTTCAAAGGCTTCGAATCATGTCTGCCGCTGACTTCTCGAATGCTGCAGACAGCACAACTCTCTCCACAATGCAGCGCATGCGTGAACAGACAGCCATCTTGGGCTCCATGAACAAGATCTTGGGTATATCTCTCTTTTCTTCTTCCCCCCCCCCACTTGAGCCCGATTAACCCTTTCTTGTCAAAATCTATCGGTATTCGATAATGCTAACATTGCTGATGCTCTAGTCGCGAATCGTGGTGAAATTCGTAGGTCTTCCGTCCGCCTACATCATATTTGTGATTATCTTGCTGACTAGTGCGCTCGTTGCATTTCGCTGATTAGCCATTCGTGTATGTCTATCTTAACCACTCCAATTCGTCCTGAATATGGTTCTAATTGTTTCAAGATTTTCCGTACCGCCCATGAACTTAGCATGCAGACCGTCGCCGTCTACTCCTATGAAGACCGTTTGTCCATGCACAGACAGAGTACGGTCATCACATCCACTAGAGACCATCAACAGCGCTAACGTACTTTAGAGGCTGACGAGGCCTATCCCATCGGAAAGCGGGGCCAGTACACGCCAGTTCAGGCGTATCTTCAAATGGACGAAATCATCAAGATCGCCAAGGAACACGATGTGTCCATGATCCATCCCGGTTACGGTTTCTTGTCCGAGAACTCCGAATTCGCACGCAAAGTCGAAGAGGCAGGCATCGCCTGGGTCGGTCCTCCCAACCACGTTATCGACGCTCTTGGCGACAAAGTGTCTGCTCGAACGATTGCTATGCAGAATAATGTCCCTGTCGTCCCAGGCACACCGGGTCCGGTTTCAGAACTATCCGAAGCCGAGGATTTCGTTAAGAAGTACGGCTTCCCAGTCATTATCAAGGCAGCCTTTGGTGGCGGTGGCCGTGGTATGCGTGTCGTCCGCGAGGGTGACGACATTAAGGACGCATTTTTGCGTGCCTCGTCTGAGGCCAAGGCTGCGTTCGGCAATGGCACTGTCTTCATCGAGCGATTTCTCGACCGGCCCAAGCACATTGAAGTCCAGCTTCTCGGTGATGCCGAAGGTAATGTTGTCCATTTCTTCGAGCGCGATTGCTCTGTCCAGCGCCGTCACCAGAAGGTCGTCGAAATTGCCCCTGCCAAGGATCTTCCCAAGTCGGTTCGGGATGCTATCCTTAAGGACGCAGTCAAGCTAGCTTCCTCCGTCAGATACCGCAATGCCGGTACAGCTGAGTTTTTGGTCGACAGTCAGAACAGACACTATTTCATTGAGATCAATCCCAGAATGTACGATTTCGCCTTTTTCACATCCTGTAGCACACGCTCTAACAACGTCACAGTCAGGTCGAGCACACGATTACTGAGGAAATCACTGGCATTGATATTGTTGCCGCTCAGATCCAGATCGCAGCTGGTGCGACGTTGGCCCAACTCGGTCTCACCCAGGACCACATCTCGTCTCGTGGTTTCGCCATCCAATGCCGTATCACTACCGAGGATCCTACCAAGAACTTCCAACCCGACACTGGCAAGATTGAAGTGTACAGGTCCGCTGGTGGCAATGGCGTTCGTCTCGACGGTGGTAACGGCTTTGCTGGCGCAATTATCACTCCTTTTTACGACTCTATGTTGGTAAAGTGTACTTGCTCTGGCTCTACCTACGAGATTGCCCGAAGGAAGATGCTCCGTGCCCTGATCGAGTTCCGTATCCGTGGTGTGAAGACGAACATTCCATTCTTACTTGCGCTCCTAACTCACGACACTTTCGTAGCCGGTAACTGCTGGACAACATTCATCGACGATACCCCGGAACTCTTCGACATGATGGTTTCCCAGAACCGAGCTCAGAAACTTCTTGCGTACCTCGGTGACCTCGCGGTCAATGGCAGTTCCATTAAGGGCCAAATCGGAGAACCCAAGCTCAAGACTCCGATCATCATGCCAGTCCTTCGGGACGCGTCTGGCAACCCACTTTCTACCATAGAGCCGTGCAAGAAGGGTTGGCGTAACATCTACCTCGAGAAGGGTCCCGAGGCATTTGCCAAAGCTGTGCGCGATTACAAAGGCACTCTTATAATGGACACGACCTGGCGTGATGCTCATCAGTCGCTGCTCGCTACCCGTGTCCGAACTGTCGACTTTGCCAATGTTGCCATCCCTACTTCCTATGCTTATTCCAATGCGTTCTCGCTTGAGTGCTGGGGTGGTGCAACCTTCGATGTCGCCATGCGATTCCTGTACGAAGACCCATGGGATCGACTTCGCAAGCTCCGCGCCCTTGTGCCCAACATTCCTTTCCAAATGCTTCTGCGTGGCGCGAACGGTGTGGCCTACTCCTCGTTGCCTGACAATGCCATTGATCACTTCTGCTTGCAAGCTAAGCAGAACGGTGTCGATATCTTCCGTGTTTTCGATGCGTTGAACGATCTGGAGCAGCTCAAGGTCGGCGTTGATGCAGCCCGCAAGGCTGGTGGTATCGTTGAGGCTACCATTTGCTACTCTGGCGATATGTTGAACCCGGAGAAGAAATACAATTTGGAATACTACCTAGACGTCGTTGACAAGATTGTCGCCATGGGCACGCACATCCTTGGTATCAAAGACATGGCTGGTACCATGAAGCCCCAGGCTGCTACGATCCTTATCGGTACCATTCGCAAAAAGTACCCAGACCTCCCGATCCACGTGCACACACACGACTCGGCTGGAACTGGTGTCGCGTCTATGGCGGCTGCTGCCGCAGCCGGCGCCGATGTTGTCGATGTTGCCACAAACTCCATGTCGGGGATGACCTCACAGCCATCCGTCATCGCCCTTCTTGCCACCCTCCAGGGCACTATCGACACTGGTCTCAATGTCGACCATATCCGCGAAATCGACTCATACTGGGCTCAGATTCGTCTTCTCTATTCCGTTTTCGAGGCCGATCTTAAGGGTCCCGATCCAGATGTGTACGTTCACGAGATTCCTGGTGGCCAGCTCACCAACTTGCTCTTCCAGGCGCAGCAGCTTGGCCTCGGCACTCAGTGGCTGGAAACCAAGCGTGCGTACGTCCAGGCCAACAAGTTGCTTGGCGATCTCGTCAAGGTTACGCCAACATCCAAGGTGGTCGGCGACTTGGCCCAGTTCATGGTGTCCAATAAGCTTTCTCCTGAGGACGTCGTCGAGCGTGCGCAGACTCTCGACTTCCCCGACTCGGTTCTCGATTTCTTCCAGGGTCTCATCGGTCAACCTTACGGCGGCTTCCCCGAGCCACTCCGCACTAACGCTCTCCGTGGCCGTCGCGAGAAGCTGATCGAGCGCCCTGGCAAGACGCTGCCGCCAATCAATTTCGCCGCCGTTCGCAAGGACTTGGAGAAGAAGTTTGGTGCGATCAAGGAGACCGATGTCGCGTCGTATGTCATGTACCCAAAAGTGTACGAGGACTACCAGAAGTTTGTCAAGAAGTTTGGTGATTTGAGCGTTCTTCCGACCAAATTCTTCCTCTGCCGACCTGAGATTGGTGAGGAATTCAATGTTGAGATCGAAATGGGCAAGGTCCTCATCCTCAAATTACTCGCCATCGGCCCACTTTCCACCCACACCGGCCAGCGCGAAGTTTTCTTTGAATTGAACGGTGAGATCCGACAAGTCACAGTCGATGACAAGCTGGCGTCCGTCGAGGCAGTCTCCCGACCAAAAGCTGACCCGAGCAACCCATCCCACGTCGGAGCTCCCATGTCCGGCGTCGTCATCGAGGTCCGTGTGAAAGACGGGTCGCTGGTCAAGAAAGGAGATCCTATCGCTGTTTTGAGCGCAATGAAAATGGAGATGGTTATCTCTGCTCAGGCTTCCGGCAAGGTCTCTGACGTTGTTGTGCGTGAGGGCGACTCGGTTGATGGATCCGATTTGATTTGCAAGATTGCCAAGGAAGATGCTTAAATGGCTATGCATATGTACTACGAGAAGACGAATGGAAGGTGATACTATATCTGTATTGGTACCGAGTGATGATGGGATCTGCTAGATTTGCGTGTTTCTATATATATATATATTTTGTTATGTTGCTGCACTTTTAATTGTATGTATTGTATCTAGGAATGTTAACATGATCATATATCGTCATGATATGAAAACGTTGCCAGTTACTAGTTCAAAAGAATTCAGGGAACCCAGCCGACAGTGACTCGGCTTATCGATGGCACGAATCAGCAGCTCTGGTGTCGATGATCCGTTGGGTAACTACATTATCGTGACATCATTGACCCATAATACGCGGCTATGGACGGCATGAAGTGTGCATACAATTAGCTAAAGTCTACAAAAGCGAAAAATATTGTTTGTCGGTAGGGTCACTTTGGATTCGGCATTCGCTGGGCGGGAGTTAGTGGCACCCCGGCCGCTTCGGAGGTGCATGCGAAGATGCCGCTACCAACTACGAAGACCAACATGTAAATATCACGGTTTCCTACTTGCAGACTGATTGCCGTAAATCTACTACAGTACGTTTATCTTATAGAGCCGGACGACGTGATGTGCTAGAGCGATTCAGCTGTCGAGATTTACCGTGTTGCTGTCGATCGAACAGTCCTTTGTGTTACAGGCTCGTGGTCGGCGGAACACCTTGCTTGAATGGGAATTAGTAAATGATACTGCCAGAGTATTTTGAAGGACGACACAATCGTTAGATCAAAACCCTCGTAACTTAAGAATATTAAAGTTATACGCAGAACGCCAGCCATGAACTTAACCCGATGACCCGGCGAACCGCGCTGCAACGCGGCTCGCAAATTCGAGGCAGCACTTGATGATGACGTCGGACTTTGGACGGGCCTGCAATCTTGATGATAATTCGTATATTCAATACAACACTCAATTACATTACTCGTCCGTCTGCAACGTTGGCCTGCATTTTAGCAATTAATTGTCAGCAACACTAGAGCTTAGGAGCAGGCGGAGTCAGTTCAAAATCGCACCTTATACATATAGCAGCGGCGACGTGCAGGGGGGGTATGAAGAGCAGCAAAGCCACTTGTAATTTCAGAACTTACCATGGCTACTACCGATATTGACGAGATTGCCGAGATCAAACGATATGAGGACTTTTCCACGATAGGTATGATGTACCTGAGTCGAATAGCACTATAGCTAGGTTCTAAATAACCGCGTCTAGATTGGGTACAAGATGCAGCGCGAGAACAATTACGACAGCGGGTCCGGCGCTCCCGGAGTCTAAGAATTTACGGCAGAAGCTGGCATGCGACAGTACTCGCTCATTTATGGGAACTATACGAATCTATACAAGGCTGGATTGTGGTCAGTTGCATTGGCGCGTCCATTGGTACGATTGCAGCCATGTTGAATATTATAACGGAGTGGTTGTCAGATATTAAGCTCGGATATTGCACAACGGCTTTTTATCTGAACGAGAGTTTTTGCTGTTCGGGTGCGGAGAACGGTGAGTATGGCCCAACACTTTGGTGGACCACCCGCTAATACCTAGTGCAGGATGTCCGGAATGGCATCACTGGTCATCATGGTCAATATTTAACTACCTCATTTTCGTCATTCTATCAGTATGCTTTGCAACAATGAGCGCTTTTCTCGTCAAATCCTACGCTCCGTACGCCGCAGGGTCAGGCATTTCCGAGATTAAATGCATCGTATCGGGTTTTGTCATGAAGGGATTTCTGGGAGGTTGGACGTTGCTGATCAAGTCACTCGGCTTGCCATTGGCAATAGCCTCAGGCTTGAGCGTTGGAAAGGAGGGGCCAAGTGTCCATTATGCCGTTTGCGCTGGAAATGTGATTGCAAGATGTTTCAGTAAATATCGACGAAATGCTAGTAAGTTGTTATTTCTAAAGTTGCCACGGAGATGTAAATTCTAACATGCTTAGGCAAAATGAGGGAAATACTGACGGCGTGCGCGGCTACCGGCGTCGCAGTTGCATTTGGCAGTCCTATTGGTGGCGTCATATTTTCTCTGGAGGTAATCGAATAAGTATATTAAGTGCGATGTCGCGGCTAACAAGAACCAGGAAATATCATCAAATCTTAGTTTGAAAACCATGTGGCGGAGCTATTTCTGTGCTCTTTTTGGAACTGCTGTACTAGCTGTAAGTATTCACGTGATTGGTCTACAATGATAAATACTGACGCTCTAGGCTATCAACCCCTTCCGCACAGGTCAGCTTGTCATGTTCCAGGTCCACTATGACCGGGATTGGCATTTCTTTGAAATCATCTTCTTTATAGTCCTTGGTGTTTTTGGTGGATTATACGGCATTTTTGTAAGCAAATGGAATCTAGTGGCACAGGCATTCCGTAAGAAACATCTTGGAAATTACGCGATTGAAGAGGCTGCGTGTCTTGCCGGAATCACAGCTATTATCTGCTACTTCAACAAGTTCTTAAAGATCGACATGACAGAGAGTATGGAGATTTTGTTTAAGGAATGCGAGGGTGGCGAGGATTACGATGGTCTATGCGAGCCCTCTACACGATCCCGTCAAATAGCGTCTTTGCTCTTTGCAACTGTCGTTCGTACACTTCTCGTCATCATTTCATACGGCAGTAAAGTTCCTGCAGGCATTTTCGTCCCGTCGATGGCCATTGGCGCCTCGTTTGGCCGGTTAGTTGGAATTATTGTTCAGGCTCTGCATGAGACTCATCCCGAATCGGCATTTTTCGCCGCGTGCTCCAAGGATGAGCCGTGCATTACGCCCGGAACGTATGCATTTCTGGGTGCAGGGGCCGCGCTTTGCGGAATCATGAATATCACAGTTTCCGTCGTCGTTATTATGTTTGAGCTAACCGGAGCTCTGACATACATCCTACCAACAATGATAGTCGTCGGTGTGACGAAGATTATTAATGAGAAATTTGGAAAGGGCGGGATTGCGGACCAAGCAATCTTTTTCAATGGGTTCCCCTTCTTGGATAATAAAGAGGAGCACGTGTTTGGCGTTAACGTGTCGGATGCGATGATTGAGAGCGTTTCGGTGCTTCCTTCATATGGCATGACGCTTGGCGAGGTGGAAGAAGTTTTGAAGCGGGCGAATTATGGTGGCTTCCCCGTTGTGGAAGACACGCGATCGATGATGTTGTCTGGATATATCGGCCGTACGGAACTGCAGTATGCCATCGAGCGCGCTAAGCGGAGTAACCCCCTACAGTCTACCGCAAAATGCTTCTTCACCACGCCAGACCAACGGCCGCTACACCCTGCATCAGTATCGGCAGTTACTGGAAACGCGGCAGCTGGGGGTAGCAATGGGACGAGTGATAGTTATGGCAATTCAGCTTTGGTGAGCTCCGGAAATGACAGCTCCTATGATTTGCCGGTGGGATTGACGACAATGAAAATGGCAAGAAGCGCATCACCACAACCGGCCCCGTTACGGATTGATATTCCCGGCGATCAAGGTGAAGCGCCGGATCTCATGCCGTCTGTTGTTATAGGGAGTCAAGCCTCGGCGGGTGGAATGCCAGTTGAACATCAAGGAGCAATGCATGTCGACTTTTCGCAGTTCATTGATATTACCCCAATCAGCGTTAACCCCAATTTCCCGCTGGAGACAGTAATGGAGCTGTTCAAGAAATTGGGGCCGAGTGTTATCCTGATTGAGTATCATGGTCGGTTGTGTGGGCTTATAACGCCGAAGGACCTGCTGAAGTATCAGTTTAACAAACATTAGTTAAGCTGGGTGTCTTCGATTGATGTATATAATATTTGGAATTGGAATGGATAAAGACCTTTATTTATCGCGGAATTTTTGTGTCCTACGGGCCGGTACTCTCGCAGCAGGTCGCCAATGCAGTCTCGCATTAATACATCCCATGAACCCAAAGAAAGTAACAATCTAGAATAACTATAGAAATATTCTCTATGTATTTGAAATCACTGTATCTATACCGACATTTAGTCCTTTATTCTACAAAGCCTCGACGTTCTTGTTCTCTATCGCGCTCTCAAGTGTGACGGCGCCACTGACAATAGCCTTGATCTTATCGTGGATATCGGTATAAGTATGGAACACATGGTACGGAATACCCTCGCGCTCGCAGTACGTGATCAGGTCCCGTCCGACCTTTGCAAATAACAGATCAGTTTCCTGGGCCGCCGACAAATCCGAAACTCCGTCGCCGGCATAAAAGAGAACCGGTCGCTCCTCCTTCGGCAACGCGGCGTACGGCTTAATGGCCCGAGACTTGTCATGCCCGAATCCAGATTCGTCGCGGTAGACAATGTCCCACGAGCCATCGTCATTGACCTTGACGTCGTTCGCGACAATCTCGATATTATTCGCCGCGTCCTCGCCGACAAGCTTGACTAGGAGTGCGTGAATGATCGGCTTCATACCGCTCGAAACCACGATAACAGGAATTCCGGATTCCTTGGCCCACTTGTAGAAATCTGCGAAACCAGGGTCGAGCTGAATGTCTGGTCTATCGTTAATTCCCCCGCTTCCTATCCCATTCACAGGTCAAAAATTACATACGCTCTTTCAGGTACTCGATGCACTCTGGGAATGGCTTGTGGACGGAGTCTAACATGTCCCGGAACGCATCCCTTTGGAGGAATTAGTTCAACTAGCATGCTTAAAATGACGAGATCAGCACAAACCTGAATGTCGATCTGCCCTCGAGAACTTCTATGTTGAGCTCGCGCCGTCGCTTCTCCCCGAACCCAATGTTGTCGGTCATGAAATCATTGCTGTCCTACAATTGTACACGATTTAGACTCTGTCTCTCTATTGCAAATCCCGGGCCAGCCAGCTGATACTAGCGAATTTGACTGGCTCAATTCGCTCTAATGTCGCCAATGTATATGAAACAGGACAAGACCTATCGTACCTGGAGTGTAACAGTTCCGTCCCAGTCAGTGAAGACTATAGCTTTAACAGTAGGAGCAATCAGCATTTTGCCGTTAGTTATTCTAGTTTAATCAATTGCAGTGGTTATGTCGTTGAAAGAATCCGGGGCGTGCACGGCCGATCTGATGGCGTCTCCTTTGTATCAGATGGCGTCTCGGAGAGACAAGAGTCCCTGAGCCGCTAGGCCGGGTAAGCCCAGGGAAAGGGCCCACAGTTGCCACACAAGATTTATCATGGAGTGTTTTGTAACTGTGCTGTTAATAATAAATGCAAATTTATCATTTTATTAAAAAATCAGAGTAAATTGCCAGATCTTCCATTGAATCGTGAATTCTGACCGGATTCGTTTGTTTCTTTTTAAATTGATGGGACACTATTGTCGACAGTGGCGGAGGCGATCGTGACACTGATGGCCAACTCAAGGCTTCTCAGCCTTTTAATCACAAACCCGCGCTCACTCACGCAGTATCTGGCTCTGTTTCGGCCCTGTCGGCCCTGCGGCTGGCAGCGTTGCCAAGCTCTATGTCTTGCCAGTGCACTGGCAATACCGCTTTAAGAATACATGTTCAATGTCACTTTCCGAGATACTCTTTCTTGGTCTGTGGGATTCTATAAATTTGGTTGGTTCACGATGTAGTAAATATTTTTGGCGCTTGGAAGTGAACAACAATGAGGGTGTTGTGGTGATCCGTTGATCTTTCTTCTTGTGCCAGTTGGGCTCAAATTTTTTCTTTCCAGGCCTAGTGATGCGAACGTTTGGCTTTGAAGAGCTTGAACCAGAGACAGCATAAGCAGAATTGACTGAACCTGTTGTCAAGGTCTGCCGCTTTAATCTGAAATGTGTCAACACAGAGAACATCTTATCAATCATGTCCTTTTCAGTTACCAAAGATGGCAACGCATCATTATAGAAAGGTGTCAACGAGCGAGCAAACACTTCCATGAACATTGCAGGATCAATATCCACTTTTGCCACCTTAAGTTGATCTCTGAGATGCATCATGTAATGAAAGTGCTTTTCCAATGTCATGCCTTCTTTCATCGTTGCCGTGTACAGCTTGCACATGAGCTGTGGCTTATGTGCTGCCCAGATTAGAGAAAACTCATGTTCAAGATAGCTCCAGACATCTTTAGCTTTCTCATATTCAAAAAATATTTTTTATACGCGCTGTCCATGTTGACCAACAGCGCGGCCCCGGCATTTTCATTTTCCAATTTTTCCTCAGCTGACATCTCTGTGACAGACTTCTCATATGAAAGCGCTTCTGTCAGACGTAGAGTCCGCAGGTGTATATGCATGTCTTGTTTCCATGCTAGAGAGTTTCCCTCTCCATGCAACTTTGCAAAGTCACCATAGTAACTTGACTTTGATACGAATGACATTGTCGAAAACTGGTTTCCCGGAAAACCACGGTGATACTCGGGGTGCCTGGTCGTCAGACAAGGACACCGATGGGCAGCGAACGGATCTTGGTCTTCATGAATGATGCGCGAAGCGCAAGGCCTGTGACTGCCCATTTCGGAAGACGCTATTAATGCGCTTTCGAATATTTCGCGGGCACATGATGCGCTCACAGTGGATTCTGAAGTCGGCAGGGTTTCTATGCCGCACTGCGGTGGTCGCTTTCTTCCCATGCCATATATGGTTTGACATACAGAAAACGGGAGTTTGGGAGACGCGTTATTGCCGGATTTAGGACGGAGGAGGAAGATTCTGTTGCGGTCATGTACTGCTGTGTGAAGTGGAAACACGTTCTGGACAAGCCGTATAAACGGAAAAAAATACTCAGTACAGCAACATAATAAACGCGATGCTGCTTCCTGCTGTCAACGCATTGAAGATCCAACTGTCACGATTGTGCCTATTGCACCGTTATATACCGTGTCTGAATATGCTGGGTCATGCGAGCTGTCATGTATTGGTTGAATAAACTCGTGGAAAGCGCAGGGCGTGGGTATGCGGGTTCTCGGAATACGTATCGCTCAGAGGACTGTCTCTATTGCATAATTAGGGCTGTTGGCGATATTGACGATACGATATCGGCAGACTTCCAGTTAGACGATTGCCGATTGACGGTAGAAATCGTCAGCACCTGAGTTTGCCGATACGATATCGGCAATATTCTGATACATTGAATTCTTAGGTTTTTTGTGGTCAGCGTGCGAGTTTTCAAACAATAGTCCCTATCCAGCATTTGTGACAATTGTTGAGTACTACTGTTAAACTAAAAAATAAAAGAAATTTATTATAAAAATAAAATAAAAATAATGAATGCTAACGCAAAGATCAACGTTGGAAATGTTCACGGGCTATGTACACTACAGGCAAGGAACCGAAAAAGACGCCAGTAGCCAAGCGGACGCATGTTGACACTGTATAACCAGACTGAGACGAACAATAACTCGTAAATCACCCAGATGGGTCACCATCAAATGCCGGAAAAACAGACTGAACGAACACGAAGGCACATTGGAACGCACCCACGCTGCCCTGGGCCCCTACCACTTGAAACCGTCGCGAATGAACATCAGCATTCTTATGGTATCGCCCTTCAACGAATGTCTGCGGGTACCTAAGACATCCCTCGCTGTGCTTAACAGCCGCTCTACAGCAACTTCAGAGGCAGGGATCGCCAGATAATCCCTGGCTGCTGCTGCCATCTGTGGATACTCGTCCTTGTGTATCCGCCACCAATTACAGAGCCAATTTTGACCTGTGGCATATGCAACACTGATCGGAGGGGTCTCGAAGTACCTATCAATATCCGAGACAAGAGACTGATCTCCCAGTTGCAGCTTCTTCAGCATTCTAGATCCCACATCACTATGCTCCGTAGAATACTGTTGTGGTGCAGTTGAATAATGCTCCGCACAGCTAGTCCCATATCTTTGATGGAGGTTCGTGCGGATAGTTTCCAAAATCATGGTGCCTGCATTGCCATCTTGTAATTCCCGCGAGATTAACTTGCCTTTGACTCTGGGATCCAAGACAAATGCAGAGTAATATGTGTCGCAGTCGTCCATTATGGAATAGTACTTTTCGTACTTCTTCATGCCCATCTTTACGGCGGTTGCAATGTCTTGATCCAGTCTTGTGAAGTCACCATTGCGTTCACTCGCGTCATCGAGCAATTCGTGTAGTTCATAGTAAATGGGGACGGCAAGACTGATTTGTGGATTCCGTTTCGAAACGAAGGACGTAAACTCATTGAACTTGTTGAATACTAGGTGGATCTGCTCGAGACGCGACCAATCTTCAACAGTAAAGGGTGGAAGTTCCTTCTGAAGATCTACGAACTTATTTATTTGTTGTTTCGATTTCAAGCCATCATCGCTCATTCGGAATGTTGAATTCCATCTGGTAGCAAAACGACGGCTTACTGCTTACACGCTGCTTACTGCTTACACGCTCTGTTGATCCGTGTCACACGTTTCTGGATGATGACGAATAAATGAATCTGGATGAGTTAATGATGCCAACGGCACAAGACTTTTCCGTTTTGGTAGGTGAGCCCGAGCCCAATTTGTACGGGCCACTTCCAATTATCGGTGACGATATCGTATCGGCAGTCGTCAAATTACGACGATATCGTATCGGCAGACTTCCAGTTAGACGATGCCGATTGACGATATATATCGGCAGACCTTAAGTTAGACGAAGGCGATTGACGATATGGAAAAATAGTGCCGATATCGTATCGTCAACAGCCCTATGCATAATAGACACAATTATATTCACATGGCCGCAAATGTAGAAATCCCGCAATGCGTAGTAATCATGAATTTGGCTTTCAGAGCTGGTATATGACGCGAGACGTGTGCCCAAATTTCTGGCTGCAGTTGGGAGCAGGCGCCCCCGTGCTAAAGCGAGCGCGCATGCTACGCGTTTGGGAAGCATATTGGACCCCATGTCACTTCAGCACTGCAAGGATTGGCGTCCACTGAAGCAAGCTCTTCCTCACTCCACTACGCCGTTTCTGCATTTGCGATCGCAATGACCAGCGCCGACAAGGAGCTGCTAAACGATCTCCCGGCCGAGATCGCGCCAATAAATGGCACGAAGAGCAACTCTGGCAAGAAAAAAGCAAAGTCCAAGGGCGAGGAAGGATTAACTCCGAGTTCTCTCACACTGCCACCAACCGGACAGGCATCGTTGCCTCTTGCGCGCGTGAAGCGAATAATCAAGCTAGACGAGGATGTGCGCGCGTGTTCGAATAGCGCTGCTTTTGCGGTTACTGTCGCGACTGTAGGTAGTGTTGGGTAGAAGTGGGGTATTCCGGCCGGCTAACTTGTGTTCAGGAGATGTTTATCCAGTATATGTGCGAGCAAGGATTACATATGTCACGAACCGAACGAAGGAAGACATTGCATTATAAGGATTTGGGTAAGTTCGAAGGTTCATCCTGGATAAGATGGGCGCTAACTAGGTATAGCCAGCGCTGTACACAAATTAGACGAACTGGAGTTCTTATCAGGCAAGCATAACTTCTCTACTTTCCAATGATTTCAATTCGCTGACATTGTATAGACGTCATCCCACGGACAGTTCCTCTACACAAAGTTCTCAAAGACAGAAGGGCACGAGCCGAAGCCGAGGGCCAGATAGATCCAATGTCAGATATCGACCCCGCCACAATCGCCGACGCAGATAGCACCGTTCCAATTGCAGACACGCAACGTACGACTGCTCACGAATCCACACCAGCGTCGGTTCCTATCTTAGAAAAGGGCCAGATGACGTTAGTAGTTCCAATACAATCTGCGCCGGTTCACTCGGAAGCCCGACCGCCGGTTGCGGTGGTCCTTCCTCCCGACCCTATGGATGAGGACTAGGCTGTCGTGACTATGCGTGATTAAAATATAGATTATATCCACGTTTCAATTATTATATTAACGACAATCTGGGAAGTTATGACGACTGTACAATAGGATGGGACTTTGGATCTTGACAGATGGCGGCTGGCCATCATTGAGCTAAATCACGAGTGTACATGTATGCAAAGGGGGCTGTATGTGATATCTGAGCGCTGGATATATAATGAATGCATTTATCACCTTATTGCAGCAGCAACAGTGAATGTGGCCCACTAGGTAGACCTGCGAAAAGTAATTTGTTCACGATGTGCTAAATGAGCAAAAACCAGAATTATCATAAATTTATATCTCGAATCGCAATTAATAGTTAACGCGTTGCCTCTACATCTAGGAATGACGGGCATAATTAATCGTACGTCTATGTGGAGTGTCAGTTGGGAATAAGTCTAAATACGAAACTAGCCCGCGCCGGCGGAAGCGTTTGGGTGTGGTCAAAGGCTTCGGGCCCGCCAGCCAATGAGAGCGCCCTGAATCCGGTTCTGCACTCAACCTACCGTCGGGCTGTCGAACACAACCACTTTCTCGAGAATCACAACCATCCCCACACTACCACTTCACTGCACTCCTACAATGGCGTCTCGATCAATCGTTAGGACGACGAAGAGTGTGCTTGCCTCGCGCCTCGGATGCCCGGCAATTACCCGACCAGCGTCCCGATCGGTCGCTGCTTTCGGTAGGTCCATTTTTCATGTCGAAAGAGCTTTCGGACAACGGAACGAATTTGCAACGCGTAGGACATACCGAGTCTGCTTTTGAAAATATCAGTGTGATTCAGGATAGCGACAAATTATGCTGGCTTAGCTATCACGGCAAAGTGAGGAGAGGTGGACGTGTATCTGTGGTTTTCAGGGAAGATTCGGTTGTCAGCGTCTACGTGCTTGCATTACTCCAAAATAATTAAATATTCGGAAAGGACGGAGCTATACAGATACAGGCCATCGGCACTCATTATTTTCGCTCGGTGTCGGCTGGCAAGCGTTTATGATCTGCGCAGTTTTTTGCAGACAAAAAGCGTAATGGAGATAGCATGAACATATACTCGTCCGGAGGCTCGATGACGGCTCACGCTCGTACGAATATGCTAACAGAAAGTAGACCAGAAGCGATTGTCGTCCAACTTCTACACTACAGACAACACATACAAAGTTCCTGACTTTAGCCACTACGTGAAAGACGGCAAGGGCGACGACAACTCACGAGTGTACTCGTACTTCATGATCGGCTCGCTCGGATTGCTGAGCGCTGCAGGTGCGAAGGCGACCGTCCAAGATTTCTTGTCCAACATGGCCGCGTCTGCCGACGTTTTGGCCTTGGCCAAGGTCGAGGTCGATCTGGCCAGCATTCCTGAGGGCAAGAACGTTATCATCAAGTGGCGCGGCAAGCCCGTGTTCATCCGTCATCGAACTGTGCACGAGATAGAGGAGGCTCGGTCGGTCGACATGAAGGTCCTGCGTGATCCGCAGACGGATGAGGACCGTGTCCAGAAGGCCGAGTGGCTTGTCATGTTGGGTGTCTGTACCCACCTCGGCTGTGTCCCCATTGGCGAGTCTGGCGACTTCGGTGGTTGGTTCTGCCCCTGCCACGGTTCGCACTACGATATCTGTAAGCTATTATATGAACGTCGTCCAATGCCTCCGTCGGATCACTAACTTTGATATTAGCCGGCCGTATCCGAAAGGGCCCTGCTCCATTGAACTTAGAAGTTCCGGAGTACGAGTTCGCGACCGAGGACCAGCTCATTATTGGTTAGACAACTCTCACATTACTAATAACCCTTCAGAATAAATATATGGCCACCAGCGATGGATTGAATTATGATGGAGCACAGGAAAACTTTGTGCAAGAATTGTGAAATTTGGGATACTTTTGACGATTGAAAATTTGTCTTGTTGCTTCTATGTATTTGTTTTATATAGAACTTGATTGTGCCCTTTAATTGAACGGTGATTCAATTCATTGAAATTTCCTGCCACAGTCACGGCCGCAAGTTGTTTGCTGCTGTGTAGTTTGTGCGTTCCCGGTTAGACCTAACTGTCGAGTTCAATAGTCTCGATCATTCGTAATGTCATTACGTGCCATTGTTTCTCTACAAGCGAGTCAAGGCGACACGGTTTGAGTATACAACTACATACATGCCACAACTCCGTCGCGACTAGCTGTAGCCACCAATGACTGATATGAATGGGTTGTAATACAATTGTATCGGGTGTCATTGCGTCATCCGGTTTGTATGCGATTAGTCGACTTCATGATGTTCGCCAGCCTCCATTGCACAATTACACGGTCACGGATCTAATTGCCAGGCGCGGAACCCATGTTTTTAAGCTGGGGAACAACAGGGGATGCATCAGCTAAAGCTGCATTGTACCATTGATTAGCTGAACATCTTGTCATTACAAAATTTAGACACATAAAACCAAAGATCCATGGAAACAAGTATCCGATAACCGTATGTTTGAAACTATGTTGAAAAAAAATTCTTTCCGCCCGATCTCACATATCTATTTCTGCTTCAATATAACCTCTCCAAGCATTCTCTTGAATCCGCTCTTATCCAACGTCACGACATTGACGTTCGTTTTCGCAACAACGGTCGCAGCCCGCGGCGCATCGTTAAGCAGGGCCAATTCACCGAAATAATCTCCTTTGCCAAGTTCCGTGACTTTACCTTCTCCTTCTTTGTAAACGTCTGCTTCGCCGTCCTCGATAAGATAGAAATGCTCGCCAACATCGCCTTCTTTGATGATGACATCCCCGGCGCTGAACTCCAAAGCTTTCAACGCATCCGCGATCTTGGCACGTTCCCAGTCGGTCAGGGATGTCAACACCGGGACCTCCCGTAAAAAGTGCTCATACATGGCCCGCTTCGAGGCCGTGCGCTCCATCAGGATCCGCCGGAACGTAGTGCCGTCGAGGACCCACAACACACACGGCGATGTCGAAATCACAGTCGCGGCTCGCGGCGAATTATACATGAGCGCAAGCTCACCGAACGAGCTTCCTGGTCCGCTTGACGAAACTTTGTTGCCGTTGATATAGTAGTCGACCGTTCCGGACTCGATCACATAGAACTTCTCTCCCTCGTCGCCCTGTTGTATGATTGTCACGTTCGCCGCGATCCGCTTCTCCTCAAGCACGTTTAATATCGTCTGCAGTGCTTCGGCGTCGAGGCCCCTAAACAAGAAATTCTGGGCAATAATCCGATTCAGGCGCGCGTTCTGTTCCGGGGTCTTGACAACCGTCCGCGGACGCCATCCATTGCTGAATGTTCCAGGCGACAGGCTCTCGCCGCTGACCGAAGTGCGTCGGTTTTTGTTGAAGTTGACGGGGAAATGTGCGTCATGGCCATGTGTATGTAGCGACGGGAGCGACCGGAGATCGGATGGGGCATTTTCGTCTGTGGGATGCGATGGTGATGTCGTCAGATCGGACTCGACGCCGACGGTAGTAGTAGATGGCGGGGCAGGTGCAGAGGACGATGCAGAGAGCGGAGTGTCGGGCGATTGCGAAGCAGAATCATCTGCGTGCGGCGAGTCGGTTGTGCCGCTAGATTGCTGGAACGAGAAGAGAGGCGAGAAGACGGGGGGTGCATGTGCGGGCGAGGTCATGGTTGTCAGTGACGGCACTGCTGGTGAGTAGCTGGTCACGCAGCAAATTCGCGGGGTCCTCTCAAAGCAGAGGTGCTAATCGACGGTAGTTATCAGTGCAATGACAGGTACTGTACGATTGGCTGGAATGAGGTTAAAGTCTGGAGTGATGGTGGACAGGATAGCGGTTTGAGAGAGTGACGATCCACGCAATCGTTTCGGCGGAGTGCGAACTGGCCAAGGCGGGGGCGCCATTCTGTGATCCAATGTGATCCAATGTGATCCAATCTCACACCATCGCTTGCCCTGGTCGTCGTCTGTAGCTATCTTAACGAGTCAACTACTTAACGATGCTTTAAAAAGATATATTCACTGCTTCGGACAACATCTAATCGCCTTGCTATTGATATCAAGGCGAAACTCCCTACTTGATCAAGTTGCCTTGTTATGGGTCGGTAGGACCAACCCTCGCCAATTTCACTATGGTCAGAGTCACCAAGCCGTAGCTTGCTCTACCCTGCATCTCCATGCCTGCGTCCCCGATTTAAGGTCATCAGTCAATCTTGATCTCCGTTCTTCGGATGGGTCTACAGAATGAGCTGGGATGTTGTTTAGTGTGAACAGAGCATGTTCCTGAACATTAGCCTTGGTTGTACCTACAAGTCTACAACTCAAATGCAAGGCAGATTAGTCTTTGTTCCGCTGCACCAAAAGCACACTGACTGAACCGACTTCAACAACCCGGGCACTAGTTATTAGAACCAGCGCGTCAATGTGAAATCTGCACAGTTCTATAATCAATCCCGCCGCACGGTACGTTTATCTGTATCAAGTATGAACTAAATTCCACTTTTGGTCGGCTGGTCAAAGAAAATGGCCCGTAAACTTTTTAGCCCTGGTTGTCTCTTCCGGTTGAGCTGGGCAGACGTGCCGCTTCGTGCCTTGTCTTCAAGTTTGTTAGCTCAAATGCTCATTCTGCTGCCCAAGTTTGTAGATCCAATGATCCCATATTCTAACGAAATGAGGTACAGCATGGCATCGTACAAGCTCTTACTTGGAATCACGACGGACACGGGCATGCACGATGCTATCGTCGCATTCGTTGTAAAATCAGAAAATATCCAATGATAGCAAGTGTCAATTATGACTAGTACTCAACTGTCCAAAACACGCCCCTATATACCAATTCTGAAGATATGTAACAATATCGCGCCAACCTATACAACCTATACTATACAATCAAAATAGCAGAAACCCGATCAAACCAACCCGCGCCATTACCATACCCATATTCCAAACCATGTCCCATACTAATCTGAACAAACTGCACCGCAATAGTTTAAGCTATTACCACCCATATCTGATCACATCATCAAACTGGCAGTGACAATAGTAATAACCCCGACAACCAACACCACCCAGCCCTGTTGCGTGCGCTTATCAGGAGGCGAAAACATAGGGGGATCGATCAGTACGTCGTAATCGCGCTGGCAGTCGCTATCGCTAAGCCGCTCGCCATCGTCTCCGATTACCGACTTGTCACGGCATGGACCTCGATCGTGCTCTAGCGCTGCTGGGGAAGGAGAGGACCGTAACGCTGTTCTCTCGCGATACCGGGGCCACGCTTTTGATGGCTTGTTGCTTCGACTACTACGTCGTGACAGCGTAGGCCCCGCGGGCTCGTCAGTATCGTCCGCATCCAAAGAAGAAGGTTCAGCCTGTCGCAATGTGGGATGAATCGGTTGCTTCAGCTCCAGCCTGTCCTGCATGAATGAGAGCGGCGGCGTGGCTAGGGCGGACGAGGCGGGAGGCGCCGGAGTACCTGATATTGGCATGATATCAACAGCTCTCGAGGACAGCGGGACTGCAAAGCGTTAGCAGGACGCAGATCAGCTGATTCCAACAGAATTTGATGGAAATCAGTAACAACACCGACTGGTTTACAAATCGGCCGACGTTGAATAAAAAAGAAGCCACATACTCATAGGTCCGGTAAACAGAAATAGGACGATCATGGATGAAATGAAGGCGCAGGACGCAAATACTTGGGATGGCCGCCCGGAACCTGACGGCTGTGTGTCGCGATGTGAGGCATGGTCTCGTCTTGAAGACGATAATAAGGAAGTCATCATACTACCGAGCGACTGAATGAAGATATATAACAAGATAGAGGGTTATCGCATGCAGATATTCGGTATGATTTGCCTGACTGAATCGATCAATGTGAAGCGGAAGGAGTGGAAGGAGGAGCAGCTATGCTGGCAGACATTATTATTATAGCACGTGGAGGATTTCGCCGGCACCAGCCACAGTTAGCTTTGGCAGTGGCTTGTTTTCGCCTTGCCGACCGCATCCGGCCACAGTGGACAATGGCGCTATGCGCCGCGCGTGACTCAGCACCGCCTCCGCATACGTCGGTGGCGCTGGCAAATGTTTCCGAGTACGAGCCCGAGTGCGATCGGGTTGTTCGGAATTCAAAACTACATGGGATCCATATTTGCTCTCTCTCTTTATCCTTGTCATACTCAGTTTCCTTCATCAATTGGTTCTGCGGGTTGCTGTTTATCGTTATGTGTAACTTACTTTCATTCAATAACTTATAACTTACCGGTTTTGCATGTTTTTATTTCATATGTTTCAAGCAACTATTGCTGTAACACTGCAATATATATAAGCGTTTCCAGCGGAGAAACATCGTAATTATGCCAATACCCAACTTCAATAGCGTCTATTGCAAATTGTATATGTATATCCTAACAAATCAAATACAATAAAGGCTGCAAAAAATCTATCCAAGCAAACACCGAAAAAACCACAACTTTTTGCGTTAAATAACCTCCATATGGTGGGAACAATACCTTCCCATGCGCACCCTCGTCTCCAGCTTGTCACAGTAACGTATCGCTGTATATAACATCAATTGCCGACATCTTGCTGTCCTCGAGTTTCAACCCATCATGTATTCCGGCAAACTCCGCCTTGACCGGCACCTTCGTATATGCATTAGGACCTTCGCTCCCTCCTCTGTCCGAACTAGAAACATCCGCATGCGTGCGCATATGTCGCACAAGCTGATCATGCCGCAAGAAGTCTTTCCTACACCCTTCCACTTGGCACTTGAATCTCCGATCAGCCGTATGAGTACGCATATGTTTGGCAAGATTTGACGACTCGGAAAACGTCTTCCCGCACCCCGGCCACTTGCAGCTCAACGGCTTCTCGCCCGTGTGCGTGCGCAAATGCACCGAGAGCGCCGTACTCGCCGCGAACCGCTTCCCACAGACTTTGCACTCGTACGGCCGTTCACCGGAATGAACACGAAGATGCTGTCTGAGAACTAACTGCTCCGCGAACTTTCGTCCGCAAATGTGGCATTCAAACGGCCGATTATGCGTATGAACCTGTAAATGACGGATTATTTTCTGCCGTTGTTGGAACGCCCGCGCGTTTCGCTCGCAGCCACTCCACATACAGGTGTATTCCTGTTTGCGAGAGCCGACATGCGACGTGGTTATGTGCTCGGAGAGGTCTTGCGAGGTTGAGAAACACAACCCGCATAGCTTGCCGTCTGTTACCCATAGACATTTATGGTGATGTCCGGATTCTCGTGTGGTTTCTGCATGTGAATGAGGTATCTGCAGTGAGCCATGTGTATGATGACCCGTGTGATGATGTGCATACGACGGCAAAGTTTCGTGCGAGACCTGCTGTCGTTGTTGGTATTGTTGTTGTTGTTGTTGAGCTGGGACATGATCATGCACGACGTGTGAGACGAGCGAACTAGATGTGAGCGTCATAAAGTCGCATGCGTCCCATTCGCAATGCAGCGGAGCCGCGAATGTCGACATGCGTTGTAAAAGACGAGCATCCACGACATTGGGATCGATAGTTGCGTCGGAACAATGGTTCCAATGACATTCTAGTGCACCATCTGGATTAACGATCACCGGCGCAGCTGTCGTATCGGTTGAAATCGCGGGGATCTCAGCAGTAAGACCACCCATATGGTCGTTCTTAACGTGATTGAGCAGCGTGTCAAGTTCTTCAGCCGTGACTGTACACGAATCCCACCGACACGCCAAACCCGTGCTTGCAGAGTTAGCCTGCGCCTGTACAAGCTGAAGATGGTGTTGTTGTTGTTGTTGTTGTTGTTGTTGTTGTTGTTGTTGTTGTTGTTGTTGTTGTTGTTGCTGCTGCTGCTGCTGCTCATCCTGATGCTGCAAAAACGAAGTATGCGAGGTCCTCAAATGCTCATCCAGATCTGAGGGCGAAGTAAAGACAAATGTACAATCGTCGCCCCAGTGACAATATATCCCATCGCCCTGCTGCTGACGCGGAAGTGGCGTCGACACAGGACTCGGGGTAGCCGACGAGTCCGACGTCGTCGACATCGATGATGTAGCACGGCTTTCTGACCCCGGCCATATCGTCCTAAAACACGTTAAGCAACTACTCGCTCTCCCCGGCGACAGTGCCGGCGGTTCAAGTCCGCACGGCGTCACGTCACAAGCCAGGTCGCAGTGGGTGTCGTCGCAAGAACTGATGTCGCAATTGACGTCGTTGCAGTTGCCAACGTCTTCGTCTGTGCAGAGCGCATTGTCGCAGTGAGCATTGTCCGGACACGGCTCGAAGCAGCAACAGCATTCGGCGCACATGCCCTGGATGGTAGAGGGGTCGCACATTGCGTCGGCGCCATTCAGCGTGCAGGAGAACGTCGGCGGATGCTGGTGAATCTGCGCGGGTGGATTCTGGCTGGGCATGATTTATATGGGTCATTCAGAATAAAAGGAAGGCGGAGCAAGAGAATGAAGTGGCACGAGAGTACACGACGACTTATCTGGCTCGCTTGTCGGGGCAAATTGTTGGTAATCGAGCCTCACTGTGATGGAAGGAGAGATATCAACTTCGCTGCCGCACCGAGGAAGAATTATCAGCGCGTGCCGACTACGATAGTCATCTGCCGGCTTTCACACAGAAGTCTTCATGCCAAAGAGGATCGAAATATTAAAAAAACCGCTCTACTTTATTTTGCAAACACTATGGATACTGTTGACTCAAACTCATAATTCGTGAGTCGCTCCACATTTAGTTAGAGAGGGCAGCTTTTCGCACTATTCCCAGCATACATTCGTTAAATAGCAAATATGAACTACATTTTATTGGGTCTTCTGATCATTTCCAACTGCGTCTATAATATTATTCCGACGTAGGCCAACATGCAACCAGCATTCAGCGCAAACGGGACCCTTAACGCTGATATTTGGCGGTTCGAAGTTCAAGCAGTTGATATTTTTCATTGCGATTCAATTCCTCCAGATCCCAATTGTACCTTGGTGGTTAATTCATCCTTGGAATTGTTCCCACCTCAGTTGCCAGCGGGTTAGGGTGAAAATCAATCGTCCAGGATTAGGTGGTGAAGGGTAAAGATTTTGACAGGGTAACTAGTAGTCGATAACTATGGAGGTTCAGGCTCCAAGGACCGCAATAGAAATAATTGAAGCTTATATCCAGGGGGACCTGCCCGGATGATTCACCATTAATGTTATATGCCATTCTAAATTTGAGCCATTCGTTCCATATCGATAATGTAGATAATATAACGATTACAGATATTAATTAGCCATTTCGTGAAGTTGCCCCATTAGTTGCCCAACCACAATCAACCGTATGCCGTTCGTCCAAAAAAAGGGAAGCCCATATTATACATTATAAAGTGAGAATAGACAGACGTATATCCCAGTAACCTTCCCAAAAGTATTATACAAAATTACAAGTTCAACACCTACACTTAGTTGAACGTCAAGATATTGAAATTAGTCTTGCCTGGTTGGCTGTGAGTGCAATCGTGACGACCCGAGGCTCAAGTTTTTCTCTGCAACCGGCCAAGTTGATCGTGCATCGGCAATGCTGATCCTGAGGACCTGCCGCCATCACTAGCTGCCAAAGACATTGCGGGAACTGGGCTCGCGCTCGCAAAGTCCGAAGAGCTCGCTACCGGTGTACTTGGCACCACTTCCATAGACCTGCGGCCAGACTTGCGGTACAGATAGTCTGCCGCAATCCCAGATAATCTAACCTCTGAAGGAAGATCGTTTGGAGCTCTAGCACCATGTTGCACCAAGATCTCAGCTATGGGGAACGTCTGAGAGTCTCTCGGAGCGTACGATAAAGCTGCTAAGAAGATCGGATAGGCAGGAGTAATTGACGCCACAGGTGATGCGACAGTGCTAGCGTTAGGATTCGCGTTACACGCAAGCGCTCGGAGAACTTCCAAGATATCTTGCGCCTTGACCGCCGATAGAAGCGCCACATTGGGCTGTGGTACTGGAGAGACGAAGGCACGATCGACATACTTCTTTGTGATGAAGGCCAGTCGTGCTTGCCTAGAGGAAGCGCCGGTGCCGCCCAGTGGCGTTGATTGCGTAGTTGACGCCGCTTGTTGAGCTAGTAGCGCTTGCTGATTAGATACTAATTCTGACAGCAAACTAGCCTTCACTTCTACTGCTGACGGCATAGCTTCCCACACAGCGTTGGCCCTTGTATTACCGATAGCTAGTAACGCATCAACAAGATCGGGTGTAAATGAAACTGTATCAAGGGTAAGACTTCGGACCTTCGATATATGTGTGCCCAAGGATCGATGTAGACCACTACATTCGATACAGAGAATCACCATCAAATTAATCGAGACCCATTCAACCTTCGCTGTCGCCCCGCAGTCCGCACATATAATGTTGTTCGGGTCCGCGTCACGCAGTTTGTGAATAAGTGTTTCAGTGGTCTCATGTAGCGTAGAGTTTTGACTACTGGAGGACGCGGTGGAAAGAGGTTGCATTCCTGTCTCGCCGTCGTCGTTATCGTCCGATCCGTATATGCGAGCCGCAGTCGTCTGCTTATGTGCGCCTCCGTTCATTGGACTTAGTCGTCGAGCTGTTGGCGTCGTTGTTTGTTTGGCAAACAACGAGTCTCCGCTGCCCGTTGGAGTAAAGCTGCTCGTACTCGAATCTGGAGACATGACTGGCACTGCGCGCATTGAGCCGGTACCTTCCAACGTACTCGTGATAGCATTGGATATCACGTTAATCCAAGAAAACATATCCTCTTCAGAAGTGGCTTGGTAAATTCGTCGATATTGAGGCGTGATAACCTCGAAGCAGAATCGCCGGTCCGTTCCTCGCGCCTCGCGAACTGTGGCCATTTTCAAGTTTATCGGATCATTATGGAGCTCCAATGACTGCTTCCAGTTGGAGTATTCGCATAATTGGCCCCCAGCCAGAACGACCCAGAATTTATGCCAGCCGGGTTTATTTCTATTTCGCGGATCTGAATGACTACCTGGCCGTGACATAGCCCACAACAATCCTTCTTTGCGACGACCTGCACCAGAGTCGGCATCCTTTTCCTCGATGTCCCGAATACCCTTAAATTTCGGCTGTGGTGAGGGAGAAACTGCCGATCCATATATAGCCGCAGAGTTGCCAGATATGGTGGTTGTGAGAGGCGGTAATTGATCTCGAGACGCCAACTGACTTCCCTCGGACTGTTTTCGACGGTGACCTGGACCAGTGTCGGTAATAGGAGCACCGTTCATGGCCGCCATAACTGGTTCAGGCATAGAAGACATCTCCAGCGCACGGCGTCTCTCTTCACGTTCTGTGCGGCGTATACTCCATTCTTCGCGATTTCCCTTCATACACAAAAACATACTGTCAACTTGGGGCTTGGCAAGCTGAGCCGCTTTCGAAGCGACAAGGAAGTCTTTCAACAGTGCATCAGCGTACGCGCTTAGCTGGTACGATACTTCTTGCTCTTTCCGTCCGCCATGCAAGTCTTGAATGTACGAATAATAATCGAACCTCTTTAGTTCAAAGTTCTTCCGCTTATCTTGATACTTCGAATCACTCTCCGTTTTCTTCTTGCCCTTCGCGTCGTGCTTCGTAGACAAGTATCTGCTTAGCCATGAATAGTACTCCCGAGATTCATCATCGAATTCCCTCTTCTTCAAATCTGCTGCCTTGATATCCACATCATATAATCGTCTCAATGGCTCGATGACAAATGTCTGCAAATCAATACAGCTCTGGCGTTCGAACCTGAGCAGGTCTCTGCCGACAACATTGAAATAATGATCCACTGTCGGCTGAAACGACGGAAGTCCTTTGGCAGCGTCGCGGAGATTGTCGAGTAATGCAGCGTATGATTCGCAGTAACGGGCTTGCGCGTCGTATGCCTGAATAGCGCGCTTTAGCAAACGTTTGATCATACTCTTCAGAGACGTGGTCTTCTTCTCTAAGGATGCGACAGTTGCTCGGAAGAGGGGACCATCCTCTGGCTGTGAGAGATCATCAGGCGGCGGTCGCACACATGCCACTGGAGCTGGACCCAGAGTCGATCCCGAGGCGATGGGCACAGAGGCGGTACCACTGGATAGAGGCGCAACGGTCTTCGTGTCGGGAAAGAATAATACCGCTGGATCACTCGGACTGAGATCATTCGAAAGCTTCACACTCGGCAATAGTTCCAAAGGCGAAAATGTGTCATCTGCCGAAGATGGTGGTAATCGGAACTGTGCCAAATTGAGTTCACGTGGGGAAGGAGGAATAGTCCACAGAGATTTTTTTGTTTCTTGAACCCAAAATGAAAATCGCGCCAGGATATTGAGCTTGTGGTCGCGCTTGTTGTACTCAGCGAACTGAGATTGTTAGAACACTTTAAATTCGTATCATCAACTTAATACATACGCAGCACGTATTTCTCCACCCGTTAAATCGGTCATTAATTTCGCTTGGCGGCTTCCAAGTCCACGACCACTCGAGTTCAATCGCAGCCCCATTCTTAGACGTATAATCCCCAATAAATACCACATTCTGCCTATTTTGCATCTATAAGCCAGAATTAGTAAAGATAAGATTAATGGCCCTACAATTGGGTAAACCGACATTGGGATCAGACTGTAATTCTTTTGTAAGCATAACATCAAGGGCTTTATTGTCGGTCGAGCTCAAAAACGTTAAGCCATTCAATGATAGTCCGTCAATTTGAGCCTTGTCTATCAATAGAGAGAATTTAATCACTAATCCTCCTTCATTCAGCAGTTTGGGTAAAATCGGTGTGATGCTTTGCGGTTCAAGATCTTGCACGAACTCGACCATAGGCCAGCTCTCCTCCCTAACAGGCACTACCGCCCGGCCATCTGTTGTAGGCGACATCCGTACTATAGACCGCCCGTCTAGATCCTGAACCAGGACATTCTTAATGGTAACTGCAGAGAAGATTAGTAGCCACGTCACCAGACCTCAAGCATCCGATCAATAGGATACTTACATCGAGCCTGATCCGACATAAACAGGCTGCCGGCTTCATCCGGCCTACTGGCAATAGCGCCCATCACTTAGATACAAAACCACTCTGTATATCGCCACACTCTATGTATGTCTCCTCCGATATTCCAGGCCTAATCCTGAGTGAATCGAGATGTCGTGCACCGCAGTTGAGATCAGGCCGTGACGACAACGCGGCTCATTATGGATCGGTAGAGTCAAGTTACATTAGAGTTACAGCGTCTATTCAAATTTGCTGCTCTCATCATAGAATGACCTTTCACTAGTACGCATTTTGATAGTTGTAAACCTTATTGGCTTGTTATGTTAACAAATCTTGAGTGTGAACAGAGGGGTGTTTGCGTTCACTCGAACCTAACTTGCTATTTTATTATTGACTGAGCTTTTTCTCCCAGCTGATTGCAAACAATGGGTAACAAATAGTAAGATCAATGCATCCGAGATTCTCTAAATATAAATATGTATAAAGAATGAAAAGGCTGCCTACACACATAAAGACGGAAGATGATACAAAGATAGTAATATGCAAGGAACGCGTTATAAAGCCCAGTAGACTTATACTTGAGACCCATGAATACTCCATAAAGTCACAATTCAGGCCCTATTTGTGATTTTGACAAGTTAGAGTGACGATGCATACTCCATGCAAGCAATATTACATATGGGATACGATGAAATCCCCGCAGATCCAAAATTCAGGATGAATCATACACCTTCTAGTAATCAAGTATTCTGCATTATGCATTATGCACGCTTATTGACTTAGACGGTCTCGCCGACAGGCGCCTCATAGCCTGGCTCGTCTCCGCGCATATTACTTGGTGGTTCTATCGACGGGGTGAACTCGAGGACGATATAAATAGCGCCAACCCTGTCAACATAGTAAGATGAGCTAGGTTCATTGCACCAGCTAAAGCACATATACTTACAGCATGATGACGCTACCACCAACAATTCTCAGAGCACCGGGAGCAAGAACAAGAGCCCCCATGAAAATGTAAACTTGGAATGAGCTTAGTAGCTATGGCAAAAAGGTCTGAAAGTACAGAGACTTACAAAGACCTCGGCCAATAAATGACATCAGGAACGAGGCGTATCGAGCAACCTGATTGGGCATAGAAAACTCTGCGGAGATTTAGCTCCAATTCTGCGGATGTGACGATGCTGTGAACTCACCAGCCAAGATAACTAGAGCACCGAACAAGATGGTGTAGATAGCGAGGACAACCTAATATATTAACTCCAATTCCATGACTTGAGCTCAATGGCATTGGCGTACCGTACGGCTAAGGCAATGCTATTAGATTGATATGTAAACAGAAAATCATTAGGTGCAACTCACAATGAGAGAGGGAAAAAGGATGACAAGCCCCCCAAGACCTAAATTAAAATTATCATATTAGAGCGACACAATCTACCATACAGAATTGACAGCTCCGTTTAATGAAAGGGCAAATTGAAATGGTCGAGACGGGCACGCAATGCTGGCACGAGGGACAAAACTGGGCTTGAATACTCACCATCAGAGCACCAATGACGAGATTGACGATTCTGAATGGATTGGCAATACTATCCTGATCAAAGAAACCCATTGTTGCTGTATATTTACAATTGTCTCAATAATTGTCAGTAATGAAGTAAATGGACGTATGTGGATGAGTGACGAGAGCAGCTTGATGACGACGAAGGCCGAAGACGGCAGCTTGCATCCGTCGCATTGTCCCATGCGTCAAGCTAAGCTGTTTTAGGAATGTGGGCTTTATCGCACCATAACCAACCACACCGATGATGTTTCGGTCTGTTGTTGACTGAAGATATGTAACACAGTCTAGATTGCTGCTTGACATGGTCGCTGAGATGCGATAATGCGCTTGCCGACTTCATTCAGAAATGACCCCCATTTGTATCGCCAACGAACTAACGCCAACATAAGTTGCTTTCATCTGGGCACGATGGGCACTTAGTGTAGCGCCTATCCATATATGTACTAGAAGCATATTCGACCCTGAATATTCGTCATATCACACAGCGTACTATGTCAACGCAGGAGCTGGCAACTAGTCACAAAGAGCCACTTTATCGCAGTCACAATTGTTCTTTAAATTAAAGGTAATGAAGCAACCAGAAACCACTCCATTACACACAATTACATGCATTCGTGAAACCCATCTTACGCACGAAAATCCAAAACGTACAATATAACATATAAAACAAAATATTACACTTGCGACAACTTAAGGCTGTCTGTACAGCACAATCTCGCTCTGCTTGAAATACCTACGCGCATCTTCGTCGATGAGAACGAGCGACAAAAAGGTGCGGGTAGAAAACTTCTTATTGACGTCTCTGTATGTTGGAGTCAAATCGAACCCGCCAAGGAACAATCTAATCGGAATAGTCTCTCCGCGAACAGGTGCGCCGTCCATAATTTCAAATCTGACCAAAGTCTCACTTTCGTTATACTGATTTGGCGGAGTACCCGTAGTTTCACGTCTGATAATCGATAATTCCATATGCTTAATTTTCAATCGCACCAAAAGGAAGTAAATACGCCCAACAATAACATCCTTCAAGTGGTATCGGGACTTTGAGTATTCGAACTCAATGTGTAGGCAGTCTTCAATACCGACATCCATTTTGATAGAGCTTACCGTATCTGGGGGAATATTGTATGAGTATACCCAAAGATCCTTCTCGCGAATAACGTCCGCCATCCGACGGCCAACTGTCACTCGAACAAAGTACCGTAGCCGCACATTAATGCCATTATAGCTTTCAAATTGCTTCTCAACGTTTCTAAACTCAAACTCAAAAGATTCTGGGTGTTGAAGTTCGCCGGGCGCGGCTAGTTCTTGCCCGAGGGTAAGGAAGTCATAAGTATTTCCTCTGTCGGCGAACATCTCTATAAATAAGCGGTAAGCCAGAAGTACTCTACACCTGACCACGATACGCACCGATAGTTCCGATAAATTGGACCTTAATTCCAATGTGCTCAAGACGGCGTCCGTCCTTAGGTCTAATAGTAACGGTACCCTTCACGGTTTCGCCATCCAGAAACAATGGCACTTTTTCCTTGCGCCGCTTGTCCAGTCGCACATCAACGTGCTTTCGCTGGTCTTCGCCGTCAAGGCGAATTTCAATGTCGAGGGGAGACTTAAAAAAGAGTGCCATTTCAAATATTATGCGTCACTTCAAGCCCAATGGTGATTGTTGTGGTTCAAGTTCAATTCGCAAACGGCAGGAAAATTGCAACCGTATGGATATGCAGATACTGACGATCTAATATATTGCAAATTTCACAACAATATCCACAACACAAGATGCCGAGCTGCTGGGCTGTCCTGAGTACCCTGGACCGGAGATGCGAGAGATAACGTTGCTGACCTGGAGAGCTGCCAAGCGAGTCACCCTTCAACAACACGTGCAATAGTGGGTTAGGGTGTCGCATCCTAAATTTACCAGTATAATGATTTTCATACGCAAGGCTTTTGCATTAGTTATAAGATTCTACGTTAAATAAGTAGTAAAACCGCGATAACAGTAAGATATGCATCTGGAAGCCATTATGAAGCAACAAATGGGCCGTTAGAACACTGTCCAGTGTGGGCTGGAATCGCGTCACTTATGTTAACAATGCAGTCAGCAACAGCTATCGTGGCAGGGCCAAGGTCTTGATTGTCAACAACTATCAGAGCCCAGCAAGTCTTCTCTCGCCTGGCGCTGCTCCGAAAGTCCTCTATCGTCCATCTACAGAGAGTCATAATGGAAGCGCCGCAATCGCCGATTGAACATCGCAGCGACAGAATAATTGAATAGTCCTCGGAAAGTGAAGAAATTGATTTATGTGCAATCATCACTGACGTTAATTTCACATCTCAAACAGTGTGAATGTCATAAGTCTATCGTCATAGGATCCATTATTCTGAAATGTCGTTACGAAGTGCGACAGAAAGAGTGCCGTGTCTGAAATTTGAGATCGATCTGACTAACCGACACACAGCCTGGAAAAAAATAGTGTATTAACGCGAAACGCATAGCTAATAATCAAAAAGTAGAACAATCTTAGATCTCTTTCTCGAATCTCCATTTATGAGGAAGTTGCCCACAAGTCACTGGACGTTCAGCGGTTGGCTTGAGAAAAATTTGGGCTCAAGTGCAAACCTCGCAAAAACCCTTACCTAAGCTTTAGATGCCAAACTTGTTTGGCGGTTGAGGAGGTACTAGACAAGCCTTTGAACCCTACTTTGTGCAGAGTGTTTCGATTACAGCAAGCGAAGCAAAGACTGGGTGCTTTTTCCAGTAACTATAGGTGAACGACCACACTTGAAATTTGAAAGGCTTGTCGCTCGTCCGGGTATTCATTGGGCTCCTCTTTTTCCTGCATGCATTAAGCTTTATTGTTTATTGAACGGTAGGTCGACTAAGTTATTGCCGGAAGTTTGGGCAAAAGATATTCGTTGTGGAAATGGCGTAGAATTGGTATATCCTTACGAGACTGTACATCTGCAAAGATATGAATAATGGGTGCTACCAGATACACTGGCTCAATGCCTCTCGACAGGCGCAATTGCATAGTCGCTGTATAACCTGGCCAGAACCCGCCTTAAACAACAGTTTACAACTACTGTATTACGTAACCACTGAGCCCAAACCTCTTATGACCTAATCGTCCCCACCACCAGCGCGGTGGTCCCGTTCATCGTCAGCTCGGCATCTCGAATGACGAGACCATTTAGATCAAGCCGCAACAATGAATTTGCCTGGCTTAAGTTGTACTGGACAGGTAGATAATAGTTAACTGTATTATTAACCTGCATATACTGATTGACGACATTATTAGTCTAGCATTACCCCTGCCGCAGTGGATCTTCGACCCGAGACTGAATGGCGATTCGAAGTAGGCCTTGATTCAATCGTCACGGTCAAAGTAAGTTCGTTCTCTACTTTCGCGATTGGATGCTGATGTATTGCGCGAAGGTGCTGCAAGGGCACGCGGAGATCTTTGGCACAGAGCTTGCAGTCGGCCCAACGTATACATTCACGACCACTAAGTTGAGCATATTCACCTGGCGAGGCTGCCGATTCGAATGGTCAGGAGACCCCCTGGCAGAATACATATCTGAAGAGTCAGTCATGGGCAGCTACGCAAATCTACACTTCGCTTTAGAGAAGCTACGAATGCAGGCTGCGGAGAAGGATACACAATACAATAAGGAAGTGATTAAAGAGGTCGACATCATCACATCCGGATCTGGCCAAGAAGGTGAAGGCCCACGAGTTTTGATTATAGGGCCCCGGAATTCAGGGAAGACAACGCTTGCTAAGATATTAACGGCATACGCGGTGAAGATGAATCGATGTCCAATGGTCGTCAGTTTAGACCCAAAGGAGGGAATGCTAAGCCTGCCGGGAACTATCTCAGCAGCGTCGTTTTCGACAATGATGGATATCGAGGAAGAAGAATCGTGGGGATCAAGTGCTACAACGGGACCGATGCATATCCCGCCTAAGAATCCGGCCGTGTATTATTTTGGATCAGATTCGCCAACGGATAATATTCGGTTCTACAAATCTCTTGTCTCGAGGTTATCACTTGCTATTTCGTCGCGATTGGCGGTGGATCACAAAGCGCGAATTTCAGGTTGCATAATTGATGCTGCCGGTATAATAGACCAGAAAGAAGGCTATGACTTAATAGATGCCATTGTCGCAGACCTATCAGGTGCGCAGTCATCCCATTTCATATGCTGATATAAGTAAAATGGCTAATGAAAAGATAGTTGATGTCGTCGTGACTATTGGAAATGAACGACTATACAACGACCTTTTGAAGCGATATCAGCCGAGAAAACAAATTGCAGTACTGAAAGTCCAACGGTCAGGCGGAGTAGTCGAACACGATGCCTCCTACATGAGATCCATACAACGACAAATGATAAAGCAATACTTCTACGGACCACCGAAAACTGCATTATCTGCCTTTACCATTACTGCAGATATTTCTGCTATGACGGTATATAAACGCAGTGAACGTAAGTCGAGTCAATCTTATGTTAACGCATAACTAATTCCATGTTCAGAGTCACATTTAGTTAGCTCATCAGCTTTGCCGATAGGATCTGATGAGACCACTGCAATGCTCTCACTTGTTACCAAGATAGAAGTTTCGCCTGCGCTACAGAATGCGATTTTGGCCGTGTTATATGCAAGTCCAGGTGACACGGAGGATGACATCGCGGAAGCCAGCGTTATGGGGTTTGTGCATGTGTAAGTGGTGACTTACTGAAGTGGCATATTCGTTACTAATGTCTATAGATTGGATATTGATGAAGTGAAGAAGAAACTGAAGGTACTAATGCCGATTAAAGCACGTCTGCCGTCCCAGGTCTATCTCGTGGGATCATACCATTATCTCGAGTAACAATCAGATATGGACGACTGTTGTTGCTTGTAGGAACTTGTACCTTTAAGATGCGGTTCTATTGTACAATAAGACTGTGGGGCCCTCAAAGGCGCTAATGTAAATATATACGCAAATATTAAACGATAAACCGTGCAAAACCCATATGACGTAAACAATGCAACTGCGAAATGAATCAAATGAAGTGTTCACTATCCCATAGTACAGACATATACATAGAATACCCGGTCAAACAAACCGTTGCGTGTAGCTAAAATATATGAAAAAGACGAGTCCGGGCGCCAAGACAAAAGTCTATTAGAACGTGAGCACCTGCATGCCACGTAAGCATCATAAGCATCATAAGAAATATTCAGTCATTGTATTATGTTGTAATGCTTGCTGTTCTCGATACTCCTCGTTCTCCGGAGCAGCATCAAAGACATTAAACGTCCGGGCGCCGGTATCACTGACTTCCAGAACAGACGCCATATTACCACAACGGTAGCAATAATTAGGAGCTGACCAAACTGTCGAAAGGCGGTCGTCAAACAGAACTTGATATCCTTGATCACATAGCTGATGAGCTCTTAATATGTGAACCATGTTATTGACGTGAAGAAATTTCTTGACAATCTCGGCCCCGAACGTATATCCTGCCCCCCTAAGGAATTAGCACAGGATAACCTTGAGCAACATCTAAGGCATATAATTACCTTGTAGATATTCCAAAGTCTTCCTTATCAGGGTCAGGGTCAGACCAGACAAGATCTGCCATCGGTCCCTCATGAGGAATCTCCTTGAATCTATCGACAACTTTAATTTGATCTATCGAATGCACATTTGGTGACAGTCCTAGGAACCATTAGCGACATTACTACCATTGAATAACGTAATAACCATACCTCCGTGAATGCAAAATATACGGTCATCGATAACAACTGACAATGTCAAGTAATCGAACATATCCGTAAAGTAATTCCACACGTTAGAGTTGCCATATTTCGCCTTACATTCGCTGTAAAACCCATAATTTTGAGATATTCCTCGAGACTCGTGATTACCCCGTACCAAAAATACGCGATTTGGATATCGCAGTTTTAAGCATGTTAATAGTGATATGGTTTCTATGCTAAAGTATCCTCGATCAACGTAATCTCCTAAAATAGCAAAACCGTCAAATAAGATCAAGATCGATCTCGCAAATCATATGATCAAAACATACCCAAAAATAAATAATTAGTTTGTGGCGGGAATCCTCCAACCCTGAATAATTCTATAAGATCAAAAAATTGCCTTGTCGTGACGTAAGAACTCAATTATCATAGAATGAGCATTCAATCCTAGTGACACATACCCATGAATATCGCCTACCACCGACACTGGCGCTTTTATATGTATGACATTACTCTCTCTTATTAACAATTCCTTGGCCTTCGCACAAACTGCCTCGACTACTGTTTCCGCCAATAGTTCTCGCCTGTAGAGACGCTCAATGCAGCTGTCGAGATCAATTGCCCCTCCATCTAGACTTTGTCAGCTAACCCGCTCTAACTAAACAACTGTTGACAAATCAAAGCAGTGTCAGACATACTGGTCAATCCCGGCATTCCGGGCCCTTGCTTATCAAATTACGGAGAGTTAGTGCTGGCCGTCGCGCGGTATTTTGTTTCGATTGATGCTGATGATTCACGTGAGAGCACTCTTCCACGTGGTAAATTGGCGTCAGAGAAATACACAAAAATGTACCGCCCTAATCAATACTTGTGAACATAGAAAACGCTCGGTATCAGTCACGATATATTAACAATTTAATATCATCAGACGGCGCGTCATCAAGACTAGTTCCATTTGCAGATAATGTTGACATTTAGGGCTTGTGAGTGTCAAGTCAACAAATAGGGCAATGGCTGCACAAACTTACATTTTTAATCACGCGCGACAACCGCCATCTTTAACAAGCGAAGCCATCACCAACATCCCTCGTCTCGTTCCGACATATTCCAACCACAGCTTCCTCAGAGCATAGTTTTGTGAGGATCTGTCACCAATATGAGCACGTATTATCCTCAACGGTCGCAATCGCCGCCGACATCGGCGCAGCAAGGGCCTTATCCAACACACTGGCCGCCAGGAACGCCAACTTCGGGCTATGCGCCGAGTGTGAATCTCACAGCTGCAATTCCTCTATCTGCTAAGTATGGACGGCCATCTTATGATGATCGGGGAGGATATAGTGCAGAAAGAGGGGTATATGCGCCGGAGAGGTACATAGAGAGACAAACATACAATGATCGCAGGGGAAGTTATGATGACCGTCTCTCAGCATCGTATTACGATCGGAATGATCAATATGTTCCACTGCCATATGACCCTTCATCATCTTTATCCTCGTCGTCTTCCCGGCCACCATACCAGTATAGCGGCGCGCCACCTGAGCCGTATTCACGTACCCGTGAGAGCTTTGCCGGATACAGACCCAGTGAACCGTGGTCAACTGCTCCGTCTCATCATGCATCAACATCTTCCTCGCGAGGATACTACACATCTTCGTATCAAAGAAGGGATGACAGAAGCTACGTACCGCCTGCTCCGAGTGCGTATCCTCCAGTTTCGTCAGATCTGCCTTCTAGGTACGGAAGTTCTCGAAATGACCCATAGTAAGCCTATACGCTCCGTTTTCTATACTTAATGTGTATTAACGCGTCTTCAGTTGGTCTAGGAGTCGACAGCGATCGGTATCTCCGGATCGAAGACTGCATTATCTCCCCCCATCAGACTACCATCCGGCCCCTCCGTCCTATCGGGGCCCCGAACCTCAGCGAAGTAGTGCGGATGGTACGCGCCCATCTGGACTGATGCCCTCCGCGTCTAAGGAAGTCTATAATCCGCAAAGTGACTCACCAATGGCATACGCGCCGCTTACCTATCCCATTCCAGGTCCGACTCGTGAGATCAGATCGGAGGACTTTGTTAATGATATCCCGCTGCCCATTTATCGTATGCACATTTGTTTAGTTAGATGATTCGTTCTAACGAACTCTTAGCATTCCGACCACCGCAAGAAATTGATCCTCCACTTGGTGCGACATTCTTAGATTCTGAAGCCATAACGTCGGGGTCACCTCGAAAACGTGGGGACAACGAAAAGAAGGTTCGTGATCCGGCTCTCGATATCGTCAATCGTCAAGCCCAAACGCGTCGCATGCCGCCTCGGATAAAACGTAACCCAGATGATCCTCTAGACGACTTGCCGCTACCCCCTCAGAACGGATCTACTAGCGGTGCTACACCGGGCGGTGGCCGGGGGAAAGATCGCAGTAGATCGGAGTTAATACAGCCCAGAGCGCAGGACGATCCTCTTTCTATCGAAAGGATACTAAAACGCATGAGAGATGGAGAGTTAGAAGCAGATGGGCTAAGGCAACAGGATGGGAGTGCGAAGAAATTGCACCTAGATATTGCCGCAGAGAAGTCACTTTTGAGCCGATCAGGATCCCAGATTGAGGGTAGTGACACAGGTACGTCATCGACCTCACAAAGCTTGTTGCAGATTGTCGAAGACACGTTAGCTCAGATTCGTAGCAATCAGACGATGACGGACAAGTAGAAGAGTACTCTTCCGCTATTACAGATTCGCTCTAGTGTGTATTATATGATATCACGATGGAAATGTACAGTACCCTCTTGGCTATGTGTTTACGGTATGGTTTGTTTGCTTGCTCACGGATTGCGTTGCCTTATTCTTGCTTGTGTTTTTACCATTGTGTATTATTCTGCTACTTGTAGATTTTATCATGACCCTGCCGATTTTTAAGAAGTTTCATGCGACCCATGGTTTTGATACACCCCGCTTTAATTTACTAAATTATCATTTCCGCAATGTGAGATCTGGACAGTTTGGACTCCCGGAAATATTAGTTCAGCACTTCTTTATTACCTACACTCTTACTTTTATAACAGTATTTGAATATATGACTGTGATTATACTGTCATTTGCAGACCATTTATCTGAATTTGCAAACAATCTAACCGAAAGGCCCAATGCAATGTCTAAATGCAGGTACTATACTATATCTACAATTTTTCTTTCGATTCAACGACATCGTTGGCCGCAGCAATGTCAGAATTAACAATCCGGTCCTCCGCGAAAGACGTGTGATTCTGCTCTTCATCACCAATAGTCTCCTTTTGTTTTGCGCCCGCTGTAACACTACCCGGTTTGCCTTCGCCATTATCAGTCTGTCCCTTGGCACCCTGAGTGCCTACTTTCAGGAACAGTGAACCAATAATTCCAACACCAGCTACTCCCACGGCGAACCAGTATGCACATCTGTAACCTCTATGCAAAATCTCTGGAGGCTGTCCGTCAATATCAATACCGATCTGCGAGGTGACAATTGCAGTAGATGCTGCTATGCCGATCGACGCAGCTAACTGTGTCGTGACGTTGAAAATGCCGGCCGCAGTGGACTTCAAGTTCGGGGGCACGATTGAAAGAGAAAATTGATTTCCGACATTATACGCCAAGTCCGCACCGACGACGAGTGTCATTAGTGCCGGAAGCGTCATGGCCCAGTATGTTATATGTAACGGCTGAAGTGCCCATAAGAGCGCTGAAGTCATGAACGCACACATGGCGATGATCATGAGGATGCGGCCGGGGATTATATGCATTACGAATGCGGCGACGATGTTGACGACGATACCGGTGGTTGCCTGCGGAAGCATGGCTGCCGTCGTCAATATTGGGCTATATTTACGGATATTCTGCATAGACAATGACGTGAAGTAGATGAGAACACCCTGGAAGTTCATCCAGCCGCAAAGAACTAATAGCATACACTTATAGTCTTGTTAGTTTTAGTTCAATGACAATGCGGAGAGTTATATGGAGAGACTTACGAGAGCGAACCCAGGATACTTCCAAATGAACATAGGCATCAGTGGATTCTTGACATAAAACTCCCACGCGACAAACAAACCGACAATCAAAATTCCGACAATGAGGATGGCGATAATATAAGGAGTTCCCCATCCACTTGGCGCACCGCCCCGATTCTGCTAGCGCAAAGATAAAGAGCATAAGGCCAACTGTCGACAACACGGCACCGACATAGTCCAAGTTTTTCAGCAACATCAGATTGGTTGTCCAATCTCTTTTCACGGGTACTAATCCTTGACCGCCAGTCGCCTTCACAATGCGGTTTGCAATAGCGAATGAAACTTCGTCTGACGGAAACACAAATATGCCAGCGATGGCGAACGTTCCATAGACAATCGCAAAGAAAAATAATATCGCTTTCCAGCCGAGGAATTCGGTGCAAATACCTGAGGTGACAATACCCATGATAAAGCCCAATGGTGCACCAGCAGCAAATGCTGCCATGGCCTTGTTCTTTCGCCTTCCGGCGGGATAAATGACTCCCAGAATACCAACAGCAGCTGGCGGACCTGCCGCACCTGCGAACGCTTGAAGACCGCGCATGCTGTCGAATGCGATATCGTTCTTTATGAAGCCTTGGATCAGTGCAAATACAGCGTACCACCCGTAGGAAATGAGCAGCACGCGTTTCCGACCAAGGATGTCTGCCAGTCGTGCCATAAGAAGAATGGTAGACCCAGTCACAAGTGAATAAGAGGTGATAGTCCACGAGAGCGCCGCCCCCTGTATCTCGAAATACTTTGAAATCGTCGGCAGCGCTAACTGTAATGAGCCTTGACCTGCTGAATTCATAGCCGGTGCAAATGCCAGCATCAGGACGCAGACTAACTCATGGACTGTGGATTTGAATACTGGAGGCCGAGCTTCAGGGTCCGTTGATATAACACCGACGTATATATCACTCGGGTCTCCTTCGTCCTGAGCTTCGATAGCAGGAGCGTCAACTTCTGTCGCCGGTGGAGTCCTGGCATCGACAGTTGCGGTATCTGCTGCTGCCATATGACAGGTGCTTGCACCGAGGTAATGCTGAACAGAAGAACAGACCTCAACGACACGGAAGTAACAACGAGTGACCTTACGGCAGATGATACGTTGCGCCGTAAGAGTCCAGGCCACTCAATGAGAGGCGATTTCGCCATGACGAGAGCCTTGGGATTGTCGCGGACAACTAGACGTCATTGGCCTTTAGTTCCACTGTTCCGGCTTTAGTGTTTAGTCATTAATTCCGCTGAAATATTGCTCTTCGTTCTTCGGGCCTAACGTCGGATACGTTGAAGGACTAGATCGTAGTTTATCCTTGCTTTAATCATTCCAATACGACTAAGATTACGATTATGATACAATAGTTCTCTAAAAGAAAAACTGTTCTAGGGATCAATAGTCGTGGTGCTATATTCGGGGATAGGCGAGCAATATTCTGCACCTAGCCCAGCATGCGCGCGCAAGCGACACTTGCAGCCATAATCGCCTCGGCGGAAGCGCTGTTATCCATGCTGGATTAGTTTCCAGTTTTGTACTAGGATGGGCTCGTCCAAGAAGATTACCGCCAATTATGCAAGTACATCATGATATCAGCCGCTCCAGAATCCAGGTCCCCACCTCAGCAACCATATCCGTCCCGCACCATACCCCGTATACCCCCGCAGTCGACGAGAAGTAGCTTCCTGAACAGTTCCCAGATTCGACATCAGCGGATCTTGCCACCATGGAGATGGTAACTGCCGCACATCCACAACGGCAGACGGTGCAGATGCAGCAACTATCACATTCGCCTCTCGGGCAACCGCAACAGACGCCGTCTGAAATTTCAAAAAGCGCTGCCGCGCCATTCGCATATACCTCGAAGTTCCGCGTCATTGAAAGCTCAGTGGGAAGGAATTGGACTGATGCAGACATTCTAACACTAGTTGAATCTTACAAGGAATGCAAGCGACACGAGATCGCGGCCAGAGAGGCAACGGCGGCGTCAGTGTATGCCACCAATACTAGAATCGCGCTGCCTACCGCATCCAATCCAGTTACGAGTACTGCCGCGGCGACGAATGCTGCCTTAGAGAAGCCGGAAACTGCAGAAGCTTTTTTCGAGAAAGTGCATTCCGTGTTCGTCAAGAGTGCTATGAATCCTCAAAGGACTGCAAAGTCATTACATGAGAAGTTTGGGTTTTTAACTGTTACCTATCGGTAGGCTCTGTTTTCGTATTAGGTTGGGGGAGCTACATTAACTGGTACTACAGAAGAATCAAAGACTTTCAGACCGGAAAGTTGTTTGGTGCCCCGGCCGGCGTGAGCTGGTGGGAGATCCCAGTCAAAGAGCAAAGACGATATCTCAGCAAATCTATGACTCCAATTTCCGACGTTGTTTACGAAGCTCTGGAACCACTAATAGAGCGGTCAGATTTTCAAAAGCGAGCTTACTCTGTAATACAATCACGAATACAGCTAGCTCCAGCGACAACGCCTACCTCTACTTTCGCGACACCTGATGCCCCTCTTATGAATATCTTCAGAGTTTCGGTTGCGCCGACGCCGGCACAAAGGTCTCCTGGGCAGTCACAACCACAATCGCCCGCCTCTGTAGCTCACACACAATCGACTCCAGTTGTCGCTGCGGCGATTTCCGACACTGGGTCGATACCCAACAGCATATCTGCCCCAGTACCGCATTCTGCGAGAGATAGTAATGACATTATTCGGCAAGATCATCAGGCACATCAAAATAATGTATATATGCAACCGCAGTATGGTCATCGTCCATCGGGAGCCAGCACCCACACCGAGACAAATCCAGTTCCCCCAAGTGGAGCAATGCAGCACGCTGGCGACAGACAGATACATACACCTCCAGAGTTCTCAACTTCACAACAGCAACGGCAACAGCAGCACCAACAGCAAGCTGGTAATAATCCACCGAGCCACTACCTTCAGCGGATGCCAATTGTGTTTGATCCTGCGTCTGTCCCACCCCCGCCTAATCCACCCCCCAATTTCCAGCAACCCCCCAATTTCCAGCAACGGCAAAATAATGGCCACCAGCGAGTCGCATCTACAATTCAACGGCAGGCTATGCGCCATGTTAACGGCATATCTGGGAACTTGGACCGAGTGACAACGGAAGTCGTAAAACGACGTCGAGTTGAACATGGTGCGACTGTGCCAGAAGAGGACGAGGGCGAGTATGGGGAAGAAGATAGAGACAGCGCAGATGCTTATCCACCTCCTGCTGACCCGCCTCCTGGTGTCATCGCGAATCAGCAACAGCAGCTACCGCGTCAGACAGGATCTGCGGCGGGAATTCTGCGCGAATTTGTGACAATGTACAAGCAGTCGCTCGACGAGCAGCGGCGGAGAGATGAGCAGCTTCTGTTAACTCTCCAGGGGATCTCTCAAATGACTACCGCTATTTGTAAAGCGGTGGAGCAAGGTCGCGTGCATTCAAACTCGAGTGAGAGTTGAACTTCGTGTTATTACGTTTGGCAGGAACTTGGTGTAGCATAGCAAAACGTTGTACAATAGTGTAGTGTAAGATAACGTATGACAAGTTCATTAGATTAGTCTATTTGTAACATGATGGTTCCACATTTTACTACCTCCCGTTAATGCAAGTGATGAATTCCTCTTTACATCGTGTCAAACAATGACGTCAGTAACGCCAACAACTGACTTCTTTCCCAAATTTCCTAGGCAACGCTCCTTAGTGTTTAAGACCTTCTGAGCAATATCCAGTAATGCGTAGTCTGTGTGTTTCCGTCCGACGATGGTGACTCCGAACGGCATGCCGTCTTGTCTGAATCCAGCGGGGATGGCCAAGGCGGCCATATCCGCAAAATTCACAAAATTAGTGTAGGTTCCCTGCTTCGAGTTGAGCTTTATGGGATCTGCCTGGACATCCTTGATTTTCGGCGACAAAGGTGCAGTAGGCACCAAGAAGCCATCAAAGTCCGCGAACTTAGTCTCGATCTCACGAACAAGATCCCGTCTGAGATGCTCCCAATCGAATTGGTCTGCTGCGGAAAATTTATTCGCGAGCTGGATAATCGTACGGACGGTGGGATCCATTGCATCTGGGTCCGACTCGATGAGCCTACGGACGACAGTGTAGCGCTCGGCAACCCAAGGGCCCTCGTACAAGCAGGCACCGAGCTTGTACATCGGCGTAAAGTCCGACGGGACAAGGTCGACGCCAGCAGCCTTAAATTCCTCGACGGCCGTTTCCCATAGTGGAGCATTCTCTGTGTCAGAAAACCACTGGGGCACGTCAGGGATCGCAAGCTTCGGCTTGGGACCGAAAGAAGGGAGCATAATATCTGGCAGCGGACGGGAGTAAGAGTCAACCGGATCATACTTGGCGGTGATATCAAACACGGTCTTTGCATCGCGAAGGTTCTGCGCAAAGACGGATACACAATCGAGTTCACGACAGGCGGGAACAACACCGGTAGCACTGAATGCTCCACGAGATGGCTTGAGACCGATCAAGTTGTTGTGCATCGCAGGAACACGCCCAGAACCAGCAGTGTCGGTTCCGAGAGAGAAAGGCGCGAGACCACGGGCTACAACATTTGACGAGCCAGATGACGAACCACCAGAGCAGTACTCTGAATTGAACGCGGATGGGACCGCACCGTATGGTGACCGAGTCCCGACGAGACCAGTAGCGAACTGGTCAAGATTGGTTTTGCAGATTGGGATGGCACCTGCGGCCTTGAGTATTTGCACTATTACGGCGTCTTTGGTAGGCTCGTACTTGAACGCGGGGCAGGCAACGGTGGTAGGGAGACCGGCAACGTCGATGTTATCCTTCGGAGCGAATGGCACTCCATAGAGCGGTAGTTCCTGAGGACATTAGCACAACGGACTGCAAGTCAGTTACAGAAATATGCAGACCTTGGCCCTAGGAATTGCCTGTAGATGTTTCCACTGGGCTTTCAGGAAGTCCTCTGAGGCGATAGTAATGAACGCAACATCATCTTTGCTGAAAGTCGCGACCTGAGCGATTATCCTCGCGAGACCTTCGTCGGATGAGCTCTCGCGCTGGGCCTCGAGCCACTCCGGAATAGTCCAACCTATAGTCTCAATCATTTCGTAGGTAATATATGCAATCAATTGCTGTGTCAAATGAGCAGGAAGAGGCAAATTGTTGGATAGATAGCGAGGACTAGTGCCGCCGGGGGGCCATAGCTTCGATGTCGCCTTACTGCGTCGCAGCGCGCGCTCGAGTTCTTGGTACTCCGGCTTCGGGTGACCGTCACCCTCGTACAAACGACGTACACATTCCGTTCTGTAGCTGGTAGGGTCGCACGGCGAAACAAATTAGCTCACCTACGAGGTCCATTTCAAATGCCTACTTCGTTAAGCAGAGAACCTAATGCTGTAATAAAGTACCCGAGCTACACGCGGTTATATTTATGTTAACTAAGTAACCAGCGCAATGTCATCATATCAGTAGCATTGGACATACACGACGCGGCACAGAAAATCCAACGGAAAGGAATGAGAAATAATATAGATATGTACAGAAATGCGATGACAGGCTCGCGGCAGGATAAAACAGTAATGAACGAACACTATTTCAGGCATCCGCGGTTTCGAAATTGGGCTCAAACCATTCAATTTTAACTATGCACAATTGCAAAACGGAAAATCCAATGACATGGAGGAGACGAGAAGTATTGAAAAAGTCGTTGACAGGGCAATCTTCAAGTAAGTCAACCGGCACCGAGACGAGACGACGTGGGATCCACGGACACAACAATCGAAGACGAATGGCAGACGAATACACAAGAACACACCGTATCCGCCCCCCGTCCAACCGTAATAAGGCATGGCGATGTCGTACTCTCTTCTGCAACTGCTGGTAGCCCTGTTATATATAATCAGACATGGTACGGAGGACGCGAGACACGAACATGACAGAATTCGTGCATTGTATGCCAGTTTATTATTACCACATATACAAAGTCAGGCGAATAATAGTGGAAACAAAAACAGGTACTACAAAATGTACGACAGAACATAAGAAAGAAGGGAAGCAAAGGAAACTAAGAATGAAGGAAAGAAAGATATTGGCCAACATCGAGGACAGACAGGCCAAACTTGTTGCGGCGGAACACAAGATCTAAATTATTGCCTCTCAGGAATTGAGCAAATGAGTGAAAGAAATTCTCTATCTGACGAGTTGCGATAGTGCAGATTGGACAAATTCCGCGCACGGTTGCGATCCAGCACGCTGAGAGAACACCTCGTCTGTCTCCGGCCAATGTTTGTTGCGTGGCTAAAAGCTTTGGCTAACTGCAGTGTGCTGCGGAATATTGAGTGATTAATTGAGTGCTGGAAAATCGCTGAGTTGTTAGAAGTACTCATGTGGCATTTCTTCGAACCTCTTAATTCCAACTTTCATTGAACCCGCTTTAGTAGTTGGGTGTTCCACGGCTGCGAATAATAATCTTCACCTTTCGTTCGATTGATAAAACCCTGAACCGGCTAGTAGTCCGGTTGTTAAGATGACTGGGGTCAGAAAACTTTCTGGGGACACCATCTGAGATGTACTTTGTAAAGAAAGAACTAAGCGTCAAAGAGAGCAACAACTAGCAGCGAATTATCCCTAACCCATCGTATTTCCAACCAGAACAAGATATTGCACAAATAAAAGATTCGATTAACTGGAACATTGTACAACAAGGGAGGAATGGGGGCTTAATGGTAACCCGAACACGAACAAACGCCGAAGAGCAATGCGGCTGGTGCGGCTTCCGGTGTAGGTAGCCCAACCCAAAACCTTCAATGACGTCGTCCCTCGTACCACCTAACAATTTGTCTCGCGAGCTGTAGACCGACAGTTGTCTTACCTATGAGGAGCAGACCATAGCCATGCAATTTTCTTACCTGTTGACTGGAATCAGAACGACCTCATGTTCGTCATACAATTCTTTATCCGAAACATAAATGAGAGCCAAAGCGAAGTTTCAAAGCACAAGCCCTACCCAACCCCAAATCCGGAGCACTAACGAGCCACGCGAGCCACAAGCCACTCCAGCCAGAGTGTTTGGTCCTTTCGACGAACGTGAAGGGCACAGTAGTAACTACAATGTGGATTGAGAGCGCATGGATTGAGAGCGCGACACTAGATCACGTCTGGGAGGTCGAAAAGGGGGAGCTGGCTTAGACAAGCCATGGTGCCCTGCATGACCATGGCGGCATGGCCCGGGTGGCTACCATAATCGGGATGCTTCACCATCGGGACTCCAAGATAGCGAAACGATTCGCCCTTCAGCATGGGAATAACGAGGCGGCGGTTCTCGCGAGGCGCCATGATCCGGACGTTAGAGAAACGACTTTGTCGGGTGCGCCCGGCGCCGAATATATATCTACTAACTGCAGCATTATGATAATCCCCAAAAAGAACGAACGTAAGAAGACAAATCGAAATTAATACAATAATTTTTATATAAATCCATCATATGCATTTACCAAAAAAAATTCTGTATCTAATCATATTTGCATATGCTACACATGAAATTACGCACTAAACATAAGGGCCGTGGACCATGGTGGGTGGGGTTTTTTTTTTTTGTGTGTATTTTTTTGTTTGAAAAGCCAGTGTATTTTACAAGCTATTTTACAGGCTGTACTGGCGAAAGCTATTCGTGGGGTTAGGGTTATTTGATACCCACCGTCCTTGCCTTTCCTGCTTTCTCCGAAGCAGGCCGTGTGGTCTAGTAGTATGATACTCGCTTTGGGTGCGAGTGGCCCTGGGTTCAATTCCCAGCTCGGCCCTGTCTTTTGTTTTTGCCTGTTCATCGTGTGGATGGAGGTTTAATGCCCATTTAATGGAAATCATGACAAACGCGCGAAACATAGCGTGAACGGAATCTGATTCTGAGGAGCGCTGATATGTGATTGCATGGTCATGTTCGATTTTTGAGCGGTGCTGCCTTCAATAAAGGGTTTCGTTAGTAAGAGCGTTTCAATACTCGGGACGTCGAGTCAGTTGGGATTTCGATATTCGACGTCGACACTTCGTTAGTCTTCACTCGGTCCGCTTGCGAAACCGGGTGTACTGTTCGACATACTGGCGTCGACCGAGGAGGCCGCGGCTAACACGAGGTACTGCTAGTAGTTTGCTTGCATTGAATGCAGGTAACATTGCCCTGATGAGTTATCCTTTGTCGTCGTCTACACTAGTAGTACAATGCATCCCTAATACAAATATTCAAAAAAAACCGCGCTCCAGATCAACCAAGAACAGGTCCAGAAATAATTAAACTTAATTATTCACCAAACCAAACAAAACTCGAGCAGACTAGGCGACCAATTACGGCAAGGAACGCACAGCTTGCATGGCAAGCTTGTTGACTTCGTCGGGCGTCTTATGTGTGACGTTCAAATATACGGAATCGATCTCAGACACAGTGGGCAATTCCTGAATTCTAAGCTGGCTGGCGACCATTGATTCCTGCACCCTGATTAGTTAAATCGTTACAGAACTGTTGCCAGTTAGTAACACGCACCTTCATGTAGTGACCCTGTCGGCCACGAACACGCTCAAGCAATACCTCCTCATCCATTGACATGAACAAAAATCGGACGCCAACGGACACGCCATATCGGTCTCTCAATTCTCTGATCGACGCTCGAATCACGTCTCTATATTTTTTTTTCAACGCCGAGCAGGTGACAATGCCATAATGTTGTCCCTCAGGCTTACTTTGAGCCTTGATGGAATGAAATGTTTCTGGCACTATCTTCTTCAGCCAAGGCTCCCGGTCATCGTCTGTGAGGGCAATGCCGATGGACATCTTATGGATATTCTCGGCCGAGTGCAGGCTGTCGCCCTCAACATATGGCGCATCCAATTCCTTGGAGAGGAACTCCGCGACGGTTGTCTTGCCACAGCCCGCAGGGCCAGCGACAACCCAGACAGTGTAAGAGTGTGACATTGAGAAGAGGGTAGTGTAGATGAAGTGGACGAGGTACGAAAGGCAAGTGACCTAATAGATATAAGTCGTTAGCAGGTCAGACCACGAGGGACAGCAACGATCATAGTCACCGTGCACTCGGCGACTCTCGCCCATGTCGAATTGAGTTCCAGTCGTCGGGACAATCGGCACGTACCTTGAGAATCTCAGTAATGAACTTCAGCACGAATGCAACGCCGCAAGAGTTAAATGTTGAATACAGTCACGACGAAAGCGAATGACCGGCTAAGAGAAACAGTTCGCACAGGATATGAGCCGGAACTTGAACTTGCGGAGCTCAATTTGATATAACCCTAAGTACGATATGCCCCAACGTTGCAGCCAAAAATGTCGAGTTAGTTCGCTTAGCCAAGGATCCCCCACACCACCAAGCAACTTCGACTATAAACTTTACCAGCGACGTTGGGTCTGCGGCTACAGAACCCGTGTGGGGGTAACGAATGGTCTATCAGGAAGACGTCCTAAACTCCAGTAAATTATCATACAACTAATTAGCACGTCTATAAAGAGGAGAAATTCCCGTTTTCTTGATTCGAATTGATAAGAATCGTCATCATATATTGTGTCCGGCATTCTTCCGGGGCGGCAGTTTCGGACATTGAACCCTATCCCTTGTTGTTATTATCTAGTCTGCTGCAATGCTCCGGCAATCCGGCAAGTATGTCTTTGAGTTCGGCAGTCACGAAATTTTATGCTGAAGGATGCACCAGGGCGATAGTTCGGCATTGCTGCCGGAATCCCTATTGCAAATGTGACATCTGCACTAGCTATATCCGCGACTCCCGCTTTTATTCGTCCTTTACGAGATTTCAACTGTTACGGTATCGAGAGCCTTCCGCAATATTAAACTCATAACTGTAGTTCATAAGTTTAATTCGCAGGTAGTGTAGATTGCATTGCAAAAGAACTATGTTACAGCAATTTTGTCGTCTTATACATCATAATAAGATCAAGTTCCATCATTCACAATACCTTCAGTAAGTCAGACACCTTAACGGCTAATTCGTCCGCCTCCAATCGCGTCGCAGCTTCAGCGTACACTCTAACCGCGTCCTCCGTACCACTTGCACGAACGAAGCTTCGGCCAGACTTGTATTTCTTGACGAGTGCATCAATCTGTGCCTGCAATCCTTTCGGTTCAACCAATCTCCGCTCGGCATCCTCTGTCTTGAATGCCATTCGATCCTTGACAACCACCCGAACTAGCCGGTTAGGAAGATCCGTATAGGCAAGATTCCATTCATCGGGACCCCATACTTTGTGACTCAAAATTGCAGTAACAAGGAGCAAATCTGACAGAGCATCGCCCACAGTTTGATTGATCAAGGCCGCCAGGGATAGCAGTGTGGTAACCGCATCCTGTTGACCTGGGTTTTGGGCCTCAAACGACTCGAGCGATTTCATGGCACTGTTGGAGAACAGAACCGTGCCATGGCCGTTGGCTTCGAAATAAATCCCAATATCGAACAACTGCGCGGCGTGGTGCAGATGTTTAACACCGGTTGGGGTGACAGTAACCGGAACTTTCAAAATATCCGTTAAATATTTTGACGAGCTTCCGTTTGCATACGCAGTCTGAACGATGCCGACTTGCAGGTCCACTCCTGAAACCGCAAGCAAATCACGTATAAACATCGCAACCAATGATGCTATTTTGTCGCCGTCAAGAAGATGGAACTTACTCGCCTCATCAACGTAGTAAAACACAATTCGATCAGCGTCACCATCCAAGGATGCGTATAGCTCTAGTGAAGCAGGCTCAAGACCTAAAGGAAGCTTCTGTTGGGTCTTCACGAAGTCCGCGCCACACTGGTGGTTGAGCTTTTCGACCGCGTCGATTTCGTCCTTTACAACGTTAATATCAATGTGGTCCGAGCCAATGTACCTTGCCAGTTCCTTGAGTTTTGGCCCGCCCACACCATTGGCTGCGTCAACAGTAATAACCGGTGGTTTCGGCTTCCCCATCGTCACAATCTGAAAGGCCGTCGCTAGCTTCTCATAGTAGCCTTCCTCAGTTGGCTTGCCATAAGGAGTGGCTGTCGTTGCGGTATTGATACATTTGACAACGTAATGAAGTTGCGGCGTAGTAAGAATTCTGTAATCCGTGTAGTCCGCTGCTACTGCCTGCAATCCATCCTTCAGAGCAGCAACTAGAGCTGGCCCAGACGCTCGGGTATCGCGCGCAAAAACAACATTTGCGGGACTGTCCAAATTTATCTTTAAAGCTTCAGCAACAGCGAGGTAGTCTTTCGTTAATTCGTCGTCGGTCTCCGCGTTGGCCAACTTTGTCGCGTACGTTTCCCAGGAAGCCTACCGTATCAGCCCTAGTCCCTTTTCAAAACCCACTTCGACGGGCCTACGTTGCAGAACAATCATACCTCGAGCATCTCACCCTGCGGATCAATCAACTTCACGCCATTATCGTCAGGCGGATTGTGCGACGCCGTGATCATAACTCCGATAGTCTCTCCATCCAACTTGCGCGATCGCAGGGCAGCAAGCAGCCCTACTCTGAACACGACCGAGTCTAGAAGTGATCCGAGTAATCTAAATCCGGCGGTGCCATATGCAAACTTGTGTCCTTCGGGCCGCGGGTGTAAAGTGGAAAATTTGGCGATCTGAGAGAGCCGTTCCTGCGGGGTTGAATCCATCGTGTTTGTACTGATCTAATAAGTGATCTGCACTACTGAAATGGAATCAATCAAATAATTGGAATTTCCTCAGTAACGATTACAATCTATGTGGAACGTCTACTGGAATCAAAATAGAGGGTGGTAATAGGTGAGAGGGAATTGCCCGAACTATTTGTCGTCCTCGGAGTGTCGGGAAGACACCGCCACGGTTAAAGTGGCTGTTCCTGGAGCGTACTTCCACGGTTTCAGCCCCGTTTAGCGAAATTAACCCTAAACACATACGCGTTGATCCGATGCTCTTTAACGCGTCGCTTCAGCCGTTTTTGTGTTTGGACCCGTACGCGCCCTCTTGACAACGCTGTATCTGCGTACACCTATAATGCATGTGGAATAGATGCATTGATGTACGATGAATCACTATAGCAAGAATGCGCTGGCTGTTGGATGGAATTCTACACGGACAAGGCAGTGGCATGCGCTAAAATCGGCTTCGAGGGGGCAGAACACCACGAAATGCAGGTCTTACGTGACTAGAGATCGCATGACCAACGGATGCTCTCTCACTATAGCTCCTAAGCAAATTGAGCGCAACAAAGAGACGGACGAAATTTCAGAACCACAGCAAGACGGAGTTCAACAAGCTTGCGCACACAAGGTCGACGCAGACGTATACTTTGCGCCGACTCCGGGGCCATCTCGACGACCTAGCAGATACGACAAGGACGACTTCAATTTAAACCGTTCCATTCTTCTGACTAGGCCCGAAAAATGGTTTTCTGCAAGACGAAGTCGGACGAAATTATCTAACTTTCCTGATCTCCCTAATTTTTCTAGACGCATGCAAAATAATCCGTACGGTATGTATCATTGTACTTTCTTGTGTTGTCGTAGTGCTGAAAGTCCTCTGCAGTGGCCACACTTGTCGGTAAATCACGTCTCTGCGCAAACTGGCGTGTCAAATTACCATCAAATCTGCTACAGGAACTCGCACTTTTTAAGGTCGACGAAGTCGCCAGCAGCAGCGCATCGTCTACCGCTCGTGACACTATGACCAGCGAGAGCTATAAATCCGACGTGGATTATGCATATCTTCCTCTGGAACCTGAATCAAAGAAAGACATCGTAGGTGGAGCAACTTATCATATTCTCAAGCGAGAGCATGTTCGGCAGTCAAATTGGAGACACCTAAAATATATACGGAGTATGGCCGGCGTTGCCCCTGAGAAAACCGGCTGGCCCTCAGACATGGCCACATTAATCGAACGGAGGCTACGACGACGACTCGAGATTTCTGCGAGAAATTTGCGGTTAAGTGGAGTATCTGGATTTTACGTCGACCAGAACAAGGCAAATGAAGAGGAGATTGTAATCGCGGAATTGACATGGATATCAACCACTGCAGCCAACGGCAATTTGAAAGACTCAGAATTCGTGTATAATGAGAAGCGCAATATTCCACTGATTCGGTATTTCGTTAATCAACTTTGTGGTTTCGAGACAGCGTCAGTATTACGCGAGTGCTTGACAGACATTGTTCGAAACACGGGCGGGATAGGTGATGTTGTATCATGGCCGAGATCTATTTTTGTTGTAGAAAGTGCTGCCACTAGATCTTTCTTGATGTATTTATGGAGGCTAAGATTGTACATCGGGGATAGAGTTGATTTATAAGCGTGTACGATAACATTTTAGATAACAATAGTGTAGTTCGTATTGTGGGCGATGTGTGTGCTGATGTCTCGCACACCTCAAATATCGGGTGGTGAGACATTTAGGGCTATATTTGCTATCTACCGTTCAATTTGGGAGAGTTACAACGAACCGTCGCCTATGCAATATGAAACCATATGATATTAATATGCACGTCTGAAAGCAGCCTGATTGTTCTGCTTGTCTAATCTAGTATATTCAACGTTCTGCAAATTCTACGTAGCAAGCATTGGCCTTGGGCCGCGTACTATAACGATCGATCATATACATCTTATAAGCCGTTAACACGAGTCGAAGATTTGCTAGAAACGGAAATAGGGTACTTACGCTGTCATCTGTAGTCTCTGCGCCGAGCTTCGCAGTATATTTCGAGAAAATGAACGCTGTAATGAATTTCATGTCTTCCATGGCAAGGCTTGAGATCGTCAGTGTTGATCTAGCACTTACAGAATTGTGGACTTACTTCATTCCAACACACATCCGAATACCAGCACCAAATGTCATAAACGACCTATTCATCCTGTGCAGTGCTTCAGAATCAGATTTAAGCCATCTGTCTGGATCAAATGTCTCTGGGTCAGGGAAAACTGAAGGATCGCGGTGTAGTGTCCACGGCTGCATGGAAATAACTGTTCCACCCGGAATGAAAACGCTTGATGCCTTCGAGCCGTACTCAGATGAGGATGGACTGTACCAATAGCCGCTCGGAGGCACAACGCGAGGCTCGCTTGCAGGGATCGGAGCATACAATCGTAACGTCTCTTGAAGTACAGCTGCAAGATACGGCAGCTTGTCAAGGTCTTTGAAGGCTGGCAGTACAGAGCATGGGCTCTTGCCATCTGATGGCCCGCAAGCAGCTCTAATCTCCGATTTCAGCTTATCCTGGATCTCAGGATGCTTAGCAACGTGCCAACACAAGTAAGTCAACGCAACGGCAGTGGTTTCATGCCCAGCTACAACGTGATCTGCGATCTCACTCGCTGTCTCCAGCTCAGAAAATCCGCCATCAATGAGCTTTTTCGCGGCCGAGTCAGGTGGAAGCCCCGAGCGTCGCAAGTTATCCAAGTTCCATGCATCTGTGAACGTTAGTGCTTCCACAAAAGCCTTTGGAAGTATGTACTTCGCCAGGGAAGGAAGATACGGTCCTATGAACCAGAATTGCGCCTGCACACTATATTTCCCCAGAATCAAGTCCCTTTCGGATACATTCCGAATAAAGTCAGTACCGTGATCGCCACCAAATTGAAATGCCGTAACGACATCCATTGCAATGGATCGAAACAGTTGTAAAATATCAATCGCCTTGCTCTCCTTATGTGACTCCTCGAAATATCTTGCTGCCCGAGCGAGCCTTTCACGAATACATTGCTCCACGCCAGGTGCTGTCACCGCTGTCTTGGAATAAAGCTGATGCATGACGCGTCTCTTTGGAGCATGGACCTGCCTCTCAATTGCGGAGAACGCATTAGTCACGCCGTAGTTGTCGAACAAAAAGTAGAATTGCGACTTGTCGTAGTTGTTAACGTAAATCTGCTTAATACTATTCGGATCAGATAATGAAACTTCATGCGGACTCAATCGCACAAGTGGCCCATATTCTTGATGTAGTTTATGGATCAATCTGTTGCGCCTTTCGAAGTACGTATGGATCAGAATCCACACATCCGTGAAGGTCGTAATTGCAGGTCCTGGAATTTTGGATAATGGTGAACCTGTGAGCAAGCGGAAACCGACAATACCTGCCAGTCCCAATACAAGTATGGCTGCCGCGAACATTGTATCCCGTCAGTTCAAAATTCAGTCGCACTGCGGTTGTTGGATCGGTCGTTACCCATAAATGATGGAGAATCCATCTCGTGCTCGTTGTACTGACTTTCGGACCATTTCGGGCCGCCCGCGTGTGGCGCTATATAATGGCCCAACCTTAGATTATTAGCTGGGGGATTTTGCCAGCGATTAAGCAGAGAAATATTCTTCATTTTGGCATCATATGCTACATTGCAGAAGCTGCCACTGCTACGTTTGTACTAGATCCTGGACAGGCTCATATTTCACCAATGCAAATGCAATTACAAAAATTTAAAACCAAGGGTATGACTTTGCAGATATTGCAATAATGAACAAAAGCCAGGACTTGTTTCAAAATCATACCCAATCATGTCGCCGCATTAACTCCGACGTCACTCATGTATGCTCTCCACCAAATCTAGCGGGATTCCGTATAGCACTGGGGCCGCTCCGTTCAAATAGGTCAAATTACAGATGTCTCTGGCTTTCGCCATCGACTCTCCAATAGCATATGCTGCTGCTGAGACCTTTTTCTTCATCCTATTGCTTGCCATGTCATATAATCCCCATAATCGGAACATTTCATCGGAAAATTTATCTATATCCTTATCTGTAACATCCCATAGATTGGCGACGAGCATGGGACATCCGGCTATAACATAGTTCATCGGAGTGCCCCATGGCTCAAACTCACCAGAACTGTGCAAGGCACCAGAGCTACATCCGAGTAAGAATGTTGCCGCACACTTGTCGAGACATTTGATTTGAGATGGACGTATATACTGCTCTCCTCCCCCGTGTCCAAAGTATCTATAAATTAGCAAAATGTTCTAACATAATACAACCGAAAGTCCTAATACATACAGTACTATATCATTCATGTTTAGGATCGACCTAAACTCCTCTTCAGACGGTGACCGGGCCACTATTCCACTCCATCCATCAAAACTAAGTCATGCTTAGCGCGGTATACGAGGATTATTAGCACAACTTGAGCATACCTGTCAAGCTTGGTCTGAAATAAATTCTGAGTATTGACGAGATCCGTGCTGGGGTTCAGAATGTATGCTCCCTTCCCAACATCAATTCTCTGACCTCGATAGTTCTGCAGAATATTTCTGAGTGAAGATAACGAAGGAAGTCGAGATATGGATTTGCCTCTCAAGCATGGCAACGATTCCCATGGAAACATATGAACGGTCTTGTCCAGTATCAGTACTATATGGTCGATTTTATCAACATCATCCTTCAACGACTCATAATATGTTCGTAAAATCTCTTGCACATCGATAACTATCTGGCGAATAATCAGCACTTGCTAAGGCATTTGACAAATCCGGTACCTACTTGATCCATATCTAGCTCGTCGTAAGCATTGCACTCCCCGTGAAATTGCAAAATATCTAGAACAAAGTATATCAGATCCTCCAGCATCTCCGAATTATCAGTCTCGGCAGGGTCGCCCAAGCCTATAAATAATTCGAGCACTCTCGGGTCGATCTTTACTTCTGGACCCTTCAATCTCGTTCCCTGTCGCGTTCGTACTGCCCTCCGCGTTGGTAGATGTTTTTTAAGTATCGCCATAAAAGAAGTGCTGAACTTGCTTAGCAGATCCCTATTCCGTCCATTATCACTAAGTATACCCTTAAAGCCACCCAACCAGGAATACTCCATATTGGCCAATAGCTCCTTCAATCTCTGGTCTAACGATCGTCGTTCCGCCCACCATTGCTGCTTTTGAGTTTTGGCACCATTCTTAATGTTTCGAGATGCTTGAGCGGTTTCGTTACTTTTCGCGATGATATCTTGCATTTCGGACAACGCATCGCTAAAAGAGAAGGAATCTTCGCCCGCATCGCGGCTGCAATGCCGATTGAGAGGTAGCCTCAGGAGAAAAGGACTCTCGTTTGCTTGGAATCTGGATACGATTAAGTCACCAGAATCTTCACACAGTGCTATAGAGACCGCAGCCCAGTGACGTGGAATAACGTCCACATACTCCTTCTGAAAGGCGTTAAGGTCGAGTACGTTAGAGTGAACAAAGTTGCAATCAAAAATGTCATCTGCAGGGAATGATAATTCATGGGCTGCAGGAACATCTTTCACAAGAGAAAGACCTTTCGAAAGTTCTGTGAGCAAGTCAGCTGAACCATTCCCAGTAATGCCGTTCGCAGGACTACACTAACCAAAGAAGTAGTTTGCAGCAGGACTGTAGGGATCTTCTTTCATTGATCCAATAGCCGATTGCAATAGTAGGACCTGGCCAAGATGCTGTGATATTGTATGTCTCTCATGAACTGAGCATACGCTTGATGTGAAAAAATAGCTCTCCAAGACAAGCTGGCGAGCTTTAGCCAAGATTTTCTGGACGTTGGTGAGATCCTTTTGAGTCGTGCTCAACGGTGGTGTCGAAGTCTTGGTCTTTCTAGCTCTCGTTTGAACCCCGGATGCAGTAGTAGGTGGTGTACAATCCTTCGAAGACTTGCAAGAACTTCTGCTCACACTTGGGATAGATATGGCCGAGTCTTGAAGAACGGTAAAAACGGGGTCACTCTGTAATAGCGAAGTAGCGAATACGAAATGATAGTGGGATTCTGCCATATTCTGCAATGCACGATCCCTCGGAATAGCACTCAATAATGCGGCATCTTGTAACAGTGACTCTGCGTCTTCCCACTCTTCGTGACAGACATGATAGCGGGACTTCAATCTTAGAATTGCGGCTCGTAGTCGGTTGATAGAGAAGAAGTCATCTGTTGCTTTCGCTGTTGATTTCGGTTTCTTGACGGTGCTAATTGTTAACTGCGATAGCATATCTTCCAATGTTTCGTTATGGGTTGTCGTCGATGAATCGGAGAGAGCGGCTAACAGTGTACTTTCAGCTGCTACATACCTCTCATATTCCTGCCCTTCAGCGCTCCTATTCTGATAATACCTCGAAAGCGCCTTTTCCAGTTGGATTTTGTGCATATGATTCTCGTCCAGAATATTATCGTTAATCGCTGTAGATAGCAGCTCGTTTGCCTTCGTTAGATTACCAGAACGACAGTAAAACTCTCCAAGTAGGACGCGGTAATATGACAGTAAAGTGTGTGAGCGTAACGATAGAATGAGTTTTAGAGCTTCAGTCAGGTAGAACTCGGTTTCTCGCACCATACCCTGATAGTCATAAATTGCAGCAAGCTGTGCGTGCGAACGTACAAGGGACTAGAGACAAATAAGCGATGACTCATGTCGGCAGCAATGACAACATACCAGCGCAGACGACCACACGTCTGGAACAGAATAATCGATTTCTGCAGATACCCGGTCTCTGCCACCCGATCTCCGGCTCCTTTGGAAGATTAATTTATTGTATATTTTAATTGCAGTCTTAGCGTAGGACAACGCCTCTTTGGGACAGCCCTATCATCCGTTAGCACCTTTAGCATACAGCAAATTTTGAGTATAGCTCGCGTACATATTCCATTGCTAATAGTGAGATTGTATAGTGAATTTCAGCTAATATATGCATATTGGATGTGAACGTGTAGTGACTTTCAGGTTTAGATCCATCGTCAGTCTGGTCATATTCCGGTTCGTCGCAATTTTTCCGAACTCTCGCCATCTTTTCTTTAGCCTTCTCCAAGTTCCCGACACTGATGAAATACTCTATCTCCGCCACATATATCATCATAATATCATCCTCAGAGACTTCAGAATTCTTCGATAGCTTCCGGGAGAGCCTTAAATACTCAGCCACTCGCCCAGAGTATCCCAGTCCTAAGTAAGACTTAGCTAAGGCAATGCTACACCGCAAGCGTAGTTGAGTGCTGGCCCCATCAGCAATTTTCTGAAGGCAATGTAAAATAAGAACTTGAGATTTGATGTTCCCCCTTAGTTCCAAAAAGTCGCTCAGCATCTCTGCAAGAACGTTAGTATGGCAACTTCATCATACCGGGGCAAGGGCACATACGCAGATTCGACAATAGCGCATCTCTGTCAACAACAACGGCCTCTAGATCTTTTGTTTGTATCAGGTCATGCCATAGCTGGACTGAGTTGTTTAACGTAACTGAATTTTGCAGATTTTGCTGATACTCTAAAACTGAGATATATAGCGAGCACGATGCTATCAGATCCTCTGTATAACTAGCCAGTCCTGTGTCCTCCTGATAATCCTACATGGCTTAGTAACTTCGCGACCTTCTGAGCAAAGTAGACACGTACCCCTCCCTGAAGTCGGTATACGACATTCTCTGCTGTCTTTAAAGCTTGTTCCTTACTATTTTTTTCGGCTGCCAAAGGTAGAACAGAGACCACAGCTCTGTACAGTATAGCGTATTAGCAACACAGTCATTAGCAATCCGGAGACGTTGAAGATACCTTCCATATCGTATTGGGTACTTCTCTCCGTAAATCTCATGGAGTAGAAGGATAAGATCTTCGATTAGCCGATGCGTTGCGGCTTTTCGAACGGCCACTAATATTCGCAAGATCCATTCAAGTATGATACCCTCGCATTCTACCTCGAGATCAAAACGAAAAGGAAGTTTACTATCGTCAATGCATTGCATGGAAATATTGACATACATCGTCAAAAGCCGATCGATTTCTGGGAACTTTGACACGATCGTACTGAGTGACGCGATTTTTGATGCTGTAGCGGTAAGATCTTCCGCACACTCTTTCACAGCGATAGTAATAGTCTCGTGTAATACAGCCGAGGCTTCCTGCAAATTCTTTAATTCGACATGGGCGACTGCCAGCCTTTCAAGCTTCTTTAATAGTGTTGACGTCTGCTCAGTATTTATGAAGTGTCTTTGCAGGTCAATTGACGTTCGCCACATTAAAACCGCGTCCGACTTGCAAGATGTCCGCCATAGTGCGATGCCGTAATTGTAGAAGGTATTAGCAATATAAATACCACATTTGCCATCCTCAAGCAAAATAGAGGCGTCCATACAGCTATGTAGGCGCGGTATGACTGAGGAATCGTCGATATTTTGTACTATGGATTTGGCGAACGCGACACAGTTCTCAAGTATTCGAGTTGCAACCTTCTTGAAGATAGACGACGAGATCTGCAGGGTGTAGCGTGTTAGTCTCAGTGGCTCGTACAATGTTGTAAAGTCGAGCTAACCTGTGCCTTATAGTGCAGTATAAACGATAAAAGCCCGAAAGCCAAATCCTGACTCCTTTCTGCCAGAATTTTGACTGCTGTCCGTCTTAGTAAGTCAATTTCCACCACAAGCCTTTCAAAATCTGATGGAACCATTGGGCCATCCAACATAACTCTCGGCAGGAAATCATCAATATTCGGCAAGGTCTTTCTAGATTCCATAGCTGTCCGAGTGTAGGTAACAAAATGGACTGCCCGATTGTAGATTCCAAGACCGTAAGGCTGGGCCTTTTGCGCAAACACGCCGACTTGGACTTGAACTGTGCGGAGCTCGCTCTAGCATCACAGCTTCGTTAGTCTATCACATTTACAATATCAAATGTAATACTTACTTTCACCGCCATTGTCCAGCAGTGTTGGTCCAGTAGATCCTGATGTACTAAATGCTCTATTGTCAACTGCAATGAAGTGAGCTGATCCTCATGTCGCGGAAGCTGAATGCAGAAGTATACCACTACTAAGCGTTATTTTGGTATTGGTCAGCAGTGATCTGGCCAAATAATTCAATAGAATCGATATTCTCGTTTGCAAAGCAGGCATTAGTTTAGAATAAAGTTCAAGGGGCGTAAATATTTACTTTTGGTGCGGCTCAGATGTAGTCAGCTCACTAAAGCCAAAACACATCGTAGGCTTACCAGGGTAGCTAATCCGTGCGATTGACATCCGTAATTCATATTAATGCTGTGCCCAAAGGAACAGCAGGTCTACGAAAGGTGGTCGATTAAGGATATCTTGAGGCTTTAGGTATCAAACAGTTGAACAGACAACAAAATTCCTGGCGGATTTTTAACTTGAAATTGGATCTGAAAATGGCACTCGCGCCTATGTAACCTCCTGAGACACTAACTGACGATTGACATCCCTTTTGTTGCGTATGCAGTAGCCGCACTCACGTATCGCTAGAAACGGCAATGCCCACCAGTCCAAGTATTGGTGACTGCATTAACTCAGCTGCAGGAATATCAAATCGTTCGTATATATCATAAATGGTCCAGTTATCTCATACTTATCGTTATAGTAGCTGCGATACAAGAATAATTAGTCCAATCTGGCCCCTAGCACCCAAACTCCGTTTGCCATGCAATTAATCTAACTATAAACAGTAATGCGCTCATGCGACATCGAATTCCTCATCTACATCGTCATCAAAGACGGATTGCTTTACTTCTTCTATACTCGTTGATGTCAATGATGCACCATGTAAAGTGTGTATCTGTCTGGCCCGTCGTTCAAATACTTCAGCTGATGACTCCGGTAGCTCGTCAACCACAGTGGCTGGATTTCCCGCGACAACAGAAAATGGCGGAATACACGCCGTAGGTGGTATGACCGTCCCGTCAAGCACTAGAACGCAATCTTTAAGTATAGCAAACTTCCCGACCACACAGTTGGAGCCGATGCTGACATACGAGCCAATGGCAGCTGCTTCGATAATGCTATTTGCGCCAATCGAGACATAATTTCCGATTTTCAGGGGATAATACACTAAGGACCTTCGGGTTGTTAGACTTTTGTTCTAATATATAGAAGGGAGCCACGAACCCTTTGTAAATTTTGGACGGCGGTCTAATCACTACTCCTTTCTCCAGAAAATTGTATCGTCCGATGTTCACTGACGCTGCCGCAGAGCCGGATGCTGAAGCGCTCGACGGACGGTGCAGATCACCACGTACTACGCATTCTGGTAATATTGTCGAGCGGCCGCCCAGAAGGATGTGCTGAGATCCAAGGATGACTGCTTTTCTTGATATCCGATTGCCAGACTCCTAGTATCAATAAGCACGGTGTGGCCGTGTGGTGTGGTGCCCACCAACCAACATACCGTCTCAATGTATTCTCCACGTGTTTGACGACGGGACATCGCATAATCAGTAAACTGGATTAGTAACTCAGATACCGGCAATGACAGTAGATGACTGGCTGTGTGGGAGGGTAGGCCTGATTATTACAATCACTCGCTCTGTCTGAGGCTCGTGGATAGCTGAACGCGTCTAAGCAGTACTGTACCCTCACTGGTGACGGACCAACCAATGTAAATCTATTAAAGGCTTACTTGGCCGATTACACTCGGTGCAGAATTTTCCGGTACATCGTATCTAGTAGTAAGGCCAATTTGTCAATCGCTATTTGTCTTCTCCTAAGCAGCTCGGATGTGGGTGGCCGAAGCTCAGCTCAATTACTGGATTGTAGGTCCCGAAATGGAATGTAGTTCCCGGCCAAGGCTGGAGATTTTCAGGGTTTATCAACGATCTCGTACTGCACCACAATCTCATTATTACAGTTAAATCGCCACAATCACAGATCAGGCCGGTAGCATAATATGGTCGTTTCGACATTAGAAGGGCGTGACCACACCAAAACTGGAGCGCAATCCCTTTGGAACAGTCGACCAGAGGGGATTGTAAAACGGATTATTGAAGCGGTTTCGTCATTGCCGACCACCGTTAACCAGTCATATTTTTGGCGGAGTTGCCGAAAACAGGAAACTCGAGTGACTATCACCGCATCTCGGGAACATAGCACCATAATTGAAGAATTGAACTAGCACGCTCAGGGACCCCTCTGCCAAATTTTCGTTGAATTTAATCACCAAAACTCTAAAAATTGCCCTTAACGTATTTCACGGGCGAACCGGTCAAACGGGCGAGAACCGGTCACAATCCAAAACACGGTAATGGGTAAAATTCCACCGCAAAACACTATTCTGGGTCCCGTCCTTCAGCTCACCAGCATCCAAAATGCCTTCTGCTTACAATCAGACGCTGTCGTAGTAAAATAGCTATCAATTTGAACTGCTAGATTGACCAATTTAATTCTGTTGCGGTTGATTTTGATATGAAATCTTGATATGAAATCTTCTATTTTGACGGTGTGGTGGTGAATTTTGACCGGTTCGCCCGTGTGACTGGTTCGCCCGTGAATACGTTAATCAGAACGGACAACGATAATGAAAGGCTGGGTTAGGGTAATCCTGGCCAGACCAACGAAATAGCCCAAGCCGGACTAAAACTTATAAACCACCGTACCAACCTCCACGTTCTGAAGTTGTCCGTCATCGGCAATCACATTCCCTCTGCCATAAATCGCTATGTCCACGGAAGGCAAGACAATTACCTGCAAAGCTGCTATTGCTTGGGGTCCCGGTATGTGTGAGTTCGTGTCTTATCGGATTACTGGGTCTGTGTGTTTGTAACGTTCTGGTTCTTTCGACGACAGCGAGACTTCCCCGCTGTCCATGGACACAATTCGTCACAATTGACCCATAAATATCTAATATCCGGACATATTTGATCGATGTGTCGGACATGCTCTAATGGATTGAAATAGGCGAGGAGCTTTCTGTTGAGGATGTTGAGGTTCTTCCTCCACGGGCCCATGAGGTTCGTATTAAGATATACTACACCGGAGTCTGTCACACAGATGCGTACACGCTCTCCGGCAAAGACCCGGAAGGTGCTTTTCCAGTGATCCTTGGACATGAGGGTGCTGGTATTGTCGAGTCCGTCGGTGTGGGCGTAACTTCCGTCAAGGCCGGCGACCACGTCGTCGCGCTCTACACTCCAGAGTGTCGTGAGTGCAAGTTCTGCAAGTCTGGTAAGACCAACTTGTGCGGAAAGATCCGCGCCACCCAAGGCCAGGGTCTGATGCCTGACGGAACCACTCGTTTCCGTGCTCGTGGCAAGGATATTCTCCACTTCATGGGAACCTCCACTTTCTCCCAATACACTGTTGTCGCTGATATCTCCGTCGTCGCCGTCAACCCTGAGGCTGCTATGGACCGGACCTGCCTTCTCGGCTGTGGTATCACTACTGGCTACGGTGCGGCGACCATCACTGCCAAGATCCAGGAAGGCGACAACGTTGCCATCTTCGGCGCTGGCTGTGTCGGTCTCTCCGTCATTCAGGGTGCTGTGCAGAAGAAGGCTGGCAAGATAATTGTTGTCGATGTCAACGACTCGAAGGAGGAGTGGGCAAGGAAATTCGGCGCAACTGACTTCGTTAACCCGACTAAGCTTTCGCGACCCATCACTGAGGAACTCATCGCCATGACCGACGGAGGATGCGATTACACATTCGATTGCACCGGTAATGTTCAGGTTATGCGTGCTGCGCTCGAGTCTTGTCACAAGGGCTGGGGTGAGTGCATTATCATTGGCGTCGCCGCTGCTGGTCAGGAGATATCTACTCGTCCATTCCAGCTGGTTACCGGTAGAGTCTGGCGAGGATGCGCTTTCGGTGGCGTAAAGGGCAGAACTCAGCTTCCTGGCCTTGTTGAAGAGTATATGGAGAACAAGATCAAGGTTGATGAGTTCATCACCCACCGTTTCCCACTTGCTGATATTAACTCGGCTTTCTCTGCTATGAAGTCGGGAGACTGCATTCGTGCTGTTGTCGACACCGATTAGACATGTGCAATGTCGTGTAAAAGTGTATAGTTATTTGGATGTATATAGCGTAAAAAAACTAATAATGTTTTGCATTGAGCTATTGTGTACCTCATGACTGCTACCCATCAACCCCTGTCTACTTACTGGATTCAGTGAGTACATAGTCATTGTCGCAAGCGCATCGTTGTTTAAACCTATGGACTTTGAGGAGTCGGAACGGAGCTACTCAAACGAATGCGTTTATTTTACACTTTGGTCAGTATAGTCGGCCGAACCACAGACCAATATCAGAGAGGAACTTACATTTCGTCACAAATCTATTTGTGCCTTGACTTAATCTACTTGGATAACTCATAAGCCATATCTTCTTACTCCTTGACAAAAATACTTTGAAACAGCATTAATAGTTGGGACTTACCTCGAGAACCTAGAACCTTAGTGTTAGTGTGTGTGTGTGATCTCTTGGGGTAAGGGCACTAGCAAACTCCCAGCGAAATTTTTCTCTGGACTTTTAAGAATCATTCCCGTCAATATTCTCGATTCTCCTAAAAGTACCTACGCTGATTAGTGCATCATGGTTTCAGTTCGTCGTCGCAGGAAACAGAAATCTTCGCTGCCAAAGGTAACCCGCAGACAGAATGATAAGCAGCGCAAGGTGCGGATAAAGTCGAACGCCATAATCGCCGCTAATTGGGATGAAAAACTGACCCTTTCGCAAAAGTATGCTCTACTGTGTTTGTCCTCGTATTACAAAACCCAATTTATTAGTATAATTTGCTAACGAATAAATAGTTACAAGAAGCTGGGGTTAACTTCCAAACTTAGCAGACCAACAGGTGGAATCCAGAAAGACCTCAAACCCGCAACAGGTGCGGGCCCAGTCGCGCCTGCCGTCCCTACTAGAGCTCTTGAGTCAGATGCTACTGTTCCGTCTAATGCCGTAACCGAAGCGAAGATTGTTCGCGATGCTGAGACTGGTGCAATTATTCGGATCGAGGAAGTGAAACGAACCGAATTCGACGAGATAGAGACCCCGCATGCGCCATCTGCCACAACCGACGTTGTACGACAGCTGGAGGAATACGCTGCTCGCGGTGAACGAAAACATGACCGACTTCAATCTGAGCGAGAGGATACTTGGATTGGGGAGCTGGTTAAGAAGCATGGTGATGACTACGAGGCTATGATGAAGGATCGCAATTTAAACGTTTGGCAGCAAAGCGCCGGAGACATCCGACGGCGTGTCGAGAAGTGGAGGAAGCGTGGCGGCAGTGCTTAGATAAGTGACGATTTGAGTGGCTATTAACTGGGTTTGTGGGTTCGGTGTTTTATCGTGTTCTTGTCAGCGATTTTGTATCATGGGCGTAAGGCCCATGCGTTTGCATAGTGCACTCAAGCATGAATTGGAGCATTACAGTTCATAGATATCATATAGATTGCAGGAACTAAGATCAGTTAGGTCATATGTATTGTTAATCGATTAAATGGGACGATAAAATTAAAGAAAGCACATGCAGATTTTACACTTCGCAGAACGCTCCATATGCTACGAGCTTATCCTCCGTGCCAACATATTCAACCGCTGTACCAGCACCAACGAAGAAAACGAAACCTGGCTCGGCGGCCAGAGTCTTTCCACCTTTGACACCAATAGTGCCCTTGCCGTTTGTGACTACTACAACAGTCGGACCTTCAAGGCCGTGAATGGTCTCCTTTTGGCCCTTGTCAACCTCAGTTTTCAGGACCGCGAATTCTGGAATGGGAGGGTCGTAGAGATAGACCACGCCATCGCCACTGGCGCGATCGAACGATGCGGGCTTCATCTTTTGCTCCTCGACTGGAGCACACTCATACGTGAGCATCTCGACCAGATTTTTGACATCTTTGAACTTCGGCGTGAATCCAGCTCGGACGACATTGTCACTAGCAGCCATGCACTCTATGATGTCTCCAGAGATATACGCGTGAGGATCCTTGGCCTTCAAGAAGATGGCCTCGCCAGCTTTGAGGGTAACGTAATTGAGCAAGAAAACTCCACAGAAAAGGCCAATATCTAATGGAAACTGAGAGTTAAGTCGTAGTAGTAGGTCCGCCAATGCTTCGTCGCCGTAGACCCCTGCGAACGAGCCCTTTTCCTTCTGCACCCGCGCTACGAGCTTTTCTGCCTCGCTTCTAATAGCAGAATCCGGAGCAGTCATGACACCTTCAAAGAGCTTCTGGAGATAGGACTTATTGACTGTCTCGTCCTGTTCAGTTTGAGGCTCGCCGATGACGCCGTCAATGAATGCTTTTGCGACCTCGTCTGGCATGACACTTCGGAACTCCGGTACAGTCTCTAAGAATCCCTTGATCTCCTTCACTGGCCTAAAGCCGCAGAATCCTTCAAAATTATTCAAGGCAATGGCCATTTCAGGCTTGTGATTATCGTCAGGGTAGTTCTTCGGATCATTCGCGTGGAGAATTTTCGCAAGGGACTTGTCGGGATGTGCTTGAATTGAGAGCACTTTCTGGATTGAAAGAACCTTAAAGAGGAACGGAAGGTTGTCGGATCCACTATCAAACTTAGTCGCGACTGCAGTTCCCACGAGGGAAGAATCCTTGTCTAGAATGTCGTGGAGAGTTACCTGGGTCTTCAGGTTTCTCGAAGGGACGGAGGGGTGAGTGCCCATCCATAGCTACCCAATATTAGGCTATGACCTCAAAATTGCGTTAAGTAAGACATACTTCGGCATATGGAGTTTTGTCGCCAATCTCGAAAGTGGGATCAGTGGCGGCAGCAAACTGCGCGACAGAACTGCTCTTGCCGAGCTTGCCCCAGTCGTATTTCTGGGCACCTTCGAGCTATTAGTATGAGCTAGAGCAAGAAGTATTCACTGGCATGAATTGAAGAAGTGGTAACAGTTGTAGTGTACGTACCGCATTGTAATTGGAAAAGAACGGACATTGTCACCTGCAAATACAAGACGACGAGAAGATTAACCCGAGCGCGCGCAATTGATTCGCAATTGCTAAAAACGAACTGATTTAAGCAGGAACTGATCGAAAGTAGGGGTACACACAGTAGACCACACCTTCACGTTGGAGACACAAGGAGAAGAAAGGACGATGAGATCTCAACTAGATTAACGAGCTGTCGCGTTAGCTACACCTTTTTGGCTGCATTGTAGCTTGCTGCCGTTTTCGGACGTGCTGCACGCACGGCCACGCCAGACCTCGAGCCGCGCGACACAGTATTGTGTGACAAGTGGCTTTTGTGTGGCTGAATAAACCTACACGTGTGGGCAACAGTGCTCTCGTAATTCGTCACTGAAAAAAGTTTACACAGAGCGAGAAAGATCTTGAGTGGAAGCTGCATTTAGTGATCTCGACGACGATTTCGCTGCCGGCTGGTTTCATTCAGCTACTCGCAGTCGCGACATATCACACGTGTGAGCTACTTCTTTGTCGTCCATATCTGCTTGAGAAGCCTCCGGCAGTATCGGTAATTGCTATTGACATTACTATCACTGACCCAAGTTCAGAGCAAAGATATTTGTTAATAGGATTAGTCCTGGAGTCGGCATCGCCTCAGGAACCCACAAGGAATGTTTATTGAGGTGGGACAAGATACTATTCGGACTTCGGCAACAATGTCTAACTCCACGCGCCACAGATAAAGTCGCATTTTACAACCTGGTGATATGTAATTCAGCTATCATCTTCGTATAGCATATATGAAGATCAGCGATCACTATCCGAGATTAATGATCACTATATGCACATATTGTGTCGTCCTACATGGCATGCCGAAATGCCTGACTCATACGAGCCAGTATGTTCAACCACCAGAGCAATCACTCAGCCTAAAAATTAGCTGCTTGATTTGGCTGATGATATCGATCCGAATTCGATCGGAACGGATCCGCTGTGTCCTCTTCGCTCATTGCCAATCTTGCTGTGCCATATGGTGAGGTTCGACTAGTGTCTCTATGACGTTTCCTTAGATATATGCGCGAAATGATATACGCGACAATGCCCAGAACAATGGCCCCTCCGACGCCGACCACGACACCAATCACTATTCGGCTCTGAGACGACGATAAGCCACCACCATTGTCTCCGTTATCTGAGCTGCTGGTAGACGAGGATGCCTTTGTTGGCGTCGGACTTGAGGCTGATACGGATGAGTCGGTCGAGCTGGTGAAGATGGTTGAAATCGCTTGGGCAATAGCTGATCCGGATACAGTGACGAAGATCGTAGTGACATGAGCAGATTCGGAGGCGGTACTTGCAATTGTTGAGGATGACGTGGAGAGCGCTTGCTCGGTTGTTGATGTAAAAGCTGACTCTGTCGTCACGACCGCCGTAGCCGATTCGGACCCAGACTCTTCAGACACATCTGAAATAGTGGCTGTGCGCCTCACTGAGGGTGAGATTGAACTTGTGACGGAGGCAGCGCTGTTCTCTAGCGTACTGTTGGAATGTACCACCCCTTGTTTCATTACGTTCACATAGGCTGTCGCGACTGGAAGAAGCGATAGTACACTCAATAGCAGAAAATACCTGCTTAATGCTGATACGATGTCCATATTTGGTTGGTGAATCATGCGTAAATAGCGAGCGAGAGCAAATGTGCAGAAATGCAGGTATTAGAGAAACTGTCTGCTGCGAACTTCTAAATATAACTCTATTGAGCGTAGTTAAATGGCTCAAGTACCAATGGCCTATTAGGTCAACTTCCGCAATGACGCCTTGGTTTTCAATTGCTGTGGATACAGCCCTTTCTCATACGGAGCATGAGAACGCAAACGGTAGTGAGTGAGGAAAATGTTCCTATCTACAACAACTAGATGGGCTCTCGAATGAGACCTTGGACCCCTTGTCAAATGCCCAGACAATCTCCAAAGTCCCAACTAAACTTTGAGTTTAATTTAGGACAGTGCGTCATATGGGTCTTGATAGGTTATAGCGCCATCATTTTTAATACTCTCGAACTCGCGCTTCAGTTCGAAAGATTCAACTGCTATAGAGTCTGGCAAACTCGAAACTGTCGTGGATATGTATTAGAACGCACAATCCTACCCTGCTCGTAATTATCTCTCATACCGCTTTACCTGTTGGGGAATTTTGAAAGCTACTCCGCCGAATTAAGGTTGCCGCGCCGAGTTTTTGACTTTTTGGCTCTTGGTAGTGTGATCATCAGCGGTCATATCCCTTACCTACAAAATTTTCTTTTCTGGCCTATCGCGGATACCCGACTGTCAACATAGAAACATAACCAACAAATGTTTTAGATCAGTCCACTTGGACTACCAGTTACGGGCGTGTTTATTACAGATCATAGGAGCGTCGACCCTTGATTGCATCCTCGCACTGCATCAATCACATTTTCACCATGATCACTATACAAGAACAGCTATTCTCTGCAATGGCTGCCGCTGCTTCAACCTCGGCCAAAGCTGCGTACCAGACGATAGATTACGGTTTAAATCCCACACCTGCGCTACCAGTCGATGAAGGCAACCAGTCGTTCCGGCTCACTCTTTCCGGAATTTTAGGATCAATCAGTATTGCTTGCTGGGTGGTATTACTAGTCCCTCAGCTGATAGATCAGTGGAAATTGAAATCGTATGTTGATGCTTATGAGAACTCTGTGAGTAGCTGTACGTGATATTACTGGTGACTAATCGTTTGTAATTTAGGTCAGAAGGTGTTTCGCTTCTTTTTCTCACAGCTTGGTTTCTAGGCGACCTAGCGAATCTTTTGGGCGCGCTATGGGCACATTTATTGCGCAACGTTGTGCTGCTCGCAGTATGGTTCGTGTTTGCAGATGCGCTCGAGCTGTCGTCGGCGATTTACTATCGGTTCTTGCACCATAAATCAAGTTACGGCCGTCGATCACATCCGAATGAGGACGTCACGGAATGTCCTGTCGACGAAGACGAAGCGGAGTTCACCGCTGACAACGTTCCATTGTTGAGTAACAGCCTCTCGACGTCCGCCGCTCCGATATTGGAAGGTAATCCGCCTGTTGCTGCCTTGCCGTTGCGCAAAACTCCTAACAAATGGGTCCACTTTGGTGTCCCAATATTGGCAGTGTGCCTCGCTGGCTTCATTGGCTATATATTTTCTTCTAATGACGACAGTAACGACGTCAACGATCGCAACGACGATGGTCTTGCCCTGGGCCCGCAGATCTTGGGATATATATCTGCGCTGCTCTACCTTAGTGCTCGGATCCCCCAAATCATTCAAAATTACAAGAAGCGTTCTGTCCATGGTCTGTCGCTTCTTTTCTTCATATACTCAACCATGGGAAATGTTACCTACGCGTTTCAGATCATTCTCTACAGCAGCGACAGAGGATATATTTTGCTGAATCTTTCGTGGCTCCTAGGGTCTTTGGGAACCGTGTTCCAAGATGCCATTATTTTCGCACAGTTTTACATGTATCGAGAACGGCCAAAGACCCACAGCGCGAGCCAAATCCTATCGGAAGCAAACGATACACCTATCTGAGTACCGGCATGATCGGACATTGATAGGAGTGGGTACTTCATGCCGTGCCTTTCGTGGTGGGAGATAGGTTAGGAGTCTACTTAAGATAGTGGGAGATATATTCGGAATAATGCATTCATAGTACCGGTCTTGGGTTTCTTCATCTATGGGGTTCTAAAGGGTTTGGACTTTATCCGGTTTATAGATTAAATTTAATGTTCTTAATGGTGGATTCATTGGCATTCCTATATACCTTTCTAGGTTGGGGTATCTAAGATGACATGATGACCGATGCCGAGAATTATTTATATTTTTTACCCACGGCCATAGCAGAAGTACTGACGACATGTGGTGTACTCTAAACTCGACAACCTCACATTCCCCTGACAGGAGCTAGAACAAATTATGATAAGGGCAAAAATTATAAAATTGGACTATATATACAGCCGCCATATATCGTATTCTCAACCCAATACACCATATTAATTTTTTGTTTTATGACCAACTCCACTGAACTTTTCTGTTGACCGCTTAGTCGAACAGTCCGAATCCTAGTTTACAATTAGCACCCGATCATAGCTCACTAAAAGAAAGTACATACCCATGTCGTCGTCAGACTCCTCCTTCTCCTCCTCCTTCTCCTCAACAGCCTCCTCTTCGGCAACCTCGGCGGCAGCAGCACCCGCAGCAGGAGCACCGGCAGCAGGAGCAGAACCGGCAGCACCAACGTTGGTAAGGAGATCCTTGATGTCCTTGCCCTCAAGAGCCTTGGCGAACAAGCTAGCCCAAATCTATTATTAATTCATCGACGTAAGTCACGATTCCATCGAACCATCCAAAACTTGCATGAACTGTAAGTACGTACAGGCTCAACCTCGACACCGGCAGCCTTTGTCAGCGAAAGGAGCTTGTCGGAAGTGATCTCAACCTCAGCATCGGCAAGGATGAGGGCGGCTATATTCAGATCGCGTCAGCTCTTGGTCGTGAATAGGTGACAATAAATGCAGCTCCTCATATTATGCCAAGCAGGCTACCATAATTAAACACACCAAAGGAGATTTACACACCGTATGAAATAGCAGTCTCGGACATAATGATATGTGGGCGTAAACTTGTGCTGTGTGCAGTTGGATGATGCAAGTCAATCAAGGCTTCAGCGATGTCGAATTTTGGTGATGCTACCCATCGCGAAGGCCAGACCTCTAAGCGTGCTCCCGGTGTGGCTCATAGCAGTCACGCACCGAGGTAGGGTTGAGCCCTGCATCCCTTGTCCGGGTAACTAAAGATTCATGGCTTGAGAACGACATTGCCAAGCCGCACGACGTTGATATGGCAACTGGTAGATGATTGTTTGTTTATGAACGTAATTGCAGACCACCGCAGCTGCCTCTGTACAGCCGTCCGGTCGGGATCAAAACCATTCCAAATACACTCCTCAAGATGGAAATAACGGCTAGACCTCCCTCACCCACGAAGAAGTATTACATTAAACCACCACCGCCGCTCTCCCCAGCCTCGGGAATGCCTGTGAGTGCGCGTCCAAGTTCTCGAGCATCCGTTTCACCTCGTCCATCGACTCCAGCAAGGCCATCAAGCTCTATGAAATTAAATACAGCAGTACCTCAATCTAATCGTACTCCTGCTGTTCCTGCAAATACACCCGTATCAAGGCCTTCTAGTCCTGTGAAAACAACTGGATCAACTAACCACTCTATGTCGACGTCAGCTTCGGCAGCTCTGCGCGTACCAGATCGCTTTCAGTCACCGACAAAATTGTCGCCCTCACCAAAGCATCTTCTCTCGCGCCCGCGTTCACAGCTTCGTCGACCTGCCTCTGTCGCGGTACTACGGGACCAGTCTGATCTCGAGTCTAACCAATCACCTTCGAATCCAAGTTCTCCACGGCTTCGCCCAGTAAGCAGTCTTGGCGTTATGTCCCCGTCACAGCAGCTGTTAAGGCAATCTGCAAGCTTACATGGGCGTACCGCCTCAGTCTCAAGCAAATTCTCTACAGATTCCTTGGTTGGGCAAGGCAATGTACGTGTCCTGGTTAGAGCCCGACCATTCCTTCAGAGAGAGATTGATGCAGAGTGTAAATGTCTTCTCTCAATGGATCAATCACTTGGTACTACTACGCTCTATCGTACCGATGACATTGATCGCAGCGATGACGGCTTGTCAGACTCGGGAACACTGCTATCACGTCGCGCTAGAGATGTCAAGGAATTTGCATTCGATGAGTCTATGTGGTCTGTTGATCGCATGACCAAAAACACGCAGTTCGTTGATCAAGACCTATTATATGACAAAGTGGGCCGTGAATTCCTTGATCACTCTTTCGAAGGTTATCACACATGTATTTTGGCATACGGCCAAACTGGCGCCGGAAAGTCGTACACGATGAACGGAACAGACGAGGAGCCTGGTCTTATTCCCCGGACATGCTATGACCTCTTTCGAAGGATTGAGAAGATGACCACTGCGACTATGACGTTTACAGTTAAGATCTCCTACTTTGAGATTTACAACGAGCATGTGTATGACTTGCTACTGCCTGTGATCACGGATCCGCCAACTCCGCTGAAGGTCCGAGAGTCGCCTGTGGATGGGCCGTACGTGAAGGACCTTACGACGCACTCAGTTCGCAGCTACGCCGAGGTTGAAAAGTATCTTAAGCTGGGCAATAAGCAGCGCGCGACCGCTGCTACAAATATGAACGCCACGTCCAGTCGATCTCATGCAGTGTTTACGATCGCACTGAAAAAGATTGAGAGCGATCCAATAATGGATGAAACAACAGAAGAAACCAATTCTCGCATCCGGTTCGTCGACCTTGCAGGATCAGAACGTGCTAACTCGACTGGTGCCACCGGTACAAGATTAAGAGAAGGTGCGAACATTAATAAGAGTTTGACGACATTAGGAAGGGTCATTAGCATCCTGGCAGAATCTACATTAGGTAGCAAAAAGCGCGACGTCGTCCCATATCGAGACTCGACATTGACTTGGCTGTTGAAAGACAATCTGGGGGGAAACAGCAAGACAGCTATGATCGCGTGTATCTCGCCCTGCGATTACGAGGAGACTCTGTCCACTCTAAGATACGCTAGCCAGGCGAAACATATTCGTACGCGCGCTGTCGTCAACCAGGATTTCATTTCTGCTGTGGAGAGAGATCAGAAACTCGTGGAGATGCAAGTGACAATTAATAAGTTGCAAGATACATTGGCGCAAAACTCGAGCACACACAAGCAGCAAACGGATGCTCAAGTACTGGAATTGGAGAAGTTCAGAAAAGTGATACGTTATTATGAAGACAAAGCCGAAGTAGAGGGTGCGTATTAGCGTCATATTCTTTGTTGCAGATAACTAACCGGCGTTGCAGAGGCCAAGCGACGTGCAATCATGCAAGAGAACGAAACCGTTAAACGCCATAATCGGTTAATCACGGAACACATAAAAGATATGCGCAGTGAAGCTACAGAGTCTATGAAAATTCCGGACAGTTACATGAAAGAATGGTACTCAATAATGCAAGACACGGTCAAATTCCGCATGGCGCTTTCCGCTGATACTTCGCGCTTGTTGTCGAACGGCCGTGAGTTGTCTATTCTGCGGACTGTACAGGTGAAGTGAAAGGCATTCTGAGTTTGTCTTATATAATTGTTTGGAATTTTGGGTCTTGATCGTTATGGATATGGTGTGATTAAGTTTGGATGGCACTTGGACATGATGAACTGTTTTAGATACGGAATCTGAATTTGGCAATGACTAAACATACGTTCGTGAACAATTACCATGTCCAATAAAACCGTTTCTGTAGCTCATGCTTGCATTTAGCTAGAGCAACACGCGCGCAATCATTCAGGACTATTTCGCGCTGTCGTAGATTGCGTAGAGCGCCATTAGGCGTGATGTTAGGGTTCTTATCAGCCCATCCTACTCAATCCATACGAGTATACGACATTCAACGCCAGTGCTACTCACCTGCTCCGTTAGCCATTATTGAGGTTCACATAAGACAAAATGGTGCCAAATCCTACACTCGGTGTGTCTTTCTCTATGCTGTAACCTGTCAAATCTATCTAACTGTTACCAGGTTGGGAGCGGCTACAAGATGTATTCTACCGCAAGCGCGTAGAATATACCATGATGTGGACCAACGAAGTCGATTTGTCGGAGTTCATAGTCACAGGTGCGCCATATGGTGGAGCTATTGGTATGTTGTGCAACAATTCGTTCTGTTAAGTTGAACTAATAACCGTTATCTAGCACTGGTAAGGGATACCAGCAGGCCAATGTCTTACCGCGGACCCGAGTCGAGACAGAAGATGATCATGATATACAGCAACGCGGGCCAACTTATTTGCCATGTTCCAGTATGTGATTCTTGTGAAAGTATATGCGCTGCAAGGTTAATGTAAATTAGTGGGACAAAGGGTCGATCCGTGGGGTTGGGTGGAATAATAACGAGCAATTAGTGATCGTGACGGAAGACGGAAATGTGCGGCTTTATCACGACTTCCAAGGCGGCTTCACGCAATTTTCTCTCGGAAAGGAGGCAGAAGATCATGGTGTTGCTGAATGCAGATTTTGGGGAACAGGTTTTGTTGCTCGGTTATCGAACAACAGATTCGTAGCAATCTCGCGATATGATGAACCTCGACCGAGATCATTAGCCGAGGTTGGGCCAACTTCTGTCGAATTGCATGGATGGAATATTGCGCCGCCGTCATACACCCTGAGCCGGCATGTGGAGGTATTTGTGGGGATAAATAATACTGTCAATGTAATTGATTCGATGGAGTCTCAAGATAAGTATCTCCAGGAGGGCCCGTTCACACACGTCGCAGTGTCACCCAATGGCGCTTTGCTCGTCTTATACACCTCATACGGCAAGATATACGTCATATCCTCAGATTTTTCGAAGAAATATTCAGACTACGACACTGGAACGCTTGAGAGTCCATCACAAGTTGTCTGGTGTGCGAATGATTGCGTTGCCGTAGTGTGGGAAAATGAAATTAGATTAGTTGGACCAGGTGGAGGCGCGCTTAGTTTCTACTATGACAGTCGAATTGCACTTATTCCAGAAGCGGATGGCATTAGAATTATTAGCAATGAGAAGTGCGAGTTCTTATCAAAGGTCCCAGATGTGGTGGCGGAGCTTTTCAGAATTGGCTCAACGGCTCCGTCTGCGATTCTGCTTGACGCCGTAGAGCAATTGGAGTTCAAGTCACCAAAAGCAGACGACAATATACAACTTATTCGATCGAATTTGAACGAAGCTGTAGATGCATGCGTCAAATCCGCGAGCTATGAACCGGAACGATACTGGCAGAAACGTCTCCTGAAGGCGGCATTGTTGGGAAAGTCTGTGCTTGAGCTTTACTCGTCGGATGAATTTGTCGAAATGTGTGAGACTTTGCGAGTCCTCAATGCTGTCAGATACTACGATGTCGGTATTTTGATCACATATGAGCAGTTCATTCGACTCACTCCGGAGCGACTGATTGACCGTCTTCTTAGCCGCCAGAGGTATCTGTTGGCGCTTCGATTATCCGAGTATCTCCAACTACCGACCGACAAGATTTACATTAAATGGTCATGCGCGAAAGTGAAGACTTCCCAAGACGATGATAATACCATTTGCAAGACAATCGTCAATAAGCTTAAGGGGATACCGGGCGTTTCTTACGAAGAGATTGCGCGCACGGCATATGACGAAGGTCGATCAAAACTCGCTACACAACTGCTTAACTACGAGCCTCGAGCAGGCCGCCAGGTTCCTCTGCTACTGGATATGGAAGAGGATGAAATTGCATTGATTAAGGCTGTTGAGAGCGGAGATCCGGATTTAATCTACTATGTATTACTGCATCTAAAAGGAAAATACTCCCTCGCGCAGTTTTTCCGGCTAGTTAATGACAAACCGGTCGCGTCTGCGGTCGTGGAACAGCTCGCGAGGAACGAGGGGCCCGAGTTGCTCAAGGATTTCTACTATCAGGACGACAGACGGGCTGACAGCGCTTTGGTTATTTATCGCGAGGCTCTGTTATTGGATGACGTACATGATCGTATGGATAAGCTCAAACTGGGAACTAAGATTTTTCAAGATTCAAAGGATCCCTATCCTGACGCAAAGGCGATGGAGGATCATGCGAAGCTGTATGAACATCACTTAGGATATGAGAAGGATTATAAGACTGCGTTTGTTGGCCTTACAGTCGCCGAAACGATCAAGAAGCTCATTAAGATCGGCCAGGGATCGAAAGCCTCTAAGTTGAAGGGGGAGTTCAAGGTGCCCGATAAGATGTTTATTTTCTTGAAGGAAGGAACATATCCCGTTCCGAAGAAGAATTGATTGGATGCGCGAGAAGGCATACAGAGGCGTGAATGGATTTTGATTCTCTAATAGGGATTTTGTATTTGTAGTATCCAGAGTGATTTTAATAGCATAATTTAATACGATTCATTTGGAATACATAATTACTACGCAGCCGACCCGAATACGGACCGCATATACGAGTCACCCCTATGAACCGGATCCAATTTGTAAGTCAACCTCATTTGACGAAAACTCTGATGCAAAATGGACATGACCAACAATACCAAACCACAAAAATCCATTTACGGAAAGACAAGTCAACAAGCCGGGGATAAAAATGCCACGACATGAGATTGGCCAGTCAGAATACTGTAACACCTGAAACATTGAGCAAATTAACGGCGTAAAACTCGGTCTTAGCCATCCAGTCGCACCACCAATCCTCCTCCAACCAAAAGCCGCTCGCAGAAAACAACCCAGATACTCCTATTCCATTACTCGTGTATACATTTGACTGACTGATTTAAAAAAAAATGCTTGTATATATTGATCGATTAGTTACGAGGGAACTCGACAGTGGCTGTCAGGCAGGAGATCAACTTGTAGTCCGCTTTATAGGCTCTGGAGATAACGTTGTATTTGCCCTGGGATAGAGTCAGATTTTCCTGATTGTGGATCTACACTGGATAAAACCGTCACTTACAGGAGGAATCTCGTTCGGAAGCTCGACAGTATTGGAGAACTTGATAGGACCTTTCTCGACAGGGCAGGAACCGTCGGCCTTCTCAAGCTGTTCGCAGAGGTCGATGGTCTCCTTAACAAGACGGATGAAGCCATAGCGGACCTCAATCTCGACGAAAGCACCATCGTCAATTTGCTCATCGAGATAGCCCTCGCCCTCAATGTAAAGCTCAGCACCCTTGAGAGGTGGGTTTGGGTCGATCTTCAAGTACTTGAGATCGAGAATCTGTGAATCGTCAATATCGCAGACGGCGATAGGTGAATTGCCAGGCACGGGCCTGGTGGGCGCCGCGAGAGTGGACACAATCTCCTCGTCGAACGGAAGTGGAAGCTGCTGGACAGAAACCGCGGAAACGGCGGCGGCGGCGGCGAGAATGGTGGAGACGATCGCGAACTTCATTTTGAAGACGACGGATGAAACTGGTTGAAAATAAGTTTTGGCGAATGTAGGAGCTCTGGAGTTTGTAATGTGTCTTTGATATGACGATCCTGGTTGTTCCGCTGGAGGTTTACTCGCGGTAGTGCAAACCGCCGCAGGCCACTTCTGGTAGGCCAAGGCATGTTCCGCAGCAATAAGTCATCGTCCCCTTACCCCTAGTCAGTTCACTGATAAGGACAACCTGTGACCCTGCACATACGAGTTAGGCATGTCGTGATCAGAGTGTGACTCATTTTCACTATTTGAATTAATCCTGACAGAAATTCATGTCTTCTGTGTGCAGTCGTCAGTGCCGGGCTTGGCGAAGATACATAGGCAGGATAGAATTATTACAATAATTGAGACAATCCAATTAGAATACTCTTGAGAATTTTGTTTGTTTCGGATCAATTGGCATGTTTTCGTGACTCGTCGATCAATGCGGGTATCGGAGCATTCTGACGTATGGGATATTTGTTCTGCGAATAAGCTCACTAATGCAGAACGCATAATAATTGTCTTGTTACATCGTAGAATCTCACGGTTGTGCTAAGACAAGACCCAGCCAAATCTATGTGGAGCGAACACGCGAAAGCTAGGATCAGATATCCTTAGCAGCTACAAATTTCAAATACCCTTCACTGAATTCTCTGGTTCTTCAGGTTTCTCGTAACGTACAATACCAGGATTTATGATCTGCCATGACGCAATAATAATCGTTTGTTGGACAACTACAACGCATGAGAGTTGTATGTTATAAATAACAATATTTTCCAAAGAAACAGAATGCTATTCACCTTCAAATTTCAAACAATTGTAAATGACGTCTTGCCTATATTGTCCGCTTAACCGCTTAAGCAAGTATCATAAAAGTTGAACGCCTCGAGGGTTAGGTTTAAAGCAATGTGCAAACGCTGTCGAATCGCTAGCGATAGCGAACTCAATTTCAGACAGAAGCTCATACATTTCAATCTCACTGACGGCCAATTGCAGTCGTGTCACGACACCGATTGCCATTTGTCATCATTGTACTAAAGGTATGTTCATGAATTAACTTATCCGAATGTTTAAGGAGCAGTGATCGCTTGTAAGGCTGGTAGTCGGTATGGGTTGTTGAGGTCAAGGTACAGCACGCAGTGGACGGCTGGCGAGCGACAAAGCGCGTGACGTGACTAATGCGTGAGGATAAGTTGACTGATATTTAGCAGAATGTCACAGACTTCAAAAGATCGTTCGTTTATCGCCGTCATTGGCGATGAGGACTCCGTCACCGGTTTGCTCCTTGCTGGAGTCGGCCACTTGACAGACGACAAGAGGAAGAACTTCATAGTTGTAGACAATAAGTCTACAGTTGAGGATATCGAGAATGCATTTGACGACTTCACATCTGCGAGAAAGGATATCGCGGTTTTGCTGATTAACCAGCATGTAAGTTGACATCACTAAAGCACTCTACAGTAAGCAAGAGAGACTGGGCTGATTGTGCAATAGATTGCCGAGAAGATTAGATATAAGCTGGACGGCTACACGAACGCGTTCCCTGCCGTTCTGGAAATTCCATCGAAGGATCACCCTTACGGTGCGTTCCGCTTGATATTCTGTGACGATTCTTCCTCATTTGATATTAACGTAACAATCAATCTAGACCCCGAGAAAGACAGTGTCCTGCGACGAGTGCGGAGATTGTTTGGCGAATAAATATCTATTATCGAAAGGTTCGACGCAGGAGGAGAAAGGTGTGGCCTTCGTTGGCAGATATATGGCATATATCGTTCCAGTATAATAGTCCATGTCCGCGAGGTTATATTCCATGTATAATTGTTTAATAAAAGACAAGCCGTCATCACTGTACATTAACTTCGGGCAACTTTTAGCATCCTCCCTTATATACAAAATTTATATCATACAAGTATTAACAATGCTGAACGGCGTAGGCGTTCACTACAACTGCTGTCGCAGTCTGAATATTCATGCTCCGAACCACCCCTACCTGCTTTATTTCAACGGCGCAATCCAACTCCCGTAATAACTGCGGCGGAATTCCTTCTTTCTCCTTACCCAAGACTAATACCATCTTCTTGGGAAACTTGAGCTCATTGTTGAGTAGGACGCTGCCATCTGTCTGCTCGACTCCCCAGATACTGTATCCATTTCGCTTACATTGATGAAGATATGCCGGTATGTCTTCCTCAACAACTTCCTTCATCGGCATCCACTTATCCGCCGTCACCGCTACTGCCTGAAATTCTTTATTCCTCACCATATTCATGTCCGGGATGCAAAGTAGCTCCGCTCCAAGCACGTCGGCCAGACGGCAGATGCCGCCGAGATTAGGAGCTTTGTCAACCAACGATGCAAGAATAATCAGATGCCCATTAGTAACACGAACAGGTCGGGGGGTAGGCACGCGGGTATTAGACTTGGTCTGTAACGCAACATCCTGCATGGTTGCCGTACCGTTTGTCATCGTCTCATTCTTACAGATCGCGGCTGGAGAGACGGTGGAAGGCTCCCCGATTGCAATGGGAGTATTCTCGCCTTCTATGATTGCCTCCATAAAATCTTTATACCTTAGCCGTCGTCTAAGGTTGCTCGCCTGCTCATTAGTGCGAGCTGCTACACCACCACATATAGACACTAAATTATAATCCTCGAAGAGACTCCACAAGACTGAGTCTCCATAGCTGAAATTGCCAAACGTTGGACTGGACAGCACATGCGACTCCAAAATAGTGACCGCGTCTTCTAAATCTTGGGAGACATTCAGTACTACCAGATACCGCTTCAAACCAAGTAGCAGAGATGTGGCCGTATGCCTCAAAACTGCACGGTTTGTCGTTGCAAACGCCAACAGAATAGGAGTAATTTTGCCCAACAATTCTATTCCACGCTGGTTGTTCCCACTCGCGAACGCAGTCCGCGAAATAACCACAGCTACGGTTAGCAGACTTGATAGATAGCGCGGCTTATCCTCTGAATTCGACAGCGGCACCCACAGGTGTTTCTCATCTTGATCAGAAACTCGCTCGTAGATTGCTCGTGCTAAAACCCACTCCAAACTTGTACGCACCGCAGGACTGAACTCCATCTTCAACGTTTCCTGTATCATGTCTAATAGCGTCGGTCTCTGTGCAAGCGGGATATACCGATCGATGAGGAGAAACAGCTCCACCAGAGATACCCGATGAGCTTCGGACGCGGCGTCACCAGCAGTTGTGAACAGAGATGGCGTGGACGCCATAATCGCCGCCAACGCAGCTTCTCCGAAATCCGACGCATTATTTCCGTGAAGATTTGCTAAAATGAGAACAACGTGAGCGCGAGCAGAAGACTCCCTGATTCCTGCCCCTAACAAGTGGACTTCGATCCCATCGGCGTGGGTAGTAGCAAGAACAGAATCGTCGATTAGGAAAACGTTCGCGCTGTTTTGCTGAAAACAGTATAATTCGACAAGGACACTCGCAATCCACGTATTTTTGTTAAAAACTTCAGAGTGGTCGCGTTGAAATATGTGCAGACAATTTGCGAATATAGGTAGTACTCGCCTACGTGCATAACCCATAGGGACTAGCGCGTGGGCAACTTCTTGTAGCCGCTGGATGTTCTCGGGGATACTGGTCGAGTAAGTGAGAACAACAGGGTGGAAGATTAGCTCGATGAGATTTGCACCTGCAGAATGTCGTGCGACCGAAAGGTTCCCATCGGCCAGATATGTCCAAATCTGCATCAACAAATCAAAAACCTGCAAGTCATTAAACAAGTCCACTGACAATTTGGGAACAACTTCATGCAGAAATTCACAATATAGTGAAAGCAATGTTTGACTATGGGCATTAGGGATAATATTCCGAATAGCCTTGACAAGCGGCGAATAGTCTGTTGACATCTTTCTCGCTGTAATTCCGGCGCGAACGATGGTGAAGATCTCAATTGCAACGAATTCTATATGCCTAAACTTCTGGCGACTAAAGCGTCGTTAGCGGATTTTAGATTCATATAGCGGATTAAAGTGCGGAAACGTACTTCTCGTGAACATTCCATGAGTCAAAAGAACCTTCTGCTTCCAGCAATTCAGCAAATTTATTAACAAGATCTGGTAGCCGCAGTAATACCGGCGACAACTCCATTCGCGAAAGCTGTTCAAGCATCTGAACCGCAATAGCGACATCGCCCTGACTGGCCCTAAAAATACCATCATTCTCAAACTGCGCCACCAATTCCCGGCAGAGCCCTTCTGCTTGCTGTCCTGAGAAGCCATAAGTCGGCTGCACAGCCGGGAGAGTGGGGAAGGTGGAGGAGAGTGATTCCAAATTGTGATCTTTGATAAACGTTGATGCTAGCGTTAGATACGCTCCAACCGTGAGATCGACTTCCAGTTTCAAAGCCGCTGAGGATGTTAGTACTGTGCCTTGACACATGAAACTTCATAAATACTCACGCTCTAAGGCGAACTTCATAAATTCGCCGTATACCAACATAGTCTTATCATATTTCGACGAATGTATCTTCAAAAGGTCTTGCAATGAGTACAGTTCGCCAGTAAGTCTGAGAAACACAGAAATCAGTGTTCGCATGTCGCTCAGTTTAGTTTGCAAAGCCCTGTACGCTGGTAGTCCGTTTTTGCCGACATCTAGAGTTTCATCTTTCGATAAAACAAAATCTTTGATTTCCAGTTTGATATGTTCCTCCACTTCAGTCTTCTTGTCGAACTTGATAGCCCACTCGACAATATCGTTCACATCATCCTCAACGTCTCCACGACACTTGAGAATGCTGCCTACCAAGTCAGCAGCCTCAGGCTTCCTAGCTGTCTTCAAGATATTGATTGTGTATCCGACGACGCAGCTCTGCAGTACTACACTCTCATATTTAATTTCCTGACAGGCTCTGACCAACAATTCGCACGTCCTCCCATTGAAAAAGACATCACCGCGCTGTCTCACGGCTGCCCAAATACCGCGAGCAACATAGACAATATGGGCTTCAAATGTCTTCCTCTCACCGTCCACAATACTCCATAACACACTCTCCACAAAATCGACCGGCTGGTCAAAGGCTAGCACAACCCGCTCAATAAACTCACTAACGCGGTCGCCATGCAGACACACGTCACTCCCATCATTTTGCATTTCGATAGTGAAGAAAGAAGCTTGTGCGATAAACGGCAAAAACGCGTCAACTAGAAGACTATATTCGCGTTCGAAAATTTTAAGCTTCGATTCCCCAAGTCCGAAGAGGAACTTTGCGATTTCGACCCGGACGGATGAAAGCGAAGCAGCCAAGCCCATCTCAAGAAGGCATGTAAGCCACAAAGACGGGATTCTCGGACCGGACGGGTACGACGGCTGGAGCAGTGATTGGATATCTGGGGTTGCCGCGCGGGTTTGATGTGCCGAGGTGTCGATTGCTGTTATCTCGACCAGCGTGATAAATTTGGACCAGAGCTTTAGTAATTGCTGACGTTGAGCGATAGAGAACGCAAAGATTCTGTCTCCAGTCAGTATAACGTCGTTCGAGCCAGAGGAAAACTTTGTGAGACTTGCATACCCCGGTAGATCAATAGTGACGCGAACAGAAGCGACGCTCCGTTCCAGTATATACAAACACAACTTTCGCCGCTCCGACGAACCACCAGCCAAATGCTTTGCCAACGTAAGCCAGTACTCAGAGCGACTAATAAACGCTTGACCACTATCAGACGTCATATACCCAGTCTCCACTACCGCGCTCCAAAAATATAGCGCAGCAGTAGATTGCAGTTCGAGATGCGTTGACAAGCCTAGCCATACTGCATCTGTAGAGACATTCGTGAGAACGGTATCCAGTACATGCGACGTTAATAAGAATTTTGCTGCGGCGCGAGCAATAGCTGGATCCGTTGTCGTCTGGAATATGAAGCCGAGGCGAGATATATCTGGGACGGCCTCGAACTCGGGCACTGTCGCATGTTGTGGCACATCGTAAAGCGTAGTCAAAAACTCAAAGACGTGAACAATATCTGTGTCTGGCAAATGTTCTTCCACGTCATTGTCCAAAGTCGCGAGAATTACGTCGACGAACGCGTGGGCCGCAGGCCGAAAAGACAAATCCTCGGTAACCAATGCCGTCCGAGCCACGCGCGCTTGGAGAACGAGAGTGTCCCTGTACTTCTTAATAACTTGTCTTCCAACTTGTTCCTGCAGGACCTCGCAAATCTTTCTTGCCGTCACATATTCCTTTTCAGCGCCGGAGATTAGTGAGATGGCGTGCTTCTGTAAACGAGAGTATGTTTGCGCGAGCAACTCCCCGGATTCGGTAGTACTCAGCTTGTGGATATGAACATCGCTCTCCAAAAGTAGCGCAAGCACTGCGTCAACACGGGCCGCGTCCGCAGTTTCAAGGTGTTGAACTAGATCGTGCGCGAATCTTACCCGAGAAGTCACATCGATTTGGCCGACTACCAGTTTTAATGCGTCGTCCTGAAATCCGCATTCTATACTCCAGTTAGCACGAGTACTGTTAAGTACTACTGCACAAGTGTACACTCACGAGCTCTCATCTGATATGTAGCAGGGTCGCAATGCCATGGACCATGAAACTTTCTAGTCTCGAACGTTGACATTTACAAAATTTGGAACCCCTGAAAGTGCAAGACTCGAGGAGGCGGGAACTACCTTTGTGGCATTGCAGTTTATCGCCTCATATGCCACAGCGACTTTAGTCCGTCATAAATGCAATGAGAAATTCCAAAGAAATTTAGGATTTAATTGCAAGGAACCAAGTCATTAACATATCAGCTTTGCAATATTTCGCCGGATCAGACTGCCACATTCTAAACCTGCGTTATACTGAAGACGCACTTGCGGTGATCACCAACCCTTCAGATCACCATCGACCGTGCAAGCACCAAAACTTTAGCTCCTTCCACCGAGGACTCTCATCAAACCTCATCAGCCTCCCAACCAATTCGCCCTCCCAACTTTGTCTTGGACGACTCTACATCCTCGGTCCACCGACAAATGTCAAGCCCACCAATTACACCCCGCCCAAGAGGCCGACCCCGCGGCCGGCCACCCGGTTCCAAATCCAAGATCCCGCGTGCACCACCCTCAGCACGGGGTCGTCCACGGCGCACACGCCACGCCGATGACGAGGAAGACGTGATCAAAGCCGAGGATGTCGCGCTTGAGGACGACGAGCTGGCCGATGACCGTCGGTCAAAGCGACGTCGCCGGACGACGACGGGCGGCGAGGAAACCGGTGACGAAGAGCTGGAGGAGGACGGCGAAGTGCGCGAAGATCCGCGAGTTGCTGCTGCCCGCAAAGCCCGCGCGGCAAGAATGCGGAACATGGCTGCCAGGAACTCCGGGGGCGGACACACGGTTGCACCGCTGGATCTGGATGGAAATCCCCAGGAAATAGCCGACGACGAGGTCGTTGTGCCCAAGGATCCGGTCGGCGACACAAAAGTCGACGAGAATGGGATCCTAGCGGGCGGGAGAGAATATAGATGTCGCACGTTCACCGTCCTGGGGAAAGGCGACCGGCTGTACATGTTGTCGACCGAGCCGGCACGCTGTATCGGGTTCAGGGATTCGTATCTATTTTTCCAGCGACACCGTCAACTACTCAAAGTCATAGTCGACGACCGTCAGAAGTTCGACTTGATCGAGCGGGAAATAATACCGCACTCGTACAAGGGCCGCGCCATCGGCGTCGTCACCGCGCGGTCGGTATTTCGCGAATTTGGCGCGCGTATTGTGGTCGGCGGCCGTCGTATTGTCGATGATTATTCCGAAGAAAAAGCCCGCGCGGAAGGCGCAGTCGAGGGCCAACTCGCGGATCCAGACGATAAATTGCCGCCTCCCGGGGTCGAGTACAACAGGAACCAGTACGTGGCCTGGCACGGCGCGAGCGCGGTATACCACACTCAACAAGCAACGTTGCAGCCCGAAATCGGCGGTGTCGGCCCGTTCCGGGATCAAAAGAAGAAGAGCGTCGTCATCACGGACGAGAACTGGATGCTCGAACACGCCCGTGCCGCGAGTAATTTTAACAGTTTACTGGCGCAGCAGCGGAGGAAGCTGTGGGCCGACAAGGGCGTGTACGAACCACATACCGGCATTGTCATGGTTCCCGCCGCCAGCCAGCCGACAAAACTTACATTTGAATATGTACCATAACGAAATTAGTCCTATGATTGCGGGTATCACGATATGAGTTTGTATTATTAGATTGGTTTGGCTATCCACCACCCACTATCATGTTCAAGCGAGACCAGTGCGTGAGTAGTTTTGTTTAGTGCGAGCCGTACCTTCTTATCTCTAGTTGTAAGCAAATAGAAACCAGTTGTGTTCGGTCCGCCAGCTGAAATTACGTCCAATCGTATAGGCTTTAGCTTGCGGCTGACTAGTCTACAAAACGCGGCGCGCTTACAGTATGGGCCGGCACTCAATATGGTAATTTACTATTCCATACGCAAGCAACAAATTCGTATACTTACTCTCACACAAAAGAAACAAAAGAAATTCCAACAGACATGACCATAATATGAGTAATAATTCCCTTCCATTAACAAAACAGTAAGAGAATATGAAGCCGCTAAAACAAAATATACGTATACGGAAGGCACGAAAAAAAAACCCCTGTAATATTAAAAAAGAATGTATGAATATGACAACAACAAAAATGTTATTCTACCCCCATTCCCAATTATTTCCAACAAACCTGTTAAAATCGCAAAGATGCAAATACGAGTAACGCGTGACTGCGCAAAAAAAATATAAAGCGTCGTTTTTATTCCCAAACCCAACAAAATGATAAATAACTCAATGAGGAGTCACAAATTATTAAAATGATGTAGCAACAAGAAACAAGTCATGAGAAACTGCCGTGATTGTAAGCCCAAAGTTAAAACACAAAAAAGCGCAAGGTACATGTATATATTCCAAAGAGAGAAGAGAGCCATGTATAAAGGAAAAAGAAAAATAACTTTTTTGCTAACGCACTACCTTAAATATTCCAATAATAGCAACTGAGGAAGAAGCATAATTAAAAACCCACTATCCAAAGAAGTCGTAACCGATTCACCAATACTAAATGGAGAATGTGTGCTCGTAACATAATGCAAATAAATATACTAATCATCGAAAAGGAATGAGTTAGCACGCAGCTGCAGCTGGGCCAGTCCACATCGGCACAATTGGCTCGAAGACACAGTAGTGGCAGTTGCAGTGAGCGCTGTAGCTCGAGACCATGCTATGCTGCATCTGCTGCGGCTGCGATGGGTGCTGCTGTTGCTGTAGCTGTTGCGGATAGTACGAAGGCTGCTGAGCAAGCTCGCCGTATCTATACTGGTGCTGCAAGCTTGCCAAAACGTTCGCGTTGATGTGATGTTGGTACGCAGAGGGATACCGCGAGTCATCCTGATGATAATGGCCATGATCGTACCACTGCTCGGACTGCTGAGTCTGAATTTGGTGGTGCTGGTGATCCACGTGGTGAACAGGTGATTTCTCTTGCGGCCCAATCGAGAATTCGACCCAGAGGCCGTTCCACTTGTTCCAGACTATCATGTCCGCGTCACCGAGGTTTAACTTCCAGTTGATCAGCTTCAGCCAGTTTGACTCGACTCGAGTAAGTTCACCGATCTGTAGACCAGTGACCTCAGCCCACGACTTGTTCGTAAACGTATTGTCATCGTTGAACTTGTTCGCGAGGATGAGCGAGACAATCAGGAGAAGGTACTGTGCGCTATGGTCATACGAAGACGGCGTCTGAACCTCACACCGCTTACAGAGATAAACAAGAGCGAGAATGATGGTCGAGCCTGGCAATCGAGTCGAAGACAGGATTTGGTGGGTGAACTTCAAAAATGCCTGCGGAGACGGGTTCTTGAAGCCCATGATGCCGGATGCCATGGTGCACAAAAAGTCGGCCATCACATCGAGGCTGTAGTCAAGCTTTGCCGACACACCGCCGGTCTTGGGCTCAGGCGCCACCACAGTCGCGATGGTATCGTAGTGGGACGCCTTTTGGATGTCGAGCTCCGGCTGATGCCGCGGCTGACTGTACTCGTAATTTCCAAACCCAAACTTCTTCTGCGACTGCCGTTGAAGCATCCGCGCCGCCCAGATATCCTGGTCGCCCATAGGTTTAGCCTGCTGATTCCAGGGCATGCTTTGAAATGAGTCTTGCGGCAGTTTCCGGTACGACTGTGGCCACGCCGAGGAGTACTGCGACGCCTGTTGCGACTGCTGTTTCGAGCCATACTGACTGCCGACAGGAGGCATCTGAGAGAGCATGTTCATGACCATGGGATAGGACGGCGGTGGTGGCGGGAATCCGACCGGTATGTACGGGAGGTGAAGATTGTGGTGAGGAGGAAGAACGTAATCGGTAGGAGTGACGGGTTCGGAAGGATAGAAGCCGCTGTGGGCAGGAGGGGCGAGAATAGAGACCATGTCGAAAAATAAAATAGTTGAGCTGGATGATACTTATGTTAGCAGACCGGCCCATGCTGACGTCGGTTGACGAAAATAATGACGTACCCAAAGGTAAGAGACGATCAACCTTCAAAGTTTCACAGACGAGACAAAAGAGCAAAAACAAAACCAAAAACTTTTCAGTTTTCCAGGCACATCTATATCAAAATCGCAAGTAGAGAGCGAATAAAATATGCGACGCTTTAGTGTGAGCGCGACGGAAAACGTTAAGGACGGCCGCACGAACGATGACGACGTTGTAAACCGAACAAAGAACCCAAATCCCAACTAAGCGACAAACCCGAACGGATGAAACACGAAACGAAACGGCAAGACTGGCAAATGAGGAGAGGGAGGAAGAGGAGGAAGGGCGCGCGGACGAGAAAGAAGGAGAAGGAAAGACTAGTTAGCGACAAGCGCAGACAGTCTACTGCTCCATGAACCAGTAGCAACCGTTGACTCGAGATAGCCCCGACGACGTTCAGTGAAGAAGTGCCGGTCGACGAGACAAGGACTAGACCGGATGACCAGAGGAGCAGCGGAAGCGAGGAGGTGCCGTTGGGAAGTGGTGGGTTGGTTGGTGGGGACGAGGCAAGAACAAGAAGAGGAGGAGAAAATCTGAAAACAGGCTGGCCGTTGGACGACTAACCGAACCGGCGCACTACGAGCACACTACACCTGTGGCAAGCCCCAACCCTGAAAGTCCCGGTGGGCCGGGCGATTGCGTCCACCCAGAGGCGCGCCCTAACCCAGAGCCACGCAGGGTAACGTACTTCGTATTGTGGAGCCCTCCAAACCTAGGATTTGCCCTAACCACGTTATGTTACATAAGCTTAGGCTCACCATACCGACTCCAATATAGACTAGTACAGGCAGCAGCGGCTACTTGGCTGCAGCCGCATATTGGGTGCGACCTCAAGTCGTCAGCCGACTGAATATCTCCACTGCAAGCAGCTAGCTAGCCACCAACGGCGGCGATTGGCGGCTTACCTGCCTCGCTAAGCCATTTCTGACTACAGCCCTACACAATAAATGATGCGATTGTCATGTACTCATGTTGTGAACAAGTGGCAGCTAGCATAAAACCAACCAAAAAAAAATGGAGGACCAAGCCGGATGACGTAGCCCACAAGCACCTAAGTGATCGTGCCTCAATTTACGTAACCAGCAGCTCCCAGCCCGGCCGTCATCCTCGAGCGTGACTCACTGGCCCTTGTCGCCGTTATCACGCTCATTAAGCTTCGAACTAACCCTCGCCAAACCAATCAGCGCGACTCACGTCGCAACTTTTTCCTACGCTCGCTCACTCGCCCCCGCCGCCGAAGCTCGTCAGCGACCGTTAGACAAAAAAAATCTAGGTGGCAAGCCAAGCCAGTGACGAAATCACGGCTTCCCCGTTCTGACAACTGTGGCCACTTTGATTACATGATGATCTAAACTACCTGGTGCAGGTCACTTTGCCGCCCCAATGCTGCCCTAACCCGATTCCTTCCCTTCAACTGGCACCGGCCATGAAAGTCGCCCACGGGCCATCCTGGAATGGGTAAGGGTAGCGAAGATGACACGGTACGTAAAGCATAATTTACTGTTAGCGCTAGTCCTGGTGAGGAACATATCGAGAACGCTAGTCCTTTGTGGAGAACATATTTTAGAGCCTAGCGAGTGCCTTAATTCATTTTCTAGACCCAAATGGCGAGGTGTTCTAAAGGTATATAGACATCTACCGAGATTTGTCTAAATATTAGTCAATGATTACATGGGTTTCAATGCCACGTATTGCGATTCTCTTAGCTGTACTGTCAAACCGTCTATTCGTTGTGCCGTAAACCACTCTTTCCACCCTCTCACCCTATCTGGCCATGTTGTCGTCGGAAGGACGGCAACAGCAAATGTTACAGTCTAACGACAGAACCAACGTACAGACGCCGCACCTCAAAGCTCTTGTCGTCAGCGTCCACTTCCGCGACATACTTCTGTTCAAACACCCTATCAAGAGGACTGAACACCTGCTCGATGCCAAACGTCCGCACATATTCACCGGCCACCCGCAAAATCCGCCGCCAATTACCGTCATATGCCCGTCGACGAGCATATACGCGTTCACTCTCAATCACATGGCACACGCTCTTCACCGCCTTTGCGTCAATCCGGCCTAAGATCTCGCGGACGTGGGAATGGTTGATATGCACAGAGTCCATGAACCCGAATCTCACAACGCAGCGGTAGAAACCCGGCATATTACGCATGGCGTGCACATCGACTCTGCTGTCATCAGCTACAAACGGCTTATCCGTAACTCTATTCCCCAGCAAAATAACATGTTCCGGCAACCCTGGGAAAACATTCAACAAATGGGCTAAAATGCGGGGCACCGTATTGGGCGAATGCAGCGTCTGCGCGACGTTCGTATGCACAAGCGCAACAACCTGGGCCAGTCGCGTGAGCTGAATATGCGGGTCGGACCGCAACCGCAGCGGCAGCGGTTCCACACTCCGCTGGGCCTGAATTCCATCCGTGCGTGACCGCGCGACCGAATCTTCGGCCATTCTGTGCGAAGGCGGTGCGTAAACTATTTCATTCAGGGGATAGGTGGCCGGCTCGATATCCGGGTCTTTGAACAGTCTCGACGTAGAACTTCGGCCAAGCACGAGCGTTTCGGCATTACGCTCGACGGTCTTGTCTAGACCGTCGAAAACGGTGCCCACCCGGACTCGAGAATCATACTCATTGTCGACTTTCAACGAGCGCGCCCATCGCCAAAATGTGATAAAACATGTAAACGCGATGGCGACCGTGAGTGGGAACCACGCTCCGTCGGGCACCTTCCGGACACCGGCCACGATAAAGCACATATCTAACGCAGCAAACACGAGGAAAAAAGGCATGTACAAGTACCACGGCACTTCGTAGACGTACACAAGGACCAACGTGACTAGCGTGGTAGTAACGAAAAAGTCCAATGAAATACCAAGACCGTACGCCGCCGTGACATTGGCACTGTTCTGGAACCCGACTGTCGTCAACACGACGCCTATCATGAGCATGTAGTTCACCACGGGAATGTATACCTGTCCAAACACATGATGCGAAGTATGCCGAACGCGGAAGGCAGGGAAACAGTCGATATGGATCAATTGCCGCAAGATGCTGAAAACTCCAAGGATCAGAGCCTGGGACGCGATGACTGTCGCCAGAGTGGCAAGAACGAAAATAAACCAGTATTGAGGCGTATTGATCCCACCCGGAATAGACAAGAAGAACGCATTCGAGATGCTAGCTGGATCAAGAATGATGTATGCACCTTGCCCGAGATACGCCAGCATGAGGGCCGGGTACACTACACACGACAGCGAGAGCTGGACAGGCAGGCGGCCAAAATGACCGACATCTCTATACGAGGGTAAGTCAATGACCTTAACCACATATATATATACACAGAGACCCATACGCAAACATGGCTTCGACACCTGTCATGGAGAGCATGACACCGCCAAGAATATCAACATTGCCCTGATCCCTCAAAAACTCGATCGCGAACGACGGACTCAGGGCCCTGAAAATGGCCGGGTGCTTTGTGATGTTAATAATGCCGACGACGGAGATGGCAAGAAGCCAGAGCAAAACAATCGGTGCGAAAACGGTCGACAACTTTCCAGAGCCGAACTGCTGAGCCATGAAAAGGGCAATCAGGACACCGCACGATATTGGCAAGACGGCGTCAGTGAGGCTAGGAGCAGCGACTGCTATGCCGCCGATCGCCGAAAGAACTGCCGTACTTAGCAATGATCCTAAATAAATGACTCATGCACACTGGGCAGATCATACCACTGGTAGTAGGGGTCAACAAACCGTCGGAAAAGACCAAGCTGCATCCAAAGAAGCACAATCCCATCAGGACTTTCGGCAACGCCGTCTCGTGAAACCAGCCACTGACGCGATGCCGTACCCTGGAGATCTGAGAATCGTGCGTAGCAGTGTTTGTCAAGAGCAGCTTGTCATCTGGCTCCAATTCGCCCGGTAAGGTCACACCCCTAGGTCCGACATGCAGAGTGCGGGCAAGCTTGGCATACAATGCAACCTGTCCGCCCTCGCCATTATTCGGTCCTAGAAGAAGGACAATGACGCCGTATTTGGCCAGCACAATGATAGTAAAACCCCAAAAGATGCAGGATGCTGCCCCTAGCGTTTGCCGCTCCGTCGGTATGGAGGATGGAAAAATGCTGACCTCTTAGTCGACAGCCAAATTGCTTTTGTACCATCAAAGAGGCATACCTGGTGTAAACGTACAACGGACTGGTGCCGATGTCACCATAGATTGCGCCGAGACTCTGAAGAGCAAGTATGCCGGTTGCGAGCGCCCTGGCCGTCTGTGGTAATGTCAGTTTCCAATCCTGGCATCCAACCGGGCAGAAGACCAAGGAGCAAATTGGCAAAGAAAATCACGGCATACTAAAGACGCTTTGGGAGGTGCTGCACCCCCGGCCTCGCTATCACTAGAATGTGAATGACCACGTACGCGGGTCCAAGCCGACGGGGAAGGAGACATGGCAGTCACGGCGACTGGAGAGGCACACAGAAGAGAAGACGACAAAGGTCGAAGTCTGACGGTGGAAGCGATACGCTGTGAGGAGATGAGGAGAACAGGGGCAGACAGGAGCAGACAAAAACAGGACCAGGACCAGGAACAGGGCAGTCAGGAATGCATATATATCGTCGCCGTCCACCCTTTATAAGGAAAGGATAGTTTGCAGCACCTTCACACTGGGGTTGAGCGTGTAAACCGGGTCCTGGCCGCACTTTCAGTCGCGCGTCGTTGATGCGTCTAGATAGCAGCACGAACGCGATAGCACACGGCAGTAATTCCCGTCACATTCATTAATATGCGCCGCCGGCGCGACACTACAGTTTCAGGATTTTACAGAATAGGGCGGGTATTTCGGGGTATGGGATGATGCAAAGTTAAGTGCCCATGCATGCGCAGTAATTGCGTTCTTAACAGTGATGCAGCAGAATACACTAAGTACGACGTCCTCACTGAGTCCGCACTCACTAAGAAAGTCGTACTACCTCAGACCAGCAGTGCAGTGAAAATTTTCGCAGTCGTACAAGTACAGAAAGCGTGAGCGACCGAAGGTTTGTTTATTTTGTTGTATTGGCTGGGTCACCCACAAAAAGCTGAGAGACTCATTATTATTGAGCGAGGCTGTGTACAGCCGCAGGAGAAATTGCGGGTCTCAAGGTACAGCGAGGATACGAATAACTCGCTCCCATGCATTCGTAAAATCCCTCATACTCATGTCTGCGTGCTCTGTTGCGCACTAACTCTGCAAATCCGTGTCGTGCCGAACTTTCGCTTAAAAGCGTGAAAGACACTTCGTGTCTGTGCCTCTCCGCAAATATACTTGCCGAACGTCAACTGCTTGGCTGCCCCTTTCATGTGCGAAAATTCACGCCAAAACGTGCAACTCGAATCTGCTCCCCGTCGCGTGTCGGCCAATCATATGCTGTGTCTGCCCCAATCAGGGCTTCCAAGATTCACGGCCAAGTCATCCAAATTGATCCATTGTGGAGCGACAACTGCAAAACAGGATGTAGAAAGCAAAAAGTAGCCGCATACTCTGCGGCTCGTATACATACATTATGGAAGTCGTGCAGCGCGTCTGTGGAATCACAGTAATTGCGGTTGTGAATGGCAAAACGTTGGGTCTGGTACCGTCAAAGGCAAGCGAATAATTGATCTGTCGACTTAAGCCTGCAGCGATTTACCACACCTCGCGAAAGATCGGCCCCAAAGCCACAGACCGATTGGCTATCTAAGCATACTCGCAACCAGAGCATGCCACTGTCGTCCGCCGCGTCGCTTGTGAGCCGCCTGCGGCCCACTGTCCGTCGCGGCCCTGGGTGGTGCGGTCAAGCGTCGACGGTGAAACGGAGGATCCACACCCTTGACGACACCCCATTCTCGACCTTCGTCTCGAAATACAAGACAATCTTGTCGCGACATGCGGCCCCGCTCGCTGTCATCACTGCCGCTCATGGCCCACATACTCGAGCCGCGACCGTGTCGTCGCTGACTTCGCTCTCCGTGTCTGCGCCCGGTGCTCCGCTTGTCACGTTCAACTTGCGGGTGCCATCGAGCACGTCCAAGTTGATCCACGAATCCGGCCGGTTCAGCGTGAACCTCTTGTCCGGTGCCTATGGTGCCGAACAAATTGCCCGCGGTTTCGCTGGCGGCGGCGTTGCACATGCACCCGACCGAAACCAGGACAACAACAGGATCGAGCACATTCAGGAAGGCGACCAAGTCGAGATCCTCGACGTTGACTGGTTCCCACGAGCGCCCGAACCATACAACACTCCGATGCTGAACCACACGACAATACATGCCCACGATCGCAAACGGGATTCGCAGGACGCCAATGATGCGCATCATCCCGTTGCGTTTGCAAGACTCGACTGCCGCACCCAACACTGCTTCACAGTCCGCGACCACGAGATCTGGGTCGGCGAGGTTGAACGGATAGACTTTGGCAAGAACCTACAAGAGATTGCAAGTGATGCGTCCCCACCACACGAAGAACTTAGTCCCGGGTTAGTGTACTTCAGTCGCACTTTCAAGCGGGTTTTGCTCGAATCAGATCAGGACCCTGACACGGTACTTCTCTGCAAACACCAGCTACGGCATCGGCAGACATAATAGGCATTAGACTAATGTACCATACAGCATCGAATTGGATAGGGAAATTTGTATAATAGAATCTTTGTATCATAGAATGAATTGTTTCACTATATTTACAACTCTTCCGCCCAACATTACTAATACACACATTTTGAAACAAAATTCAATACTCACACAAAACAAACAATCCAACTCTAAATAACACTTGCGACTAAATACACATTACAGATCCTGAGGCGATGCCGTTACATCGTGCGCAACAACTGCAGCGCCGACCGGTACCGTCGCTGGCACGGATGTAGGACTAGTCGCAACACTAGCAACCGCCCCAGTAGCATTCTCGTTCAACAGCGACACTGACTGCCACGTACCGCTCGTGCGTTCCCGGATATCATCGATGCCCTTCTCCATCTTCGTAATCGCGTTCGAAAACTCCTCCTCGATAGCCTGCCGACGCTCGGCAAGCTGTTCGCGCTGCAGCTTGCGTCGGGCAAACTCCTGTTCCCAAGCAGTCCGGCGCTCTTGATCCGCGCGTTGGAAGTCCGCCATCAGCTTACGATGACGAGCCGCGAGCTTGTCCCGTTTGCTCTGAATCGCCGCCTCGTCAGCATGTAACCCGCGTTCCTTCCGTGACGCTTGTTCCTGCTTGGCACGGAATCCTGCTTCATAGCACTCGAGTTCTCGCATCTTAGCAACCCACTCTGCCCGCCGGCTGTCAATGTCAGAGCTAACACTCCTCTCTTCGCGCTCAAGCTCCTCAGTACGGCGCGACAAGCTCTCTATTTCCTCCTCCGTCCGTCGCACAGACTCTCGAAGAGCAAGCACGCGGCGCCACGCCCGCTCGTCGCCTTTGTCACCAGCGCCAAGGCGCGCTTTCAAGGAGTCGATGTCGGAACGCAACGCCGACAGGTGCTTCGAGTGGTCGCGGCGCGCTCGCTTGAGCTTCTGCTTTTCGTCAGTGAGCGTGGAATTAGTCGTACACAACGTATCGAGAAGAGTCGTGACCGGCGAGAGGGGTCGAGAAGGCTGGTGCTGTTGGGATGACACGGCCGAGGCTGAATCCGTTAGCATAATATTTCCAACTGCAAGCTAGCAATAACAAACGTACGATCTTTGGGCGACGTGCATATATTGGTTCGACAAATCGTAACCTGTCTTCCATTCTTAAACGTCTTGCAAACTTCAACCTCATACTCGGTAATCGGCGTAAGACCAGAAACCACGAGTAACGTCTCAGCAAACGCCTCCGAAGAATCTTGCGTTGCCACACTACCGTCCAACGGCTCGTCAGCGACGGCATCTTCTAATAGTCGCACAGTTGGATCCGGATCAGACGTTACACCGGCGATTGCAGGGTGATGTGCTTTCGGAACAATCGTCTGCACTGAAACTTCTGGCCATAGAATGCCATTCACACGCACGGACACTCCAACATAGAGAGAGGCCCGCGCATTATGGGGCTGTGCTCCGGATACAACCTGTGTAGGATCCTGATGCGAGAAAATAGAAGGCACCAGCGACGTCGACAATATGGACGATGAGCCCTGTTCCTGCACCGAACCAGACGTTTGAACTGGCGCAGGAGCTGACGCAGGCGTAACAGGCTGCCCAGGCATGATTTCAAAAGCAACCTCATTTTCTAGAATATATCGAACACAGCTATACAACGCCGGCTCCGTGACCGACGGTCTATAACCCAACCCAGTTGCAGAATAATCGTCCGAAATTAAGGACGATAGCAACGACTGGTTATCATCCTCCTGCTGGTGTCCACCATTTTGAGCATGGTCGCTGGAAGTCGTCGATGGGTCAGAACGTAGCTGACTTGAATCCCTAGATGCCAGAACCAAAGTGTTTGCCAACGCTGACCACAGCGACTGCTGCTGATGCCGCGTACTTCCTGATTTCTTTTTCTTTTTATTCATTGCTGCAGCAGCGCCATTTTGGGGCGGAAATGACGCCGTACTACTCGATTGCGACTGTGGTAAACTCTGATATGTGGCCGCCTCGTAGTCGAATCCGTAGCTATCGCTTAACATTCCAGGCGATGACGACGCAGCCGGCATCGAACTCAACCGATTCTCATGCTCTAGGAACATGCGTCGAATCGAATGCATAAGACTTTGGCCGACGATATGAACCGCAATTGCCTGACTAAACCAACCTGCTGAACCGTACAGTAGGTCCCATGTACGTGGAACCACGGAAGTACCAGTTGCAAGATAATATTGAGGTGTCGGCTGCAAGGCAATTTCTGCTACAGCCGAAACTGAGACAACCGGGGATGGAGCCGTTGAAACGGGCGGCGGCAGGGTACCCCGTCGGATCAAGAACAACGAATGTCGAACTATCCGTGCCAACTGCAATAGTGACGTGCAATAAATAGCCGTCTTTGATCCACCGCCACCTAGTGCCGACGCAATTACCGCCGAGCCTAGGTCAACCATGATTGAGCGCATTCGGGGAAGGACAAAAATCGAAATAACGGCGACCGTAATATCCGCAAAGAATATAGTCAGCAGGCTCGGCGACGCAGGCGTCGCGTGTGTCAATGACGAAATCAGCGACGAGGACAACGGCGAAGGAGTCGGTGATACGAAAGTGAGGCACGCGAACAAGAGATGGATAAACGACACTATTAAATTTGGAAATTGAATTATTAAGATAAATATTGTAAGCGAATCAATCAACGGATGCTGTGGTAAGATTGAGGTTTGTGTTACTCCCGATTTATGAGAACTCAAATTATTATTGCTGTCATTCGGATCATTGCAGAAAGACGGGGTCTTTCGAAGAGACCTGGATGACGAGTCTAATGATAAATCTTGCTGATGTGGTGTATGAGCAAGTGTAAGAGCTGCAGATGTAGTTTCAACACACACTACTTCTGATTTCGAAGGCGCGGTAGGCTGAACACCGGCGAAGACCGATGTCGATGACTTCACCAGCGGACTGGCCGGCCGAGGAACTGGTCGTCTGGACGCGTCAGGAGTAGGCGAACTACTGTGATCAGTCCGAGAACTCGACGCAGCCGCTGCACCATTTAGTGATGCAGACGAGCTACTGGCCGACCCTCCCGCCGTGTCTGCGCCATTGCCAACCCCCGCGACCGCTGCCCGTTTTGCAATCGAACCTCGGGCCATGACGAAGGCACGAAGACCAAGGTTATGTCAAGTATACATAAAACGCGAAAAATCACAAAAAAAATCCACCCTCGTTGTGCGATGCTTTGCGCTGTTGTTCTGTGTAGTTAGGTGCAGAAGAAAAAGAAAAGATTCGTGATCATATTCGTTCGTTGCCCACATGGTTGGTGCGTGTGAAGTGCCGCACCTGCCATGGCCGGCAAGTCATGTGATTAACGGCGAATGCCTCTGCAAAACTCTGCGCGTTATTCGTAGACACTCATCCTGAACAAGTCGCATCGCGAAGTATTGGCCTCGAAATTTCGATGCCTTCCAATCGAGTTGCTCTACGTTCTGTACCTTCACCACGTCGGGCAATGGCATTATCAACCACTGTACGAGCACGTAATGCGCCCCGGCTTACGGGTATTATAGCAACATTGCCGGTTTTGAAGCAGCTATCGCTTTGCATAACGTCCGCATCTACGGGAGTCACGCATCAGCGACGAAATTATGCAGCACCAAACCCGTTCGAATTAAACACTGCGAACCATTCAGTTCTGACAGATAAGCTACCGAAGCGAAAATATAGATTTGGCGAAACACGGCCCGCGGTATACTACAAGTTTGACTGCACGGTGGAGTTGTCGGACGGTTCCACGTATGTTCGGCAGTCGCCTTTCCCTAGGATCGAATGGCGTTATTTAAGGGACCAGCGATTGCATCCGCTGTGGAACCCTACTATCAAAGGATTGCAGGCAGTTCAGACAGAGGCTGGAGGCCGAATGTGGCGATTTAACCAACGATATGGCCAGCAGCAGCAGGTCCTGAGCGAAGAAGTGGAAGATGAAAGTTTCAAGGCCGCTGCTGAGAGGGATGCTTCGGAGACAGCTGCGAAGGCTATGGAAGCCGAAGTCAAGAAATCTGAGGACAGCGAGGTGGAGAATGAGCCAGTGAACGCATTCGATGATCTTACCGATCTATTCGACGAATTCGAGTACAATCCGAATAAGAACGCCAAAGTCCAGACCAAGAGGAACAGAAGATACTAAAGCATGTTTTGACATTCGGCACACAGATGGGAATGGATGGAGCTGTTGCATGATATATGAAGGCATTTGTAAATATTGTACATACTACGGGTCATGTAATATTGTCTTTTACGCTGGCCGTCATACTATTGTAATATCGTAAAACATGGTACATCGTAAACAAACAATAAACAACTAGACAACTACCCGACAAGACTTCATTCATCGTATCCATGACAATCGCCGCTTCCTTCCAACATTACTTACCGCTCGCTTACGCTTGCTGCGGCTCTGGGGTTCCAAATCCTTGTCGGTCGTAAAATGTCTCCCACATTTCAATAGCTTCCTTCTGCGATTCCACAGCACTCTCGAGGTACGTCTCAACGCTAGAGCGGAAGTCCTCGATCTTCTCCTTCTGAAACTTTTCAAACTCCATCTTGATAGTCTTGCAGATGTCATCGTACGCTATCCGAAGACTGTATACTTTCCGTTCGTACTCTGCAACTTCTTCCTGCATAGTGCCCAGTCGCTCTGGTGGGGTCTTGCCTTGCCGCATAACGCGGGCGAGGTATTGCTGTTTTTTGGCCAACTCTTGGTCAGCGGTCTGCCATGATAGGTACGACTTCTGCCGTTGGCCGAACACAGACTTTATAGACTCTATCAGTCTGACGTACTCATCAATAGTGTCGCCCAACGTAAGCATGTCCTGTAAACCCTGTCGTTCATGCAAATCCCTAATCCGTTGCTCAACCTCAGCTAGTCCATTTATTGCGCTAGCCAGTGGTCTCGACAGCTCAACCTCACCCAGTAGTGTCAGAGCATTCGCAAAATCAGACGTCGTATCCGCCAAATCCTTTCGCTGGACGATAACAGTATCCAACGCACGTGACAATGCCTTCAACTGCAATTCCAGCGCCTCAATATACGCACGCTTATCCACAAACCACTCGTCCGTCTCCACGAACTTCCCAGAAAACTGGAACGCACCACCCAAAGATCCCATTATCCCTCCGCCTCCCTTGGCATCACTCTGAGCGCCTGTCAATCGTTCCCGGATTTTAATATCGCTACTTAACGTATCGGTTTCCAAAAACATCTTCAAATCGGGGTCCTGCTGAAGGACTGGATGGTGCGCAATCTTATTCAGCATCTTTTCGAGCGCGGCTCGTCGTCCTTCTACAAAGCTCTCGTCGAATCGGCCGACCGTTTGCTTCTCTGGCGGAGTAGGCACTATGATTCCAGGATTGTTATTATTAAGTTGATGGTACAACCATCGGAAGTCCCTGTACCGACGAGTCACGGTAAAATCGGAATATCTAAATGCCTTCGAAGACGTACGAGTACGGACGTTGTATACCGTATGAGCAGACGTGAGTTCACCGACCTTGATGGGATCTCCGACGCTGATATCAAACGTCGGATTTGCAGCCTGCTCAACCGGTATATGTTTCTGCCCGCTCCCCGACGACGTTGTCGGCTGGTTCCACGACGCGCCCGGGTTTGCAGCAGCGGCAGCCGCGGCCGCAGCCGATTCGGCAGCGCTCTGGACGCCCCTTTCATTGGAGTATTCCGATGGCACTTCGATCCCGCCGTTTGCCTCCTCTTCTTTGATTTCCTCAGGCATATGATCATTTTCAAGTGGACCTAGCGGATTCGCAACCGGGTCGATATTCTCAAATACCACTGAATGCGCTAGCGTTTCCGGTGTCAGTGATTCTGGCGCAATGGCGCCAGCAGGTAATGACGACTTGCGGGAGCGCGCCATACGGAGAGCTCGAGCGCGTGACGCAGTAGCTGAAACTGTGGCATAGGTTGGCTGCTTTTTGCTGGGTGAGGTTTCCGATTGCGTCTGTCCCTCTTCCGCAGGACCGCTTTCTTCTGGCTCGGGTTCGGCCGATAATAGTTCGTCAGGAACCGACTCCGTTGTTGGTGGCGGCGAGAAAGGGTTATCTGAAATACCAGCATTATAAGCATTTCTATTTAAACAATAAACAAAAGAGATGAAACTAGTGACTTACTATCTAGGGGAGGGGACGCCGTAGGCGACACGGAGGCTGCGACAGGTCGCGGCGTCGCGACGTCGTCCCATTGCGACGCACCGAGATCGTCGGCATCCATTGTCCGATCAAGTAATCGATCAATGCAGTAGTGCTCGTGTCGAAGAGACGTAAAGTATTACGTATAGACGAACTGAATCAATGATAAGTTTGATGGTCAAAACGTTTGATGATTCGCGATGTGGATTTGGAGGTTAGTTACCCGGTGTTTGTTAACAGGTCGGGCCAGGGCAATCTCAGGAGGGCCGGCGAAACAGGTCCGTAACAGCCTCCATAACTCGCCATTGCTTTAGAAGCAACAAGGAAGCTGAGTCAAGGACTATAAAATACAGGATTACATTTTTGGACTATGTATCAAGGTCCACGTATCTGTTCTTCTTTAATTCAAATGTAGGTGCTTGGACGAGCTTCTCTCTATGAAGGATTGACGACTTTGCGTGAAAAATCGTACAAAATTAAAAATTAGTAGCAATATGCAAAGACGAAGTACCAATCGTATATTCCAAATTCCCATGATAAATGATACAAGTTTATATGCGCTCTTGTCTATACCTTTATCCCTTCTTGTCTTTACGCCTCGTCTTCATCTAATTCCTCAACATCCAGCTCCACTTCCGCATCCCTATGCACAAACGGCTTAATCACGTTCTCAAAATATGGAGCCTGCGGCTTTGAAGGATTCTGTCTCTTCACCTGTACAAAGTAGTTCTCGTAGACGTTGCCGTCATATCTGCCGATAGCAGAGTTGATGAAGAAATCACTCAAGTTGAACGAATCAGTAAGGGGGACAGCCTGATCACGGATCTTGCGGCAGTATGAGTTGCAAAGTTCTCGAACCTCGTCGATCTGCTTGGATGTGAAGAATTCGGCCTGGAGGAATAATCCGGCGTCATTCTCTATTGACCATAAGGCGTACAGGAAAGCGAGATCAGTCAAGATAGATTTGATCTCCGGTCTAGCAGAAGAAATGCGATCGAAGAACTTCAAGACCATGAAGCATCGAGTATGGATCCTCGCGGCAAGGAAGCGTTGCTGTGAGGTCTCCTCAAACGCCTCATCAGCAGTAGATCCCTTCTTTGTTAGCGAGACGTATGATTCGCCGGCCTTCGACACAACGGCAGCGGCGACAGCTTCCCAAGCTTCCGAAAGAACTGCGACAGAGTCAATCTGGCGCAATCCTGCCTTTGCACACTTGAGCACGGCGATCTTACTGAGATACGCCGTCTGTGAAGGCACTTTGCCACCTTTCTGGACCTCAAGATAACGCTGTATGAGACCACGGCCAGCAGAGAGTGCGAGAATACTGTTGTCTCCCTCCCAGGTGCATTGCACAACCCAGTCATTGTATGCTTGTCCAAAGCCATTATAGGCAGAGTATCCATGCCCGCCACAGGCCTGACGCGCCTGATCGATCGTTTCCGCGCAAGCCCAGGTTGTGAAGGCCTTCAAACCGGCACTAGTGGTGAACACTTCCTTCAACTCGTCAATCACAGTAGCCATAGCCTTCAGGTCACTGGGATCAGTTGAATCAATTTTGCGCATCAACTCGCGGTGCCTAGCTGACGTCTCGTCCGAACTGAACTGCATCGCAAATGTCTGGGCAAGCAGCGGCAGTAGTCGCCGCTGATGTAACGCATAATCCAAGATCTTTGTCTCAATTTCGCCCTTCTTTGACGTAAATTGCCGTCTAACGGCAGCGTACCTCAGGGCGATAGTCACAAATCGCTTACTCATTTGAGCCGAGTCGGCGGCCATAGAGACACGACCACCAATCAACGCACCATAGGTAAGCTGCTCAAGTGGGGGTTGAGTGACGTTGCCGTGACGGTCAACCTTGCTGTGTTTCATTAACATGAACTGTCGTGGAATTCGGACATATGAGAACTGGACCCAGCCGTTATCAATACCATCACGGCCCATCTTCTTGCCGAGGTCGCCTATACTGACGCCTGGTTTAAGATCGTACGTCTTCGGATCACGCAGTGGAACGACAAACGATTTGACACCGTAGTCTTTACCCTTAACTATCAATCTGGCAAAGCAGATCGTGTGTGTCGCCGTGTGGGCGGCACCACCTATCCACCATTTGGTTGCACCGATTTGCGGAGTATGGATAATAAACTCGTCTGTCCGTTCGTCAAATGTGGCGGTCGTCTCGAGACCGGCGACGTTGCTGCCGTGTGCCAGCTCGGTCATACAAAAGCAGCCAACCATGCCCTTCATCTCGGCGGCGCCTTGCGCGACCCAGTACTGAAACTGTTTCGGCGATGCCGAGCCCCGGAGGGAGCCAAAGAACAAGCCATAGTGCACACTGCGCCTTTCTCAGAAACAAGCAATAGCATATGATGTGGAAATTACATACCCTGTTCGTGTGAGTAGACCCATATCCATAAGTCCCACGAGGGAGAGTCGCAGGTGTGAAACTTCCTCTCGCTCAGACGTAATATAATGGATCAACCTGGCAATCCTCGACATAGTACGCTCGCGGAGTTGCTCCTTCGTAAGATCATAAAAGTCAATGTTTTCGAAGACAGGATCACGTTCCAGCTCAGTCATTATCCGCTCTTTGAGAGCGGTCATGTCCTTACTACCGTCGAGGAAGTATGTGAGTTCACGGACCGGGAATGACGCTTTGGAGCGTTCCGCAGCCATATCTGCCATTGGATTTCCCTGCCCCAGGATAGACGTATCCGTGACCTCGGTCGACGAGTTCCTCATCGAGACATGGGCGGCAATTGCTGCTGTTCGCTGTGATGCTTTCTCGTCCATGGCTAATATGCTAGTAGGCATCAAAGGCGAAGACAGAACCGAATAAATGCTGTGAAGGAAGACCAGTAGTCACAGTAGAGGAACGAAAGAGGCTCGGGTGAGTTTTATTCAGTTTTCAAGAGGTCACATGCCGGGGAGCGTTTGATCTGATGATTCGAGTAGTAAGATGGTGGTGTGGAAGTTGCAACATTTTCGAGCGGCCTTGGGACCGAGGCTTCCGTCGCCTCGGATGCCTGCGCCACACCCCGCAAAGCACCCGGCGGCGGCACTACGCTGCCCCGCATTTCCGTGTTCCATTAATGATTGCAGTCATATCGTATGCTAAATTCCTCGGAACTGATCGACGTTGCTCGCAGTGCCCCTGGAAAGAGAGGGACTCCATTCTATCCGCGCTCTTGCACGTGCAATTTGCAAAACCAGGACAGGAGGCTAAATTGATATGCTTGCTTGTTGTACCGAACACGCAGAAAGGTCGTGATTGGTGATCTTCATGTTGCTGATTTCCAGAATCGATAAAGATGAACGGCAAGTATACTTACCACCGTGGTATTCGTAAAACGCGGCCACTTTTTCATCAAACTACAAGCTTCTCGGCCAAAAACAACTACTCCATTCGATCTATATTTTACTGCGATGCGGAGTCGGGAGAGGACAGTTGCTTAGCTGACATTGAAGTCTACTAACTTGAGCGCTTGGAACAAATATTCTTTCTGCGAGGACGATGTATATAATCCTGAGTACCCGAACCCATTTCTCATCCCTGATGATCACGATCATGTACGCCAGCCGAATTCATCACTTGCTGTAACACCGTCTAACAAATGAAAGCGCTGAAAACGCACCTAACTTGCAGAGAGCCGTCGCATGCAGATTTCAAGACGAAATGTCGTATGGACGCGTTCTGATACGCGCAGACTCTGAGATGTTTGTATCATATAAATCAAGCTTACTTTACGAAGATCTTATTTCTATCGGTTTACTCTCCAGACACCAAATCCCAGTAATCCAAAACCACCGCATTTTCCTTCGTATATTGTACAAATCTCCGAGCAACTATTCTCTAACTGATGAATTCAGACTACCCAGACCATAGAATCAGTCACAACTCGCTTCATAACGTCACCTATAGTCAGCCGTGTTATACAATCCGATATCAACCTCTGCCTTTCCCTCGCCGTCGCCGTTGACGTCAAAGGGAAAACTCTTACCGCTCTTTTCCAGCTTCTTCAATCTCGCGTTCTGGAACCGGATTTCCTCGAGATGCTCCAAGTATCCGTTCTCGACACCAGTAACGTATTCTCCCGTGAACACGCCAACTTCAAACTCCTTAACATGCCCGCTCTCTTCGGCACACGCGGCGATCAAGTCGGGCAGCGTCTGGTAAATAACGTCGTCCGCGCCAATGGCAGACGCAATCTCCGCCTCTGTGCGTGAGTACGCAACAAGCTCTTTCGTATCCGCAAGATCAATACCATAGATGTGGTTATGGCGGATAGGCGGGGCGCAGCTGGCAACGTAGACGTTCTTAGCGCCGGCCTCGCGAGCCATCTGGACAATTTCCTTGCTGGTAGTCCCTCGCACAATAGAATCGTCCACAATCAAGACATTTCGTCCCTCAAACTCGAGCTCCATAGCGTTCAGTTTGGTTCGGACACTCGATCGTCGGGCTTGCTGGTCTGGCATTATGAACGTCCGGCCAACATATCGGTTCTTAACGAAACCCTCTCGATAGGTAAGCCCAAGAGTAAATGAGAGCTGTAGGGCAGCATTACGGGAAGTATCGGGAACGGGAACGACAACATCAACCGCCTTCTTCAAGTTCTCAATACCGCCGAAACGCTTAACAATATATGCGGCGAGCTTATCGCCCATGGCCAATCGACTTCGATAAACAGAGATGCCATCAATGACAGAGTCCGGTCGTGCGAAATAGACGTATTCGAAAATATCCGGCGTGTATGAGAGCATGGGAACAACCTGGCGAATAATTGGCTTCATGGTAGCCTTGGGAACAATAACAGCCTGACCAGGAAGAAGGTCTTTCACGCTCTTGCAACCCAGGGCCTTCAGAGCCACGCTTTCCGAGGCCATCAACTGATCAACAGTCCCATCGGCGTTCACGCGCTCGCCAATAACCAACGGCCGGATACCGTTCGCATCTCTGAAACCAATCAAGCCAAAGCCAGCGAGCATGCCAACACAGGAGAATGCGCCTCGGCATTCACGGAAGACACCAGCCAATGCGGTGAAGACATCCTCCTCATTTACTCGAACTTTATTTGTCTTCTCAAGTTCGCTGGCAAACACATTCAACAACAACTCGGAGTCAGAATCGGTGTTGATATGTCGGTGGACATCCTGATCAAGATATCGTTTAAGGGCTGGCGCATTGATAAGATTACCATTCTGCGACTCATGTTAGACTTTTGCAACATGGCAATAGCCAAGCAGCCGGCAAACATACATGAGAAAGAACAATTCCATACGGCGAGTTCACATAGAATGGCTGCGCTTCGGCATTGGCAGAGCTACCGGCCGTAGGATATCGCACTGGATGTTGTGTTAGTCACGAATCGCATATGGCCCAATGGCATCCCGATACAAGTAGTTCTTGACATGAAAAATTGTAAATTCCAGTAATGTAGCATGCCATATGCCGGACTCGTTTACAGAATGAAAGGTGACTTACAATGGCCGACACCCATATTACCAATGAGACCCACCAGACGCTGTTCATTGAAAACGTCTCTTATCATACCGTTGCCCTTGCACTGATACAGTCTCCCCCGAGGACCGCAAGTAACAATACCGGCAGCATCCTGACCACGGTGCTGGAGGAAATGCAACGACTCCAGAAGTTGTGAGGCACACATAGCCGCCTGGTCGGCGAGGAGAATCCCACTGAGTCCGCACATTTTTGCTACAGCCTAGTGTTGGAACAAAAACCGACCAAAGTGTATAAAGCCTTATGCGTCCTCGACTTAGTTTAAATTCCTATCCACTAAAGGAGGAATCTAACGGAACGGAAAACGTGGTGGATGTGCCTCGAGGCGACATTGGGAAGGTTTTTTTTCTAGATTAAGTGCCATCAAGTTTTTCCCGAGAATTAGTTGCGATGGCTCTTGGGAGATGGCGCCCGACGGTTGCGACGCAACAAGTGCGGCATATTATGCAGATAATGCGCAAACGCGACGCACATCATAGTTATGCCTTATTTTCCCTGCGAGGTCGCCAGGTTATTCGTCCTAAGTCAAGTTTTCGACAACTCCATTAACTTTAGTCACCTGAGCAAGTGATCACAGAATTCGTTGGAATCGGCTAACGCGAGCCCAGGATTACATGGCTGGCGAGCTAAGCTTGCATGTCACAAGCCAATTAAGCATACTATCCTCTAGCTAGGCTGCTGTACTTTAATTACAGCACTGCGACAGTTTGTCCCATCTGTAGAGACAAGCAGCAATGATTCATAGGGGTGGATACGATTTGCGAGTAATCGTATAGTCTTATAGTAATCGTATATAATCGTATAAGACATCGTATACTATACGATTGGTCGCACAAGTTTAAGATCAACTATGCGAGCAATGTAGAAGTTGGTTGCTCGCAAAATATCGTATAGTTACATATGCTTTTGAACAATCAAACCCTAACCCTTACGACACCAAATCTTGATTATATTCAGACGACAGAGGTTTCCTGCACAAGAGTAATAACCCTACCTTCCTAATAAGGAATACGATTACTTTACGATTTTATACTACTTTACGACTAGAGCTTCATTTTTGCGATTAACTTTACGATAATCTCAAAGTTGACGGTACCGTAATCGTATCCACCCCTAGCAATGAATTAAGCTACCTATTGCACGTCCATGCGACAGCGCTTCTCTACATTTGCAATATGTATATCCGAATTGCTAGCTACACAACTTCTTGAGATATACGCGAATGATCAGAGGCGCAAGAAACGCAAGTTGGCTGAGGGTTAGGGCTGTACCATTTCTTTCGGCTAAGGGACTGCATGCGGCTCATGCCCACGTGCCGCAGCGTGCCCGATGAGGAAGGACTGGTCCACTTAAGATTCAGCGATTGCATCATCGTGCCTCGCCCAACTCTCGTTCAGCAGTCGTTTCCTCACGTCAATCACTTGATCTACGCCGCACTCACGATCTCATCTGCTTCTCCGTCGTAGACTTTTCTTTGAATCAACATGTCTTCACAGCTTGACATGCATAGTGGTGTATAGCTATCTGAACAGACTCTACTCAACATCGCTTTAGGTCTAGTTCACCATTTTTTGCCTTTGTCGATACCGTACCTTCCACAGAATGGCTACCAACGACGTATCCAACTCCAGCGACCAACTGGCAGCGCCATTGATGCAGAGGCCTGTCGCATCCACGCCACCATTGTCTACTGAGAGCGTATCGTCGTCTGGACTTCCGACGCCAGTTTCCGCTTCCTCTGCTGGTGATGTCGTTGACGATGCCGATCTGTCCGATTCTCCTACCGAACCCTCTACTGCTGGGTCCGCCACTAGTCAAAATGTCCCGTCTAGACCGGAATCACGGTCGTCCACTCTTTCTGGAATATCGACAACCGCTGTGAAAGATGGTGTCGAAGGCCGGCGGGTGCACCATAGGAGTGCAGAATTCAAGCCATCGCTTGTGGCAGCTCATCACCATCACCGATCCCATCAACCCAACGCAAACCTTCAGCCACCCCCAGGATCCGATCACGTACAGTCACAATCTTCGACAGACAGTAACTCATATCGTCCGACCTCGCGAACGCCGACAATCTCGTCAACGTCATCGAGCGATATCGACGACATGGATCGAAGTCTGCCAGACTTATCGGCGGGAAGCAAGCCTCTGTATGACGATTATGAAGAATACACTAGCCGTCTGGCAAATGAATAATAATTCGATGCACAAAAAATGGTTCATGGCAATTACCGGTTTTGAAGTTTTTGCTTACGCGATCTTCGTGCGGTTACTTGGCATTTACCCGTGTATTATAGTAATATTTATTGGTCTATGCTCTTTGAGTTAATAGTTACTGAAGTTGACAAATTACCATCATATTTGCTCTTCATAAGTTCTTTCGTTGGGTCGTTTTGACACTTCACGATTAATAGCAATTGATTAGTTGTAGAGCAGACTACCAAGTGTCTAACACAACAAATACCTAACGAATTCAAGTCTACATTTAATTAGCAGACCCTCTATAAACCGCAACATACATATAATGCATCAATAAGAAACAGCAAAGCCGATAACACATCTAAACCACCACACGCTCAACCCAATGCCCCAGCACAGTATCGCCTTCAGGTAGCTCGCCCCTGCGGTTAATAATTGCAGCATGTGAATGCAACGACTGGTGAATCTGTACCGCGTATTTATTCCATTGCAATCTATTCATATCTTTGCACATTCGAATCTGCACTTCCTCCAGATCCAATGCCATCTCCGGACCATTGTTTCCTCCGAAGTCCGGATTGCGCGCTTTATGCTCGACCAGACCGCTGCAGACAGTTGTAAGCGTGCTCACGCTGCCGCTTCGCAACCTTTGAGTGCCGGTAATTTTGGCAGATATACTGTTATTGCTACTTTCATTCTGAATTGCGTCATCCATCGGCCCAGTGTCTTCTTCCTCAGCACCCCTTGCGTCCAGCAGGTCCTCGACCACATCTTGCATCAGCTCCGCGCCGGTTTCATTCTTCCCATTCGTCTCTGTCATCTCCACTGGTCTACTTGGAAACGTAGCTGACCGATGAAACTGCCTTACGCGTCTCTCAGAAAGTTGTGCAGACACAGTGATTGTGGTCAATGCCGCGAGCGCAACGATGGGGCCGACAGTAAATAATACTGAAAAGAAAATATAATCGCGGCGGCTCCATTTCCGTTTGATGGGAGTCTTGAGCATCTTTATTTCCTTACTCAAGTCCACGATTATAGGCTCGTATCCATCGACGTACTGCGGCCTGCAGTTAGCGAGGTCGGTGAATGGATCCCGGTCACTCATAAACGACGTGAAAAATGGCACGCTGCGATCATTCGTAATATTCGCATACAACGACAACATTTCAAACTTTGACAACGCGGCGTAATAATATCCCTCCGGATCTGCCAATTTTGGCAAGATACCGCCTTTGCCAAGGAACATATCCCGGCCTGACTGGCTCAACCACTTGCGGCCATAGTAATTGAACGCCGATCTTCGGAAACCTGGCTTCTCTGCGCACACACCAAGGTGAGGGGTTGCGAAAGTTGTGAAATTCATTGGCTTGATCGTGTCAAAGAAGCCTGAGTTGTAGAGTTCGCCCACAACGTATCGAGATACTAGACCACCGAGCGAGTAGCCTGCTATACTGAATTTCCGAATCGCCACGCCATCAGACGCCTTGATCTCCTTAACTCGCTCCTTGATCTAATGTTACCAGTATTAGTCAAGTAAACTTAGAGAAAGGGATAACTCATAATACCTCAGCAATAACTCTCTCTCCGCACACCGCGACACCGTCGTACGTTAAATTGCCTGCATATGTAGCCGCAACTAAGATTCGCGCGTCGGGATACTCTTTCAACAATAGTTCTCGGGCTCTATACAAATGTGACTTGTTTCCCCAGAGCCTACAGCTGCTTGTCAGCAAGCTCCTCGAAAGCACGCATATTTATCGCTTGGAAACAAACCCGTGCAAAAAGACAAAAAGATGATCGTCGCTCATGATGCTATTCTGGTGTACGTTCTCGCTGAGTATACACGCTCTCTCAACTCGATCAAATTTCGCTGTCCCTTACGAGCCTTGTAACGATTCCAAGGAGCTCAAAGGATTACGCAACCACGCAGTCGAAGTCGCGGCCAAACTCCACTTATCGTCAATCAGCCGGATGACCTCCGCCAGCTATTATTATGTCGAACAGGCATGGAATGTTTCACAAGCCTCGCCGCTTAAGCCTTAGCACGGGTGGATACGGCTGCCGTGTCATTGTCAGCAAGCCGGGTAAACATCTGCCGGCGTTCGGATCATGATATATCCGACTCTCAGCTGTTCTTCTTACAGGCAATCTCCTATCAGCTCGTCTTCAATCTGCCAATATCTCTGCGGTCTATTAAGACAACGCTGCTACATATGAGAACAAAGGTACATACAACATCTCATTAGTTGCCCTTATTTAATAGCCCAATTTTTTTCCATACATCTTCTGCCAATAACTCAATATCTGCGGATTCGGCCCTTCCTAGATCTGCGCCATACTTAACGGATCTAGCCAACAATTCTCTTAATACATCCTTCGACATATATCGTGGCCGCAGAAAAGGATCGCTCAAGACGTCCGCGATTTTGCTTCTCTGTTCTGGATCGCGGTCAAGGCAGCCCTTGATGCAATCAATTGCCTCTCGAGGGACATGTCCGCCACCCATTCCAGAATCTGAATAATTTATCTGCACCTTCGGATTCATGATTGCTAGCATGCGTTGTGTACCGTTATATGCCGCGTACGGAGGCTTGCCGTAGACCATCTGATAGATGATACATCCGCAACTCCAAACATCAGACGGGCGGCCGACTTTCATGCATTTCTTCCCAACTGGAGCATGGGGGTCTAGCTGACTGACATCCATCAGTGCTTCGGGAGCCATATAGTTCGGTGTACCAATCTGAGTCTCACGACGTACATTTGTAGTATATTCAGGGACAGCATTCGCGATGCCGAAATCTATAATTTTGAGAAATCCTTTGACGAAAAGAAAATTCGCCGGTTTAAGATCCGAATGAACAATACCGTGTCGGTGAACCGCTTCGACACAGCGCAACATTTCGATGGCGTGATATCGAATGAATGACAAGTCGATTGGCGAATTTAAGCGCGACGCCAAAACATGCGCTAGATCAATTTCTCCACACTCCATGACCTATTTGAAGGGATAAGTATTAGGTCGCAATAAATGAACTAACGTTGACTTCGTACCATGTTGACGCATCCTTCCGTAATTTCAAAATCAACTAGTCTCACAACTCTTTCTTCATTCGTCAATTTCCGTAGTAGCTCGATTTCGCCCTTGAACCCCTTGACGACCGCATCATCAACCTCATCAAAAGTGACTTTTTTCATCGCGTAAATCTTCGTACTGTTTGCCAATTGAACTTTATATACTTTCGAAGAACCACCTTTTCCTAGTAGTTCCAGTCGCTGATACGTCTTACCGGCAACAGTAACAGTGTTCTTCTGTTTCTTCCCAGGAGCCTTAGGAGTTGGTCTAGGTATATCCAAATTACTCATTTTTGGTGGAGGTTCAAAGACATTACACTCAGGAGGCGGCGTTGATGTCCGAAGCGGTCGAACAATATTAGAGGACAACGGTGTCAGTAGTTGCCTTCCTTGGAACCGAGGATGTTGTTGCCCAGTCTGCTGTGACATGCTATTCCGATTTTCATCATAGTAGATGTGAGACAGCGGACGTGGTCTAAGAGAATCTATGTCGTCAATGCGAGGCGATAGCAAGCTTCGGCTTAGAGGTCGTTCCTGGGCGTAGGATTTCATTGGGAATGTCGGCCGTTGACCCTGTGCGTGAGCTGTTCTCTTTTCCACAGAGCCTGATAATATTGGTGATGCTACCGGCAAATTCTCCTCCGCTGGCGTCGGGATCGGAGAGCCTGCTCGACGTGACAGTGGATTCAACGGAGAGGGTGACCGTCGAAGATCCCGATCCCTAGGTGACGCGGAGAGTCGTAAATCTTGAACGATAGGCGATAGAGACTTACGCGCAGCTGTCATATCCTTGGCATCATAAACTACTGACTGACGAGAGCTATTCTGTTCCTTATCAGTTCTCTGAAATACCTTCTCCGCCTGCGTCGAAGTTTTTGGACTAATTGCTAATACAGCCAAATTGCCCGGGCTTGTTCTGCTACTTCCAATGTCCAAATCTGCAAAATCAGTGCTAAGAAAACTTTTTCTTCTTGGATCTGATTCACGCGAAAGTGATGTATATGAATCGCGTTTACTGCCAGAGCCATCCGAAGAAGACCACCGAGTGGTGTTATGTGGAATTTCCTCATCTTTCTCCGAGAATCGTAGCCTCGCGCCTTCTTTAACAGATTCCTTTAACCCATCTTCGGCGAGCAGGTCATCCCGTAAACGTTCCTGGTCTGATCTATTGCGTGGCGATGCACTGGGGCTCTTCACATTACTCGTTGTGTGTTGGTCTTTGGGCTCTCCCTCTTGACTCTCACGTCGAATCGCTCGTTTAGGTGGCCCCAATCTTCCTGGCTTACTTTTTCGAAATATACTTCGGTAGTGTGAGGTTGGCTCAACTGTGTGCCCTATATGAGCAAGTTGCGTATTCGATTTCCCCGTTAGCGCAGGCGTGACTAGGCCAGGCGTTACTGCCTGGTATGGCGTGGTTGTCTGCCATGTTTGAGGACTACTTGATTTTCTTCTGGTAGCATTTTCTTCGTCGCCAGTATTCGCAGATTTCCGAGTAAGAGTGGACGGTGAGTGATATTCTCGTGAACTTCGTCGTCTGGAGCTATCTCCCAGGCTCTTGCCCTTCTCTGGGATCGCCACTGGAGGAATATTCGCGGTCACTGTTATCGCCTTTCGAAAATCATTCTCATTTTCAACTCCGTTTGACTCAACATCCGTGGAAAGAAGTGCGAGAGCGTACGAACTGAGCGCGGGGAGTGCGTAGCTGTCGTCCGACGAATGCCCCGTTTCGTCAGCATTCGGCATCTCCCGACCAAATGTCATTTATCGTGTCGCGAGGAACGAATAAGTCGCGCCAGTGTGATTCACAACCCGCTCCTCTCGCGCTGGCGGAGAGAGCCGTAGATTATTGGTGTTAGTCGAGAGAGATATGCGAATGACAATATTGTAGTTATGGCACCGTCTAAACTCCAAAGTGCTTTGTTGTGCTAAACCTACTTTTGTTTACTTGTCGTCGCTGCGGCAACACTGAATAAGCCCCGTAGCATGTCTTACACCGGAGCTGATTTTGGGAGGGAACCCTAACCCTGGGAAATAATCATAATCATCCAAACTCAGTCTGCCAAACACTAAACCTTGATAGGCATCGAGTAAACAGCCTGCCCTGTTATCGAGCCTGCGAAGCTATGCACCTGGTAATGAAAAGGCGGGCTCCATAGTATGCAAGATCGCTTTTCAGCGTTTACGCAAGCGCTTCTGTTTAAACTTATACTGGAGTAATGTGGCTCCGAATTCGTTTCTCCTAGTAACTGCGCGCTATTTCAGAAATGCAAGGTATGGCGTCGCCAGCACCTGGGTCTCCGAAACACCGGACTTCGCCACCTTTGGTGAGCAATGTCCTGCCAATGCCTCCCTCAAATTTTATACATCGATTTGTGCCAATGTCACCTAAACTATCTCCGATGCGAATGTCGCCTAGGAAACCTACTTGGCAGAAGTTATATAATGACGACGACGACGTCTTTGGCGGTGTACCGGTGGAGGAAGGTACCGTGGTACGTTCTCCAACGTTTCTCGATTCGGCTGGGATTGATAACGAGTTTGAGCTGTTACTTGCAAGTGCACTTTTACAAGAATATTGTCCATTTCTAACTATTTTCTAGGATTCTAGAGGGATATCAGAACATATGCGCCCACATCTTCGGGAGCTTGACCTCAACGTAAAAGCGTGCTTAATTAATAATGACATGTGCCCTTCGCCTACGGTTATCATCAGTCCTACGAACGTTCGGGAGTCAAAGGTTTGCACACGTTCAAGTACTCATCCATGGTCGCCCAAGCGCATACGGCGCAGTGCCACCACGGAATATAGTCCGACTAAGAATATTGTATTATCTAGTCCGGACAGCTTTGTTGAGTATCTGTTTGATATAAGCCTGCCTGGTATTTCTGTGATCGCTGCTAGAGAACTGAAGAGAGCTTTGCGCTGTGAGAGATTGCAATGGATGGAGCGGTTTCTGAATCTCAACGGGATCGATCCTATCAGTCGCTTATTGATTGGACTTACAAAACTAGAGTGGAGGTAAGTGTGTTCACGCGGAAACAGAGGTGGGCTAATTGATAATCACAGAGAAGACAAGGATGATCGTCTTTTTCTTGAATTAATGCACTGTCTGAGAACAATTAGTGAATTCGAGGTAGGCGGGGTCTTAGCTGATAAAGATAATACCAGGTGGCTAAACGTTGCAGATGGGACGTGACCATATAACCACCATTGCTCCGCTTCTTTTCCCGAAGTTGATTGATTTCATGTTCTCAGACAGTCAGCCAACGTATTTTGCCGACAGGGGCCTAATAGTTTCCGTCATTGGTAACATGAACATCAAGAGAAATTTTTGCCAACGCTAACCACAACTAGTGAATTACATTGCCATTGCTCGCCCGGAGGATCGCTATCACAGATGCAAGGCAATTCTATCTTACCTTGAAGATCCAACTCAGCCAGTTGAAAAGCTGGCGCCAACTTTCATCGAGGTTAGTCATCGTCGTCGACCATACAGGAATTGGTGCTTGGAATGCAGTCATGTCGTCCGTGACGTGTTCTGGATATTCGTACACACAAGCTATCACATCAAGCTGATTGCGATCAATCCTGAGGACGTATTTGCAAGGCAAGGATCGAGTGTCGACAAACGAAGATCTGCCAGTGGGCATATCTCGGACGTGGAATGGGACGCAATTGAGTACCTAGCCAGTCATATTGAATTATTGAATCTCATTGTTGCTTCAGTGCCTACCCAAAGCGAACGCAATGGAATTCGAAAGCAAATGAAAGATAGTGGCTTTGATAGTCTTATCGGCAAGTACCTAAGAGCCTCCAGTGGAAATCAATCGAAGAGTCTCCATAATAATTTGGAGACACTCATAGCGCTTGCTTTCACAGATGGCTGGAATACAGAATACATGAGGACTGGTATGAGAGGGGATGGAGAACTGGCGCAGGTTGATAATGCATCAAGAGATGTACCAACCCTCCCGATGAAGACATTGCTTTCGCAGGATCTGTTCTCTTTGCCCGAAGTTGACATTTTTCTTTCTGGCCCGGAATCACGGACGTTTGAACCGGTATCTGATCCCTGGATTTAAATGTAGCCTTCTATATGGACTAAACTAAATAAATAAATAGCGAGCGGAAAGAAACGATTCCCAAATTACTCCCAAACAATGTGCAAAACATCCAAATTCCTAGTCTGTGCCCATAACAAAGACAGACCCCCCTTACTACAGCGATGACGATTTCTTTCTTAAGAACAGATCCCTGAAAAGCTCCTTCAGCCCATACTCGTTACCTGTCTTTTCCATCACGACAACTTTCTCTCCGAAAAGGTTGTTCACAATTGATCCCGGCTTCTCGGTATTCGTGATAGTAAACGTCGTTCGTGCAGAGTTGATCAGCACATGCCTCTCCCTCAGCGCATCGGCCAAGACTGGGGCCACTTCTGCGTAGCATAGTCTTAGTTCTCGTTCTAATGTGAGGTATGAGCGACGAGCTGGTCCGGGAGCCTATGCCAATTGAGCTGGGTCCAGAATGTTCAATACATATCGTGCAAACCTACCATCAAATTGTAACTTCGAATACTGTCGTTCAGTGTCGTCACTGAAAGCTCATGGTATTTACGCTCAATCGATTCCCAATCTTGCTTAGGCAACCGTGGAAATGAGGGCCGTCTGGACGCTTCCGGCTCCTCGCCAATGCTCACCGAGGACGTAGCTGCACCTGCTGCATCAGCACTCTCTTCAGACTGATATGTGCTTTCACCTTCTTCCTTATTAGTCTCTGTAAGAAGCCCCAGTCGCTCCGCTTCGGCACGTTCACCTTCGGCATATTTCCTTGCCCGGTCCAGCTGTGTCTCCAGATCTGAGCTCTCTGCGGCAATTAATCGCATGGCGTGTCGCTTCCAGCTCTCACGAAGCTCTACTCTGAAGCGTCTGAGATCTTGTCGAATGGTAGCCTGTTTGTCAATCCATGGGGGTTGCACATCCTGCCTTTGAATAATTCTGTTCAAGAAAAATTCTGAGGTTCGACACATCAGTAATGTTCATACAGTGACCAAAGAGAATTTACCTGTAGTATCTAAAAATGGCGAAGAGACTCTGGCATCCATGTCCAGTTTTCCTCCTCTAGGAAGGTTATTGAATTGACCACGCGCTCTAGCCTCTTCAATTCGCTCGTCAGCAAGAGCTCGGAGACCATGAAGAGTTCCTGGCATAGCCCTTGGACTACGAAATCTGTCCCTGTACAATCTTGAGAACTCAGAATCTTCTTCAATTTGTCCAGGTGCCTGCCCATCTCTCTTCCTGTCATTATCGATGCCGTCCCGCAACGTGCCTGTGTTCTTTGCGATCGAGTACTCCAATGATACTTCTCGCGCGCGAGCTAGTCGTACTGAGTCTGGCATCGATCGTTTCATCTTTGGGAGAGGAACGACATTAGCACTTCCACCGGCCGCTGCTCCCGCTCCGCCAGAAGCTGACGCGCCTCTATATAATGGCCCGTTCCTAGTACCTGGTACGCGCAACGGCTTGTTTACGTCAACTAACATTCTCAAAACCGCATCTTCTGTAGTCTCGGTGCCTGTCCATGGTTTGCTAAATGCTAGATCTTGGGTGTGCTTGCTCGCAGACTTCGGTAATCGTGCGCCAGCGATTGCTTGAGCGTGTTCCTGCTTAAACGTCTGGGCTGATAACCGCTCCTCTAAATCCTTCAATTCTTTCGCAGACATATAGTCATCGTTGGCTCGACCACCAGCCATTGGATCGTCTTTGATTGGACTTGCTTCTTCAGCCAATTGCGACAGGCGGCGTATCATGTAGCCGACATCGCCGTCGTCGGCTTGGTTAGAATTTGGCCTGGTTGTTGGCTCGCAATTTTCAGATTGAGGGGGTTCATCCAACTTGTTGTTTTCTGAAATTTCCGACTCAGCTTTGAACGGAGTGCTACCGTGTTGCCGATAGGAAATTGTAGTCGCATGTGATCTCGTGTCTGAGGCGGCAGGCACAGGGCGGAGATATCTCGTGCAAGCTGTCAATTGGTGACAAGGAGAGCTGCAGAGTCTAGAGCTGGAAGAATACTTCATGGCTATTAGTTCGATTGTCTTGGATTGGACTGGCCAATTCTCGTGTGAATGGCGACCATTGCCGAAGCTGCTATTATCGGACTCTATCGCTGTTGCCCCACAAACAAACGTCCGGCTTGTTGGGACTTTGGCCGGCAAAACGTTAAGGGCCCTGTCCAATCCTCCACTTAATCTTCGATAAAAATATGCAAGATGATATGGAAGGCGTCTAGATATTAAGCGTACCGAACAGCATCTGCCATTACAGTTAACGAGATTAGCAGTTTCTACGGTGTGTAGAGCATATGCGAATGAAATGCCCCAGTTAGATCAGCTACGTTTTCAATTAATGAGTAACATGAGCCCGAATAATATTCACCAACCATATCATACATTATCCACATTAACTATTTACTGTTTCTATAGTTGAGGTGAGTGATAGCTGCTTCGGCTCTGTCCAACCTTGCCGCAGTAGCAGGTACGTTCTGTTTCAGTTAGCACCCTTCAATTTACCATATACACAATCTCTAAGTAAGATAAACAAACCTTTTTCATATCCCGCAAAGTGGCAATTAGACTCTCGAAATCAGCCGCGATATTTTCGCTGCGAGGTAAAAATTCCTGCATCTTCACGTCGGCAGGCACCGCGTCATCCATATCCATACTCTCGGTTTGCGCATTAGCTCGCTGCTCGTCAAGCTTATCTAACTTGGACTTGTAAGCTTCTAGAGCACGTAGAGGGCCCTCACGTCGTAGTTTAGTGACTTCGACCGTTTCTTTGTCGATTTGGGAATATAGTTCGCGAACTTGCTCGTTAAGTTCTAAATCGAATGGTTCATATTCTTACTCACGGTATTAGCCCACACTTCAATAATAAATTCAAAAGAAGTGAACGGCACTCACTGTCTGTTTCTTCGTCTTTATCAAGCTCCGCGCCCTTCATCAGCGAGTCCAATGAAGGATCCGCGCCCTCGATCCCGTTCACAACTAAACTATGTTTTGACAGCTCGATCGTTCTCAAGATAAACTACACCACGCGTTAATATCTCGTGTTCGACAAGCATCCTACCGCACACGCGTATCTATCCCACATACCTCTTTCACGATCTCCTCAACCTGTTCCTTCAATGGATCCTGCCCTCCGGATGATTGTGCAGGAAAATTGGCGTCAACCTTGCTTTTGGCAATATCCAGGAACTTTTTCTGCAAAAATCGGACATCTTGTGAGACGAGTTGGAGTTTTTGATGGATTGGCGGGTGGTGAAGTTGACGAATTTCAAAGTCTGGGATCGTTCTTCCGGATTCAGCTGCCGCCATCACAAACCAAACGAAAGAGAGTCAAACAAAGAAAGGCACTCGTCAGGCTCTTGCTTGTGTATAGTTGAGCCCGTCAGGAGAGTTACTAGCGACGACGAAGTAATGGCGCTTGTCACCACTGTTTATCAGGTTTGTTTACGTGAAGATAGGTGGGCGCGTCGACGCCGCAATCTGTCCCACACTCAATTCATTTCGGCAGTCAAAAAGGGATACCTGCAGCGAAATTCTATCGCGCCTAATATACACTGCACAGCCTCAACTACATCAGAGGAATGCTTCCAATTGTAATTTTCACAAAAGATAAGTACAAAAAAAATTTATTGGACAAGTCCGGGTTCGAACCGGAGACCTCCAGTATCTTCAATCACAGTCGAAACTATGCAAAACTGGCGCGACTACCAACTGCGCCACATGCCCATTTTACGTGGATAGATAGGTCGATTGTCGGTCATGGCATAATAGAACATCCAAAGTTTGCGCATATACGGTTTTAACTGCAAACCCATTCGATAATATGACGTATTTGACGATAACCACGCGGGAAATTTACTAAATGAAGATATTGATCCCCGAATAATTGAAGGCGGGCCACATAGCAACTATCGGGGAATATCCAGAATATTTGTATGTTTTAATGTCCAGACGGTAAGCTCTGTAGGTCAGTTTCAGAACCCTGCTCGAAGGGTCTCATTTAGTGAGCACAGTCTGATGTTGGTCTCAGATCTCGCGCAATGGTGTTTCCATAGCAACAGATTAAGTTTGCGTAACTTAGATCGGACGAATAACGTGGGACGCAGCGCACTCTACTGGTGGCTAGGCACATATTTACCAAGCCCTGATTCAGGCAAAGGGAAAATAATGAGGCGGCACTCCCAACGGTCCCGGCGCCATGTCTCGGGTGGCATGTCTCGCAATAAACGTCCCTCGAGTGTGATACATGTGTTGTGACTTTCCGTTCTTCCTTTTTCCTTTCTTTCTGCACACGCACTTTCGCTTCTTGCCTTGGTTACCTGAGTCTTTACGCTCCTGGTGAGCTTAAAATTGCTTTTTGTTTTAGAGATTGATTATCGCAGCTGGTCTGCTTTAGTTTCTCTTGTTCGTTTCTCGTTGATATAGAAGTAAGTACAGCATTACAGTGCATGCCGAAGATAAGACTGCCGACACTTCTGATCTCTAGGTCGCTGGTCGAGTTTTATATCTATTTCAATCAACCCTTCATTTTCAGCACGATATATTACTTTAAAAACTATAAAAAATTACATAAGAAAATGTCTTCAGCTACTTTACGGAGACGGCCTCGACAGCAGCATCGACTACAGATCCTCGGCAAACAGCAGCAGCATTACATACCTCCGCAGCAATTACCGCCCACATTGTCACCGCAGTTGCTTTATAACAGCTCGCCAGACTTGTCCATGTCGGGAAGTGAGTCGGACCGGTATTATAGCTCTGCGGCTGTAGATCCGGAAGCGATGATGATGGCAAGGATCTGGAGTCAGCCCAGCAGTACTGGTGGAGAGCATGTCTATGAGCAGGTTAGCGTGCCGCCTAGTTCACCGCCGCCGCAGAGTTGGTACCCGGTTTGTTTTGGTAATCAGATAGGAACCAGTCTAACAGTATTGATCCAGAGTATTATGAGTCTTGCAATCCGTCGGTATTTGTTCCCCCAGAGACGTCATTTAGTAGTTTTTTCTCTGGGCAGGACAGCAATGGCAGCCGGTACGATGCGTTCTCGCGACCGGCGCTGCAATCGTATCTGCCGTCCTCGCTCCCGAGCCAACGGCCCTTAAGCTCCACAGATCTGCCGTCGTTAGAGTACTCGGAATATGAGAATGATGACTATTACGTGCGAGACGCGAGCAGGTATGAATTGCCTCTGGCATCGTCAAACATGTTCCCGTATCAGAGTGACACTCTACCGGCCGAAGAGTTTCAGAAAGCAGCGCCTGATTTGCCGGCGTTAAGTCCAGGAAGCGATTACGAGGCGGATTATCAATCTGATGGATTGTCACCGGGACTTTCGTCAACCGAAGATACCACGGATTTTTCGTCTCCGGAGTTAGCGCAAGGCAAGACGTTCTCATCGCTGAAACCACATCGCAAAGTAAACTGGAATACGGCGTGGCAACCGATCTTAACCGCCGATCCGGTCACAAATGCAAAGTTCACGATCAACGTGGAGCACCTTCACGACCGCGAATCGAGACTTCCAACCAAGACGCTCGACAGCTACGTCGATGGTCCCGGACCGGACGGAAAGTATATCTGCAGATTCAACGACTGTGGCAAGAGATTTGGTAGGAAATATAATATCAGAACGCATATTCAGACGCATTTGTCAGACAAGCCTCATTTGTGCACAGTGTGTGGGTCGCGATTTGTGCGGCATCACGACTTGCGGAGACATGCGAAGACCCATGAGGAGCTGAAACCTTTCGTGTGCCCATGTGGAAAAGGGTTTGCTCGACAAGACGCGTTAACGCGGCACCGTGTGCGTCAGATCTGTACGGGCGGTCTTACAAGTTCGGAATTGAAGTAGCGTGATCATGGTGTATTAGTGTTTCCATGCACTAATTTTTTTTTGCCGGGTCGATTGGTTTCCGGTGTTAATTCTGGTGGTTGCCTTTGGGTTGCGCTTTGGGTATTCTTGCGCGGTGTCGAGAATGACAATAGAGATTCAGCAATGCGATTTATGCATGTCTGTTTCGTGACATTTTTGGACTATGTAATAATTGTCTGTGTTTGGATTCTTGATATCGATTATTACTTGGTCAATGATTTGTTTTGACAATATGAAACGATATACAGGAATGCGAGCGTATATCTTTCTTGGCACTTCTAATGTGCACCAGTAGATTAAATCGAAAACGGGAATTGATACATAAACCACCATTAAGCAATGCATCCAAACCAAACAGTGCTATCCAATGTTCTATCTAAGCGTTCTTTAATATGATACAACCATTGCCAAGCGAACAACTTTTGTAACCAAGCCAAATAAACCTTCAAAACCGAAATCACGCCCATCCAGACCCACACACACACACACGCGCGCGCGCGGAAAAAAAAATTGTACAAGCTAGAAAATTATGACGCCGAGACAACGGTTCAGAGGTCCTCGTCAAGATTGCTGTATCTGCTTCCCGCCGTAAACACTACGAGTTTATCGATAATATCCTTGCGACCGGCTTGCTTCGCAAGGGTATGGAACCTCAGTAGATGTTTGTCAAAAATCCACGGAAATTCTGAATGCTTCCACACCAAGTCCCATGCCTTGTCCAAGAGCTGGGCCCGGGCGTAAACGTCGACCACGAACTGGACTGCCCTGAAGTCGAATTTGTGTCGTTCCTCGTCGGGCAACGTCAAGTACTCCTTTGTTTGCTTCCAAGCCTCGCGCTCGGCGTAGACCGCTTTGCAGAAATAGAGGTCTTTGGTGCGGAATGCGAGTTCGAGCGCGCTTTGGTAGATGTACCTGTTGCGGAGCACCTTGACGGTAAACGCGGGGTCAGGTATGCCGAAGCGGACGTCGAATGGGTCGGTGTGCATGATGAGGCCGTCGGCGTCGACTGCAGTTGGGCCTGCTGTGGCGTTGCGATGGGGCAGAGGCGGGCCCAGGACGTTCGTGTCGTATGCGCAGTCGGATACCTTTGATACTTCGGGATCGATCGCCGGCGCAGTTGACTCCGCAAACCAGAGCCTGTATTCGCGGTTCTGGTGATTGTTAGATGCGATTGAGAGATACGTGTTGACGACAAAGTCGGTGATGAGCTCGGGGTGGGAGCCTTGGAGATACCGCATGACCGCGTGGGCCTCGGCGAGGAGTTGGTCGACGTTTGCAATTCGCGAGACTGGTAAAAACGGAGGCACGTCGGCGTCTGTGTGATTGAAGATGTCATCGACCGGGATGAGCGCTTTTTGCACTTGCATGCCCAGGTCCGAGTCAAGCGCGGACTTTGTACCAAGCGAGCTCCTCCGACGGAGGCAGATCGAGTACGCGCGGAACAGGCATTGAAATGAGTGCGCGCAGGGTCTGAACGACGGCTCGATATACAATTGCAGAAGCAGTAAACGCGCATACGCGACGTCGCCGGCCACTGCACAGATATTCAGCATTAGCTCGATTGTGAACTGCGTCAGCGGGTATCCGCGATCCCTAGCCTCCAAGAGGTACTGCCACGCCTGGTAGTGGTATTCGCGGCGAGTTGAGCACGCGTAAATTAACGCGTTCATGATTATTGGATTTGGTTCGAGAGGATTGAGCGGCCTTGTTGTCATCTCCTTGTACAAATCAAGCGCACGCTCTGTATCCTTCATAGCGCCGCACGCACCTATGGCGATGGAGTATATTCGCTCGTCAGGCAGGTTTGTTGTAGCACGGAACTTTAGCAAATCAAAGATCTGGAACAGTTCGCGTAGTCGACGAGTTTTGAAGCACATGCGCATTAGAAGCGAGTAATGGTCCAAGTTCATCTCTAGACCTTTCTGGCTCAATGTGTCGACCACGTTTGCCATCGCCTTGAAGTCGCGCAGATGGTAGTGGAGTTTGAGTATCTGTGTATACGTATGCTCGCGCGGCTCAAAGCCCTCTGAATCGCCAGTTAGTCGCATGTTTCACAACACTAAACGCAACCGCGAACTTACCGGTCTGCATTTCGTTCACCAACTTTTCAACCATGTCCTTGTTCTTCGTTTCTGCGTATCCACCAATGAAGCTATCATACAGGTACCTGCTCATTTTGACGTTGCTAGACTAGACAACAGATTTTAGCATAAAGATCCATCGCGCTACTACTGGACGAGAAATACCTTGACCAAATGCATCAACTCCTCGCCACGGCGCGCGCGCACGTCGACCGGCAGCAAATTCACAAATTGCGTTACGTCGTCCCGCAAAATCCCGTTTATCCCCGTCTGCGACAACTTGTTCACTATCGAATCCCAATCACGCTTTGCATCCCGGACTGCCAGGACCTGGTCATCGTTTATGCGGTCTTCGATCGCGTCGGGTAAAGCAAGTGCTTTAGCCGTCGCTTGTGGGAAAAACATCAGGTTGTTCGCGCTGACGGCTGGGAACAAGCTTGCGTAGGCGGAGTCGACTTCGTCATCATCCAGTCGAACTTGGAATGCCTGTGCAGATATTAGTCGCCCCGCTTGGTCAAAGGTCTACATATATCAACAACAAGTAACCCACCTGTTCGGGATTCTTCATCATTGCTTCTTTCTGCTCCGCCAAATTACTCCGCGAGTAGGCATCCGTGGTCGTCGGCGTCCACATGAAATCGTCTTGTTCCCGGCTCCCCATGTCGTGCGCCCATCTCTTTGCAACTGCAGACGGCGTCAAACCTCTCCTCCACAGCCCAACCTGGCGTAAATACTGCATGCTCTGGTTTGACATAATCGCCGACCGCGAGATTCGGGCTGAGAGAAATTGCCGCCCCACACTGGCACGGCGCATGATGTCGACGCTCGTGTGCCGCGACATTGGCATGCGACAAACGTCCGGTTATTATTACCCACGATTTTCTCCGTCTCCGGCTTACGTTTGCTACCTTCACTCCCTTTTGCAAACCTGGCTCACTTGAAAAATAATCGGGAACAAGGCACTGAACGCGATTACCAAAAAATGTCACCAATTCTCTTCTAGTCCCTTGCGTGTACACGAGGATTATTCACTTTTTTCTGTCAAATAGGAGAAACCAAAGAAGCAAAAAACCATGCCCCACGGACAATGTTACCCGGATAGAATCACGTGGCTATTGCGCGGGTGACAACTCGGCGCCGTACACTGAATTTTTTTGTCCGTCCCAATTGGGATGTTTGAAAGCTGGCACAGATGACCCCCCGCGGGATACTAAATTTCTTTAACGAAGAGGCTTGACGACTTGTCATATTTCGCGTTGACGGCAGCTATCAGTGCGACGATTTAATTTATCGGGCGGTTTTTGGAGTGAGACAATGTCGTCAGATAGCGAAACGCCCTCGGATTCAGAAGCGTAAGTCGATTCGATTGGCAGAAGTGAATGTACATTTACTTACAAACGTGAAAAAAAAAGATACGCCCCGCCTGAGAACTTCAAACCACTGCCACAATCGTCAAGCAAATTGACGTACTCGAATCTGGCAAAGGGCGAGAAAGAGCTGTGGCTGTTCAAAGTGCCCAAATCAATGGGCAAGAATCTGCCGGCCCGGATTCCGTTGCCGTCAGTTATTGATCCGGAGGCGAAGTTTGAGCATGATGGGACTGACTATGCGATTGTGGAGAACAAGGAGGAGAAGGCCACGGCCGAGAAGATAAAGGTTTTGTGTCCGGACGGGAAGGGAAACGTTCGACAAGGTGAGTGTGGACCTTTGGGGTAGGATTTTTGACAGAGCGTGACATGGCTAATGACGGGGGTTATAGTGCCGGGTTCGTTTGCAAAGGTCCTGCATATCAATGAGGTTGCGAATATCCCAAAGATAGATCCGTCAATAGTAACGAGCAAATAATTATGCTGCCAAACAGGTGTACGATAATTAGAGTAGACGATTTATACAATACAGCCCGTAGACTCGGTTCTATGTTACACACGCTTAACTCCTGGCTTTTTCCTGCAACTGGGCCTGAAATGATATTAACTATACCCAGTGAGTTCTTGCACGATCGCCATTCAAATAAATCACAACGTACCTCGGCACGCTTCTTCTCGGTCTTTGCCCGCGTATCATTAATCTGGCCCTCTATCCGTTTTCTAAAGCCCAATCAGCAGACAAACTCATCAGCACCAAAAAAAAATTTCAACAAATCTCACATCTCAGACTCAATAAACTCCAACCGCTTGTCAACGTTGATGACGGCTTCGCTTTTGTCCTGAGGCACCAGGACCGGACCGGTGAGTTTATAGATCTTCGAATCATCTTCTAATATCGAGAACTCCTGTTGATATGTTAGCCAAACATGAGATGATGATGGCGGCGGCGCGGCGCGGCGCGAATTGGCGTACTTTTTGGACGATTTTGTTTTCCTGCAGTTGCGATTCGAGTTTTTGTCGCGCTTCGATATATGTCGATAGATCTACTCCAGTCAACAGGCTGACTATCAAAAACAAAATGCCGCTGGCTGCAAATCCCGGCAATAATAATATCCGCTCTTCACTGCCTAAGTATGAAAGTACGCCGGAGATATAAGTACCTGATTGGATCTTTCGAAATTCCTCGGTAAGTTTCTCGTATGCGGTTTGTGTCGCAGTGTCAGCCATTCTGATCGACCGAGTTGAAATTTACGCTGAGCAGGACTGAAACCAGTAGGGTAGTGAGTAAAAAGGCGTGGATGATAATTGTTGATGGCTTGTCAGGATAGTGATTTGATGATCTTTGACAGTTTGCCGGTCGCGTCTCGATGCCGCGAACATTGTTTAGGGTTGATCTGAAGTGCGCTGGAGCGAACCGATTGCGTTTGTTTTGCGCAGCTACTGTCTACAGTCGAGTGTACGCTCTGAGGTAGGGGAGACCACGTGCGCTGTCGGGATACGGGTGAGTATTCGACAATAACTTAAGCGAGATGACCCTCACTCTCGGTCGTGCGGAAAATATCGGGCAGTAGCTGTATGCCGACGATCCCGCACAATGCGACAATGATGGGCGCCTGTCAGCCGGTGCTAAAGATTCACACAAGAGCCGCCCCGCAGAGCAGACCGACCGACCGTCCACGGACAGAAGACACTACTGAGTTACTGTGTTGGGCTGACGAAGGTGGATGTTAGGGTCCGGCGGAGACAGAAGCCCCGACTCCGACCCTTCGTGGCGGTGCAGCTGATTTGCACGTGGCTGGTGGGCGACGAAGGAAGATGACCGATTATGCTTCCGCGAATTACACGATGCATTATTAATTGATATAAGCAGTGACGTCTCGCTTGTCCACGGTATCATGGTTGTCGTTGCATCATTTGCGTACTTGTCTCTAACACCATTTTGTGTTGAGGACAATGAAGCCGTATTACGGCCGTCTTACGCGGGGCTGACGCGGCCAAGCTTAATTGCAGGGATAGCAGTTTGGAGAGCTTGACCGCGATCTTCGCCTGTAAACCCAATTGTTAGATAATACGCAATCAGGCCCTATCGCGGAAAGGTGACGTTAGACGCCAGGCCCATTGCCAGCCCGCTTAGAGCCGCCCAGGCTGTCAAGCTTAACATTAAGCGTAATCCGGCCCGTATTTCAGCCACTGCGAATGCGAGGCCGCGCAGGTGACTGCGTCGCGGAATTTAATATATTATTGATTTGTATTCGTGTTGAGTGACTGCGAATTGACTGGGTTGCGATGCGTTGCAGGGCGGCGGGTTGGATCGACCGTGACGAACCGCAGCGAATACGAGCGAGCACGAGGACTCCGATCCGACCCGACAGGGCCACCACAAACACACACGCGACCCCGACACCCTTGCTTGTATATTATTGTCGCTGGCCATGGTCGGTCGTCAATTAGTAACGACCGGGCCTCGTCAAAAGGTGCTGTAGTCGCATTATTAGTCTCATTGTGTGCCACGTCATGAGTCACGATTAGCGCCCACAGGGAAAAGTTTTCGTTCCGTGGCTTGGGAAATGCGGGCCCAACACGTAATAACGAGCGGTGATTGATTTTTCGGGTTTACGCTGCAGCTCCTCGGAAAACTACGCGAGGAGCGCTCGGATTGCCCGTGCTGAATTCCGTGCATTATTCGCATCTTGCACATTTGTTGTCTGCCGCAAAACAGATCCCGAGCGGCTGCAGGACGGCGATTCAAAAAAAAAAAGGGAAGACGACGACCTCGGACGAAACTCTCGCCGGTCGCCGTCGCCGCATTGCATCTCACAGGGTTAGGGGCGTGGCATGAGCCACGCACGCGGCGTTTGTGGCTGTGAAGAATGCGAATGGGGCGCGTCATCATTAATTGTTCCCCCCTCCGAACGTCTTCGTACTCAAATCATCCTCCGGCACGGTTTCACCCTTGGTCGGTCTATATAGCTGCTTGCTGGCACTCGACGGCCGGCCATGGCCCCAACTCCCCATTCGCACTCAACCCATGTGTCGCTGAGTATTATGTCCATCTCCAATCGTGCTCGCAAGCCGCAGATCCACGCAATCGCGACTAACTCGTTCCTCGCCTTCCCTGCTGCTGTTGCGTCCGCCCTCATGACAATGAGCGCGCACCTTCCACTCCCGTGTCCCGCAGGCAGCGACTACCTACAATCAGGTTCCAAGCCACCGCATTCACGTCCGAATGACCGCAAGTCGTCGTCGCTCTCGCCCCCGCCTGTTGTTTCTCGACACGTAGATGCTTCGGACCGTCGGTCTTCGGTACAGCCGTCGCAACGACCGCGGTGGTCAACGTCAATGCCGTCTTCGCGCAGCTCGTCGAGCTCGTCGCTGTCGCGGCGGTCAGAAATCTCACGCTCCAGCTCGTCCTCCCAGGTTCCTAGTCGCGCCGGCACTCCTGAATCATTCATTCTCGCGACTCCACCACCACGGCCAGGCTACAGCCAAGCCCAGCTCATCTTCCAGATCCAACGCCTCACGTCCCGCCACGTCCTGCCTGTCTTCAACGTCAAGCGACCGGTCACGTCGCCGGCGCCAGTCGCAGTTTTCAACAAGAAAGCAACAATCCTACCCAAAAAGTTGTCGTCCGCCCAGTTCGTCGTGTACTCGTGCGACGACATCGACCACGACACCCATGCATCCATCTTGCACGCGTCCGGCCACGACCTCAAGTTCGGCTACTCAAGCGGCCTGACCTGGCGTGTCCGAACCGACGGCGCTGGTCCCGGCGTGCTTGTCATTGCCGTTTCCGACCGGGAGGGCGGCCGCAAGACCCTCGGCCGGTGGACACCGTCGAATGCCGGCGCCGCGGGAATGTCGGCAAATTCGACTTCGGCAAACAACGGCTATGCCTCGGGCGAAACGAGCTGGCATTTCGTTGCCAAGGGCGAGGTCCTGGCGACTCTGCGCGGCAATCGCGTCGACATTACATCTGCCGCGGCCGAAATCTCCCGCAAGGGCTACCTCGGGCGTTTACGATTCGAGGAGGCAATCGTCTTGTCCTCAATCTACATCGAGAACATGCACACGTTCGGCCGGCCCCCGCAAGTCGAGTCCAACCGCCGGCTGTCCGACGACCAGGTCCCGTCGTCGTCGTGCTCGCTCCTGCCATCGCCTCCCGCTCCCACGTTTGCATCCAGAAAGGTCGAGAAACACGCATCGATGCCGATTCCCCCGCATACCGCCTCTGAGCTACAAAAGTTGAGCAAACTCGGCGGCAGCATACTTCGTCGGGGACGGACGCTGCTGTTGCGCAAACATTCGTCGATCGACAGTCGGAAGACTGCCGTCGCATGAGTCGTCTGTTTGTGAATGTACATATATCTACATATTCTCTTGTATAATACGGTGTTTTTGTCACTGACATTTTGGTCGAGCGCCGGTCGTTTGTACTGTAGCAGTTGAAATTTTGTTCATCATTGCCATGACATGGGTTCGGTCTGTCTCGAGACGAGATGAAAATTTAATGAGCATTATACTAATCAAAATATTCATGTTTCATAATCATTTATGTAGCTGCCCTGCAAATCCTCAATCAAATTGTGCTTGCCTAAAAAAAAAAGGTTAATTTCTGACCGGTCAAAAATCTCTGTGGGTAAGGGTCAGAACCGAGTCGCACATGGTTCGGCACGATTTCGAGCCGCAAGCCACGCGACAAAGAGTACTACATTGGCTAGCTCAGTCGTATTTTACAAGGTTTTGCCTTTGGCTGCGACCAGTGATTGATCCGGTGTGCAGCCGGCAGAAAATGCGATTGTGATGTGACTTGTAGTAATTGTGTGTGCGTGGGTTGTGTGTCTGGATATAGTCGTGCGTCACCGTGTCCGTTGGGCTGTGGTGTGGTTTGTGCATGTACATACTGACATGAATGGGCCATCGCGGTTTTAGAGTGCTGCCAGAACTTTCGGGCAAACCGATTTTGGCGCTAGAAGTTGGTACCAGATGATTCATCTACATCTAGCGTCGAATAAACTGGAATTAGGGCTCGCGGTTTGAGTTCGGGAAGTCGGGTGTTAACCCAACCGAGAGTTTTGTTCCGTCATTGAACTGTGTCAGCAAAAAGGTTTATGCGCTGCGGCCGTGTATCGGTCCGTTGACAGCCGGGCCGAGGTTGCTCTAACTAGTTGATTATTGACCACTACAACTTAACGTGGACCTAAGTAAGCTACGGCCCCCTGCACTCTATTCTAACCTTAGTCAAAGAGCCTCGGCTTTCGTTTTCGTCCGGTGCTGGTCGATAAGATTGCGGAGTCGGGGCTTCGGAGCTTAACGGCCGGACCTAGTCGGGCCATTTCTTAGTGGTGGCTACTGTAGATCCCGTGCGACGATGGCTGGATCTGGAAAGTATTGCGACTTAGTACGATGCATTTTGATCGCACAGACAACCCCTGTGATTACTGTCGTCCGCACAGAGACGCTGTCAGTTCATCGTCATTGATGCGTTACGAAATCGGCATGTCCTCACTGGCCGATAATCACTAAGGCAGATATCATCCAACGCGTATTGTAGCCGCCGTTTGCAAACATGTCTACCCTCGGTCGCCCAGAACTCCACAATCGGTGCAAAGTCCTCTGATATCAATCAACTTTCAATTCGTCGATGCCCGCTTTGCGGCGTCAACTGTCCTCGTAGAAGAACAGCGTGTCCATATTCCCGGAGCGATATTATAGACAGAGCTGCCGTGAGTTCCATCATTTTTACTTTGCCGCCGCGCGGCACAAATGCTCAATTGGTGTCTTCGGGCCCACATAAACAGAAAAAGAGCTGGCAATGCCAAACCGACGCGTCAAGATCTTGTCGCTGTTCTTGGGTCTGCTCTATACAAAAACGCGTGAACATGCTGTCGGACTCAGACCAAAACAATCTCCGTGAACGCGATGTCGACCAGGCATGGTTTCCAATATGCAATATGCAATATTGCATTCAATTTTCATATTGCAATAACCTATTGCAATAATGATTAGTAATAGCTTTCTAGTGATACTTTCTGTAGAAGGACGTAGAGCAAACAATTAAATATATTAATTGGTATAGGTGGAATTGTGCTTTTATGTTCATGTCTACGTTATCCTGGATAGGTTTGTGATTACGGGCTTCAAAACGCCCACCACACCTACATCGGAATCAAGGCTGGAGAATGCGGATGGCTCTTCGTCATCGTCAATGATATATTGTAAGTGCTTCGATGCCATGTCGATAGAAAGTGTTGTTATAAAGTTACTTGTCGAACTGAACGGTAACGACGACAGAGAAAAAGATTGGAGAGGACGGAAAGGAAAGAAGTAAATACACGCGGCTGCCGGGTAACGCTCCTGGCATCACGAAACGAACATGAAGAAAATAAGCGCCCCGACAGGTTAGAATGTAGGATACTCGGGGTATGCCATTGTTGCACATTTACATATGCAACATGCAATATTGCAATATTGCGTAAGTTTATATTGTATTCCATATTGCAACCATTTGCAATACGCAATACGCAATACGCAATAAATACAATATTGGAAACCATGCCTGATGTCGATGTCAACGTCATCCTGGCACACGCGAGCAAAAGCGCAACGTCCGTTAGTTTCTCGATCGCTGCTTGAATGGCGACGGCATTTGCTGCAGCAGTGATTCTCGCGTAGCTCTCTCGCGATCGCTTCGGTCTTAGCTTTGTCGGACGCGATAGTGGTAGCGCAGGACTTCGGCCGCGAGTTTACCTAGGTTCTTGTCGCGGCTGGCGATGATGGTATCTTGGCTTCGAGAACTCACTTCGACTGTTGAATCAGCCGACACGACGTGACGTTTGTTGTGATTGTAAAAAAGAGATGAGCAGAGACAACAAAGCAATCAGTACGGGGATCAGTATGAAAAATGTAGGTATCGCAGCTCTGAGTTTCACTCACCCGCGGTCGATCTATCAAATCAGCCGAAATAGGCCGAACTGGCAAGACAGAGTGCCCATACCGGAATAATCTCTCGTCAGGGCAATGTTAAAAGGCGCTAGCAGGCGCCCTCGCGGAGATAGACCAAACCGGCTCCACCATGGCCCTAACCCACAGCAGCGATACCCCACGAATCTGTTGGAGCACACTTCGTGGATTGATCTTCATAAAATTAGCCGCACAAGTGATACGAACTCACTAAAGCAAGATTAAACTCTGTAGTTATTTTAGTCAATACCGGACTTTCTGCTTAACTCCTGTCCTGCTTGAAACATTGACCTGTCATCTACATGAAGTAAACTGTAAAAGGCTCATAAGCATAAGCATGACAGAAGATGCGATTCTGGATTCTCATCTGTATATACTGCCCTAGACGAAATGGTCCGAGCTAGTGCACCTTTTTTGAAGCTGGACGTCTGGTATTTAGTTATTGAGCATTAGTTAGTTGATATTTTCCGTGAAGTAGAGCGGATAAATGGATCAGTTTACCCCTGATTTGGGCGGGAGGATTGCCGAGAAGAGAAGACAACGCTCTAGCGTTCGAGTCTTTTTCTCCGCACCTGCCAACGCCGCGTGGGGTGTCCCGCTCGGAGCGGCTCGGCTCGCTAATCACGGTCTAAAAAAAAGCTAGCCAACGATCATCACATATATACCTAACTGCTGCCGTTCTTTCGTTAGTTGCAACTTGGCACACCCCACCTCTCTGGTTACTTTCGACAAGAAGATTTCTGGACCTTATCTGACAGTCCGGTACTGATCTCGTCAACGACGTCACATACAGAAATCGCGTCACAAAGTTGCTCATATTCGACATCATTTTTGGAAATGACGGCCCCAGAACCTGCAAACGGACCGTTTTATATTGGCATTGACGTCGGCACCGGTAGTGCGCGTGCCTGCATCATTGATTCAAAGGGGGAGATACGCGCGGTTGCCTCAAAGAATATACAGCGATGGGAACCTAAGCCTGACTACTACGTATGTCTTAGTTATCATTCGGAACTATGAATGCCAACCTAACGCGCTCCAATTTAGAACCAGTCATCGGACGACATCTGGGACGCGTGCTGCGACTGCGTCAAGCGGGTTCTTGCAGATTCCAAAGTCCCTGCAACATCGGTCCATGGCATGGGCTTCGACGGCACCTGCTCCCTGGTCGTTCTGCGCGAATCAGACGACGCGCCCGTGGCCGTCGGCCCCGATTTCAAGGACCACAACCAGAACATCGTGTTATGGATGGACCACCGCTGTCCGGACGAAACCGCGAAGATTAACGCCACCGGGCACACTCTGCTCAAGTACGTTGGCGGACAAATGTCAATCGAGATGGAGATCCCAAAGGTCAAGTGGCTCAAGGATCACATGCCGGCAGGCGAGTTCGAGAAATGTAAGTTCTACGATCTTGCAGACTTTCTGACGCATCGTGCGACCAAGTCAGAGTCGAGATCGTTTTGCTCGATTGTGTGCAAGCAAGGGTATGTCCCTGTCGGTGTGGACGGTAGTATGAAGGGATGGTCCGCGGAGTTTCTGGAGAAAATCGGATTGCCAGAGCTGGTCGAGGATAATTTTCGAAGGATAGGCGGCGTTCTGGGCGAGAATGGCACGATCTTGAGCGCTGGAGAGTACCTCGGAGGCCTCTGCGAACAGGCTGCCGAGGACATGGGCTTGGTCCCCGGTATTGCTGTCGGTAGCGGTGTTATTGATGCCTACGCGGGATGGATCGGTACCGTCGCTGCAACGATCTCGGACGAGAAGTGGGCCGAAATTGAAGACGTGGGCGAAAAAGACGATTTGGCTGTCGCGACGCACCGACTGGCGGCCGTTGCCGGTACCAGCACGTGCCATCTCGCGATTACCAAGGAGAGCGTCTTCGTGCCCGGTGTGTGGGGTCCATACCGGGACGTCCTGCTTCCAAACTACTGGATGGCGGAAGGCGGCCAGTCCGCAACCGGCGCGCTGCTCCACCACGTCCTCACGTCGCACGCCGCGTATCCGGAAGCCAAGACATTGGCAGACAAGGCCGGTATCTCGGTCTTTGAATTTCTCAACAAGCGACTCGAGCAGCTCCAGACGGAGCAGAACGCTCCCACACTCGAACACCTCGTTAAACATTACTATTTCTACGGCGACCTCCACGGCAACCGCTCTCCCATCGCGTCCGCCAAGATGAAAGGCTCTGTTGTCGGACTTAGTATGGATATCAGCGTCGACGCACTCGCGATCGAATACTTAGCCGCCGTCGAATTCATCGGCTTACAGACCCGTCACATCATCTCTGCACTCAACGACGCGGGGCACGCCATCACCAGCATTTTCTTGTCGGGAGGACAATGCCGAAATCCGGTCCTTACGTCCCTGATGGCGTCGTGCACGGGCATGCCGGTCGTGATTCCAAAGTACATCGACGCTGCCGTCGTCCTCGGCGCGGCAATGCTCGGCGCAAAAGCAGGCTCGCACGACGACAGGGGACACACAGCTGGCCTGTGGGAGATTATGAAGAGCATGAGCGGTCCCGGGCGCGTGGTGTATCCGTCTCGACATCTGGCCGAGATTAAGCTGATCAATGCCAAATACAAGATTTTCTTGGACATGGCCCGCAGGCAGCAGGAATATCGCTCATTGGTCGATGCCGTCTTGGAGGGAAAGGATTCCGAGGCGGAGATGCTAGCGGGGAAGATCTCGGCGTGATGCTTTTGCAAATTGTTGATGAGATTGCCATAAATTAATGATAGAACTCCCACAAATTGGTACGACTTTACTACACGGCAGATAATATTGTAATTAATGATTAATTACTAATAACAAACATCCAAATTAAGTCAAAAAAAAGCATATAATACACGAAGAATCGTTAGTACATTAGAACCATTACTCCCTCTCTTAACCTCTATTCCCGGGTGACTACTCAGTCCAAATCCTCATCCATCATCTCCTCATCCGAATCTAGCTCCAAAGGAGAAAGATCAATATTCTGTTCATGATTCGGAAGGACTTCTAGCCCGTCCCCAGTTGGAGACAGCACGACCTTCGCGGTTTCGTTGTCCCTGACCTGATCACGAAGGATAAGCACCGCAAGCTTGTTGAGGACTTCATTCTGAATAAGTCTGTTGAGCGGTCTCGCGCCCATATCCTTGGAATATCCGTGCTCGCAGAGATAGTCCTTCGCTGCTTCGTCGACCTCGATCTTGATGTTCTTGTTATTCGTCTCCATGCGCTGTGAAATCTCCGATAATCGAAGGTCGACGATCTTCTTGATATTCTTCTTCGTCAGCCGATTGAACACGACAATCGAAGAAATGCGGTTCAAAAACTCTGGACGAAAATGCGCACGAACTGCGTCCATCACGTGCGACTTTGTCACCGCGTCAATATGCGCATTCGGACTCATTTGAAGATACTCGGCCCCTAAGTTTGACGTCATGATGACAATGCAATTGGCTGCGTTGACGAGCTTGCCAGAACTAGAATGGATACGACCGTCGTCAAGAAGCTGAAGCAAGACAGTAAGGACCTCTGGGGCGGCCTTTTCGACTTCATCGAATAACAACACAGAGTATGGACGACGGAGCAGCGCTTCGGTGAGGATACCGCCCTCCTCGTAGCCAACGTAGCCTGGTGCGGCACCGAGAAGTTTCGATGAAGACCATTTGTCGGTCAGCTCCGAGCAATCGATGCGGATCATAGCCTAGAACCTGTTAGCAACTATTCTGAAATATAAGAATTAAAAACACTAACCTTCTCATCGGCAAACAAAAATCCAGCCAATTTCTTAGCTAGTTCGGTCTTACCAGATCCACTGAGTCCCAAGTATAGGAAGCTGCTTGGGGCGTTCGGATTCGAAAGACCGGCACGATTCAACCTGATTGCGTTCGAGACAGCCTTGACAGCCTCGGTCTGGCCAACGACTTGTCGCGAAAGCTCACGTTCCATATTGATGAGCTTGACATTTTCGGCCTGATTGAGCTTTTGGACTGGAATGCCGGTCAGCCTGGCGACTGTCTCAGCAACAATTTCTGAGGTAACAAGATCTTCGAGCAAAGCCTGCTCGGTAGTCTGCTTGTCCGCCTCAAGGGCTTCAATGCGCTTCTTGATGTCGGGAATAGCGAAATATCGAAGATCGGCAGCAGATGCATTGTCGCGCCGTCGTTCAGCGTCCTGCGCCTTGTACTCCAACTCCTCAAGCCTCTTTCGGAGGTTGTTGAGCTCCTCGTGGCCCTTACGTTCCTGCTGGAACCTCTCACGCAGGGGCCTGAGTTCCTCCTCAAGGGATGCTGCTCTCTTCTTTGCAGCAACGAGGCGGTCAGCTGTAGACTTGTCGGACTTGGCAGCATCGGAAGCATCACGCTCCAACGCGCTGATTTCAACCTGGACTAGTTGCAGTTGTCGTTCGAGGGTGTCGAGCTGCTCTGGACGCGAATCACGTGCCACTGCGACAGATGCTGCAGCCTCGTCAATAAGGTCGACAGCGGAGTCCGGCAGACGGCGATATGTTAGGTAGCGTCCTGCAAGCTGAGCGGATGTGACGAGTGCGTTGTCGAGAATGCGAACACCGTGGTGAAGTTCGTATTTACCCTGAAGACCTCGGAGAATAGCCACGGTTTCCCTGACGGTGGGCTCGCGGACGTCGACTTTTTGGAAACGACGTTCGAACGCGGCATCCTTCTCGATGTATTTTCTGTACTCTTCGACCGTAGTAGCGCCAATGCAGTGGAGTTGGCCACGTGCAAGCATGGGCTTCAACAAATTAGCGGCATCAGACTTGCCGTCGCCCATGAGCATGTGGATCTCGTCCACGAATAGAATAATCATATCCTTCGAGGTCTCGATCTCCTTTAACACACCCTTAATACGCTCCTCAAAGTCACCCTGATATTTGGCACCGGCCTTTAAAGCGCCGAGGTCGAGCGACATCAGTCGGCAGCCAGCAAGTACCGAGGGAACGTCACCGTCGATGATACGCTGAGCGACGCCCTCGACTACACTGGTCTTACCAACACCAGGATCACCGATCAGACACGGATTTGACTTGGTTCGTCGCGCGAGGACGCGGATGCATCGCCTGATCTCCTCTTCACGACCGATGACGGGATCAAGCTTGCCCTCACGTGCCATCTCGGTAAGGTCGGTAGCATACTTCTTTAAGAATTCGAACTCCTCAGCAGAGTCGGCGGTTCTCGAGTCGATACGCTTGTTCCCACGCACATTCTGGATTGCGTTCGTGAGATTGTCTGGTCGGATGCTGGCCTCTTTCAATAGCTCCTGGATGGAGCGGTCTTCGAGAAGAGCCAGAAGTAAGTGATCTTGGCCGACAAACGAATCCTTCTGGCTCTTGCTGACTCTATTTGCATTCTGGAGGACCTTCCCGGCCGCAGGTGACGGAGTGATCTGATCTGGAGCGGGGGTCTGCGCAGGAATTCTAACGATCTACAAAACTATGTTAGCAATTTGTCTCCATTACTCACGGGATCACCCATCCGAATTGTACTTACGTGTTTGTTGATCAATCGTTCTAGAGATGGCCATTCATATCGAGCTTTCTCAACAATAACTCGGAGATATGGTGGACTGCCATCTGCATCTGGGAGGGCCATGGCAGCCATGAAGTGAAGGGGAGTCAATTGTGGGTGATTGTATTCCGAAGCAATCCTGGAGGACTCCTGCAGGATAGTCGTAACACGATCTGTCAATTGCATATCCATGTTGGATGGATGAACGCGCTGTAAGCTAATGTAAAATGTAAAGGTGGTTGATTGTAAATTGTAGAGTGGAGGAGGATGTCGGACCTACGCAGGCCCTTTATGTAAGAAGGTGGTGCGAGAAGAGCATCTGGTGATGAGGTCATAAGGCGCATGAATTTGGGTATGCCAGACTGTTCACGAAACTTCGCGACGCTATCGATGTGACTAGCAACGCCCAGAACCTTCCTCATGGCTGGCGTGTTAAGCTTTCTGGTGCCAGGCTAATATAGCCCTAACCCGAGGACTTTCATTCTCTAACTGCGGCGATGTGCAACGCTACGCTCATTAGGGTCAAATTGAAGAACTTTATCGCCTCAACGTAATAATGATGGGTTGTAGACTTGCGTACAACTTAATTGCCGACTTTCCGTTCGAAGTACAGATGAACTTGCAGCGACTGGCCGCAATCGCCCAATACTTAGCTGTAAAACTAGCGTCAGCTGCTAAAACCCGCCAGTGCTACCTCTGGGAGTCATAGATTGCGGCAACTAGCTTTCTCCTAGTATTACGAGATACGATACGCGATTGATTGGAGGTCTATGTGACGTCATACACTCCCGGCTTTGCCTCGCGAATCAGGCAGTGAGACTTCCGCGATTGCGCCTCGCAGTCCCATTGAAATGCAATGCTCGTACTTGTAAATCATGAACGTAGTTTATTTACAGTTCCTAAATATGTTGCTGTCAAGCCAATATCGGTGTCCCACTTTGGCTAAAGCAGCCGCCAAGCATCGGAAAAGACAACTGAAATAACATCAGTCATAACCTGCACGTCTCTCGTTGTAGTATCGCCGTTAATGTCAGAATCATGGCTATAGGATCAAGCTTTTAAAATTCTTCACAGATGTCAAGTAATTTATTCTCTAGAATTGTAAACGTGTTGTCGTTGCCATTTAGGTACGAATGGCGTTTCAGTATTTGTCGTTGGTCCGCAGTTAACTGGTCGATGACCGCTGAGGCGCCTGATTCATGAGTAATTTTTGCCAGCGCTGTAATCAGATTGCAGTAATGTGGACTGGGCAACTCTTTCGGTAATTGTTTCCCAAATGCGATTGTAGATGGACACACGAAATCCAATCGCGCAAACAAATTCAACCTCTCAACCCGGTAGACAGGTACCTGCAAACTGCGTTAGCCCAACGACCCGACATATGCTCTTTATTCTTACTCGACAGTCTTCGTGGTCAGCTGGCGAAGCCACAATTCCAATATCTTGCCGAACAAAGGCGTCAATGACATCGCGGCTACAGAGCATCCAGTTCGTTGGAGACAGAAGATGCAGAGCGGTTAGATTCTCAGAGGAGACGTACCCATCCGTCAGAATAGCCGCATATTTGTCAAACGTGGCCTAGCTTATTAGTCTATACAACAACAACCAGGATCAGAACTTACACTTTTAACGGCTAAAGGAGGAATAATGGGTATCAATTTTAGATCAGTTGCAAGATCAGAATAATCAGTGGGGGATTGATCAGTACACACTTTGATGTCTCTCTTGCCACTCACTTGACATCGATCGCTGTCCCTATTGATAACCTATTCGCAAGACCTGAATCAGACTCTACATTAATGAATGGCCTATTCACGTACCTTCCTCTTCAAGTCGAGCAAATACGGAGTCCTGGACGTCGCCATAACTCCATTCCAATGATCTTTCCGTTCTCGAACTGTCTAGGTTTAAGCGTGGATTTTCGATATATTCTCTTAGAAATGAGTGCGTACCAGGCATCAGCACAACGGCTACAAACCGACGAACGAAACGGCTAAGAGAATCTCTGAGCTCCATTGACCGAGAAATAATGCGCACTATTACAATTGCCGACAGATACGACAGCGCGACGTAGCTGGATGCAGCACAATCCGCGAACTCCACGCCAAAAGTTTGATCGAGCTGCATCATGGCATTTCGAATATCGTGCGGTGTTTGCGAAGATACTAGAGCAACATCAGTAGAGTTTCTGGCCGGGCTGTAGAGCCATTTCAAACGCAGCACAAACCTATACTCCTGATCTCGGCGTTCTCGCAGAGCATTGCAGTGAGCGTTTTGCAGACTGACATAATACTTGGCGCATTCCGAATAATAGAGATCAGAACTCGGCTCGTGCTGATAGACAGACCGTTGTAGTAATCGACATCGTCCAGAAAATACATTCGGTTATCGAATTTATCAAATATCTTGATTAAATGATTTGGCGATATGAACGCCTCGGTGCCATTTACGATGAGTATCTGTCGAACCATATTGGATCAATGAGATACCAACCCTCTCTCTTATAAATATATAAACTTGTCTTAGAATTCAGTGTTGCCACCGAAGCAGCTATCTGACTGATGATGTGCAGTTGTCCTAAATATGACATCATTCACAGAGAGGAAAGTCGGTCGAAGAGCCCATATGTGGCATTTCAAATCGGCCGAGTGCGTGCGGACCGCGCTTCCATGTCTGGAAGTGGCATATAGCAATTCCCAGTGTTATAAAATTTCCATTCTGCTTCCTTAAAGGTAATCACTAATGTCCGACATCTAGCTAAGTGGAAATGCGATATGCATATGCATTTGCTACCTAACTTCAGTAAACGTAGCCACAACCTCCCAGCAACGAACGTGCGGAAGCTAGCGGCTGTCAGTTCGTGGCCGTGTATGTGTAAATTGTCCCGAGGCAACACGATCCCCCCCCTACATACTCTCCAATTGCCAACGCCAGCGTACGTTCGGTCTATGATTTGCTTAACAGCTGAATAGGAGAAGTTTCCTCACAGGTCCTCCGTCAGCTGTACCAAGGATCTCATCGACCTCATCTCCTTGTCAGCAGCGCGGATAGCGGGGAGACACGTCGACCTCCTCTGCAGTTGGTTGTGATCCCACTTAATTTGATTGACAATTACTCTTGCGTTGACAGGAAAGTGTCAAGAAGGTTTTATTATGACTAGCTTGAAAACAATTCTGATAGCCTACCTGGTGGGAGGTGTGACGTTTATTCCACTTGTTGTGTTTGGGGTTATATACTACATCTACCAATCACTACCCGAAGTTGACGAGAATGGACAAATAATCGAGAGGAAAGAGGATCCGACCGAACCACCGTCCGAGGAGGACATACAGAGACAGAAGCTACTCGAGGAACAAGAAAATCAGAGAAAGATCGCCGAGGAGGCCCTCAAGGCAATCGAGGATCAGATAGAGATTGGGGTCGACGCGTATATGGCAGGATGGCTTACTGTGTCGCGCGAATTCCCTTTGAAAAGAACCAATGGTTGGTCTAGTGAAAAAAATACGACGCTGAATGAGACGGCATATACGTCGATCTATAAGCATCTCATGGATCGCAAGCAATCTGCGGCGATGTCATCGTCATCCCCAGATGTGAAAGCTAAGCCCAAACCAAAGAAGCACCCCGCCAATACATACTTTGCTATTTTAAGGTGTGTACGGATCGTCGATGCGTAACAGTGCAGCTTTAACACATAGCAGACATGGTAATTTGTTCTTGTACGACAGCCCTGAGCTGATGAACGTTCAACAAGTCATTGTGTTAGCAAATCATAATGTTTCTCTGTGGCCCCCAGATGTTCCTGATGGACAATTATTTATTCGCCGGCATGCAATCTGTCTGTCGCCGAAGAGAAGCAAGGTCCTTGTCGACGAATTGGAATCGATCCCGGGGCCACCAAAAAATGCTTATTTTCTATTCTCCGACAATTGCTCAGAGAAAGAGGACTTCTATTTCGCATTGCTTCGAGCTTGTAAGCGTCCAGTACGCCGAACATCTAACGGTGAGGGCCTCGGTGTAGGGCGGTACCCGAATCCGGATCCTGTTACCGACGCGTATCCTCTGCAGTACGAACAAGACGATATCATCCGCTTGATCCAGACTCTCCATTCATCCGACGCGCATATTCCGACCATGTGGTTAAATGCGTTACTGGGCCGATTGTTTCTCGCGTTGCACAAAACTGCTGTTTTTGAGGATTTTATCAAGAGCAGAATCGAAACCAAGCTGTCCCGTGTCAACAGGCCGTCATTTCTGGGTGATATCACTGTTGCGAAAGTCCATTCTGGTGGATCACCGCCATATTTCACGAATCCTCGGTTGAAGGAGCTGAAGTTAGTACCACAGGATGTCTGAAAGTGGCCGAGATTGACAGGTATATAGCAAGGACGGTCTTATGACATTGGCCGCAGACTTGAACTACGAGGGCGATTTTAGCGTTGACATCACGACAAAAGCGACTCTAAATTTCGGCTCGAGATTTAAAACGAGAGGTTAGTATTATAAGTAGGAAATGCGTACAATTCAGACACTGACTTTGTCCGCCTATGTAGAGGTCAGTCTTGTGCTGTCCGTTGCATTTAAAAGTTTGGAGGGGAGGGTCAATCTTACCATTAAGCCACCGCCATCGAATCGAATTTGGTACTGCTTCGAGTCTATGCCTAAAGTAAAGATAACCTTGTCTTACAATATTACATTGCGCGTCTAACGTTGTGGATTGCAGCTTCGTATGGTCATTGAGCCTGTTGTTAGTTCGCGACAGATTACGTACAGTATGGTTACAAGGGTTATTGAAAACCGAATCAATGATGCGGTATGATTTAGTGACGCCTACTATGTCCTGAAGAAGTTATTAATGGATTGTATAGCTTCGCGATTCGCTTGTTGCACCGTATATGGACGATCTAGCATTTTACGACACGGAGACAGAGCATTTTCGTGGCGGTCTCTGGGATCGCAAAGTCAGACAGACCACTCAAAAGGCTGACAATGTGGAAGAACCAGCATCGCCAATACCTGTGACATCTCCGGTTTCCGAGCCTCAGGATATTGATTTTAATATCCAGAGTGAATTGCGCCATCACCCGGACAATCTCAGCATATCTTCTAGTGTATCGGTTGATTCCGATCGCCGGAGTTTGTACGATGACACTACGTCAATAACGTCTCAGGAACTTAAGTATCGCAAGAGCGACATCTTTGGAGGTAGTGACGAAGAATCATTCAGACGGAAGCGTGTGTCGGGAGCTTTTTCAGCTGCTTCTGCTCCAGCTATTGTGGGTACGGACCGAGTGAATATAGTTGTTGTTGATGGGCAGGTAGTGACGAAGCACCAAGACAATACCGTCTCGCAATATTCCTCGCCATCCGGGTCGCCTTCTCATCGTTCATCAAGTCGGTCAAGTATTCGGTCTTCAGTCTCTAGGTCCGAAGGTGAAAGGGTTACTAATAACAGTCTTCCGAACAACGCTGCAGCTTCTAGTGACAATTTTAGCGCAGTTGATGACGACACTAAGAGCGTTACGAGTGTTGAGACGACCAAGGGCGGCAATCATCTGCGTTCCGAATCTGCTTCAACACGATCGTTTAGTATCGGCTTGGATAGTGGAGAGGAGCGTGTTTCTTTGTCGGAATCGGTCAAGAAGTGGAGTAACAAGTACTTTGCCTCAGCTAAGAAAAGCGTATCGGCTCGGATCAATACATCGTCCGGTATGAGCAGTAGTAATCCCACGATATTGAGAGAAGACCAGATTCAGAAGAAAATCATTGAGTCGAGACTAGCGCAAGCGGATGAGGTATTGATGAATGCTCCGCGACCACATACGTATCCTCCGGATGCGATTGTGTCTCCGGATCTGCCGGACTCTACGACTCAGTCAGCCGAAGAGTTAAATGAAGGACCCTCGATCTTTGCGGCCTCGCCGGCTCGCTACAATCCGACACTCACTTCTTCCAGCCAGTATGGACCAACGAAAATGCATATTCCTGGCTTGGTTGCGCATCCGCCATCGTCGTCAGGGACGATCAGCACACAAACGATTTCGCAGCCAATTCCACAGCCTCCGATTTCGCCAAATCGCAGGAAATTAACTTCTGAGAGTGGCGGCGACTCTCCTATCAGCTCCACCACAGCTGTGACTTCGACTAGCGTGTCACGCACGTCCTCACTTACTCTAACTGGTAATGCACCACCACCGCCGCCGCCTCCTCCTTCAATGGCACAATACAATCAGGCCCCCTCTGAACCGCGTCCGTACGCTCCACCATCTACATTGGCGCCTACAGAGCTTGTCATTGTGGCTCCAACTCCGTCCTCCGGTGCATCATCGCCAACTACATCGCCGCCTGCGACCCCATCAACGACATCAAGACCATCCAGCGGTAATTACGACGTCACGCGAACACAGTCGTACGCGAGACGTAAACCGCTCCGAAAGCCTCTCGGGATTCCGTCTACTGAGGGTGCTGATGACGCTGGACCCGCAACATCTACGATTACGAGTACTAATGTTGTCCAGACCACGAGTTCTCCGATGGCTGAAGAGCCCGAGTTGATCGATCTGTCAGAACGCAAACAGGAGCATGAATCAGAACTAGTACCCAGTGTGGAGGACTACAGTCCTACCCCATTCCCGCCCTCCAATGCAGGAACTGTAGTTGCGGCGACTTCGTCCTCACCTCCGCCGCCAGGACATGCCGAGCATTTCGATATGCCGCCGGTTAGTTTTGTTGATTTGGTTGACGAGGGGAATAGCTTCGGCTTAGGAACATTCGATTTCAACAACACTCTTCCCGATTATAGTTCTAGTCCGACTAATTCGTCTAGTGTGGGGTCGTCGTCATGGATGGAGAGAGGCGGGAACATGTCAGATACTGTCGACGCCAAGACGAACGCCTTATCGGCTACTGAGGAGACGTCGGCGGCGTCGGCGGCGTCGTCGTCGTCGTCGTCGTCGTCGTCAGGTACCGTTGCTCGGGAAAATATTCTGCCCGATGTCGGTGAGCTGTCTGACTTACCGATCGGCGATACTGGGGATGCATCGACAGTAGAGCCGTCGGGACTCAAGGCACTAAGCGAGGATGCTGAGCGTGGGACAGCGCAAGGGACTGCTGAATGGTTGTCGTCAGGTTAAGAATCGCTTATAATTTATAATTTAGTGTGTATTGTATAACTGGGCAGTATTAGGTTTATGAGCTTCGTAATTCCTTGTTTTTGAATTGCTTGTTGTTCGTTGAGTTTAAGGCATGGTGGCGATATATGGTGTTTTTGAAGTTCTACTTTAGGATGTATTATAATTATTTAGAAAGCTCGCAAAAGTCGAATTGTGAATCATCACTTGAACTCGAAGTCTCGTAGTTGTTAAACGGACGAATCTCTTTTGGAGAAATCACGTCACCGTCGGTGTTAGACTGCAAATGTACTGGTCACCGCAGGCTTTAATGCAGCACTCAAGATGTGCACAGTCCAACTTAGTTAAAAATGTTGGATTTATGTGCGAGACACGAATCTTTAAGCAGGTGTCTCTGAACCAGTCGTAATGTGCGCAAAACCACTCTCTTGGGTCAGCGTGACTTCTGGAGCTGTCTTGAGAAAAGGCCGGTCCGACATTGCCAAACTGCATTTGACAACCTTTGTTTCCGAGGTTACCGAAAGCTTTTTCTTGCACGAAACTTCTTGTAAGTTACCTGGGAATGCCTTTACCCAAAGCACAGGCAAGCCGCACCGCCCCGTTGAAGCTGTCCACCCGGCCATTGCTTTGTTGAAGTACGCACAACTTATGAACTAGACTGATTATTCGATCCTATGATCCCTCATCATTAGTGGTTTTACTTTACCGATCTGAGGGGCGAGCTTGCTTTGGGGTATGTTGCCCGGCAGCGTTTCTCAAACGATTAATCTGACCTTGACGTTCCGTCACTGTCTGGCCTACTTGGATGGTTGTCTGTTAGCCAGTCAAAGTAGTGCAGAGTGTCGTTCGTGGTATGCTTGCCGTTAAATAACTAGTGCTGTGGATCCTATCATGTGTGAATACCACAATGGGACGTGCCGTAATCATCGCAGAACGGCCTGGCTCAGCAGGCCCGACGTAATATTGCTTTGGATTCATTCACCGCCCGTTTAATTTCGAAGCTTCCTTCTTATCGGTCGAGCTCTTCACTTTAACTGTCAACTTTGCTCATGCCCACAACCGTCAACTAGGCACGCACTTGCAGTGATGTCGAAAGGCAAAATAGGCGTGACCGCACCTTCCATCGGAAGGCGTGGATTCCTCACTCTTCTGGCGAACACCGTTTCATTTAGTGTAAGTGGTAGCTATCTCTGGATACGTGTGACGTGCTGGCTGACAATACTTGGTTATTTAGGAGGATAGCCTGCTTCCGCTAGCGATATCCACTTGTTCTGGATCCGAGCCTAGGGTAAAACGGTTTTCAAATTCGCTGGTAAGTAAAGTGATTATTTGTAACTACTTTACTAACCGAATATTAGACTGGTGACAAGGAACTTATGCTTGAGGTAATATCCTCGGATATTACTCTTATACAGTTTCGAGAGTACTGATAACTGTTCCAGTATGTTCAACCGAAATCCCGAAAACGACGCGAAAGGATTCGACTCATGATTTTTGATTTTCTGAAGCGAACATATGTAAGCCATGTGATTAATATTTCCGCTGATGCTAACTGCCGTTCGTAGTTTCCGTCTCAGTCCACCGTTCCGCGCCCGGAGACCCAGGAATCTGTCAGAAACCATGATCGAGGACCAAAATTCGGTGCTTTCTGCCGGCCCTTTGGGCGGACGTCTGTCTGGAATGTAAGTTACTACATTGCATCCACAGCATTGTTCTAATATTTGCCGAGTCCAGCAAACGCCAAAAGCCGGACCGCCGAGACCAACGTCTTGCCACGTTTTTCACGCTACGAAGGCGACAGTACGCTTCGTCTGTACAGCCCATGCAAGGACCGACTGAACTGCAGACTGAAGATGTTGTAATCGCCTCTAGGCCCACATTAGGGACAATGGTTGCTGTCTCAAGCTTGGGCACAGAGAAGTCAGGGGAAACGTCCGTGCAACCAGCATCTCCCTCGTCTGATGTCTCTCCTGATATACATGCATCTCGTACGTTTAGCCTTGCGCATGATCTTGAGCACATAACTGCCAGCACATATACCGTCAAAGATGTGAGATTCCATCCTACGAGAGCGCAATCGAAGCCATACGCCTTTAGCGGTGTGTTCAACGTCACAACTCGATCTCGATCGTCAAGTGTCGCCAGTGCCGAAGTTGACTCTACATCATCGCCATTTACCATGACGGATGAATCTGACGAGAATACCCAAGGTGGCAGCAATTTGCGGCCAGAATCTGTCGCAGGGTCGAATGGATCTTACCCAAGTTTCTCGACTGACCGAAATGTAGAGAGCGCCATTCATGGTGATTCCATTGTTTTATTGCCTACAGAGGATATATTTCAGAAATCCGTGACAAATTCTGCCGCCGCTTCAATCAACTTCATGTCCATCAGTCATTTGCGTGGATCGTCGCCGGAGATTGATGGTTTTGCTGGAGAGAATGCACTTGACTTTTCTTCTGATGACGAACTCTCAAATGAAAATACGTTGCAGAGTATAGAAAATATACCCGTATCATATAGGCATACGCCAATGCTTCGCAGGAAGAGCGAATACGAGAGTCCCGTTTCCCCGCTCTCGCCGGAGACGTACTATACGCCAGTATCCAACAGCTCGATCCGATCCTCCGAGGCAGAATTCTCACCACGAGCCGTCACTGCGAACGCTCAATCTCAGCAACTATACAATCTCGTCCGACAATCAATCGTAGTAGCTGACATCTCCTTGACATCTGACACGGAAGACCACTCGATACTCCACGATTGCGAGAGTGATAAAGGGAACGACGACACGAATGGGCATAATATGCTAAGAGAGTCATCCTTTCAAACAAGCCTGTTCAGTGATTTGGATCCGAACATTCTTGATTTGCGAGCGCTTATCCGTGAGGATAAAAAATTTGGTGGTGACGATCATGACGCAGTGGCGACAACCGCAAGAGTCTTCGAAGACGCATACGATGTTGCCAGGCGAATGAAACCCAACCGAAGACTTTCTGAATGTCGGGAGCACATTACACAGCGGGAACTGGATGTACAGCGGCCGCAATCCCATGGAGCACCGCGACGGAGGGAAAGCCTGCAGAGGTTGGTCCACACGTTGGATCTACGCGCTCAGGAGGAGGATGTATCCATGGCATTCGAAGACATATCATTGTCTCCGCACACTGAGACTGAAAAGGACAATACATCTGTTGAAACAATCACTCAGACGGTCGACTGGCAATCATCAAGAGCGAGTGTATATTTCAAGCATAAAGTCTACAACATGGTGTCCTCGTTCGCCAGAGTGAGGAATCGTCATTCAGTATCAACTTATAATTCTGTTACGAGCAGTCAGGTAGACGTTAGGGACAATGAAGAAGAGGACGAAATGTTACCCTACCGTGTCGTTAACCAAATTCGTCAAGATGTTGGTCAAAATATGATATTCCTGACTGACCACGATCACACAAATCTAGGAGTAATTTGCGCACGATGCATGGAAGAATCGCGATATTTTGAGACTGTCAACGTTAAATTCAGGGCATCAGTGCGCAAGTTGAGAAGCGAAAATGCAAAGAAGGGAATGGCTGTCACACAGGAGGACCTGGATATTGTAGCTTCTCTGGCAAGGTCTGAAGCCCAGATGGATATGCTAAGTTTATATTAGACCGATTCAAGGCGCGTCCCTGAGCTTTATAACTTATAGACTTTTTAAACGTGAAATTATTTGGAATTCGATTCTGCCTACTGTATGCAACGGGCTCTCTGTATGGCTTGTGTCCATTAAGGAAGTATTCATGGCTCATATTTCCTTTTGAATAAAATAATTACACTACGAGACGAATGTGACAAAAAATACTACTCATGAAACCCTCGACGAAACAAAGTCCATATGAATGAACTTGCGAAAATTGTACAAAACCAACAAGACATAAAATGGCAATGAATGATGATAGAATATTGGCATTTACAGGAGTTTCTAACCCTTCCTTCTATCGGTCGTTCTCTGCCATCCTAAGGTAATCGCACTGTGTAGTCGTCGCCACTCTGTGTAATATATCGAACCCACGGCAAGCTCGGATACTGAAGTTTAGGTTCAATGATCTTCAAATACCGAACTTGAATACCTGACGTCGTGAAGTACGGAATCTCAAATTTCACGCTAATCGGTCTTTTCTTGCGATCAGGATCGGTTTCTTTCACACTCGGCAATCCCAGCTCAGCTCGCATTGTGAATTCCTTGCCGCCACCAAAATGTTTGATTTTCCACACAATAGCCGACTTCTCCGGCGCGTAGTGAACGGTACCGACCGTAGTTCGGAATTTCGGCGTATCAGCATCATCGGGGACGGGGATCATGATTTCGACATTATTCGCGGTCGACCGTCGCTTGAACTGAGCGCGCGCGTTGATGGCAAACTCGACTCTGGAGCCAGCATGCATCTGTACGGCGCAATCAACCCAAATCAATGGTTTGACTTGCGTATTCAGGCGGTAACTCATCAGCTCAAATTCGCCGTCTGGCGGGATGAATGAAATAGTTCGGTCATTCTCGAATCTGGACAAACGCACACACTGGTGGAACTTGACGTCCTCCATCTCGATAGATTTACCCCGGGACGAGCGGCCGCTGTTTTCAAACATCACGCGGTCATTGAGACCGAGACGTAGTTCTGGCATTCCGGAAAGGTAGCATTTAAGCTTGATTGAACCGAGAATTTCGCTCCTTAGAACCGCACCAGTCGAGCTCACCTATTCCAATTGTTAGATCTGATGCCCGTGGCCCAGGAATTTGTAGAACCTACCAATAGGTTGACCGATTCAATAACATCCAGGAACACCTCGTTCTTTCTGTACCGGATTCCCTCTGAACGCCATGAAACAGCATTTGTGACTGCGATTGGAGGACGCGGTTGAACTTCTAACTGATGGCTCTGTTGCGTGATGTATCTGCATGAATTTCACAGGTCAGCGATATGTTCATGGCCATGTAAAAAAATGCGTACTCCTTTAGAATCTTGGTTTCTGTGGTTTGTGGATATCCAAAATCCATCAATTCGTCCAATAATTCGTAAATAATTACAAAATTGTCACGAATCGATTCTTCTTCTAATTCCTTGAAATACTCTGTAAGAACCTGCCCGTATGAGTTAGCCTGCGTTGTCATCTACCGGACAGTATGAATCGTTGGGATAAGAACTGCAATTTACCTGAACAACTTTGTGCAAAAATAGTAATATTTCGGCCGCATTTGAATTGCGCTTGGTAAGCGCCAAGATGTATAGATTGCTGTGTCTGATGTAGAGATACTACGCAGGAGTCAGAAGAGATATAATTGGTTTGCAAGCACACCGCTTCATTCCATCAATGTGGCAGTTGCCATCTCCATCGACACATTTATAGCCAACACTAATTAAAAGAATAACTCACGTTTATGCCTTCGTGCGAAAAACATGGTGGAACTACAGAGCTTTCTTCCTCTGCGTCGAGTAACAGGATCGGGAACTTGTCCACTGCCGACATAGGGACATCCCCTCGGTAGTTCCGCGATAACAGGGGCTTACCCTTCAAATCGAGAAAAAAGATCGCCGACGCCATAGTAGAATGTACTGATATGGACCTTGACTGCTGTTGGCGATGAAATTGCAAAACCGGGGGAGTACGGCGGAACACGTCCTTATTATCGTGTCTCCGTCAAAATCAACTCTGCTCAGCCAATTCAGTGTCGGTACGCGCCGAATTATATGCAACGTAGACCGAAGAATATGCCGAGTGATTGATTCCACTAGTTGTTTTGTAAGCCGCGCAACTGCGCATTGTGTGTCGGGGAGGTCGCGCTGAGTTAACCCTGAGTAACTGCCGCGTCTGGCGGCGCGGCGACAACTGAGTTCGCCAGCGACATCACCAACTCGTCGTTCAGTAATAACTGACGCCACGAAGGAGCAACAGTATTCTCCAACAAAGGGATATTTATGTCTATCTAATTTTCGATCTTGTGGTTCTTGGAAGCTTTGCCACAGCGAACTACAATGTCGGACAATGATATTTCAGGATCCCCTGGCGTAGCCGAGGAAGAACACGATACGCACAACTATGAAGGAGATGGCGACAAACCAAACTACGAGAAGACCTCAGGCACTTCTGAGGATAACTCGGTGGCAGAGTCCGATGAAGATACTACAAAACTTGACAAGTGGAAAAGTCGAGCATCTACAGAAGGCTATGATGACGAGGCGGAAACGAGTTCTTCTGATCTGACACGGAAACGTCCGCACCAGATTGAAGATGGTGACGACGATGAAGCTCCTCCATTACCACCGGGACCGCCTCCACCAACTGCTGAAAAAGCGCCCGAAGAGGAACCTTGGGAGTCTATATGGGATCCTAATACTGAGGCATTCTATTACTACAATCACATCACCGAGGAAACTACTTGGGAAAAACCGACGTCTCTTCGGCTAGAAAGCAGCAACAAGAGCAACATAGATAAAAATAAGCCTAGTGCAGAGAACGGCTACGCTGCGAGAGGGTTTTTTAATCGGTTTACGGGAAAATGGCAGCCATACCGCGCTCCGTCCGATGGCGATGGCGATGTCTACGGCGACGACGATAACGACGACAGCATCACGCCGGGAGAGATTGTTCCATTTCAGGAGTTTTCGGGCGAGAACAAGGCTAAAAGGCAATTAAACGCATATTTCGACGTTGACCTGGCAGCGAATATGCACGATGGCCGGAGTTTAAGGACAGAGCGACAACAGCAAAAGCTCTCAAAGAAGCAGCTTCAGCAATTCAAGAAGAAGAAGCAAGAGAAGAAAGAACGAAATAAGAGGGCGTGGTTGCTAGCAGATTAACGTCTGCATGAGTGTCGCCGGTTACCGCCGTTTTATCAAGCTGTTACGGTACACTCTGGCATTGGGCTTTCTTTATTGTGCGTCTTTGGTCCCTGTATTATAGTTATAAATCAATGAAAGCTCTTGGTTCGTCGGCGCTGACAAGTCCTTGGTGAGGATATGACGCTGGTACATAGTATATTGAGATAGGCTACGAGACTTTGATTCCTCCTGGTTACCAAGTGAGGATTTGAACCCCCCTCCCCCCGCGCCCGTTGATCGGATTTCGCATTTCTGAATCGACTCGTCATCGTAGTCTGGTGTTGCAAAATCGCAAACGCATTGTAGTTATCGATTGTAGATATTGGCAATGACGTCATCACCGTTGCTCCCAAATGCTGCAAGAATTTTCTGCCGTTAAATGTGGGTCTGTTCATTACGACTAAAACGAAACACTATGCCTCGCGAATTAACAGAAGACGAGATTGATAATCTTATATATAGCGCTCGAGTAGATGATTTAGATACCTTGAAACTAACTATCGAAAGTCTGAGCAGCGAGCTGAATCAATCTGAGTCTCATGTGCTGCTTCAAGCAGTTGATCCATATTCCAAGAGCTCGCCACTGCATATGGCATGTGCCAATGGCCACTTAGGTACTTTTACTCTTCATTAGCCGACGTTTTAGGCCGCTATAATTATTGGATAAGTCACTAACCAGCTATTCTACAGATATCGTTGAATATATTCTTTCCAAGTTCTCGTCCAGGATATCAGACTCCAACCCCTCTATCGTCAAGTTGAAAAATGATTCAGGAAACACGCCTTTGCATTGGGCCTGTTTGAACGGGCACCAAAGAATTATCGAGAAGTTGTGTGACAGTGGCGCGGACCCGTTTGAGAAAAACCTTGCTGGCCAGGATTGTTTCTTCCAAGCTGAGAACAATGAGAAACTGGACGTAGTAGATTATCTTCTACAGCGGTATCAGGAGGTTTTGTATGAGGAAGAAGATACGAAGACTGAACAGATAGATACAGAGACATTAGCGCATGCGCCGTCAGAGAGCCATCATGAGGAACGTGAGCCAGAGACAAACGCAATGGAAAGCTAGAAAAGTTGGACGTGCAGGAGAATGGAACATACGATATTGTACATATAAAATGTTATAGCACAGTTTATGGGACGGAAACTGTAATAGCCGCTTTATCAATGCCAGCACAGACGACAGCATCGGCACATTCCCGTGCTACGCACATCTACACACGCAATAAAGAATCCTACAATAGAGACCAAAGAAATAAACGCCTTAAAGCCATACAACACCGGGCGATACAACCATATGAACGAGGCCAAATATACACAAAAGCATTGCTGACATACGCACACCATAAACTGGCATTTCTGCCAATGCTAAGACACTGCTAATGAACCGTGACATCCAAGCTATTCCTGAATTTCTGCATATACACAGTGCATTACAGTCCAAGAGTCTTGCGCACATTTGACTTGACAATCCTATTGTACTCGGCACGATCGTTTCTCCACACTTTACAAGCATCGATGTTGGCACCGCTCTCATCATTAGGCTCTGCAACATGTCAGTATCTGAGAACCATGTGTGACTTGACTGCTGAGAGTGAATTACTTACCAGCCAGCATGCTCATCACACTGATTAGAATTTTCTCGACAGACTGAATCGGACTCCACCTTTCAGACGCAGATTCGTACATATTTGGGTCATCCCCGGGAGCATGCAGGATAGAGATGCACACGGTACCGTCCTTATACACTAAATATATCCAGTTAGACAACTTATTCGATAAGGCGCGTCGATGATGATCTTACCATTTGGATGGAATATCTCGCACGTGAACTTCATAGTTGGAGGACTTAAGGGATAATCCTAACGTAGTTTAGTCCCAATTTATATTACACAATGGCGCTATCCAGAAAGCTCAAGCATGAAACATTACCCACGTACCTTCGGAAAGGTGAGTGTAGCTGGGAACACGCCACCTTCGAATGGAGTATCCTCCGGTCCTTGAATCAAACACTCCCATTCAAAGAAATTACTAACAGGTTCCAATTAGTAGTCGTCAATTACCTTGCAATCTGTCACCTTATCTCCATACTCTTCGTCAATGGGACCAGCCGAGATGCCATCTGGCGCTTCATTGATCAATTGCTTATACTCGGTCATGAGCCGCCGAACAGCAGTATTATTTCGAGAATTCTGCGACTTGTACATGCTTGCCAGCTAATTTCACAATTCTCAAACCTCTAATGCAATCCAACTTTTGTATATGGACTGATGAACTTGTTCGTGCTTGGAGCTAAAGTGTCTGTTGAACTCACCCGAGCTGACTGCGTTCTCGTCAGCCTTCCCCATCTCAGCCACGTCGAGGCGCCACTGCTGCGCTCGATGTCAACTTGCGTTACCCCTGAATTAACGATAATTAACAGTTCTAATCCATGCAGCAACTACCATTTATACAAGAACTTATTCTTTCCATGACTGTCACTATGCTATGTACATTAAAACAATGTTCCATCGCTTCTGATCGCGATCGGAGGACCCTTAGTTTCCGGTCGTTTCTGCGACGCAATTTCGCGACCTCCTTTCCAAGATCCGGCTTCAAGCAACTGTGCCAAAATTAACTCGTCTTGACTTCCAGCAATACCAAGCTTTTCGTTTACGGCTGGAAGGAGAAGGTCGAGTAACCCAACAGTGAGAGCACGCCATTCAACAATTACGTCCTCATCCGGAAGGAACACGGGTACTTCTTCATTATCTTGCCCGAACTCTGAGTTATTTGCCATTCCCAGTTTATAAATCTCAGGCTTTAATGCTAAGACACCTGTGTCGACAAACAAACCGCCGTTTCGGTACTCTGGCAACCCAGTTTGCAATTCCTTGCCGACAAAATAAATACCGCCGTACACTTCCAGAGGGGCTAACAGAGAATAGCAAAGCCACTGGCTCAGCTTATGGAATGGCACAATCTTCTCCCACTCTTCACCGTCTTGAGGCATAGATGAACATGGCCACGCGTCACCGAGTGAGACTCCATTCAGGGCGGTTCGACCTTTGGGCCATATTGGGTTGAGACCTGTCATAATCACGTCCCAAACTACCGCAACTGATACCGAGTTCTTACCGTCCGCACCACGAGCGGTAGACTTCTCAAGCAAATACTCTGTATTCTGTATAAGCACATCTTTAGAACACGGATAATTGGAGACTTACTGAGCATATTTCCGGGTCGACCTTCAGGTCCAAAGTATTTCGCTCCTTCTTCTAACGCACATCCTAGACTCTGCAACAGCTCCGCTCGACCTTCTATGCCTTCCAAAGGGTTTTCGGATGAATGTTGTAATGCACTGGAAATCGTACTAGCCGTTATAGCTTTCAGTGCTGTAGAATCAACTTGGAAGCGGTTCGATGGGTTCGAAGACAGGAGGCCATTCTTGAACATGTAGAGACTCGCAACTGCCAACCCCTCGCTGCGTCCGTACACACCGGCCGCGTTTCCAGGCTCTCTAAAAACCCATTTGTTTCCTGCGCCAGCATCGAGTAGCACGGAAACCAAAAATAAGTCAACCAATCGCTTCGCAATCTCTGTCTCGTCTATCATTGACCACGAGTCCACAAGTTGTCGAATGCGAGGCACGCTGCCGACGTCAAAGTGTTGCCACCTACCGTGAGGCGGAATCTTGCTGTAATTCGGAGCAAAGTCGCGCTTGATAATATTTGCAACGAATTCGACAGCCTTATCAAATTTTGCGAAGTCGACAGTGAAGTTGGATAGCCCATTGACTTTTGCTTTCTCCATCACAAGTCGTGTTCTCTCGCGAATAGCGGGCAGAGTTCGTAGATAGGCCGCTGTATCGGTCATTTTCATTTCAAATGTGCTGCGGCCGGCTTGGTGTTACGGTGCCGCAATAAGTATCAGACGAAAGTCTAGGGATTCAAGACGTGCGACTCGACATTACTCGATGACTGAATCATCAGCCGCTGGAGACACGTGTTGTTGAAATGTCCCAATTAATTAGCCTAACCCTGAGCCGCGGCGGGGGATTAAGACTGTTCTCCGAAGAACAGCCGGACCTCGACTGACCAAATTTATCGGCCGTAACAATTTCGTTTAGTGCTGTTGTTAGTATTAACCAGAATGTCACTTCCCGATAACGTTCATGTATCCACTCATCCACTGCTACAGGCGTTGATATCACAGCTCCGCTCCGCGTCGACCGGGTCCAACAAGACACGAGCGTTAACGGCATCGATAGCTTCAATCCTGGCCGTAGAAGCTCTTAACCATAATACATTTTCTGCCGTTCCTGAAGGACTTGACGTCACTCCTCTTCGGGAGCAATATAATGTGGCAGGGATATCGCCATCTAACGTCGTACTCGTGCCGATTCTCAGATCCGGACTCTCCATGATCGACTCCTTCCTGAATGTGCTTCCATTCGAGAGTGTGCCGATACACTACCTTGGTCTCTTTAGAGATAAAACGACGCTTTCCCCAATTGAATACTACAATAAGCTGCCAGTATTAAAAGATGGTGAATCAATTGACGTGGCGATTGTACTAGATCCCGTCGTCGCAACTGGTAGGTTCCATGGTAGTGTTCTAGTCATGCTATCTCTCTAACTGATATGATAGGTGGCACGGCCTCAGCCGTGATCCAGTCCTTAAGGTAGTCTACTTTGATAACTGCGTAGGAGAAAACATAGGCTGAAGTTCTGACGCATGTTTAGAGAATGGGGTGCTAAGAAGGTTGTCTTCGTGTCGATTGTCGTATCTGAGGAGGGTGCCACGAGAGCTGCGACCGAGTGGCCAGAAGGAGTCGAGATTTACTGTGCAGCTGTCGATGCCGTCATTTCGTCGAATGGATATATTATACCTGGGTACGTGGTCACTCTCAGTCAAATAAGTACAAGAACTAATGGTTTGAAAGTGTTGGAGATATTGGCGATCGGTTGAATCACACGCACTAGAATTACACATCATTGCAAAGTATTCCTTTGTTGATATCGTGCATGGCGTCTAATGCCTGTACCATATGTATCATAATGATTATCTATCCTAGCTAGAATTAATGTTGTGGAAATAAAGCAATTACTTTTATATAGCCGGTCCACCAAATCGAAAAGCTAATTTAACACTTCTTTTACTTCCGCCGTCTTCGTCGACCTCCAGCGACATTGGACGCTTCGCCCACCACCTTACCATCGTCGAGCACCTTCTTCTTAACGCCACCCTGCACAGATCTCTTTGCAAGTTCCTCTGTCCCGGTCGTTGTTTTAGGTTGTCTTGATTCCTTCGCATTACCGTTGCGCTCGCCTTCCGCTGGAAACTTGATATAACGTCCAACGGATAAATCCCACAACCAGATAGGTAATCGGAAGAGCATTGTCTTCCTCCACGTCGCCAACTCAACATCATTCACATCAAGTAAATACTCTTCATTACTTTCACTGTCCACAATCCAGACGGTACCATCAGGATAAACCATAAAGACTTTGCCATTCTCGTACATAATCTTTCGCTTCGAGGAATCTGCTGGCGGGAAACCGTTTGGCCAGGCCTGAGCTTTGCATTCTGAAATATACCGTTGCATACGCGCGCGTTCATTGTTTGCTGTGATATTTTGGATAACATAATGTGCACCGCTGCTGATTAAGTACAGAAAAATTAGGACGGTGAAAAGACCGGGACGGAATCGCTGGACCAAGTCAGTTCTCACAATGCTTCGGGATTATCAAAGCGGTGCGTAACGTACAGCGTAGTAGTATCCAGTTCCTTTCCACCGAGGGAATCCCTTCTGAAGGAAGAAGTCATATCGGTCCTTTTCGGGCCCACGAAGGATGTTGGCGATGAGTCCAAGCCGGGCAAATCGATCCGTGGCTTCTTTAGAAGGATTCTTATCAGGATGCAATTGCCTTGACCGCTTGCGATATCTGAAGCAAAGCGTTGACGTTAGTCTCTCCTATCTATGTAATAGGCTACAGACTGCACTTGCGCTTTGGTTATCTGATCACTAGTGGATCCGGGCCCATTCTCTAGCTCCAGAAACGCTGCAAATCAATTGTTAGCAAAAGTACATCCTCTACAGTATGGAATCGCCAACTAGGGACGCAATATGGTATCAGCAACACTCACAGTAAAACGTGATCCCTTTCCCTTCATGTTTCTCGAGTTCCTCTTTAAGCCTAAAAATCTCATGGTCCTTCTCACTCCACGCCGCAACAAACACCGTGGAGCACAAAATTGTGAGCACCAAAAACACGATTGCCAACCTCATACTTTCACCGCGTAACTGCTCACAACACAGATAAAGTCGATCGCGAGCCAGTGGTTGAGTGTTAGTGGTTGAGTGTTTGAAAGCCCATGCCACAAACCGAGACATCAACCAAATTTAAAGTTACTTACCCGGCACTTGCGATTGGGAGTTAGTGACCTGGTCTTCCTCCTTCGCATAGAAGTCGATTTATCATTTGCTTACAGGACGCCGCCTTTGCCAAGTCAATTTCGATCGTATTGCTCTTATAAGTTGAAAGAAAGAAGCATTAGTGTCCAAAATGACGACGCCGGCAGTGGTGTGCATCGGCATGGCCGGTATGTTTGATTTTACAAATCTTTACCCGGGTGGACTACAATTACGAATTGGTAAGACAGTATTAACACGTAACGAATAGGTTCTGGAAAGACTACGTTTATGCAGCGATTAAATTCTTATTTACATGCTCATGATATGCCGCCTTACATCGTGAACCTGGATCCAGCGGTATTGAATGTTCCGTTTAGCGCTAATATTGATATTCGAGACTCGGTGAATTATAAGGAAGTTATGAAGCAGTGCGTATTTTCTGATCTAGAGAGGTTTATATTTGGCAAGGTAGCTAATAAGCGAAGGTACAATCTCGGACCCAATGGTGCGATCATCACTTCTCTCAATTTGTTCGCGACCAAGATAGATCAAGTGTTGGGCATTGTTGAACAGCGAGCAAAGTCAGTATCACATATCCTTGTTGACACTCCTGGCCAAATAGAATGCTTTGTATGGTATGCTTAGGAATCGTACTCTACGTATGTGACATGGAACTAAATTGAATCGAAGGTCCGCTTCGGGAGCTATTCTACTAGACGCCCTGGCGTCAGCGATACCGACAGTTATCGCATACATAGTTGACACTCCGCGAACGACGTCGCCGGCGACATTTATGTCTAATATGCTATACGCTTGTTCGATTTTATACAAGACGAAGCTGCCATTGGTCATAGTATTCAATAAGACTGATGTCGCCGACGCATCGTTTGCGACAGAATGGATGACTGATTTTGAGAGTTTTCAAGCCGCGCTGAAGGATTTGGACGACGACGAAAACAATCCTGAAGGAGGAAGCGGGTATATGAATTCTCTTATGAACTCTATGAGTTTGGTATTGGAGGAGTTTTATCGGCACTTGGATGTTGTCAGCGTCTCGGCATACACCGGTGCTGGAATGGACGATTTCTTGCAGGCGATAGATCGTAAGGTGGAAGAATTCAATACGGACTACAAAGCGGAAATGGAACGGATAATCCGAGAGCGAGAAAAGGAAAAGGAAGCAGAGAGACAACGAAATTTGAATAGGTTGATGAAGGATATGGGAATCAAGGATCATGCAAAGCCGACGACTAAGAATGAGCCAGCTCAGACGATCTCAGACGCTGAAGAGGAGGACGATGAGGATGAGTTTGCAGACCAATTTGTTAATGAAGAAGATGCGGAGGGAATATTGGACCCTGATTATGAGGAGCAAGATGACTCGAACGAGGAAATGTGATACGTTATCCATGTATATTACTTTGTAAATATCCGATATAGGGAACTAAATATGCTGTTCAGACGGGTTCTATATTCGTCCCCTTCCATTTATGTTTTATCTCGTTAGTGTCTGAATTGGGACGTGGTGTCAATGTCAGGGTTTACTGAGCATGTTGGGCAATTTCTATTACCACTTCCTCTCAAAATTCGGAAGCATGTAAAAGCCTTTAAATTCATATTTCCTCTGTTCATTATACCTAAGTATATAGTGGATAATTTTGTTAACTGAGTTTATGATATTTGTCTGCCGAGCTCGGGAGCAGGGAACACTAAACCATACGGGACAATTAATAAGGGGCGCAGCCGCCAGAAGAGAAAGGGAACAGACCGCATACCCGTAGATTCGCGTCCCAAGGTTGCGATACGGTGGTGCCACAGACGAAAGTTTACACCTCGTGCGCTGCGGACGTGTGGGGCCGCTGTGCTGTGGTCGTTAATCGGAAGGACTTACAGCACCAAACTTGAACCCATAAGAGATGCTGCTCTTGCTCGCAGACTTTTCAGACTGATAACCGTTGTACAGTCGTTCTCTACGAATGAACTGTGATATAGTATCTCTATTCATAGAGACAACTGATGTCACTAGTGGTGAAGTTGTCAACTTAAGAGACTGACAATTTTAAGGTCTTTTGTAACCCGTGCAGTCAACCCGTCAACGCTCATGAACAGCTACGCATGATTAACATGAACCATAATAGCCTGAGTTCTGTATGTGCAACACGGGCAAGGTCTCCGCGATGGAAATTTCACCGAACAAACAGAATTCACTTACTTTCAACATCGTGCCTACTTCGCTCAAAGAGATTGCAATCTTTCGGACAGCTTGAGGTGAATGACGCGGCGATACACGCGCTCTGCCAGGTGGTCTGGACACTTGAAACTCGAAAGTATCCACCATTGATCCCTCGCCATTCTATTGTTGCTTCCTGAGTAGTCCCATTGTGTCAAGCCCTACCTCTCCACGGCTGTAGCCGATCGCGACGCAGACCCGAGCTGCCGACCATTACATCTGGTTAACTCCAGCCGCCGCCATATGTTATTCTCTTCATGATCGATGATGTCAGAGGCTGGTGCGCCGCACCAAACCCAAACTCTAGTGCGGCTCAGGGCTCTCAGCGATGCTCCGTGTCTCGCTCCGAAAATTTCGGCACTAGCAGCACCTGCAGTGCTACATGCGCCGCAACCTCAATAAGAATCGGCGATTTTGCCACAAATCTTACAAAGAGAGTGCACACGGAGGAATTTCGGAGACATCCACAATGGAAGAGGCTATCCCTGAAGTTCGCGACGTCTGGTTGCCTTTTTCGGCTTAGTAGTTCTTTTTCCTAACCGCCAATCGAGCTAATTCGCAGTCTGAAGCTGGCCGGATGGTCTCGCAATATCGCAGTTAACAAACAGTAAACGGGTAGAAAGAGGTCACAACTCGGTAAGTCAGAACTCGCCCGTTGTTGCGAACTGTGTGGTTATCTTAGATGTCGAGGGCGCCAGCTTAGCAGGTGAGCGGCACAGTTAAGTTACGCTCGTCAGCGCTCCGAAAATGTCGGCCTCCGTGAACTGCTCCAGACTTCCTCCGAGGTCGTTGCGGCCCGCTGAGTCTTCTCTGCGAACTGCTTCTTAATATATAATGGATTCGCTGGCCCTTGCTGTTCTGCTGCTCCCTGTCTGCATTCACGGTTCAATTGCCTGGTACTGAAGTTCGCATCCCACTATACCTGCCTCCATCGCACCTCCTTGTATACCCACTCGCACCATGTCGGCAAATGACTGTACAGATGAAAAGCAGCTTGACTCGTCAAGTGCGTCGACCATCGTGGACTCTCCTACCTCGACAGACAAGCCGGAAAGCCACCCTATAGTGGAGAAGGATTTCGCTAGAGAGAGCTTATCAAAGCGGCCCAGCGAGGATCCCGACATCAATTTCCCGTTCAATACGGAAGATGCCAATCGTGCCGAATTCCCCCAGGAATACGAGACCGAGACCAGTACTGGTCTTGTTCCAGCGTCTACAGTTCCTAGTCATCATGGTCTTGCAAAGACTGAGACCAGCCATTCGCTATATCGCACCGAAACAGCGGAGACACTTGAGACTCAATTGTCGCGCCAAGCCACAGCAGACATTAACTTCCCGTTCGCAACTGAGATCTCAGATCGCGCGGAATTCCCTGATGAGTACACTGCCGAGACGGCGACCGGCTTGGTTCCCGTGAAATCTATCAGGTCGTTCCGCCGCATCCCCACAGCGCCAACCATTCCTGAATTAGAGAAGGGTGAGGAGGAGATTGAGTATGTTACGTTTAAGATCGCTGATCCTGAAAATCCAATGGTAAGTTTAAATCTACGAGACGGATTGACTCAGCTTGGACCGCTAACATTGACTAAGAACTGGAATAATTATTTCAAGTGGTATGTTACCTTGATAGTCTCGCTACTTGTTATCGCTGTCGCTTTTGGTTCTTCTTGTGTTACGGGCGGCCTTGGACTGGTTGAAGAAAAGTATCACGTCAGCTTGGAGGTGTCAATTTTGACATGCTCCGTCATGGTAGTCGGCTTTGCTGTTGGCCCTTTGGCCTGGTCGCCTTTGTCAGAGCAGTTTGGTAGACGCCCAATCTACTTCATATCTTTGCTTCTGTACACAATTTTCAACATTCCATGTGCCTTGTCACCAAACATTGGTGGCTTGATTGTCTGCCGATTTTTGTGTGGCGTTTTCTCTAGTTCTGGCCTTGTGCTCGCCGGTGGTACCATTGCTGATATCTGGCCAATGGCTCATCGTGGTAACGCTATTGCATATTTTGCAGCAGCTCCTTATTGCGGACCCGTTTTTGGCCCCCTTATTGGAGGTTGGATCAATATCGGCTCCCACAGATTGGACCTTATCTTTTGGGTTAATATGGCATTTGCTGGTGCCATGTTCATCATCATTTCTGTCATTCCCGAAACGTAAGTCATCTTGCCGACGATTGCAATTGTACAGTTTGCTAACCGAGATTTAGCTACGCTCCTGTCATATTGAAGCGCCGTGCAGTGCGTCTACGCAAAGAGACTGGTAATCCAAATATCATGACTGAGCAGGAGCGATTAAAGGCTCCACTTTCGGAGATCATTCGAACCGTCTTGGTCCGCCCAGTCATGTTGATCATGACTGAGCCTGTTTTGGATCTCATGAACATGTACATTGTCTTGATTTACTCGCTTTTATATGCTTTCTTTTTCGCGTACCCAGTTATTTTCCAGGACCTATACAATTACAATGACGGTTTGATTGGTCTTATGTTTATTCCAATTTTGATTGGTGCAATGTTCGCGCTTGTCACGACTCCGATCTTGGAGAAGATGTACACCAAGACCATTTCGCGTCGTCCCCCAACTCCCGAGGACAGGTTAATCGGCTCTATGATCGGTGCTCCTTTCGTTCCCATCGCGTTGTTTATTCTCGGTGCCACGTCGTACAAACACATCATCTGGGTTGGTCCGTCGTCGTCTGGCTTGGCCTTCGGTTACGGAATGGTTTTGATATATTTCTCGGTCAACAACTACATTATTGATTCCTACGAGAAGTGCGCAGCGTCGGCATTAGCAGCCAAAGTATTTACACGATCCGCCGGCGGCGCTGCGTTTCCACTCTTCACCACTCAGATGTACCACAGACTTGGCTTACAATGGGCTAGTTGGCTACTTGCGTTCATTAGTCTTGCTATGGTTGCCATTCCATTCGGCTTCTATAGGTACGGTGCCTACCTCAGATCGATCTGGGGTAATAGCGCAAAGTATGCAAACGACGCGAATTAAGGTGACTTTGCATTATTGCATATTGCATCTTTTATCTTATATACAACTCATCCCTATCGTCACTGATCCGCATGGTCATTGCTTTGCATGAGGTGAGGTATAGACAAGCCATTATCAACATTACTGAGGATTTAGGAGTTTGTGTGCTTGGTATTTTTGAGGTCTTACTAGACTCTATATTTTGCTTCGGGTTGTGCATTACTATTTCCAAGTTCGGGTTCTATAGAAATCCTGCGGATAATTAAAATAGATGTTTAACGTTCGCAAGCGTCGTATGGTAGATAATGGAAATGAAGACAAATGCAGAGTCTGGCGTGAACACGTTCGCCTTTCTCTATGTAGAAATAAAGTGGAGGTCACAAAACTTATTCGCGGCTCCAAGCTGCAATTTGGAATGGCGCGTCGTAGCGCGATACAATTGCCTAGATTAAATTTTAGCTATTGCAATAGCTTAGCAAAATTACGAATAATATTCGTTATTTGTTATTCGAATTCTACACCGAATTTATTCGTTACGAATAAATGGAAATCCCGCGCGCGAATACTAATAAATTCGAAGTGTTGAGTACGAATAACGAATGCGAATAAGGAAAGTTTATTCGTGAGCACCCCTACAATAGCAAATTGCAATGATCCGGTTTGAATTTGTTCCTATTCCGCTCAAAAATTTGTAGATGACCGAAGAAATTCGTGCTGAACTGCTGCCAGAGATGCCTGCATTGAGCTTGTTAGCCCTCATCCCCGAAAAGAGACCCAAAAACCCCATCCCACACCAAACCTGAAGAAAAAAGTTGAAAAACCAACTGAAGTCGAACGGACACTCGCTCTATTATCCCGTGAGCCACATAACCCACCACGATTCGGATTTCCATATTCTCGGCCCTACCGTCAGGCCGATCCATAATTTCACGGCATATTTTTGTTCAAGGGACCGATAGCACGCTTGTTGGAGCAACAGTCCTTTGCACTCGACCTCATTTCAAATTCAGTCGATTTTACGCGTCTAAGTCTAAATCAAAAAAGAAAATGCCGCCAAAGAAGGCCGTCAAGGACGAGAAGATTTTGCTCGGGCGCCCGGGAAATAACTTGAAGGTGCGTACGAGACTGATCTCGCTCGTGGAGAAGGAGAGAATTTCTTGGCTCGTGTGATCGTAGATTACGATTCAGAACTTCAAAGGTTCGATGGCTAACAGCTGGAATTTAGAGCGGAATTGTGGGTCTTGCAAATGTAGGTATCCGTCGGTAATGGTTGTTGCTATTCAGCCTTCCTTTAACACATTGCAGGTTGGCAAGTCAACATTCTTCCAAGCTATCACCAAATCTCAATTGGGAACGGTAACAACAACGTGTCATTATTGTTGACGTTCATGTGTATGCTGACATTCCTCTGATCAAGCCCGCCAACTATCCGTTCGCTACTATCGATCCTGAAGAAGCTCGCGTGATTGTTCCCTCTCCAAGGTTCGAGTGGTTGAGTGACGCGTACAAACCGGTCTCTAAGGTCCCCGCCAACATTACCGTTTTCGATATCGCTGGTCTTACCAAGGGTGCCTCCACTGGTGCTGGTCTCGGCAATGCATTTCTGAGTCATATTCGTGCGGTCGATGCCATCTATCAAGTTGTGCGATGCTTCGATGATGCCGAGATTATTCACGTCGAAGGTGACGTCAACCCTATTCGCGATCTTCAGATCATTCTTGACGAGCTACGAATGAAGGATATCGAGTTCGCGAAGAAGTACTACGAAGGTGTGGAGAAGATTGCCAAGCGCGGCGGTCAGAGTCTTGAGGTGAAGGCTAAAAAGGAGGAGATGGCCATCGTCGAGAAAATTATAAAATATCTTGAGGATGGCAAGCGAGTTGCTAAAGGAGACTGGTCTAGCAAGGAGGTCGAGGTTATCAACGCCATGCTTCTCCTCACCGCTAAGCCGGCTATCTATCTTATCAATTTGTCAGAGCGGGACTACATTCGAAAAAAGAACAAGAACTTGTTGGCAATCAAGGAGTGGGTAGACGTGAACTCTCCTGGTGATGTTATCATACCACTCAGTGTGTCCTTCGAGGAGCGATTGACACAGTTCGAGAACCAGGAGGAGATTGATGAGGAGTGCAAGAGAGTTGGCGCCCAAAGTGCATTGCCCAAGATCATCACAACTATGCGGAGTGCGCTCAACCTTATTTCTTTCTTCACATGCGGTCCCGACGAGGTCCGAGAATGGACAATCCGAAAGGTCCGTGATGTCTCCTATCGTTTTTTAGTAACGCCAGGCCTAACGTATTTGTGTAGGGTACCAAGGCCCCTCAAGCCGCAGGTGTGATTCACACCGACTTGATGAACACCTTCATCTTGGCCCAAGTCACGAAATATGAAGACTTGAAGGAGCTGAAAGACGACAGCGCCGTCAAGTCTGCTGGTAAATTGATGCAGAAGGGCAAGGACTATGTTGTTGAGGACGGTGACATCATTTACTTCAGAGTATGTGTTCTCAACGTGTCATTATAGTAGTTGTATACTGATAAGATAAATAGGCTGGCGCGGGCAAAAATTAAAATTGCATTTTCGCCTAGTTACGTCCAATAACATTTGGTGACAGTCTTGTGACCAGGCGATGTGATCTGATAAACTGAATAAGTATATATTCTTTAATATATTTGTGCTCTACCTACATCATTGTTTTTCGCAAAGTTATATTTCAGCTCAATAACATAAATCTCGTAATTGCTCTTAACTGCTCTTAACTGCTCTTAACTGCTACGTACTCTGGCGGGGAACAGAAGAAGCGAGTGAACATATGATGAAGCCAAGTATATAGACATATCACCACTCACAACAGTGTTTACGTTTTATAGGAGCTAATCGAGGGGACATCCTCTATCGTCTTGTCACGAAATCATTCTTCACGAGACGTTCAATGAGCACACCCCAAACTTCGACGCGTGTACGGCGTGCAAGCGGACCTGGCTTAGCGATAATTGCAGCAGAATGTATATCAACGACGAGCTTCTGTTACTCGTGACCCCACGCAGTAGCGGCATCTACATCCCCTGTCCCAGTACCTCCCTTAATCCGCCCCACCATTTGGACCCGACCTTACTGTCGGAATTCACCGTACTTATATTCAATTATGAAATTTTGTCCTAAATATTTCAATCTGGAAATAGATTGAAGTCCCTCGCGGAACAAGTGGAGCCCACGAAGCAGGAAGTCAGAGACCACCCGGAAATGACTGACGATCCAAGAACAATGTGGTATCACCCAATTGGATGCCGGCCCACACGGTATTGATCCAGTCTGCTTCGGCACCGAGCCGGTCGTAGCAGCCTAGTGTCGCCAACAGCAACGCTGCACGGTAATTACGACTAATTGAACTCCCTGTTAGCTTGAACAACCGAGAGTAATTTAACCTCCACCTACTCCGACAACCTTACAACAATACAACACTATTCGTTAAATCAGATTAAACTTTCATCTCATGATACTCTCCTGCGTTAATAGGAGACAGTCGACGAGCTGGGTTTAAATAATTCGAGCCTCCGGGGCTCTTTATCATCATGCAATAGAGACCAACGCTAACGATTAAATATGTAAAACGAAATACTCACATTTCTTAAATAGTTAAATAAATATGGAATCAATTGATAGTCTCTACAATTAGTTAACGCGGATAAATCATATAACGCAATGGTCGCCATCAATTGTGAGGAAAGATTTTTCAAGCCTACCGGTTTTATGGGTGCAGGGTTTAGGTCCTAAAGAGATGTAGGGCTCCTAAGCGTGTATACTTAACAAAGCAAACGTAGCAAGTTAAATATGAATTTTATTGATCGCATTACAGTTCCATTCTTCGCAGAGTTCTTATCTTAACAGAAGCACATTGGTTGGTGCACAAATGCACTTTAGTAACTCGACGCGTTAGCAGCATTTGGGCGCTGATATTTACATATGACGACGAACCAATCAAAGCGGGTATGATTCAGGAATCCGCCGCAGCTTGCAAAAGTTTACCCGGAATATTCGCTTTTGGCAGACGAAACCTTCCTCGACATTTGAGCTAGTCCCAAAACAATCTCCGCGGCGGCCGCCTGCATGTTTGCCGATGAGCTGCTGGGGATAGCCACTGGTGCGATAAAGTTTAAAACCAAGCTCATACGAGCCTATCGCGATCAGATGCAAGGCTAAGCGGAAATTCCGATTAACCGATAGCGCCAGGTTTACGAAGTTTATCAAGCAGTTACTTTACGGAGAGGTGCGGCTGCCAAAAAGGTGGCTTATCTGCAGTGATCTGCCCAAAGCCCAGGAGCAGCGCAATGTCATCCAAGCGGCACTCAACTTCGACAAAAAAGTAGTGTAGGAAGGAAAAGGAATCATAGAATTACTAGTTGACTACAACCTCTGACTCGGTATACAATCAACTGCGGACAGAAACTCCAATAAATGGAGAGCTAATTGACGCGGGCATTAAGGAGTGCACAGTATTGAAGGTATTTCTCTATATAGCGGCGCCGACAACAATAGTATGCGACATTAGTTTCTCTTCAGGATTCACGGAAGCATAGGTATTCAGGGCATAAACAACATGGCCTTTTAATGGAAGTTTACTTTCGGGCTAAATAAAGATGTCTGTCTCGCGGTTTCAAGAACCAACCAGTCGTAATACTACCGACGTGGGGTCGGCAAGTGCTGCAGCAACGGCACAAGAATCTCCACCATTTGACTCTTCTGTTTCTTCCTTAACAGCGGTGTTTAATTCACAATTGCCTTCATCATCATCCACATTTTCTGCATCTACTTCTTACACGGCGCCGTCATCCTCCGCACCTTCATATGCATCGTCACTTACAACATCCCTGCTTCCGTCTCCTCTGGTGACCCCTATGGTGGACGGCCCGAAGAGGAAATTCTCGCGTCCGGCTAGTCTCCGGAGTTTTAGCTCTACAACTCAGGTGACGACCGTTGTTACCGCGGCAGGTAGCGCTGTGTCATCTCCATCAGCGTCTCAATTCCCAGCTTCAACTGGTTCTTCGTCAGGACCGATGCCTATTCCCACAACACGCAGATCTCAGCACAATAACACGTTCAATTATCGAGCAACGAATTCGACAATGCCCATAATCACTTTCCCTTCGGCGTGGTCACTGTCATTATCACGAAACAGTGACGCACATGCCATGGTGGAAAGCCGCCACAGTCACGATGGCGACCGAAGAATGAGAGTCGTCATTAACGTGTACGATCTGCTACAAGATAGCAAGCTTGCACCCTTAATGTGGACACTTGGGATAGGCGTTTACCATTCTGCGGTTGAAATAGACGGTCGTGAATATGCCTATGGCGGTCACGAAGAGCATGGAATATCTGGTATTTATTACTCCAAGCCAAAGACTCTTCTCCCCGGAGGAATTGTCTGCAAGACGAGTATACTTCACGGATATACTTCGTACTCACCAGCCGAAGTTCACGCGATAATCAGTGATCTTAGCTCTGAGTATATGGGCACGAGTTACAATCTTTTGTATAAGTAAGTGTCTGTTTATTCTACAGCTGCATAGCTCTGTATCCAACATATGTCACAGGAACTGTAACCACTTTACCAACTCCCTTCTCTTGCGCCTCACCGACCGATCTGCTCCCGCCTGGCTCAATCGCGCAACGTTAATAGGCAGCGCGCTTCCCTGCATAATACCGCAGACATATATCACGCCACCCGAATGCGATGTCCCAGTGCGCTCGCCCTCTGCATCTACCACGTCAAGTTCAACGCGAAACGAAAAGTCCTACGACGAAATGACCTCCGCGCCAATGGCTGTCCAAAAGCCATCCTTGCAAATATGGTCTCGGTATAAGAGCTCTTCGTCACAGTCGTCATCCTTGTCGTTTCCGTCGTCGCCAGCTAAAAAGACCACCGCAGGTGTCGCGAAATCTCAGAAGTCTGGAGAGAGGAGCAGCCACGACAAGGACACTTTCGAATCCGAGCCGTTCTTGATCAGTACAAGGTATATCGAGGATGAAGTCGCCTCCGACTCAGGATCCGGTTCTGGTTCGGACAGTGATGATGAAGAAGGTGAAGGCAGCATTGTTGACGAGAAAGCAATCCAAAGTCGAATGGTAAAAAGCTCGTATGGCAACACTGCGAATTCGACGAGAAGTTCACGGGCGGTTTACGAGAAAGCCTCAATTCGGACGTATAGCGCACTCGATCATTCGCCGCAATCAGAGTTCGGCGGTGGTATGGGAGGCACGAGACGCACATTGGAGGACGACACGGCGTACTATTGCAACGACGCAAACAGCGCCAATACGGAAGGACGCGGTTTCCTCAGCCGTTTGCTGAGTGGCCAAGCAAATTTTCTCGGGCGGGGGAATAACCGATAGCTAAGTGGTGTAGATATCAAGAGAACAGAAACGTAAGAAAATGTTCAAAAGTTGTGATTTCCACGGGGGTTCCGGGTTCAAGGGGCTTAGAAGTTTAATTGGTCTACTTTCGGTATAGAGGAGGCATTTATCGCTTGATTGATATCTTTTAGGGTGCAAATGGGGAATTAGAGTGTCAAAAGGTTATTTATCCGAGTCGTTCTTTCAAGCTAGATGCACAAGAGAGAATACCGACGCGTTTTCATTGTATCTAGATGTTGATTTCTTTATTGCATTATTACGGCTGGTCTATTTGGGCATTTTGTCAAGTAGGAATAAGTTTTCGAGGATTTAGTAGTACCAACCCTAAAACCTGAGAAAATCGGTGACCCACAAGTGACAGAAGTATAATCGTGTTCGAATCGCCGCACTCGAATTGCACTTTGGCTCACAATCAACCGCGACGGAGCCGAAGTCGAATTCATTTATACCGCCAACGACACTCTGTTGACTTCGTATAGTGCACATACTGTGCATATATTAAGTATCCATGGATTTTCCGGTATACTCGCCATCAGCCAGCGGGAATAGCACTCCTGCACCTGTGCAGCCTCCGACTGCAGCGCTGGCAGATATAGAAGACGACGAGGATGTGCCTATCTTCTCTATTGAGCGGGTGCAATTGCAGTTCCAGATTTCATCGTTAGCCGCAATGGCTGTCTCGAACAATATCTTATATCTTGCTGTCGCGTCAGGAAGGATTTTACGTATTGATTTGAACAATCCGCAAGATATTGAGGACACCGAATTGCCCAAGTTGAAGGCTCCCGGAACCGGCAATGTTAAGGATATATTTCTGGATCCCACCGGCTCACATCTACTGGTTACAACTACAACTGCGGAGAACTTTTATTTGAATCTGCGGGCCAATCGGGCGAAGCAGCTGTCCAGGATGAAAGGAAATGTCATTACATCTGTCGCGTGGAACCCAACGGAGCCAAGTTCGTCCACCAAGGAGATCCTTATTGGAACAGCGGATGGCAAAGTTATTGAGACATACATTGAGCCGTCGGAGGAATTTTTTAAACGTGAGGAGCGGTTCTCCAAATTAGTTTGGCGGACACCTGGGGGAGTTGCAGTCGACGGGCTGTACGTCGAGTTACTCCCAGGGAAGCCAGACATGCGCCGATTGATTGCAACGACGGGTGGAAGATTATGGCATTGGGTGTCGAAGATTGTCAGGCATGCACCGGGTGATTACAGTCCCACATTCACCAAGTTTTTCGACGATGAGGAGTCGGCAGTGCATGTCGATTATTCCCCCAGCGCACGATCTTTGCTATCGATTTCGCCGGAGGATGAGTCTTTTACGGACGACCGGACTTTTGCATGGCTGAACGAGTCTGGCATATTTTACGGCAAGCTTTACACTGCTCCCACCACCGCCGACCTTGGAACCATTATTTTCCAGGACTCGAAGCTATATCCGTAAGTCAAGGATCCCCGAGTCCCACGCAATGCATACTAACGACTGGAAGGGAATCAAAGCTACCAAGCAGCTCCTCGCCAATCTCATGTATGACCCTCACAAAGTATCACGCACTAATCCTCCGTGACAACCAAATTCTTGCAGTCAATCTTCTCGACAACACAATCGTTTTTGACGAACGGTTACCATATTCTGACAAATTTCTTGGTTTGACTTCGGATGTCAAAAATTCCACATACTGGGCATACTCCTCAGATAGCATATATGAGATCACAGTGACAAATGAAGATAGGGATATTTGGCGGATATACCTTTCTCAGAATCGATTTGACGAGGCGCAGAGATTGGCCAAGACGCCTAGAGAGCGAGACGCAGTTGCGGTTGCGAACGGGGAATTTCTACTGGAGCAACAGTCGTACCTGGAAGCTGCCAATGTTTTGGGAAAGAGCAGTAAACCGTTTGAGAGTGTCGCGATTCAGTTGATGGAGAACAAGAAGACAGATGCCTTGCGCCGGTATTTAATTGTCAAGTTGGGAGGATATAAATCTAGCGTAAGTGCAGTTTAATTGTAATTGTGTTGACTATTGATGAAGACTAATGAGATATAGCAACTGATGCAACGAACGATGTTGGCAAGTTGGATTGTGGAGGTGTTCATGGAAAAATTGAATTCGCTAGAAGACTCGATGGCGACAAAAGAATCCGAAAAGACGACCGAACCAGAAGAGAAAGAGAAGCCAAACGGTGTGAACGGCGAGACCAATGCTCTTTTTGATAAGCCAAGGAAGAAACGTGCAGCTGACAATGGTGTGTCGGCAGATATAAGGAAGGTAAAGGAAGAATTTCAGGATTTTGTCACGCGGCATAAGAATGATCTTGATGTCAAGACGACGTACGACATTATTTCGTCGCATGGTCGACAGGAAGAATTACTATTCTATGCGAACAGTGTCAATGATTATTCGTTCGTCTTGTCGTACTGGGTGCGACTAGAAAAGTGGAGTGAGGCTTTGACCGTTCTGCGCAAGCAAGACGAGTCGGATATCTACTACAAGTATTCTACCGTGCTGCTTGTGAACTGTCCCAAAGAGACGATTGATACCTGGATGCGTATGCCAGAGTTGCAACCTCGGAAACTTATTCCGGCAATCTTGTCGTACAGTTTGGCTGTGCCAACTGGCGACCAGAATCAAGCGATTCGATATCTTCTATATGCAATCAACACTTTGAAGAGCAGAGACGCAGCTGTTCACAACACGCTGATCTCGATTTACGCAAGCGATAAGTCGAAGGATGAAACCCCGCTACTCGAGTACCTACAATTCCATGACATTGAGCGATGTTACGACACCGACTTTGCGTTGCGCCTATGTATTAAGCATGAGAGGGTACAGTCATGCATTTTCATATACTCATCGATGGGATTATACGAAGAAGCCGTCGATCTGGCATTACAGCACGACAACGTTGAACTGGCGAGCGTAGTCGCGGATCGCCCGGGTGACAATGCGTCGCTCCGCAAAAAGCTCTGGCTCCGTGTCGCGCAAAAAGTGATCAACAAAGAACACGGCATAAAGTCCGCCATAGAATTCCTGAAACGCTGCGAATTACTTAAGATCGAGGATTTGCTGCCGTTTTTTCCTGATTTTGTCGTGATTGACGATTTCAAAGACGAAATCTGCGCCGCGCTGGAAGAGTATTCGCGGAATATTGATCAGTTGCGGAAAGAAATGGACGAATCCGCCAAGACTTCGGAAACTATTCGCGCAGATATTAATAGCCTGTCGACTAGGTTCGCGATCGTAGAACCTGGCGAACGATGCTTTATCTGCTCTTACCCGTTGCTATCTCGCCAGTTTTACGTGTTTCCGTGTCAGCATTCTTTCCACGGCGACTGTCTGATCAACAAGGTGGCTGAAATCTCGAACCAGCGGGTGCGGAGGAAGATCACGCATCTCCAACTCGAGGCGCAGAAGAGCGGAGGTGGTATTTCGGACGAATTGGACGAGCTGGTGGCGGCCGAATGCATTTTGTGCGGACCACATATGATTAATAGTATTGATGAGCATTTTGTGGATGAGAAGGATAAGGAGTTGGCTGCTGAGTGGGAGTTATAATAACTTCGTGCAGGTTGTCGTAGATGGTCTGATATATGCTATTTCTTGTATACTGGGGTTCTTTATTCGTATTTTTGTTTGTGTATTATTTTGTTTGCTCGAGTCGTTGTTGGGCGTAACAAGTGATTTTAGTCTCCGATGCCTTTTCTAATCAATTCACTTTTTCAAGAAAATGCTGAGTGTCATGGACATGAACATAAACAACTACACATTGCACATGATCTCTCTTCTCCTTCCCAAAAAAAAATGCGAGAGAGACAAAGTGAAAGAGTAGCTATGGCATATCCCACCGATTAATCGTCCGTCAGTCAGAAAATACAGAATATGTGTCAAATAATGGAGATAAAAAGTATGTACTACAAGTCCCATCCAATAGATTAAAAAAATTTGACCTAAACCGACTGAAGCCCATAGCTCCATGTTACAAATTCCCGCAAGCTAGATGCGTAACAGCGTCCCGTATAACCCTCCATAACTCGAAGCAAAAGGAATTTTTCATGGTTCTAACCTATTCTTGTCGCCTCATACAATCCTATTTTAAGTTCGCGAATATGTAATTCAAATGAGTCACTAATATTGGTATTAGCTGCTTAATTCGACGGCATCAGCGGCGGCGTCGACGAGGGTAGCTTCATCATCGATTTCAGCTTCGGCGTCATCCATTTTTTTTGGCTCGGCCTTTTCGTCCTCGAACACCTCTGTGGAGTCGTCATCATCGTCCTGCTCACCATCGCTCCGACTATCATCTGCACCTCCGCCGGAAAGAACTCTGACGGCGACTTTGATGATCATGTAAAACCACATCAGCATTATTCCCTGCAGAACCCAAAGCAGGAATATAAACGAAAAGTGCACGATCTCGGTAAAACACTGCTCCTCGCCTAACCACATGCGTGTCTTGTTACTTATACCATTCGAGATAGCGTCACCGACACTAATCACGTCGTCTAACGGCTCAAAGAAACACTTGTACCCAATCAACTTGGGCGAATCGTACATCGCCGACAACACAAGTTTCATATACAGTACGTGTCGACCAATTATCCACGTCAAGATGAACACGCCGAACATGATATCACACAGCCTTTGGTGCCCGAGGTATTTCAGCATTTTGGCAGCCGAGAACACACTGTCGACAATATCCATAAGGCACAGGACCGCATTTCCGACTCGCGTGAAGCAGTAATTATACGACGCGATCAACAAGGCGCAGGTGACGATGTGATGCGTGAACATCTGCCGGTGGTCCTTTCTCCGCTCTTCGATATTGAGGACGTAAATCTGCTGCAGCCAAAAGGCTAGCTGCACGAGGTAGTACCACTTGAACATATGTTTGAGCTCGCGATGCGGCCAGCCCAGCCACAGTTCGTCGGTGTTGAGCCAGTACGGCGAGTTGTACATTAAATAAGTTCCCAGCGACCCGGACAGGCCATAGTAGCCGCAGCACCATGCTTGCTCGGCAAACCGGGTGAGGCCCTTTCTACTGGAAATACCGGAGAAACGGGCGAATGGGACGAAGACGTAGTCCATTGTGAAGGCACGGATGAATGTGAACGCGACGACCCAGAAGAAGACAAAGTAGACGTCGTCGGGACCTTTGACATAGAGACCAGAGTGCTCTACGCGGTGCGAAAGGTAGAGGAACTTAGAGGTAATGTGTTGAAATGGAAGAACGACATGAACGAGTATTAGTGCGCCGACAAGGTATATTGGTAGTGCTACAGAATAGAGTCAGCACTGCAGACTCGGAAGATCAATCTGAATAAGACCCACTGATTTGATTTTTGACAAAATAAAGTACTAGAGCATTGGGAGACGCAGGTGACGGGGTTTTGGGGAAACTTTCCATACTGCTTACCCGCGTGCTACCCAATGCCAACGTTGCCGAAGACTTTCTGTGTGTCAGTGATGATATTCCTGTCGACTTCCGAGATGCTATCGCCGACTTTTTTAGAGTGCTGGCACTCTGAGTTGTGACCGCGGCCATGGTGAGAAATCTAGTGGCCCGATCCGAAAAGGGATCAGACTTCGATGCAGCGTCGACTCTAGCTAACCTGGCGAGTCCGAGCGAGGAAGGTCAAACACGCGCAGCCAGTTGGCGGGCAAAGTAATGTGTATCTCTGCTAGACCCAAACACGTTGGCGATTATGCAAACTAGGTGCAAATGTGGACCGAGAAAAGCAGAAGTGAGCAAAGGGGGCAAAGACAATGGCCGTAAACAGGGCCGCAATACAGTTTGACGATGCCAGAACCACCGACGACAAAAACGAGCGAACATGCACCGGAAAACAAGACGCGAATTCTCGACCGGGCAGGAGGCAGAGGAAAGAAAATATTGACAAAAAAGGCAAGGTCGGAGACGTGCAATCACTAATCCCTGGAGCAACGTGAAGCGTGTACTTTTCTCCAGAGTACTTGAAGCTGGGTTAATGTTGGGGACAATGTTTGGAACAATGCGATAGCAAGAGTTGACGCTATTGCTGTAGCACGCCCACCAAAAAAAAGGCCGACGCAGACGGAGCGTGGGCCAGCTGATGCTGCACGCGGCGGCCGAAGCCGCGACCTCGGCATGTGGTACGCAGAGCTATTTGAGAAATGGACAGAGCTATGAGCTAGAACATCCAGATCAACGATTCTGGCTAGCGCGAAGGCTTACAGTTACTATATTCAATTATTCATCTAACTGTGCGTGATACGAGTATCATTTAAATAAGTCATGGTGGTGGAATAACCCAAAATTATTCATACATAGTTAGTTGCCCGGGGCTTGCGTAGGCAGCACGCGTGGAGGGGCAGGGACAACCGCGAGCCGCACGACCATCAGGACCAGATAGGACGAACACCAGTCGCGACAACCTTCATTGGAAGTAAGCAAGAGTTTCGTAGACAGGCGGCATAAGTGACAACGATCCCAAGAACGGACTACGAAGCTCTGGCTGTCGGCATATTGTCTGCTACATCCTCCGTATCTGAATTGCACAACATTATATCCATACGAATCCAGTGCGCATGTTTATACCCTAATATCAGCCGCTGGTGCGCGAGCAAACGCCGCGATGCGCGACAGGTGCTATTATTACGGAAGATCGCCCTCTAACGATTATTTGGTTCGCAGTGATGATATCATCATTGACCAGAGTCCAGAGAGCAGCCACCCATAACGCGCAGTCCACGCAACACGACGCGCTGGTTTGCGCGATGTGACGGTTTCTTCGCGAGCAGAAGATAGCGCGTGGAATGACGATATGCAAATAAATATAATCCCTGGCGATAGTATTGACCACAAACGTCTCATTATGTTTGTTGCTTAACTCAAATCACGTGACTGTAAATATACGTGTCCGCTGATTGGTCCCGCTTCAGCCGCATGCCAGCAATGTCGTCTTAGATGCGGCACATTAGTCCGGCTGCCACGGCACTTGCGCCGAAAACTTTTCTTCGGTTGCTTGCAGGGTCAGGGCTTGTGTGTTGGGCGAAAGACCACAACGCACGGCAGAGTCGGCCAGAAGCCGACACGGCGCTGACTCTCCGCCACCTCTTTTCTCTTCTCTTTTTTGCACCCCTGTTTGCTTTTCCTCCCTCCCTGCCGCCTCGTTTCAGCATCCGCACCCATTTGTATGTATTTTTTCCGTTCTTATTCACATTCACTGGACTACCTCTGTGCTCCACCTCGTTTCTATTGCTTGGTTTGTGTTCGAATTGTGTCCCCTCGCCGTGTTGTTAGTTCGTCGTCTTACGGCTTGCACCTCGTCACGCTCCGCGTCCGCGGTTCTTGTTTTGTTCGGCAAAATTTCGGTTGATGATATGCTTGGAATTATCTTGAAAAGCTTGGTGCAAATTCAGAAAATAAATCTTTGCAATGAGACTGGAGCTGTGGTGCTGAGGGTACAGAAGAGTCAAGGAACGTTTCGCTAATGTCGTTTTTTTGTTAGCCTTATTTTTCGTACCGCCTCACTCTCGCCGATTCTTTCGTCTCGTCGAAGTAACACCATTGATCATGTCCTATTACGACTCTAGCGCGTGGCAAGCTGTCTCCCCCGCACCTTCTTGGGATGCTCGTTCAGGTTAGTGCGACATTTTGTCTTGTTTGCAGCCTTCGACCTCCAGTCCGCAGTAAATGGTTCTATTCATGTTCCTGTATAGAACCATTTAATAAAGCGAATGCCAGGGAATTTTTTTTTTTGCAGGTTCGACCAGAAAACTGGAGAACCTGTGATGTGGCATCATTTTACTCTTGCAAACTGGATTTTGAACTTTGGCTGACTTTAAACTTGTAGTGGCCACTCCGCTATCTGTCGAGGAAACCGGTGCCTTCACGTCTCAGATCGATGGTGAGTTTCTAGGAAACAAGATTTTGCATCTTTTCGGCTGCTAACAGTAAAGCAGAGGTCGATCGTGCTCTGGATAATCTTATGAAATCTGGCAAGTTCTTCCCGGCTCGTCGCGAAGGCATGCCCATGCTCAATCCTAGCTTGCCTCATGCTCCTGCTACCCCGCTCGACCCCCGTATGGCTCAGCCTGTAGCCCGTCCGCCTTTTGCATCCATGGCTTCGGATCCTGACATTATGCGTTCGCCGTCTTCCATGGCAGGCTTGAACGGTTACTATGCGTCGCAGAGATTTCAAGCTGGACCCACGGCTCCGGCCCAGGGACGTGCGTCTGACCCTGAGCAGGTTGTTCAGATGAAGCGTCGGTTGGCTGCCGCCCGTGAACGTGATCTTCGCAACTATCACCAGGAGCAGCAGTTCAATCGCAGCATGTCTCCTGATACTTCAAGAAAGGTCTTCCAGCCACTACCTACTCCTGGCTTGCTCTCGGATCTTCCCGCATTCTCGGCAGCCAGCCTTGGCAAAGAACGTGTCATGTCCCCTTCGGCTCTGTCCGAGGATGAGCGTCGTGAGCTCATTAGCCGACAGCACCGTGCACTGTATGGCTTGAATGGTGATCCTGTTGGTCCTGCTTCTGCCGCCGAAGAGCAGAGCTTTTTGAGGTCTTCTGGGACTCCATCTGTTTCGTCCGAGCGATTGTCTCCGCGGTTATCATTTGATCCGTTCCAGCAGTCTGCTCCGCAATCTCAACAGCAGGTGCAGGCTCATCAGCAAGCTCAGCAGCTGAAGCAGCAGCAACAACAGCAGCAAATTCAGTCTGGATCTCGTGCCTCGGGTTCGACTTCCCCTGTCGGTCGTTCTCGCACCAATTCGAACGGTACTTCGTCCCCTTCTTCTCGTTCGGCTAACTTTAGCCTGTTTGACTCGACGACCACTCAACAATCTAACACTTCCGCCTCCTCTCCGGAACATTCTCCTCCACGAGTCCCTCTTGTGCGTGCAAACACATCTTCTGCGGTTGCTCCAATTGGCACTCGCCCTATTGGTCTCAACACCGGTTTGGCCAGTGGCCTTTCCAACACTCCTGTTAGCGCCGGTGCTATTGGCACTCGGCCGAACGCCTCGCAGTTTGGTCTTGGCTCGGAGTCTGACCCTTTCAGCCACCACTTGCCTGAGCGAACACCTTCGGCGGGGTCAAACCCTTCTGTTGCGGGTGAGCCATCTCTGTCCTCGATCACTGGTGGCAACCCGTCTTCGAACAACAACAACACTACTTCCTCTGCTTCTTCCACACCCACTTCTTCGTCTACGAACGCTATGGCATGGTCTTCAAAAGTTTGGGGTAATAAGGGATTGGGTATGGCTGCATCTGTTTGGGGTTAATAAAAAGCGTTATAAAATTGTCCAGGGTTATTCCGTTTCCAGTGTGTTTACGCGTGCGTATGGTGTGATATTTGGGCAAAAAGACGGTGTTTTAAAATTTGCGTTGAGGGTTTATGATTTGGTTTGATTTACGCGCTTTTTATTTACCGGTTTTTATATGTTGGTCGGGTCTAAATCTCTTTTTTGTTAATAATTTGCTATAGTTACACTATATTATATTGTTTCTTTAGTTACGGAATTGGGTTTACAAGGGTGTGCCGGGGCGGAATCGTTCAGTGTTTGTGTCATTTCCGTTAGGGTGATTTTGCGATATCTGTTAATTTTTGTACGAGCGCTTTGCTGTTGGATTTCTTTTGTTCTTCACCCGAAGTGCAACAGAAGACTGGCAATTTGCTTTTGTCGATATAAGTGTGTGTGTGAAATTTTTTTCACGTTGCCCATGGTCTTTTTTGTGTGGTGTTTCGTACATGTATACATAAAGGTTGGGTTTAAATAATCGGAGTTTGATTTACGTTTTTATTTTATATATTATTACTTCTGTTTAATGGTGTATGAAAAGGTACGGCATATTTTAAAATGCATTTCTTTTCGGTACGTTGAAGTTCTCCTGTGAGATATTTTAAACCATTATTTTGTACTTTGAATACTAGTTTGTATGTAGTAGCGTTGTATGTCGTAGTGATCCATCATGGGATTGAAAAAAATTTACTTTGTTATATCGTCTACGTCGTATTTTCTAATATGCAAACCGTCAGATACGTGCGCTGCGGGTTTATTTAGTTTTGTGATGCAATGCTACAACCGACAAGCGCGGCGCCCCAAAAAAAAAAACAAAAAAAAAGGCATGCACATGCAACCCTCCATTAATTTTCTAAGAACAAGAACACAAACACCAACCAAATGCTATGTGATTGTCTTTTGCTGAATTTTGCCCGGCTGCTTGATCTCGACGGCAGTGGCGTCTGGCTTGATGTAAAAAAGGCGATTCCGCCATTGGATTTCGGTGCCTGCCATGGCATTGATCCAGATGGGCAGGGCCATGGCCTCGCGTGCCAGCCAGGATACTATCCATCTAGCAGAGTCGTTCGGTCCGGATATTTGTTTCGGGAGTGCGAAGTATGGTGTCGGTGACGATTTCCTGGTTCCCGGGAGAGACGTGGCTGGGGGGTCGACGTTGCCGTGGCGATGTAGATTTGAGTATATCCAGAAATCACCAAGCGCCCACAACACCACGTGAAGGGAGAAGAACACGGTCCATTGTGCACCGGCGAGTATACTGAACGCTGTAGCACCCATAGCCCCGCAGAGAAAGCACTCCGTCATTGGCTCGACGAGCGTCGCGGCCAAGACGATGTACTTGCGCACGCGCAGCCAGCGCATGCGGCGGAAAAAGTAGTCCGCGAGCCCGGTATTCCCGACCGGCTGTATCACGGCATCGCAGTTCATCGCATGACGTCCGCCTGCCTGCCATAGTCCGTCGCCAATCTGCTGATCCTCGGCGATGAATTTGGCGAACGATTTGATACCAAGGGGAACGACTTTGTTGAGCTGCGACCGGCGGAACAAGTTGGACTTGCCCATTACACACGGCGCGACGGCGACCGTGTTGATTGCGATGTAGAACTTTGCGTGCGCGGTGGCAAGGAACATTTCGTCCAGGCGAGATCCCCAGTGGCCCGAGATATCTACGACAAGGGGCAGGTGGTGCACGAGTTGGATACTCGGGTTGGCTTCGAAGGTGTCAACTGCGCGACCGAGCGCGCCTGGCGTGACCCAGCAGTTCGAGTCGAGGATCCAGAGAATGTCGTGCTGCGCGACATCGTATGCGCGGATCAGGTTGTTCACTTTAGGATTCACCCCGAAATTCTCGGCGCCGATAAACAGCTGGGACGGAATATGTGGGTACTGCGCCATGATCTTCCGGACAACCGGGATGGCAGGGTCAGTTGGGCTGTCGACGCAGAGGAGAACTTCAAATTTCGGGTAGTCTTGCTCGAAAGCTGAAGAGATGCATGCTTCGAATTCGGGGTCAATGCCTTTGAGCGGACGGAGGATGGAGACCCCCGGTGCGCCGCCCAATCCGCGACGGCTCGATTTCGAGATGTAGAATCGTGTAAATTTGGTCCGTCTGTGACTGTGTCAGCATCGAAGAAGACCAGGGTCGGGCACGGAGCCATACAGTTGGTAGTAGCCTATCGAGCATACAAACCAAACAATGCAGTACCAGAACGCAAGAACGACCGCCATGACCTGAACGGCTGCGGTCGCGAAAGAGTGTACCATTCCGGCACTCATGTTATTCTATCCGCGACACTTAAACTGACGCGAAGGAGAATACAATCAGAAGTAATTTCGTCTATATTAGCGGCTCCATCTATATGCGCCGAGCTGGGGTCTGTTCAGTGCCTATTTCAAGTCACAGTCCGCAGAGACCAAACGAGCGGATCATTGACGGCTATGTTCTGCGTGGTCGCGGTATATAACAAGCCGACCGACTGGCAAACCTTTGCTTTAACAATCGAATCGGCAAAAGAATAGTGACAAAAAATGAAAACGACACCGGATAAAATTGTTCCGGGACGGGCCAGGTGAGGTGGTCTTGCAGGCAGCATTTGAATGCCGCTTGTAAACTTTGGAATAGACCCGCCAGAACAGGCGTGCACGTGACCAACTGGGCGTGCGATAAGCGGAGTGCGCGTCGAGGAAAGCGTGGTTGTACGGAATGTTGGGTTTCGAAAAGTCATATTTGTCGCGACGAGCCGGAGCAGTCGAGCCCTCGGCGCACGTGCAAGCGAACGCAAAATTACGCGTGACATGCCTACTCGAGGTGGACATATATATATAAGGATGGAATTTTTCACAAAATATCGCGCAGATGGGCGGCTTGTTCTGTTTCGCCCTAAACACGAATATCCTTGGAGACACTAGTGACTATGGTGCATATATAGCTATATACGATCAATAAATGTTGATAGTAATAGCAAATACAGATAACATGGCTGTCGAATGCCCTCGAGGATATATGACAGTCCAAGCAAGAAACGCTAAAGCATCTCGACAATACTTTGACGCCCTGAGATTTATCTTGACGTATGCAGGTCAAAGGAGTCAGGTCAAAGGAGTGTGCAATGGAATTTGTTCTCCATGTCCATGGCCATTTGATTCGTTGCTAATATTTGAGTTCGCGGAACATTCTCGACGACAAAATACAGATTCTGTTAGATAACGCACATTCAAATAATAACGGTCGACATCATTGGGAACTACTCTGTCCAATAAATTACCATAGAAACACAGTCTGAAAAAACGAGTAATTTAGCGTGAAGTCACGTGACGTGTGTAAATGATGCAGACGTACAGTTCCGTTCGATGACTCGTCTCGCGTGAACTTTTTTTTTTGTAGATTCGAAAGATTAGCTAACGGCATACAAACCCGACAACTCGTCCGTTTCAGCTGTACTAATTTGGCTGATCTGTTCAATACTTCCTCTGGAGGCCCCGCTAACGAATTGAGTGGCGTGCGCATAGTCCGGTAAACTAGCCAGCGCAAGATCGGGCATCTTGATTTCGGTGTATGTTATTACTCTGCGGTCGGCCGAACTTGATCCCAGTGCAATTGTTTCCAGGTGGGAGTATTGGAGCCTCGAACGCGAGAGCGGTACCGAATTTTGAACGGAGTGTCAGCTATTTCTGCTCAAGTCGGAGGCCGAGATCATCTAGAATTTTACCACGCATTCGCACGGTCAGGGAACTTTCGGCGAATTTTTTTACAATGTCTGCAGATGCGGATAGTAAAGTCAAGCAGCCCGCGTGGCATGTGCCAGAGGGCAAGCCGTCTGAATTGAAGTTGTTCAACACGCTTACTAGGACCAAGGTGAGTCTGTGTGGAAATACCGGTCGGTATGTAGTGGTGCTGACCATGCAAGACTCCCTTTATACCGATTAGCGAACGGAAAGTGACGTGGTACTGCTGCGGACCGACGGTTTATGATGCTGGGCATATGGGACATGCCAGGTGCGTGCAATATTTTAAGACGACGAGCTTGGGGGTTGAGGTTGTGCTGATGATTCACGTAGAAACTACGTGTCTACTGATATATCGCGACGAATCTTGCGAGATTATTTTGGATTTAACGTATTTTTTGTTCAGAACGTGACCGATATCGATGACAAGGTAAACGCGTCAATTTACAACTTGTTTGTGATTGCACTAACGGCTCTAGATCATTATACGAGCGAGGCAAAATTACCTGTACGGCCGCTACGTCGAGCAGAATCCGACACTTACACAAGCCGTCCTCGACAACATCACAGCGTCTTGGAAACTGTACGCGGAAACTAACCTCCCGGCCGCGCCCGCATCTTCACCGGCGGCCTTTGCAGAGTGGGCGTCAAAGGTTGATGTTCTGACTGAAGCAAAAGAAAACCCGAAATTCAGCATGCATTTCTCTGCTTTGAAATCCGCACACGGTGCTATCTCGTCTAGCGTCGCGAATCCGGAGACGTCCTCGAAGGAAGCGCTCGAGGCCGCCAAAGACGTGTTGATTTTGTTACTGGATAAAGAGGAAGGCGCAAGTGTCCGCGACCCGGCGATATTCAGAGACTTGCCGGCGTATTGGGAGGAACAGTTCAACGAGGATATGCGGGCCCTGAATGTGCTGCCGCCGACAGTGGTCACGCGAGTGTCAGAGTACGTGCCGCAGATTGTGGCATACGTAGCCAAGATGATGGAGAATGGATACGCTTATGAAGCGCAGGGTAGCGTTTATTTTGACACGGCTGCGTTTGAGAGCGGTGGAAAGCATGTGTATGCGAAATTACAGCCCTGGAGTCGTGGCAAGAAGGATTTGATTGATGAGGGCGAGGGAAGTTTGTCCGTCAAGACCACAGCTGACGGAAAGAAGTCGCCGTTCGATTTCGCGCTGTGGAAAGCAAGCAAGCCTGGTGAACCTGAGTGGGCGTCGCCGTGGGGTCAAGGCAGGCCGGGATGGCACATCGAATGCTCCGTCATGGCTAGCGAGACGATTGGCAGCCAAATGGACATTCACAGCGGTGGCATCGATCTCGCGTTCCCGCACCACGACAATGAACTGGCACAGGCTGAAGCGTACCATGAGTGCAACCAATGGGTCAATTACTTCCTCCACCCGGGCCATTTACACATCGAAGGCTTGAAAATGAGCAAGAGCTTGAAGAACTTCATCACGATTCGCGACGCGCTCAACAAGTACTCGGTCCGACAGCTGCGTCTCGCGTTCGCGCTGACGCAGTGGAATAACTCGTTGGATTTCAAGGAAGGGTTGATCAAAGAAGTCAAAACGTTCGAGACCACACTGAACAATTTCTTTGCGGTCGTGCGGGCGTTGATTTCGGATGAAGCGGCCGAGGTCAAGAAAGGCAGGCATGTGCCGCAGCGGTTCGGTCCGCCCGAACGACAGCTTTTCGACGACCTCGAGAGTGCGCAAACAGATGTGCATGCCGCCTTGTGCGACAACTTGTCCACGCCGCAGGCGTTACTGGTCTTAAGTTCGCTCGTGGCCAAAGCAAACGTGTACATCTCGGCGACGAAGGCAGAAGCCAGTATCCCGGCGCTGGCAGAGGTCGCGCGGTGGATAACCCAGATTCTGTCGGTCTTTGGTTTCGACGGGCGGGAAGACTCGATCGGGTGGTCGTCGGGATCGACCGAGAGCGTGACGGATGGGTCGTCGTCGGTGCATGACATCGCGATGCCGTACCTGAAGGCGCTGTCCTCCTACCGTGATGAAATTAGGCGCAAAGCAATCGCCAAGGTGCCCTATTCGGAGATATTGCAAGCGAGCGACCGTGTTCGTGACGAAGACCTGTTTGAGTTGGGCGTGTCGCTGGACGACCGGGAAGGGTCACAAGGCGCGCTAATCAAATTTGTCGACAAGGCCGAGTTGCTGGCTCAAAAGGCCGAAAAGCAAGCCAAAGAGAGCGCGAAGCTTGAACGGAAGCAAAAGTCAAAGGAGGAAGAAGAGCGCAAGTTGCGCGACCGTCTCGCCAAGGGCACGCTGGACCCGACAAAGATGTTTGACAACCCGGACGAGTTTAGTGCGTGGGATGACAATGGAGTGCCGACACATGACAAGGATGGCGCCGAACTGGCAAAGAGTCGGAGGAAGAAATTACAAAAGGAGTATGATGGGCAGAAAAAGCTGCATGCGGAGTATCTAAAGTGGAAGGAACAAACCGGGCAGGAGTTGTAATTTTAGACCGTGCATTAGAGGATTGGTGGCAAATAAATTGCTTCCATTTAATACATAACTTGTAGTGCCACATTTCAAGTCATAAACAAAGCTCATAACATGCAAATAACAAGAGAACCACCTTGCTTTCGCGCCTGTACAAGAACAAGAACACAAATTCCCAAAGGCCATACGAAACTTGAAAACCACAAACGACAAAAACAATATAGCAAATATCCATTTTAAATACACAACCGTTAAACCATAACTTCAGTGCTTATCCGCTCATGACGACATCCTGATCTTGGTCAAACTCCTGACGCTCATCCATAACTTCGACTTCAGCGGTAGGCTTGGTGGACGAACCCTCGCCGGCCATCTCGTCGTCCTCCATCTTGACGTCTTCCATGGTTTCTGATCCACCGGGCTGACGTCGGCCCATTCGATCGCACCAGCCTTCAGCTCGATCGAGAGTGTCACCGACAACGTGCATGACGCCGCCGAGCATTTGCACTGCCTCAGAAGCAAGGACAATGACGCGGTTGGCGTGCTCTCGATCGGAAGACTCGTTGTGGCAGTCTGACGTGTTCGATGCCCTCCGACTGTCTGGCAGTGCCGACGACGCCTGTGCCCAGCGTGACGGCAGAATGAGGAGGTACCCACGAACATGCGATCGTGCGGGCTCGGGCAGTGCCGCTCCCGCGTACGTCGACACGACGCCAACGACCTTTTTGATTGTTGCCACAATATCTGCCTTGGTCTCTGCTACCCTGGCAAGCAATTGTGATCGTCCTTGCTGCTGTTGTTGTGCTGTTGGCGCTCCAGATGACGAGTCGGCTGGCTGGGTGAGAGGAAGCGTTTGCTGGGAACGCTGGTGCTGCTCCTCGAGGAGCGCTTGGAGCGTGTCGACTGCTTTCGTGAGATGGGAATTCGCGTATTTGAGCCACTGCAGACAATAACGCAAGCTCTTGAGCGACTCCTCAGACATGGCGACGGTCAGTCCGGACGCGTTGGTGATAACAGTGTGCCACCGGGACGACGACGGGGACTGCGTCATATCGACATGGGTCCGTGGCGACAAAGGCGCCTGTTTCTCGACATCCGAGGAGGTAGACTTCCGTTCGAGCCGATCAAGTTGCCGTAGGGCGAATCCCTCGAGGGGCTCGAACCTCCTCACGACAGGTCGCGCGACGGACTCGACCATCTCAGCACCATATTTAAACCCGCGCGAATAGGATTTTCCAGACTCGTAGGCCTTGACAGCGGAGGAAACAAGAGTGTAGTTCGACATGCGGTTGAATAGCTCGCTTTGTGGCTGGGAGCGTTGTTCGACTTCAGAAGACAGTTGTGGTGCGTGATCGGGAGTTGATTGCTTGTCGGTTGTGTATTCTAATGAACGCGTTAGCAGATGCGGTTTGCCGCGATATGCACTACAACCACACAAGCCGTCGATACGAAGGACAAAACAGAAGCCACGTGAAGGTAGTAGATATGGACTGGGAGTGTCGGCCGGCGGCGGTGAAGCAACAACAGCAGCGTGACACAGGGTCCATGTGAAAGTAAGCACGCGCGAAACCCCGGTTGTGCTGACCGAGCAGTGCGACATCGCATCCATTGCCATACAACATATGCCCACTTTGCAATTAGAAATAAATCTATGACAAAATGGCAGGTGCCAATCGGCCCTTCTGTGGGCATAGACGTCATTGGTCCCAGAGTTGCACGTGAAAGCCCGCATACATTGCCAAAAAAGGCAAACCTCAATTATTTGCAGCCACGAAAGCTGGTATGTGCAACAGCTGTACCGACCACGACACGAAAATCTTCTGTTTGTCCTCTTATCGATCGACCGGCGGCTCGTGTAAAGACTGGGGTAGTGAGGTTGGAGTGACGACAGGGATACATACCACAGCGAAGATCCTCGAGAGCTTCTGCGGCGAGACGCACGTCGGGGTCGTCGATGGACAGACCGGATGTGAAGGACATTGTCTCATCATCGTCAGCGGAAGACGTGTATGCGGTTGTATTGGACGAGTAGGCGGACAGCGGCGTGTTGGACTCTGCATCGTAGTATGGGGCAGGGTGGTGTTGTTCCAGCGGGACGTTCTCGGGCAGACAGAGGGCGTGGATGGACAGTCTGCCGTCTGGCAACAAGCGCGGTGTGTCTGCTGCCATTGCCTGGCGTTGCTGGAGGGCGTTGTTATTGTGGAGTGGTTGCTGAGGTGATGAAGGGCCAGGCAGCAAGCACACTGGGCCAGAAGGCGAACAGATCCCACGATGAGATGGCGGCCTTTTACAGTTTCTTGCGCTGCGAAGCATCGTGAACGTGAGAAGGGCGGCTTGTTCTGGGTCGCTAGACCGGAGCAAGCCCGCGTGCCAGGTCATCTGCCCGCACAATAGCTGCCCACATACACTGCCAGAGACGGCTAGCGGAGCCTGGTAGTGTGTCGGACGGCGGGCTCCAAAACAAGGCAGGCTGCGGCTCGTGGATTGCTCGTGCTTGGGATTCGGTGTTTTCCGCGATTGCGGCCCAACAAATTCAACGGGCAATTTCGTCACAGCAACGAACGACGAGAGCTTGACGAACAACGCGCTAAGTTGTCATTCGCCCAGGTTTCTGCCTCGGCATCTTTCGGGTCTGGCCTTTGTATGCGACTCTCACGCTGTCGGCACAAGAAATGCGCGACCTAGGCTTCTGTCAAGTGCTTGCTTGTACTTTCTAGGGCGCCGCCACAGACTTCGACGTCAGCCTGCCATCAACTATCTGCGCCACGGTTATGGCTCATCCGCATTGCATTTCACGGCTCCAGATCACGTGCTCATCGGAGTCGGAGTCGAACTCGAACTGGGACGCGTAGGATTATTTATTACAATAAAACACGACAACAGCGACGACGACAAAGATCCACGATAGCGCCTCGTGGTCGCAATTGCACTACTCGAGTCCATGCCGCCAGTCGCTGCGCTGCGGACAGCGCTCGCTGCCGTCCAGAAACGCTTCCCTGCCCTGGGCAGCCTCCAGGGTCGCGCAGCTCTTGCCCTCGCATCCACGGATCCGCTCTACCCTACAAAGGTCGCCAGTACGTCTTCGTTTCAAAATTGCTCCATGGATTAGTTGTTGCTGAGCGTCAATTGCATAGTCATACCATTAGACACCGATCGGACGGTGACGAAGCGGGTGCTGGACTCACTGCTGCTGCTTGAGATGCCCCTATCTTATGGCAATTTAGCAAAAAACGAGCTAGAATGGCACGATACAATCAAAGCACGAACACTAGGAAAGGACTCGCGCGTACAGTACGTCTTCTTGTGCTTATATGATAATGGCAGACTGACAAGTCTTTTAGGGGTACCGGGCAATTATCAGAAAAAGTCACAAACTTCATACAAATGTTCGGCGTCCCTTCGCCATTCTTATTAAAGCATAACATCACTTTCCTCGAAAGCGTGCGCACTCCTGAATCGCATGAAGACATATACGAACCTTGTCATCTCCATTTGTTCGTGTCGGACAGCATCCCGTCCTTGACAGTGCGATTGCCTGAGACCATAATTCCCGCTCGACGGGTTCTCGATCTACCGTCGATACCAACCGACAATCGAAATATTTCGAGCTCAGCGATTGTGATTTCGACTGAAACCGCCGAATCTTTGTTACCTGCCGACCACGACTGGGCGCAAAAGTCAAACCTGACCACGCTCGCCAATGTCCTGGCGGACCGTGACGGGTTATTTCGCAATCTCGTTCGGACAGTCATAAAATCCTGCGAAGATTACGTCCGCGCGTCAAAAGTCTACGTCGACTCTAGTCTCCGAACACCGGCCGAAGGCGATGACACCCGCGACATAGTCGCGGCCCGCAAGAACTGGGCGCGGACTGCCCACACCGAGCTGCGTGACGTGCTTGTGCCGGGACTGGAAGCCTTCGCCAAGCAGTCGACGTGGTGGAAGTTGTACTGGGTCGTGGACGATTTGGAAGACGGCATTGGCGAGCGCACAGTGTTGCGGAATTTCCTGCCGACCGCAGAACGCAGTCTAGTGTTTGTGCTCGGCAGGCTGAGCACGGCACCGACGGTCCGGTCGACCGTGTCGTTACCCACACCCGTGTGGCAGACGTCAGCTATTCAAGACAAGATTGAGAATATCGGGACCAGTGTCGCGGACGCGAGGCGACAGGTGAAGGACGTGTTGTTGGCGACCCTACATGCGGACGCCCAACGGCTTGTTGTCTCGACGTTTCTACTGACCCAGCTGCCTGTCGCGCTCCTCGCTGCCGCGGGCTGGTGTTGGTTCGCGTACTCGGCGTACTCAATGTCCGGACTCGCGCTACTTGCACTTGTTTTGGGCTTCAAAAGAGTGCAATCCAGGTGGGACGCGCTCGTGTCTGCGTTTCACACGGACGTGCACGATGTGGCGAGAGCAGCCATAGACAAGGCTGAGGTCGAGATTTACGATGCGTGGGAAGTCAAGGTCGCGGATATGGAGACCAGGATAGCCGGACAGCAGGAGGTCGTGGATGCCTTGAAGAGGAACATAGAGTAGTAAAACGAAGATCTTGAAGCCAGAAAAAAGTTGGCCTCCTGTCATGTACATAGCGAATCACTTAGATTTAATGACTTGTTTGAATATGTAGTAAGTGTCACAGATAAACTCTAAGCCGCAAGTCGGAACACCTCTATGCAACCACAATGCCCAGCCAAGCAAATCTCATATACTATTTACAAACCCACTCTCGTAGACCATCCTTCCCAATCTATATGCAACCGCTCAACCGCTCAACCGCTCGAATGTCTCAATAACCAAACATTCGTCGCCAAACAAACAACCATAATAAACACGCCCCAGCCAGCCAGCGCCAAACTAGCGTACTTGATAAAGTATCCCTCGCCATCGATATCCCTCACCATCTCCCTCTCGCCGGCCGCGTCCTCAAACTCAGGCGTCACGAGTCGAACTGCATGTCGCGTCGGGCCAGTGGCCGCGCCGGACGCCACCGACTCGTCGTCGTCTTTGACATCAGGGATTGGCAAGTGGTACGGTGATCCCAAGAGCTTATAGCCGAAAATGCCCGGCAGGATAAACGAGATCGAGGTCGATCCCGTCGCGCCCACGAACGCGAGCACGGTTTCGAGCGACGAGACGGCAATAGCGACGACGTACGACAGCGATATGATCACGGCCGTAAGCACCACAAACCGTCGCTTCGGAATCGACGTCTTGTGGGCCGCTGACCGCACCGCCGACGATGGCGGCGGCAAGATAAAGTGCGTGTAAATGTGGTCTAGCGACGCGCGACATGGGTGGCACTGTAACGGGTATGAAAATAGCACGAGGATGACGATCGCGGCCCGGCCCACGGCTGACGAAAACGAGCTCGCGTACATGCCGATGATGTTGCCGCCGACATTGTCGCCGTACGACAGATAGCCCGTGAACCCGACCAGCGTGTACAAAATAACCGCCGACCCGATCGACGAGAAGATAATAAACACCACGTTCGGCGAGCGGCTGTCCCTCAACTCGTTCACGATCGAAAACATGTTTTGATGGCACGTGAAGCCGAACACGACGATCGGGAGCGTCGAGAGCACGCCGGAGAGTGAGGACGGGCCGATCGAGATTGCGCCCCGGTACGGAATCGTGTCGCCGACTAACCAGTGTCCGATAACCAAGACCGTCAAGTACCCGATCGCGACCAACGCGATCACGGACGTATACTTCAACGAATCCAGCCGCCGCAGGAAGCAAAGCGGCGTCAACGCAACCATGAAAAACGAGATCCAAAATGTCCTCGACACGAAGATCGTGTCGCCTACATTTCCGTCCGAGAAATAGAAATCAGCGATAACCTGTGGCATTAAGTCCCCAATAATAATCAGATACGACACGCCTACTCCAAAGCATTTAACCGCGATGGCAGTGTCGAACAGCGCGGCGAGAGACGGGTACGTCTCCTGGGCGATGGCGAAAAATGACGCCGAACCGCGGTCTAGATACCGAGAGCACCGGTACTGCAGAAATAAGCCTGCGGCTGCCGTAGAGCCGGAGATTAGAATGACAAGAAACCCCAGAAACACGCCGTCGTTCTTAATGGCGTACGGCATGGCCAGAATACCGGCTCCTAGTATTAATCACGCGTTAGTACGACGGCCCTCGCCACCCTCAGCGAATTCGACGAAAAAAAACTCACCAAGGATGGTATTCGACAAATTCGCGATACTAGATGTCAACCCGGCGGTTCCGACATGCAATTTGCCATGATTCGCGAGCGCCTCGTCCTCGAATTCGTCGTCGGAGATGTGATTGACGTTGAAGTCCTCGTCTTCGTCGTTTTCGACGTATTCCACGGCGGCAATGCTACTATTCGGCATGTGTGCATGCGGAAGCAATGTTGTAGAATCCACCGCCATGACTTCGCAATAAATGAGATCTGTCGAATGGGGACCAAAGGGAGTGCGAGATGACTAAACTGATTGTCGTGTACGCGGCCGGACGCAGGAATGATGAATATCCCAACCCTCCAACTTGTCCCACGCACTCTTCAGAAGCGCAAGTTATACAATAAGTATCTAACTTCAGCAGCGGGAGGCGTACAAAATATCTGTCAAAATAATCTCTCACAGGGCCTCCCGTGCGGTTCTTATCAAAATTTCTATAGTTGGACGACTCGGGCGCACCGATGATGTAGCCAGAGTTTAATATTGCGCAAGCATATCTCCACTGCAACTAGATGCAAGTCTGTGTCACCCCGACTGCCGCCTGACCGGTACTAACCCCGCAAGATTTGTTAAGCCCGTCTTGTGACTGGTACGAACCCCGCTGCTAGCTGTAGTCATGTGCGTGTGATCGCGGCGAGACGCGTGATTGACCTCGTGCCCACTCAAACAATGCCGCCAGCGCCACGCGCTGTCGTGTCGTCGAAATCCGATGACAACGGGGCGGACACAAAAAAGAGAACGACTGCACGCGCCCCAGTAATAGTTGCTTTTACAAAGTAGCTGCATAGCAGCGATATGACAGTTCAAATGCAGTCCTGCCGACGAATCGCAAGTAATCTATATTTGCTAATCTAAACGATTAAACAAACATCTAGCTCACACAATCAAATCAAATGCCTAGTAAAACTAAAACCGCCATTAGAAAAAAAAATAGAGCTGATATAACTATAAACAACAGTTTGACAAATACATTAAAAGAATGACACCGAAAATTCACCTGTAACAGCATGCACAATCTAGCAAGTATAACCAAATCACTTTTTTCATATCCCAGATGCGTCATAAATTAACATCAAACAATTGCCCAGTAATTAATAATAATTAAGAAAGAAGTATGCCGTATCGAAAAAGATCTAACAAAACAAAATGAAATATGACGACTGCCGTCTACTTTACAAATTGGGCTACAGCAGCCAAACCTTCCGCCATGGCGCCGCCCTGCGAAGCGGCCGCTGCGGCGCGACCGGAAACAATCGGGCTCAGGAACGGGTGTACCAACAGTTCCTGTGCCGTAGGCCGTTTCTCGTGGTCAAATTCAAACGTGCGGGCTAAGAACTCGTTGGCCTCACTAGTCGACTCCTTGGGAACCTCAGGTGCGCAGAACGTGCCGATCTTGAATAGTGCTTGCATCTGCGAGAATTCGGGAAATGGATGAGTGCCAGTGAACATCTCGACGATGAGGCAGCCAAGTGACCATATATCGGCCTTGCGCGTGTACGAAGTCTGCTTGACAACCTCTGGTGCCATCCAGTACACTGAACCCTGTAAGGATGGGCGGTGGTGCTGATTGTTGGAGAGCAAGCCAGCTTCGACGCGCTTCGAGATACCAAAGTCAGAAATCTTGATCTTGCCCTTGTTGTCAACCAAGACGTTCGCGCCCTTGATATCCCGGTGAATAATGTCCTTGTCATGCAGGTAACACAGGCCGCACAAAATCTGGCGAACGAACGTGCGAATGAGAGGCTCCTCGAACTGTCCGTAGTTAGTTAACAAAGCCGCGACAGATCCACCTGGTACGTATTCCAAGAAAATGTTAAGATACTGTCCATCAGAGTTTGATCCAAGATACTGCACAATGTTCTCATGGTGCAAGTCTCGAAGTAACTGAACCTCGCGCTGCAGAGCGTCAATCATGGCTTTCTTCCTAGCAGGATCGCTCTGCTTATCATTCTTGGTCAATTCAACCTGCTTGACCGCCATGAGCTCGCCAGTTAGAGCGTTCAAACCGAGCACGACGCTCCCGAAAGACCCGGATCCGATTAGTGCGCCTTTGATCCATCGAGTTGGGCCACCATCAATTTCGCCAGCATCATATTCCGCATCGGACATCTCCTCCGGTATGTCCTCGACGTTGTCCACTTCGATGTACGAGTTGTTATCCGAAAGAGCACTATTGATAGTGTCCGCCCGCGAAAAGACGGAGAACGGCCGACTAGTTGATGGAGAACTGACATGCCGGGCATACAGATCCTCCTCATCAACTGCCGGGCCATCGATCGGTGACCGGCGGATGTCAGAATCATCATCGGCGAGGATTAACGATGTCCCGCTGTTGGTACTTCGATGCGTGCCTATCCGCCTAAATGTTGACGATGTTCGTGATGGTGGCGAGGAAGTTAATAACGCGGACTTTCGACTGCTTCCTCCAGTATTCTGCGGTTGAACTGGCTGTTGGAAGGAGCCGGCATTTAACCACGTCTCACCGACGGTAGGAACAGGGGGTAACGACTCGCGGTTCGAGCTGGCATATGATGCAGTAGTGGCAACAGATATCCGTTTGGACATTCCTGAAATCCGCTTCGACCGCCGTATGGAGTTCCGCACCGTTTGCTCCAACACCCTGCTTTCGTGACCAGGAAAGTACTCTGCAAGATTGGACGAAATAAGCTCACTTGGCGGTCGCTGACCAAAGAAATTTCGCATTGTCTTCCTAAACGAGCCGTCCGCACTTTCGTCAGCGTGGATTCGTCTAGGTGGTGGCGGAAGTTGCGGCGTCGATTGGTTGGCGGCTATGGAGCGACGGAAACTTGATATCTGGTCGTCGTTTCTGTCGATATATGTTCCTGGCCGCTGCGGCACCTCCCTAGCTATCTGTTCTCGCGCAATGTGAATGGACTTCTGATACTCTTCTGTCGACGGAACTTGCCCAACTCGCACTAGTATCAGTCGTTCTCGTTCCGGCCGTTCGAAAGTGTGGCAAATGGCTACGAGTTCCATATCCTCAACCTTGCGTGCCGAACCAGTATCTGTCGTCACAAAGACGGTCCAATTCTCAGCTTGATCCTTCGATCCGAACTTGCGGATCCCTTTTTTTACGATTGACTCCGCGTTGAAGCAACCGCTAATGTCGACAGTTTTTGTGTGGCCCTGCTGAAATATGAACTTGACCATGTTCTGTTTGAGTGGCTCGGATGGATGTGCGGTTGGTGCGAGAGTAGTCTGTGAGACCGAGCGAGATGTTGGATTGGACGGCGACGGTGAAGGTCCGTACTTTGGCTGTGACGTTGGAGGCTGAGATGACGTTGGGAATGCGGACGACTGGGCATACCTACTACTATGACTGTATGACGGATCGATTGGCGATTCCGGACGGGGACTAGGGAAGGACGGCGAAGGCGCGGCAGACAGTGAAGCCAATGGCGTGACGGACGATTGATCCTGATAGGCGAGTGGAGGCTTGTTCTTGCGAGCTGCCGCGTAACATTTGTTTCGGAGAGCTTTGATGGCCACAAATAGCCGTACCCTGTCGCCGACTTTTGTGATTCCGAGTTCCTTGACAACGTTCTGATCGACCTCCAGCAGTGCTTCGCCGTTAATATGGTTTTCTGGCGATGAATTAGATTGGAAGCAGGACAAATAGAGATGACACGGTCCTACCTTCGAACAATCGAGTGTATTTGGCGCAGTTGACGGAACGTAGCCACTCGGCGACTTTCGACTCATCCCAGCGCCTGTGGTCTGGAGTTAGTGTGCCGTGATCATTAACATCACAATGCTTAACCGTCGACATACCGAATCTCGTCTAGAAGACTTGACGACTCGGAGAACACGGATGACGTGGGACTCGAGAGCGCAGTTGTAGAAGCGGAGGCCATGAGGGGCGGCGATCGGAGAGGCGAGCCGACAGATGGAGGATGCGGTAGCAGCACGGCCATGCTCTCGCACACTCAGTGAGAGGACACGGCAACCGGCTGGAGGAAGCAGATAAGGAGAAGTCGCTCGACCAGGTGCACACTGACACACGCCGACTCTGAGTCGTAGACAGAGCGGGAGGCGCCGATGTGTGGGTCTCCAAGGACGAGATTATATCGATTGCCACGATATCAAAGCCGCGATGGACCGAGTATTTTTTTCAGACTCACTCATGAGGCAAGGCGTTGATCGGCCAAAAGCATGCGCCTGCCTGAAACGGCGTGAAACCGACAACCAGGAGGCTGCGTTTGTGTATGCCCGCGGCGGTCTCCGCGCTACACCATATTAGGCAGGCAGCCTGCTTTATGCGGCCTAGCGCGGGTGGGACCTGCGTCGCGTGCCTGAGGGCGGGTGCCTGAACCCAGGGTCCTCCGGGTAACTCGCCTGGGGCTCGTCTTACTGGCGGACCTTGTGCGACAATCGCCAACTTGGCCCAGCAGGTTGACACAAGTTGACATGAGCCTCTTGCCGCCAGATCTGCAAACAACAATCAGCCATGTAAAACTCCTCGATGCGCTGCTGGCGATTACGCTGCGATAATCAAAGCCTTGCTGGCCACACTGTACACGGCAACTCCCACGTAGTATACCTTATTTACACGAAAATTACTGTATCTTTATATATAGCACATCTGAGCGTATTTCGCGTTTCACGTTTTGGAACGGGCCTCTCCTTCCATGGCGGGCTGGGTCTCCAACCTCCGTGTCTGGGTTAGGTGGCGAGAACATCCGTTCCGTCCCACCGCCCGCCCGATACGCAATCCTCGAGAGTACCCACCTATGTGACTTTTTACTCTGCTCCGTGCGCACTAGTTGTACTCGCACGCGGTCTATATTTTTGGAACCTCTCTTTGGGCTAGCAAAATGACGCAGGATCAGGGTCTGGGAGGCTCGAGGCAGTCACCCGCACGATGGGCGTCTAACCAGCTCCCGCAGTTTACCCAGGTCGTGCTGCCCGGCAGGTCGTTACGAGCCGACGCACAACCCAAGGAGGGCGATGAGTTCGACGAAAATAGCCCGAGTACGGAACAGTCTGAAGAGGACTATCTGCCACATAAGGGCAGTGTCTCGGGATCGTCGGCAAGGCAGTTGGATTGGGATCAACTGGCCATACCCAAACGTCAGTCTTCTGGTTCGAAGCATACCGCGAGGCAGAAAAAGTGGAAGCAAGTCGAGATTCTCTGGGACCAGCCTGATAACGATCCAACAAAAGAGGGCAATTCTCACGAGTCAGAAGACGAAAGAGATGTTGTCGATTCTCCGGCAGAGCAAATGCCGGATGATGAAACATCGTTAGGGTCGGACCAGCCCATGTCATCTGACTCACTATCGGAACTTCTGAATGCAGTGCAGCATGCTTCTGAGTCGAGTCCAAGGGGCGAACTCCGATGGCAACAGGTGCTAGTGCACGAGCCAAAGGCTTCGCCGCAGTCCGAGTACGATGAGAAAGCAAACTCAGGCTCCGAAGTGATGTCTCTACATGAGTACCAAGTGAAGTCGCCGTCTGAATACAAAAAGAAGATTGGGAAGCTGCGACTAGATTGCAAGGAGAAGTCGACATTAGAATGCAAAAAGAGGATCCCAGCAGCATATAAAAAGAAGTCAATAGAGTACATGAGAAAGTCACCGGCAAAATATAAGAAATCGCCAATATCGCCACTAGTATACAAGAAGTCACAGATAAAATCAAAGCAGAGGTCGCCAATAGAATTCAACGAAAGATCGTCTATCAAGTTCAAAAAGGAGTCGGTAGCAGTGTCTAAAGAGAAGCCGCCGATGCAAGGCAAGCAGCCAGAGGTAGGCAAGCAGAACAACGCACTTACGCCTCTCGCACAAGACTTCGTTCCAGCACCAGTCTATCAGCTTTCCGAAGCTGAACAGTTCTATCTGGATCGCGAGCAGGCACTGCGTCGTTCACGCAACGAAAATGACATCAGCCTGATCAAACTGAAGATATGGAAAGGTTTACTGCCGGACGATCCCCCTCGGCGGGAACTCAATTTTCCACTAATCGACCCTGCGGAACTCGCAAACAGAAAGCTCAAGCAGAGAGCGAAGTACGAGAACTACGATGAAAATCTGCTCCATATGGCTGAGCTGCCTGATGATCTGAAAATCGTGTGTGCACATCACTTTGCTCTGCTGCGGCAGGCGGTCTATGTCGGATGGGATTCCAACGAGTGTCAAGCGGCGTTGGAACGAGCAGCGAACTTGTTCGCCGGGATCAGGCAATTGGAATTCAGGCATGCGTCGTACTTTCAGCGGAATGAAACATCAAGGAAATATATAACTATCTTGGATCATCGGAGAAAGACTTATCAAAGGAAACTTCATGAGCAGCGCAAAATGAGCAAGTTGGAACAGCAATTGGCCGCGTTTAACGTCGCCATCGACATTCTAGAACAGGCGGATGCGATTATTACTGCCAATGATATGTGCTTGAGATACCAGTTTCCTCGACTAACGCTCGAGATGAAGGGGGAGATAGCGGAAAGGATATACGAGTGGAGGCAGAAACGGACGAATACATACAATAACGTGAAGGTGATATGGAAATCAATAAAAGACAACGCTACGGCAAAGCTAGTCAATCTGACTCTGACAGCAATGTTACCAAGCAAGCCAACGGAAAAGGCAGTTAGGAAGAGACAACAGAATGTGCATGAATATGAATTCACCCCTCCAGCAATTTCACCATTGGTATCGCCGCAGGAGTTTTATAGTCGGCTTTACAAGTCTTTTACACAACAAAGGAATTTGCTGGAGGGTGAAATCATAGACCGCATGCAAGATGTGAACATACTCACCCGCCAGTTAGAGGATCTGACAGATGCCCAGTTACAAGAAAAATACGCTTTGCTGTTGCTAGAGGCCCAGCGGGATCTTCGCGAAGTGGAGAGGTTGGCGGCAAATCTCGAACAACAGGCCAGCGAAGCTGCTAAAGAATTGACTGATGCCGAGCAAATGGAGCAAATCGAACAAGTGCAGGAGGTTGAAGCTGCCAGCAGTTACCGTATGTCGCCTATTCCCGTTAATAGCTATTATACTTCTATGTGAACTGTTGACTGTTGCCTTGCTTCTGTGCATTACTTGTATTCCCTTGCGTATCTCGGGATTGCGCGTACCTGATAGGTGTAATAAATTTTGTTGAACCTTGCTATGGTGACTAAAGCTCCCTGACGGCCATATTCAAACGAAGCGCAAACACGAAATCAATCAAAAGAATAAACGCAGCCCGAACACCAATCGAATAGAACACTAACCATAATACTAAAACATTCAATTTGCCTAAAGAGGAAATTTACTTAACCTAATTAGGATAGTAGGGTAATGCACTTATAAAGGTAGGGTAATATCCTTTCAGCCAAAAATTTATGTTCCCATAGTTAAGGACTAATGGGTATTCCAGATGTTTACTGAAGTACCAAATTATCAAGTTTGCATCGAGCAACCAAAAATACCATATTTTTGTATAGACAGTCCAATTGACGTATTATTTTATTTTCAGCCTCATATCCTCAAGGATGGCGAGCGGGTACGATTGTCGGGACCCTACGAACTCAACAAGTGCGTCTCCGAATCTTATCGTGAAGTCGGTCAACGACAGCCATCGGGTTAGGGGCTGGAAGGCAGCAATCCGACAGATTTATAATGTCGTACAAAAGGCGCACAGTTGGCCGGACTATGCATACGCTCGCAACGAGTTCTGTTCGCGAAACGAGTCGAATAATTTGACAGCATCCAGGAGAAGAATCTGTCCGCAATGGTCATATCACCGCCGATGGTGTTGCATTTGCGGCAGCTACAGACACTTGCGGTGTCCGTGCAACTGTTTAGAAAGAAGTTCAAGCATTTCAAAGAGGCTTTGAAAAGTAGTCCGCCTACAATACCGTTCGATATTAACGTCGGTTCTCAGATTGATCCCGATTTCATCACCTGTAAACGAACATGGGCATGGCGGCGACTGTCGGCCTTAGACGATGACAGTGATGTTCATGGTATTGTTGGAGAAAGGGAACTAAAAGTGAGTACAGATACCTCCCAGGAGCAGGAATCAGTGGCATTCGACACAAATCCTTCCGGGTTTCTAAAGGTCATGAGGGCTCTGTATAACTGTGAGCTGGCATATTGCGAGCACTGCAGGGAGATGGTTGAAGAGCTCGATGTTTTACTGAACCAGCTCGGGGACGTGACGAGTGACTGTACTGCTGATTATATTAAGAGTACCATGGACTACTGGAGGATTGATACGAGACTCACTGGGAGAACATCAACCGTATTTGGGAACATTATAAACGGTTAGTCCTGCCACAGCAGTTCGAGGAGTATCACGATATCCTTGGTCCAGGTCCAAATGCCATGACTCAGATAGAGGAAGTCATGCTAGAATTTCAAAATAAACCTGCGGATTACGATCACATTCTGCTCGCGCGGGAATACGAGAAATTAGTCCTGGCGTATCGCGATGCTGACAGACGACAGCGAGATTACATCAACTTGCTGACCTGTCTTGAGGGCTTGGCATGGGAGTATGATTCTGAGACGGACTGTGAAAGAAATTTTCAGGTGCAACAGACTCTGAACCTAGTATCTTGTATTTACAGAAGCTGGCGAAGAGTCAAGGATCATAAGGAAGACGAAGCGTATGCACTAGCTGTCCGGCTTGCTGACGTTAAGACATATATAGACAACGAATCGCCAGTGCCATGAATGGAAGTCATAGAGGAGCTCTAAAGGCTGTCTCCAAAAATGGAATAAATGAAAATTTTTATCCTTAATAGAATACATTTGTTATTATACAATAATTACAATTCACCCAATCAAGATCTATCTACTCATTTCTCCGATCCGTGTTCATGATATTGATCATCTAGTAACTATATACAATGCCCTTTTTGCGATCAATAGCTTCCAACGCCTCGAAACTTGGCACATTGTGCAAGCGCTCCTTGCCCACAAACGGCAAGCCCAAAGCAGAAAGCATTGTTCGGGCTTCCGGATCTGTCTGTGCACTAGTCACCAAGGTAATATGCAAACCGGCAATATTAGGCCACAGTTCTGGATTCCCCTCCACTTCAGGAAACAACTTGACATCCGCAGGCTCCAGGCCGAACGAGATATTTCCGAACATGTCTCCAGACGTGTTCTCGATGCCCTTAAAGTCCTTGATTCGTGGTAACACTATTTCAACCAACGTCGCGAAAAATTGGTACATATCCGGTCCTTCGATCTTAACTTTTGCACCTACCATCATATTCTTCCGCAGCCGCCACGACATGACCGTAGACTTCGAGTACACTGGTCTCGGTTTCTTGCCTGTAATCTGTTGCATCAGGACCATTGTTGGTAGAGTGCGCTCCTGGTTCACTTTAACCGCATCTCGCACAAAGGTGTGTACCCAAATAGCGTTCAATCCTGGAACATTATTGAACATCCGAGGCTTAATATCTGGTGTCTCCACAGCGGATCCCGCGGGCGAGCGCCTCGGGCGATTAATATGGTACGGCGAAGATCCATCCCACTCCTGCCTCTTCCGGCCGGGAATAACTGCCTCGTTGTGGACAAAATTCGCAAGCAGCAAATCGGGGACGACGGTAGTGTTATAATGCTCTTCGACACGAGACTGCTGAGTGTACTGCGGCTTGAACAAATGTGACCGCGGATCCCATTTCGGTGTATTCAAAATATCTTTGTACGCCGGCTGTAGTTGATTCTTTTTATATCGGATTCTATGATGAACCGGGTGTACTATCGAGATTGAGTTTTTGCTGAGGGGAGGCGATGTGTGAATGGCGTGGTGCTGTTGGTGAGGGAATGAGCACAGATATGTGCTGCCGCCGCGTGGCCGTAGGTATGGTCGTGTCGCCATATTGCCTTGTTTATACTTGGTCCTGCAGAGTTATCACGCCTATATGCGGCCAAATTCAGGTCAATGTTCGACGGTGCCTGTTGGACGGTGAAGAGATAACAGAGTGGGGACGAATTTTTTCGTGGTCTCGGAATCCACGACTCCTGCGGCGTTCAAGCATTACCCGCCGTCCCGGACTCCTCGCAACGAGCAGCCAAGCCTAACTCAGCGCTGGACCAGCGGCGTTCGACACTACGAAAGACTATTCCAATAAGTTATTACAGTCTAAACTTCAGATTTATTCTTCCTCCCACCCAAACAGCTATTCCGAATCGGTGCTCCGCAAACCTACCAAAACAAAATCAAACTAACGAAACCGTGAATAATAGGAAACCCAGGGAATTCAAGTTCAATACGATATATACCTTATACTAAATTTTCTACGTCTACCTATATACCCCACCAGTGGTCACCACTAATCACAGTTTATCAAAGCCCAAATCTACCAATGCGACATGTGAGAAATTAACTGATCTCGAGCATTATTTGCCGTTGTCGGTCCAAAGATAATCACTTACTCTTCAAGAAAAGACACTCTCTGCATTTCGGACATGGTAAATTTAGTCACTTATGCGGCCGTTACTATGAAGCAAACCGTTCAACTCAAATTCCTCAGCTTCCCGTACCTGTCGATCCGCCTCGACATCTGATATGGGAGTCGCAATGTAACTACCACTTGACCCGTCGTTCGCAACCTCGTACTTCACTCCTTCGTACGAGTTGCTAGACAGTCTCTGCCACAAGCTAATCAATAGCAAGAAATCTGCGCTTATATTAGCATTCACTATTCCTAATCCTCCAGCTGGCACTAACTCGTAGAATGTAGACTTACAGAAAAATACCAAGAACGCAACCGAGTAGATGATTAGCGAATAACTACCGTGGTCGATGTGGTTCTCATTGATGAGTTGTAGCTGCTCTTCATTTGCAAACATGAACAGGAAGCCAGAAGCAACCAACAGGAACGGAGAGAGATATTGAAATGACTTGACCTCGCCATCGGTGTTCGCGTCGTGGAGCACGAATGAGACCTCAATAATTCGGCAAATCCCGGCGGCCATGAGAGCGTAGCCAAACATAGCGTGTACCTTAGTCGAGAGTTCGAGATGTTGAGCGTGCACAGACATAGCCCATCCAGTGAGGAGGATAACGAGGCCGGGAATGTGGTTGCGCTGTGGACGGCCGTTCTTTCGCGACAAGAAAAGCCCCAGCATGCCTGCGCACCACCAGACAATTCCCATGCTCGCTAAATTCCAAGTTAGACAGTTTGATCTATCAGAAACGTCAACCACTAACATACTATGCTGATAATCGCCATGGCTCCATGGCTGACCCCATCGGTGCTCGGTAAATGTATTGACAACACCCCAAGCAGTGATGACCGCACTGTCGTAGAATTCCTGGCTGCGACCACTTCGAGCAAGCCACGACTGACCGACAAGCATCATGATGGCCATAATACATCCGTAAGCAATAAACGCGCTGCCCATGATCTAGACATGCATGTCAGTTCCGATTCCGTCCATTCCGAACTCGCGTGTTACATACGCCGTGAGCGAGACACTGGCCCAAGTGGTCATCATGGCAGAATCCTAGCGCCGTTATACCCCCAAATCCCATCTGAACCCAGGCCACAATGGGCATGATCTTGCCACACACTCCGTGCACGACCACCATGACGCTTCGTATTCTGCCCAGGAAGCCCTGCTCCAAATGCAGTTTCAGGTACACGCCCATAGCAAGCTGCAAAACCATGAGCGCCATTAGAAATGACGCAAACGTGGCATGGATATTATCGGCAGGAAATTGTCGACCCTTGTGATGATGGCCGAGGAAATATGCAGCGATGGCAATGGCACCACCACCTGTCTGTAGCGGTACATGGAATCTGTTTTTAGTCATTCCCAGGATCATGCCGACAGGGAATATAATTCCGAAGGCCAGCATCATTAACTAATTGCCCATAAGTAGAGACCTTATCCACAAAATGTCAGAACATACAGCTATGTGTATCCATAATATGGAATCTATTGGTTCGACAGAGATATATTCTCCTTCTGGTATTTCCTCTTCATGATGCTCATGTGCCTTAACGAATGGTGGTAAGTACGCGATGGCAAGAGCCGTACTTATTAACAGACTTCGTGAGCCCATTCCTTTGTGTAATACTGGTTGATAGGTATATGATGGTAGGTATTAGTGTGATCTGGAGGTATAAACCTAGCCCGACAAAGTGGGCCATAGTCTGGGCGCAATGGCTTGCTGTGAAATTTGTAAAACGGAAGGGGAGTTAGGGTTTCGGCCAGTGCGCTTTCCGAAGGCTATCTGCAGAATAATAATTAAGCTAGTCTATTTAAGGCAAGTACGCTGAGGTTCAGAACTTTACCTTAGCCGTGCGTTTCGGCCAACAGTTGCTTTGTCTACAAGCGACTTGAGGTTTCTTGCTGCCTTCACCACCAAAATTTGTCCATTTTACGCTCATGGTCATCTTCACCCTGACAAGAGGTTCTAATTCGGCGAGGTTGGTAAGTTCGCTATCTAAAGCGACGATATTGACGAGCCTTGATTAATCACGAGGCGTTTGTGTATAGTGATGGTATGAAGGGTTGAGGTGCAATGGTACACTTCGGTTATAGATACATTTTGATACCATAACCATCACTATGCATAGCCTAAGAGTTATAAATACCGAACTAGCACACTTCTGGTCAATGCGACTAGCAACGACAGCCATAGACAGGCTCAATTATCGTAGCAGCTCTTTCAAGCCGTTGTTCCGATGGTGGCCGAGACGAGAAAGTTCATGCAAGGACAGCCTCCTGTAACCTCTATTTAACGCTGTCTATTTTGTGTTGCCGATTTCAAGGTTCGCCAGTATATGCCATAACTGAGGATATACCTTGTCCATAATAACAGTCATATCACCAGACGGGACGTTCCTAAGAACGTAATCTGCGACAATGTCGGGACTTCTTGAGGTGGGACGTCCAATGCCAATTCCAAACTTTGTGAATTGATCAGGATCAATATATGTCGTTATGCTTTTCAACCCGTTATGTCCTCTATCTGCACATTAGGGTGCGACCTCAGTGGCAACAGGACTCATTTATAACTCACCTAGACGATCCACCGACTTTCGTCCTTAGCTTTCCAACAGAAAGATCCAATTCGTCATGGAGAATTACCAGCCGTGAGCTTTGTCCGTATTTTTTCTGTGCCCATTGCCATGCTTTCGCTATCGGCGTACCGCTGACATTCATATAAGTACTCGGTTTGAACAGAGCGATCCGATGGCCGACGAGGCCTGTGTTTAGACTTGAGATGCCTTCAACGAGGTCTCCATCTAACGAAGGCAAGTGGACTCGGCCTAGCTGTCCATTGTGGTCTGCTACGAGGAAGTCGAGAAGAATGTGCCCGATGGAATGACGGTTTTTGGCGTATTTAAGTCCCGGATTACCAAGTGAACATATCTAAGATCCTTAGTAGAGAAGCTCAAGAGATAGAGTAAAACTTACCAGCAAATTTCGATTCAGCTGCTGAGACGCCATACACTAACCGAAGCAATTGCCCCTTTGCAAATACCAAATGACACTGCAGCAAAAAAAACAATATGAGCCGGCATTAGACAACTTTTCTCCACGACCGCAACTTTAAGTTTAAACCCCCCTCTACCATCGGTGCTGACAGGTTCTAATACTAGCGAAGTTTTCAGCACAGCACCCTCCTCCGCCAAACCGCATCGCGAGAATTCGAGATTTCGCCTCCTTCCTGATATTCCTTCAGCATTCTGGCTACAACTTTAGCCAAGGATCTCCCATTATCGGCTCCACATACACCCACCAGTTTGTCTGCAGATACCCACATACATTATCAATTTTGTGCCATTAAACGGGGCTTTTGAGGTTTAGTTGATTGTAGGACGGGAGGAAGGTATAACTTGGCTATCAGACGTAGCTTGCGATGACGGTTGCTAACAACTAATTCATCCATAGGAATCGCAATTGGTCATATTCTAACTCCGGAATTTGAGTTGTGATTTTGTTTGAAGTAAAGCGGAAAGGGGGTTATAGGCTCTACGATAGTTCTCTCGCTGCGCTTCGCCGGGTCCAGGCACGTGTGAATGAAACTTTCTGGCCATTTAGTTGAAAGACGATATATCAATTAAATTCCAGGACTCTGTTGATTCAGTCGTCATTCTGGATTTAAGAGCGCAAGAGAATATAAAGAATCATCCCATGGATGATCGAAAGCGGTCATTGTCGGTCAAGACTGAGCTTGAAGCCCCGCCGCTGAAGCGGCAGGCGACCGACATTGAGAGCGTCGGATCAAAATCAGTGAATGGATTTGAGGTTCCGCTGTCACAGGACGATGTAGCTGTACGTGGTATTAAACTGTGGTGAATTGTGTATCGAAATAGGCTAATTTTCTTTTGACACAGTTGTTCAAGAAAGAGGCAATTTTCAGACAGATGCAAATATACCGTCGAGAGCGAGACTTATTACAGACTCGTGTGACCGAATTCGAACAACGGTCGGCGTATCACGATGATCATTTACGCGTCCTGGAGTTATGGTGGGATCAAGTATGTTCTTTTAAGGTAAATGGAGTACAATTTGAGACTTACTAATAATGTCCTAGCTTCTCAATGAGGTAAACATACTGTCAGGAAGGCCGCTAATTTCTAGTAAACATGGTGAATCACCCCTTCCGAAATCCTTACTGCTTGCAACTTCTGAAGAGTATTCAACTCATCTTGAAGCCAAACGCGATTCAATCCTGCAGTCCCTCACTCCTATATTCACAAGTCTACAATCATCACTTTCAGATGTGTCCTCCGATGGCAAAAGGTTGCAAGATGGTCTGAGCGAACTATCAGCTCAAATTACAATACTAAAAACCGAGAACGGGAGATTGAAAGATGAACGAGAAGATCTTTCGCGGCGGCTAACGGACGCTACATTCAAGTTTATGTCTGCAGAGAAAAAGCTAGATCGACTGAAGAGTTCCACGATAGCCAAAATTGAACGGACTAGTGGGTCATCGCCATCCGTGAAGAGAGAAGGTTCCGCAGACGAAAAGCCGGAGCCTGAGAAAAAGGTGTGCACGATTTATGTGACTTGATCAAAATGGCCCTGTGTTCTAACTTTCATGATAGTCCGAAGAAGTAGACGATAAGCTTGTAGCTAGGATCCAAGAGGAATCAGAGGCTGTCGTGAGAAAGCAAGCTGAGGAATTACGGCACCTCCATGAGAAAGTTGTCAACCTAACGGATGAAGTTAGCAAATTGAATTTGAAGCTCTCTTCGATTTCGGAGGCTGATGTCATCAATTCGGAACCCTATAAGACCCTTAAAGTTCGGTTCGAAGCCTTGTCTGCGCGCTCTAGTCACCTGGAAGTTCTCAATGACGTTATCAAGCAAGAAAGCGAGAAGTTATCTAGCGAGCGTACTGAATATAGGGAGCTTCTTACTTCTGAATATAAGGCTATGGCTGACGATCTACAAAATCAGCTTAAGAAATCGGAGCAAGACCTCATTCGGATTCGATCTGCTAGAGATGATTTATTGCAAGATTTATCGATTCGCAAGTCCAAAGAGGAGCAGAGGTTAACTGCAATGAAAGAACTGGAGGAGTTGTCAGAAACCAGGTCGTCGCGGATCAAAACTTTGGAGTTGGAGGTTGAAAGGTTAAAATCGCAACTGGAGACCACCAACGGTAATCCAATGCCGTATGCAGATGATAATCCGGAAGAACTACTGAAGCGGATAGAAAAGCTCGAAAAGCAAAATCAGTTCTTGTCAGCTGAATTGCCAGGTCTTGAAACTGCGTTCAACCAGGCTCACGCACAATGTACCAGAAAGGTCACAGAGATTATGGAACGCGAGGAAAAGATGAGTCGACTTCTGGCTGAGAAATCGAAGGCCGATCAGAAGTACTTTTCGGCCATGCGTGCCAAAGAAGCCATTGCATTGGAGAATCGAGCTCTCAAAGCACAGTCACTTAAGAGCGGTGAAATTATTCAGCAGCTACGAGATGCAGAAAAGTCAGTCTCGCAGAAGGTTTCGATGTTAGAGAAGCAATTGGCGGAGCTAGAGACTGTGCGACATACGTACCAGAAGCAGTTACAGGAAGTTCAGCTCAAGTGTAACGAACAGACAGTTGGCATCGACGGTTACAAAGCTCAAATGGAAAAGCTCCACTATGATCTGCAAGTCCGGAGTACGACGATTTTGAGCGAGGCGGATGCTCGACGGCACGCTGAAGATCAGGTCGAGAGACAAAAGGTCGAGCTGGAGCGATGGAAGTCGGAATCTAGTTCTTCAGCAGTGAATCATATTAGTGGCGATCAGAGTCAGATCGAAGCTCTCCGATCGATTGCCATTTGTTCAGTGTGTTCTAAGAACTGGAAGAATACGGCCATCAAGGTTTGCGGTCATTGTTTCTGCTTTGACTGCGCGAAAGACCGACTTAATGCCCGACTTCGAAAATGTCCACTCTGTAACAAGCAATACTCTCACAACGATCTTATGACTATCCACTTGTAAATATTTCATCTTCTATTTAGTCTTGGTTGGCACTCGCACAATGAATTAGTTTCATGTTCTCAAGTCTATCGTTCTTTGTTGGGATCAGGGAGCAAAATTGAGCTATCGACATGAAGGGCTTTGTATGACATATAAGTTGTGTTGTTGTCGCCTCGTCTTATTACTTGCCTGCCAGGTTGGTTTGATATTGTCTGTACACATATTTTTCTATGGTTCCTTGATGGCTATGAACATTCGAGGATGAACTATATAGACTTTGTACACACAGACTTTGTGTTATGTATTACTAGTTTGATTGAACGTGTTCATATGACATAGAAGTGCAAGTTTGCCCGGTTAGTAAAGGACCATTCAGTGATGCTCACGTTCCCATAATACCCTAAACCTTTTTGGTGAAGTCGAGTTCCTGAATCCGGAACACTGTTTTTGCATTCACGGGTCTTACGTCGCCCTTGTCACATATAAAGCTGAAATCATATAAGAATGGTTCCAAATATTAAAGTTGCCCTGGATGACTTAACTGTTAACAACATCGGCGTGCTTAGGCGTATCAACAACGTCGTCCTACCGACATCATATTCGGACTCATGGTACAAAGACAGTTTAACCGTCGGTGAACTAGCAAAGCTGGGTAGGTCAAAGCATTATGGAAGTAGCAAGATTATGCGATTCTAACAGTTACGGCAGCTTACTTTAATGACATACCAGTGGGCGCAATTCGGTGTTCATTGGAGACACCGCCAAACCACAAGGACCATACGCGAATTTACATTATGACACTCGCGGTGCTCTCACCATACCGCGGCTATGGTATTGGCCGGAAACTTGTCGATCATATTTTGGAGTATGCGAAGAAAATATTTGTCAAAGAAGTATACTGCCACGTGTGGGTCGAGAATGAGGACGCGTTGTCATGGTATCAACATATCGGGTTCGATAAGGGAGAGCTGGTCCCTGGATATTATAAGAAGATGATCCCGGCTGGTGATGCATATATCCTGAAGAAAAGTCTGGAGTAGGCGTGTATGAAAAGTTTTGATTTGTTTAAGATGACGTATAGAATTGTAAATAGGTAAATGGCAGGCAGTATAGCAGGATGATTCCGACTCACATTAGAGTATATACAGGACGAATGCTAGTGTCTATAAAGATACAGCAAGGACATAATTCATACACAGATTATATACAGAAATAATATCCCCCCCCCCCCCCCCCCCCCCCCCCCCCCCCCCCTCTTTCACTCTACATATCATACAGTTTCCCAAATGCCATTTAAGATTGACCCACGCCATCAACAAGTTGATTCTCAGATGACTTAGCCTCTGAGCTAGAGTCAGTTTTATTGTTTGCCGCCTCTGCATTCTGCTTCCGCTCCTCCTCTTTAAGCCGTTCCTGCTTGTCCTCCTTAGTTTCCTCTTTATAACACCACAAGATCGACCATTCGTTCCTCAATAGGGCTGTCGCGATCACTGCCCCGCCGATGCCAGGGCACAGGTATAATAATGCGGGCTGAGCCGTCTTAAATGCATGCATAATGACGATAGTCGTGACTAACGCAGCAGCGTACAACAACATTGCTACGTTGAAAAACGGCTTGGGAAACTTCCTAGCTGATGCATACGCCAGGTTTGGGTTTTTGCGATGAAAATTCCATAGATCGAACCGAAGACACAGCGAGAGGAATATGGCTGGTACGATGATGTCACCAAGCCCTAGCATGGCATTTGATCCTCTAGGCGACGATGCAGTAGCAGGACGAGGTGCGGTGAGTTTAATAGGTACCGTCAGAGACGTCGCCACGGTAACCATAATGTCGGTACCGAAAACAAAAAATATGTCATATATAAACAGTCCAGAGAGCATGATATAGCCGGTCCTAAAGGAATCAATCGTCAAGATCTGGATGCTGCTGAACGCAAAACTGGTGCCAAGAATATTTCCCAGCAGCCAATTCTGAGTATACCAGTTACCGACAACAACAGCCAACCCAATCGGAAGTCCAAGAATGTCTGCTGACGATACGTACCACTTCCCCACCTCCTCGGGGACGGGAGGGAGTTTGCTCAGCTGAGACGAGATTTGGTACTGTCTTAGGATAAAGGATGGAGTGAGCATTTGCCGTAAAGTTGGTTTCTTCACGAGCTGCTTCATTAGATCTTCACGTTCAGTTGACTTCTCGTCCGTGGCATCCGTCGCAGTCACAGAATCAATGCTGTCTATACTCTTGTCTTCGCCATTACCCATCTGTTTGGCTTCTTCAAGTCCATCCCATGGCGGATTCTCTACAACAGTGATTCTCCATCGCGTCAGCGAAGCACCAGTCCGTTTTGCAATGACCTTCAAAGCGGACCCAAATGTCTTAGCAACAGCAAATACCCCGAAAATTGCGAAATACATGTTGAAGAACAGCTCAATATATTTCGCACTAAGCTTCTTGATCAGGAAGTATATTCCCACTAACATGACGCCGCCTATTACTGGCATGAGATAAGCATCCTCTTCCATAAGCTTTTCGCGAGATGGCGGTGGCGAGAGATCTGCAGGATCGAATATCGGGTCTTTCGGATCTGCAGGGAGAGCCGTATCGGGTCGATGTAACGTTGCGTGCGACCCGCAGTAGATCACCACAACCGCCGAGACAAGCAGCACGGAGTAGGTCAATATGACCGGATCAACATGGTGCTGCTCGAGGAACTCCAAAATGGAGCTGGTTGGAATCGATAGCGGCAAGTATTTTGACATAGTTGATGTTATTCAAAGGGAGTGAGTCCAACGAGCTACGGCTGTAGACACTGATTCTGCGCAATGAGGCCAGGATATATGATGGAAAGGAAATGCCAACGAGTCATCAAGGGTTTGGTAGAAACCGTAACGATACAACCCCTGAAAACGCTCATTCCCCCATCCCAATTCACAACTAATCAAACCGCCGAAACATAACCTTAAGGGTTACCACATTTCTTAATACTTACAGACAGAACCTTGGTGAATAACTCTGTTGGTACATCGCGGCACTCTCAGGTGTCATGGCTCCCAGTCTGCCAACTACAGCCGATTTTCCGTGTGATTGCGTGGTCTCCATAACCCCCCCTCCTGCAGGAACTGATCTGACACATGCGTAAGCTACGACACAGCAGGGCTCATGGCGGATGTCTAGATTCAACAGCATTCTAACTGTTAACTGTAGGATTTTATTATTACATGGGATTGGAGATAGGATAGACCCATTCACCATCCTGGCTACTCGTATGAATCTTCCAAGAGCAGTGATTATTGCCCTGCAAGCTCCAAAGCCAATGCCGTTTGACCTTGGCGGCTTTCAATGGGGTAATGACATTGTCTTTTCTAAGGATCTGACAAGTGCATCCGGGTCTTCAGATGACGATGAAATTCTTAGTCCAGACGCAGAGTTCTCAACCAGCCGGAAGTTCCTGGGGGACATCATTGAGCAAGTTTTGGAGAAGAAGTGTGGCTTCATAGCTGCTAAGAATGTGATACTGTGGGGATACGGACAAGGTGGCATGGCTGCGCTGGACATCGCTGCCTGTAGGATGAATCTATGCTCAGTCATTTCAGTTGGAGGATGGTTACCTAGCTGTGTCCGAGCGCGCGAAATCATCGACTTGCCTAGAACCACTAGTGTTTTACTGTGCGGAGGGGAGACAAACTCAAATATCACAGATGAGAGGGTCAAGCAGGCGGAGGAGATATTCAAAGAATGTCGCCGACTGAAATTTCCCATGAAAGGCGACTTCATGCCTCGCAATAAGGAAGAAATATCACCAATATTGAGATTTTTGTTACGGATATTGATACCCGATGAATTAGAGAAGAGAGGATATACTTGATGCATACCATGAAATCCAACTAGGTATTGTAGATAGGGAGCACACAACGGAATTTTAGGGAGCACAAACTTATTGTAGGCACTTAAACTACAAAATCCACTCGGACGTATGCATATTCTAAATATGTTTCGCAAGTCAAGGAACCTAAAAAATTCGATCATGTCTTGAACTGAGAGCCCTGTCCTGATGAGATCATCTATTTGTGTTGTTCTGAGCGACGTACCGATTCCATACATCAGAGTCAATGACCCACCGTTTATCGGTCTCTTTGTCTCCAACCCTCTTCGCCACTTCCTTTATCGTCAAACGAATACTTTCTTTAGAAATTGTTTTGAACCTGAACACAGTTAGATCAACATCACGACAGCTCTGTCCATATTGATAGATTCTACATACTCTCGCTTCAAAGTTTCAATAAGCATTAGCTGGGTCATATCGCTGCCGTGAATTTTCAAAAGTATCTCTTTCAAGTCGTTTTCAGATATTCTCATTGTAAGCGCCTTAGAAGATGTTGAGGCAAAATTGTTCGCATTTGAAGGCTGGAAAGGTGTTTTGCTTGCTGCGCCCGTGCACAAATCAAAGCTCGAGGCTTTGGTGACTGCAAAATAGTCTTTGAAAGGGTCAACGGGGAGAGTAATCGCAGCTATAAGCCTATCAGCAGCAATGCATTATCGAACATTCACTGAGAACTTACGGTGTATCGTCGCAATCTGCATTCCAGTCCCATCAAACTCGTCATTGATGCCAGTATTGAGATCGGTCCAGCAAATACCTTTGGCAACCGGAACCAATGGAGCCAAAATACTTCTTCTCGGCCTATCCCCTTCTTCTGAAACCAAGAAGTCCTTCATCTCATCATCGATGAAGTCGCCCACTGCGCTCTCCTCATCATCTTCACTATCATTCGACCCGCCTTCCAAGTCCTCGCCAATCTCACCATCTTCCTCAACCCACTCTGCCTCTGAATTGTACTCGTAGTTTAGGCGCTCATCAAGGAAAAAAGGATTGTTTCTTGGGATTTGCCGTGTCTTTGTAAATGTACCCATATAAGGTGGTCTAAAGTCTTCCCAGAACCGTAAAAATTTCCGCGGTAGTGACTGAAGGACCGCGCGAAGACGCGTTTCCGACATCTCGTGATCCACCTTGCCATTGTTTGTAGCGATTGTACTGCTTTCATAGTTGAATAAAGAGATCACATCTTTAGCAGTATGAGTAGTGATCTTTCCTCTTCCCCGTAGCTTTACTGGATGCAAATTCATGATTTCCGCGAAGTTTGGTGGAGAAGAAGCTTGCTCTGGAACCACAATGGCGTCAAATGCAGATTGAGATGACCGCAGCTGTGCAATCAACTGATCTAAATGCTGACGCGTAGAATCAAGAGCTGCACCATCTTTTCTGAAAGAATTCACAGGGTAGAGAGTGGCGTTGACTTTAACGTGAAATGGTAGAAAGACTTCTTCGTAATCAGACTTCTTGGCAACCTCCGGTACTCTCATCTCGACCGCTGTGGTGCTTGTTGCAGGTGAGGGTTTCTTGTTAAAGAAGCTTCCTAGTCGCAATTGTTGCTACCATACGTTAGCAATCCCATCCAACAATTATATATCGATTGCACCAACTCGATCTTTTTGTTTGAGTTCTTCCTCTTTCTTTCGTTTCTCCTCCTCCCTTGCGCGTTTCTGTTCTTCCTTTGCACGTCTTTTCTCTTCGCGCTCAGCATCTTTCGCAGCCTTTTCAGCTCTTCTCTTTTCGAGTTCTTCAGCTTTCTTCTTTCTAATATCTTCCCTTTCTGTTTTCTCCTCCTCCGTCAGTTTCGTTCTCTTGCGCTTCGTCTCGGCAGATCCATCGTCGGTCTCGGGCGCACCCTCTGCCGATCTGCTATCTCGAACTGGCGGATCTCCCATTGGCGAAGACATAATATCAATGACGTGCACATTTTCGGGCACTGCTGTAGAAATGGATGCAGTTGCAGGAATAAAATTTGTGGATGTCGTGTTTGCTTGCAAGGGACCTGCGCTGCACCCGTGGCCTCCGACGCTAACCTCAGTGTCCAGGTGTGGCCGGGAAGGTGCTGCTGTCGGGGCTTCCATGACGAATCTAAATAACATTCATGACCTATCCGTGCTCGCAATTGAAATTAGGGATTCAAGAGACGCCTGGAACATAGATGGCAGTTCTTTAGAACGACGCGTCGAAGGCGGCAATGCAGCGGTCAGTCGTGCTGTGCCCTAGACGCGTCAACCACTGAAATTAACCTAACCCGTGTTTCGGCTTTCAATGTACGACACATTGGGGATTGTTAACCGGTGAATTCGCGACTATCCATCAAACTGTTAAGGTTGCAGAATTTATGTTCACCTCACGTGCCTTCTATGTTCAGGTTTAGAAGGACGATCACGTATTAGACTATTTCAAATATTCCACGTAGTCAACCTGAGAATGCAATAACATACAACAAATCCTTTTAAACGACCTACAATTAATATAACCTAGCAATTAACGCCTTCCTCTAATCAACTCAATTTACAAAATGCTTCAAATCAGATCCATTCAGTCACCGTCACTACTACTATAATCTGGGTTGACAATATAGAGAGTCCTTCTAGGGGCTATCGCCTGCTCGTCCAAACTTCCCACACTCAGCCTCCGAGACATCTCCTCACCGGGCAAGACTGTCGTTGACGATTCTAAGATATTTGCAGTGGGAATCTTATTGGTTGCAGTAGCGTCTGCACTCGTAGCTACCTGAAGCGAAGCGTGTGAAACCACTGTCTTCTCGCTGGACGACACTGATCCGCGACTACTAGCCAGTTGAGGATCCTCGTTGCCTGCCATTGACATTCCCAAATTCAGATCTCCGAGTGCGGGCACCTGCGCTGTAGGCAACTCGGTAACAGAATATTCTGTAACAGGCGTACCTTCAACGGTCTTGTCTTCCGGCTTTGACGCTTTGATTCCAGTTTCATCACCCAGTGTAATACCCGAGGCATGGCTGGCTAGTGTCATAGACGGAGTATCACTCATAACTCTAGCATCATTAAGCTCAAGCGTCATATCAAGCTTCGGATGATAATACGCATACGCGTGTGTATACGTAGAATATTCATCGTCGCGAGGCTTTTTAGTCTTTTCCTTCTCTTTGTGGTGATGACTCTGTCTCTGTTTTGTTAAGAAATCTCTTTGCATTCTGTCGGACCACACAGTTGCTCTTTGTCGACGTAGATGCTTGACGTAGTCGGCCTTATTGCTATTTATAGATGGACCACTGGGAGAAGCTGCACCAGCAGGCGTACTGCTTGCGGAAGTATCGGGAAGTTGCGACAGTGTATCGGTAGATGAGATGGTACGTTCGGACAAGTGGCTGGTATGGCTTAGCGAACGCTGTGTCAGAGAAGCCTGGTCCGATATAGCACTGGACCTAGAAACCTCCTGTGATGGAGTGGAAGTCCCAGATTTATCAGAACCTGACGCGACCGTGGAAACCGAATTACTTGACACTATAGACACAGTGCTCCCTCCTTGCTGTGGGTGCGTCTGGAAAGCTGCCCGCCGTATTTGCAGTGGTGCTGTGGGACTTTCCTGGATGGACAAAGCTAGGCTTGATCCACTTGATTCGGTGGAAGACCGCGACAAAGTTCTCGCTGAAGGAGATTCGGAATTGACCAGACCACCAGGGGGCGGAGGTAATGATGGAGAGCTAGCCAGCATCGCGACACTACCATGAGGCCCTCGTCTGCCATCCCTGTTCTCCTGGGATCGGCGACGAAGCACCTGTGCCGGCATCACGTTGTCGGTGGATACCGTCGGCTGGATCGGGTCTACATCACGGTGACTAACCAGTGCCTGGGGCCGTGGTTGAGCAATGTACGGCGACTGCGCGAGGCTCGGGCTGACTTTGTTCAGATACTGGAATGCGGACTGGGTTGGCGGCTGTCCTTGTGCAAGTTGTCCGGAAGCTTGCGAAGTTGCTGCAACACCTGCAGCACTGAAAGCTTGTGTATGCCGAATCGGAGAAGGTGGTCCACCTCCAGGAAACCTTCCACTTGTGAGAGCGGAGAGTGTGTTCACGTCCACGGTAGGCGGAAGTGGCTTTCTCTTCGGGTGCATGCGAGGCAACGGTGGTACTGCCGATCCCGTAGAATAGATACTAGGCATCGAGGACGTAGTAGGTAAGCTGGTCTTTGCAGCAGTTAAAGATGCTGGTAGTGATAGTTGGCTCCCATTTGTACCTCCGTTCGGCAGCGTAACAGTCGGGGGATTTGACACCGGACTGACAGCGACTGGGGAGCGAGACACCATTTCCAGAACTTAACCCGACCCTTGAATTGGGAGTCACGCCAGAGTGATGTGCAAGTTGTGTGATTCTTGACTCTACTAATAGAATGTCTGGAAGAAGAGAAGATGATGCAAGAATATTTAGAAGCAAGAGCTGAGATTTAATGAGAGTAGGCGTATTCCGCTTACGCTGGACCTTGGGAATCGGCAAACGAAACAGAGATTACTTGTCACAGGCATAGATTGGACGTAGCCCTACGGCGGCAAGGGACCCGACTACCATGCAAATCTTCGCAACTTCTCATGTAATTTCCCAAACTCGCCACAGCGCGGGGTCTAAATTTACGAGACTTTATCATTATGAAATTTAGATGACGTTAATATGTTCGACGTTGCATAGGCTGTTGGGGCGGTGCAACCCGTGATCGAAGATATGAATACGTGATTACCCGCTCTTGAGCTTGCCCATCGCTTCGGGTTAGGTCACAGACGCCCCATGTCAAACTTACTGGACATGTGTCCAACGTCTCTCCGTCTATTGAGTCTACAAACTAATACGCCATACCAAGATTAAATGCCTGACAAAATTAAAATTACGCAATCCGACAATAAGCCACTCACTCATATGTCATTCCATCTCGGACGTTCTCATGACTGACCGGAGCTTCGTCCGCAAGACTGTCAAGGTCTTCGTCACTGCTCGCGGATCCCTCGTCGTAGCCAGCCTCTGGATCGTCATCATCGGCCACTACATCGTCGTCATACTCGTCGTCGTCGAAATCGCCGGGACGAATAACTGAGCCGAGGCTGCTGCGGTCAGAGCTAGATCGGTTCGGTTTTCTTCTTTCGAAATCCTGCGCGTGGGCACCTCTGATATGGCTGCTAATAGCATTTGCCACCATTCGTGGTGTCATAGTAGTGGATTTTCGGCGACGCAGTGATGCCGGAGTCCCGGCTATCGGACTTGGCTGAGCTGGCTGAAGAGGTGACTGATCCAGACCGGCCTCTACCCCAGTCGATCTGCCTTCCTCTGCCGCCATAAGTGGTGTCCGCATATCGATCTCGTTAAGTTCATGCTCATAGTCAAGTTCGTCAAGGTCGTATGGTAAAGGCATATTTCTCGAAGCGATAAATCGGCCAACGTTTGTGCAATGTTCATTCTCCATACGGAAGAAAATCCAAACAAATCGCCTGACGACTTCGAGAAGGGCGATCAAAAACGACAACGCAGCTGACTGCTGAACGTTTCCCGGGAAAATAACGTACAATATCCAATCCAGACGTAACAGTACGTCAATGACTATCGCACAATAATAATACCACGGATTTCGAAATCCTAGCTCGTCTCGTAACAATGCGAACATTGAATTCGGTTGGAACAACGACCAATCCATAAACAGATCCCAAAAAGTCGAGTAAATTGTGTTGATAGTTGCGAAGAGAATGAACACGTCTCGATTAGTATCCACACGATCAATACGCCAGATACTCAGGATAACTGCTGTGGCAATCGTAAACGTATACTTTCCTGCATTGGCAAGATGAGGAAACCAATTTCTTGTATCGTAATAACGACGAAAGCATTGTAAGAACCGCCATATTGGCGGTAGAGCATTCAAAAACCCCATTAGGCGTGAGTGCGACGACCCACAGTTCGAGTTTGCTCTCCAATCTCGAGCATACAAGCAGAAGAATAAATCAGCATTACTCAACGAGTAAGTTAAGCTGCAAAATATGTCACCCAAAAAGAAATCACGGAACTCAACCGGATATAGACCCGAAAACATGAGGCGCCACAATGCAATAGTCAGCCATTCCCTTGACCTCCAATGGAAAATCGGAAGAGGTAAAAACAGCACAAGCACACCTCCTCCAACAAAAATCAATGGATACCATTGTGCTGGGACGCGGTTCGGCCAAAAATCATGGAAGCAAAGATACATACATACCGAAAGCCAAAAGAAAAGAAATGAAGGAAGTTCTAGAAACTGTCTGAAGTCTAAATGGCGTTTCTGATCCCATTCAAAAATAAAGGGATAGTTGATTTTGTAGTGAGACCAGGCCATACAATTGATCGCGAAGAGAATGCAAATAAGTATGATCAAGAAACCACCACCGAAGATTTGTAACAAATAAATGGCATTCGTCAAGTCGTCTCCAAAACATCTTTCAATACCGATAACAAGTGATTGGATAAACAGCGGCAAGCCGAGTCCAAGCCAGATACCACTGAGAAACGTCGATGAATAATGACTGGCCGGTTGCTCCCGAGTTCTGAGCTTTTCGATCGCGTGCTTTCGATTTCCTCGCTCGAAATATCGGCTATAAATATCTTCTGTCTGATTCATGAGATTGTCAATAACATTGCTTTCTCCAAAATAGCTTGTGTTAACTTTGTCCATGTACCAGGGTGAGATGCTAGAATTTGTCATTTTGTCGAACTTCTTCGTGATCTTTTGCATCCCAGTCCGATTCAGTAGGTGATAAGACTTGAGTAATTCAAGTCCTCTGTAGTATTCCATGACAGCCTGTAGGACAATTAGAACCGTAAACCGACCAACATAGATCCTACGACTTACATGCTTCAGCTTCTTCCTAGCGGCGTTGTAAGGGACGCTCATAGCAGCTGCACGGCGCGTATAGTCGCTCTGGCCATTGGGCTGCGACTGCATCTGTTTTGAAACAAACGGCAGTTGGTGGAGATCAAGCTTTTTACGGAACGATGCCCACTGCTGTACAATTTGATCTGCCATGGTCCTCGACTTCTGCTTTCTGTTGTTCTTGATGGTGACTCCATTGGCACCTTCTTCTCTCATGAATCTGTCGCGTTCTTGCATTTTCTGGTCTCGCAGTAAATGCAATTGCTCCTTAATTCTCTCGAAACGTACAACGGCCTCCTGTTCCTTTTCGCGATAGAAAGTTTGAATTTTTGCGAATTCCGCATCCAACCAATTGATAAAGTCCCGATAATCAGCCTCCTCACTCATGCGCCTTCGAGCTTCCACTAACGATGTTCGAACCGTTGAACCAGCGGTTGACCTCCGAGTGGCCGATGGACGATGTGTAAGATGTGTAACTAGTTCTTGAGGAGGTTCTGCGCCATATTTCGAAGTCTTCTTTAAAATAGACTTCTCTGACCGGGACGTGACGGGAGTAGGGCCATCCATAAATGACACGTTCGTAGATTGCCTGGTCAACGGTGTTCGTGTATCAGCATTCCGCATCACGGTACGCTCGTGGCTCGTAGTGGATCCGGTAACGGTCTCATGAGGAGCTAGTGCAGGGGGGCCGAGACCAAGAGGCGGCACCTTTTGCTCTAGATCACCATTTGGCATGAAAGTGACCGACATAGAACCATCTGATATATCCTCGATCGCATGTGACGACGAAGACTGCTGGTCTGCGCTGTGGGAAAGAGCAGGCGGTGGAAGGTGGAATGTATTTGGAGGAGTGGCAATGATACTACCATAAACTTCCAAATTCTGAACCCTATCACTTTTGGAATCTTTTCGTCGAGTAGGAATATCAATAGACGCAGAGGAGCTAAGTAGCTGTTGAGGTGTAATTCTGGAAATATTTTCGGTCTGCACATCTTGACTGGCTACCTCTAATCCAATGGTTTCAGCAGACTCCAACGCGGACTCCTGTATTCCATGCACTGATGTGGACCTGAATGAGTCCGGTTGATTTTTCTGGTCCTGCCGAATTGCGCTTCCTCTGAAACCGAATCCTCTCTTGAGTTTTTTCAATCGTTTCTTACCGCCCTATAGATTCGTTAGATTAATCCACTATAGGATGTATGCAAATAAACCACCTTGTAGTCAAGATACTGAATCCTCCATTCTGGGACCTATACGGACATGAGTAAGAACTCGTCTCATCTCTTCGTCATGCAGATCATCTCCATTCGAAGACATACCAGATTATCATTAAGGTACCTGCAACGATCGTTAGATTTCGTCTGTCAACAGAAGTGCAGATCAGATTCTACATACCGTGCGAATTTCATTGTGTGAGACTATCGCCTGGCAACAGATCCAAGTCGAGGTGTCAATACGATCGCCAAGGGCAGTGCGGCGCTCGACGTACTTTTGAACTTGCGCCGCCTGTCGTCTTATCGCCGCACAAGAGAAAATTCTGTTCTCTGTTGGAGCTAGTCAGTTAGCCGACTTACATCGGTCATGAGGGGCAGCTGCTGGCGACTTTGACTGGCCCTAAGCAGCAAATGGCAAATCTCTCTGAGAGCACGGGATCTATAACCCTAACCCGCATGCTACCCCTGACAGTAGGGTATGGGCTGTCGTTTCTTGGGATTGTGAAAGCCGGGTGGCGTGGCGATCTTACGCGGGTTTACCCAAACAATACCATCATTGAAATAAATAAAATACTAGTAACTTATAGTTAAGTTAAGTTAAGTTAATAATTATTAATTATATAATAATGAAAAACATGCAGATAACCAACGATTAATTAGTGCCAGTTTTTTGTGAGTGATTTTTTTTTACTGCTGGGCTCGTGTCACAGCGCGTTTTCTTTCTACCTATATTCGATGATGATCTGTACTACCGTACGCTACAGGCGTGAATCGCAGCCCAAATATAGTGTCTGTTAAGAAGATCACTACTCTATCATTAGGAGGATTTAGAGTGCAAGCTAAGACAGCTAATTCCTCAAGTTCGTGTAATACCACGCGCCTACAACCCAAAAGGTGGCAAATTGTACAGTCGTGGCAATCATACTAATAGTATTCATATAAAATCCGTTGAAATCCATAACTCCAGTAATATGCAAAATCCAATCGTTCTCTATCTTCGTCATTGATTTAAGTATGAAGACGACCTTGCTTACTCTCCGGCAATTGATGATTTCTTCTCCGTCTTTTTCTCCTCTTACGACTCGCAGACTGTGACGATGAAGTTAGATCTTCGTTTTCAAAGTCGTCTTGCTCGGCCGATTCTTCAATTTCCCCACTCCCCTTATGCTGTCTGAAGTTGCGAGAAGCGCCCTTGCCGGCCACTCGCCGGCCAGGTTCGATATCCTTCCGCAACCTGTCGGGCTCCTGCTCCAGAAACCGATACTTTGGTATCTGACCATCTTGAAATAGCTCCTCACATTGCGCCCGGACACTTTCAATCACGGAGAGCCAATTGCGCGGTGACTGTGCTCCGTCCAGTGCCGGCATGCCAATGAGCGCAGCAACATTAAGCAAATCGTTCCATTTCATCGTGTGTAGCTTCCGTCTTGTTAGGGAAGGCGCCTGTGTAGATCTCATGGCGATCATTGCATCCATTATCCCATTCACTAATTGCAAGATATTGGCGTGTAGATGCGGATATAAAAGCGACTTTTCTATTTCGTCGTTGGAATACCTTATACTAGAAATATCTTCGCCTTCAGAATCGCCACTCTGTCCTTGCTTGAACGGATCGCCTGTTCTGCGAGTCTGAGCCCGCCACTCTCGAGTCAGTGATCGAATTCCGGCGGCTGAGATTTCAGATATTAGCGGCTTGGAGTAGAAGGGAGGCGTAAATAATTTATGCGTCAAGAGACGATAGCTTTCGTAGCCAAATTCCTCCTCTTCTAGGTGCTCGTCATTTGGCCTCTCATTGTTCACGATATCAATGGATTCGGGAGCCTTCTTGTCGCGGACATAATCGAAGTCATGTGCTAGATCTTCCTTTCTCGAGACAGGGGTATTATCCACCGGTAGCTGCCAACTAGCCAACGGCCATGCAGTCCAGCTTTGAGACACGATTCTTTTCGAGTATTGTCCGTTATGCGTTCCGATGCTGCCCGAACCATTCTCAATGTCGTGTCTTTGCAGTCGTCGACGGCGTTCATCTAGAGCGCGCAACCTTGCAGAAGCAACTAAATGTTCTGACAAAGACGTCCTGTGATTATATTCCAGCACCTTTAACAATGCCCGAAAATCACCAATCTCGCTGTGTTTCGACGACTTAAATTCAACTTCGACCTGGCTGTCCCCCCCATCTTCGTCGTCAATGTCGTCTCCATCTATATCTGACTGTGGGCCATCATCGCTTTGATTAGTTATATCGTTCTCGCCGTTGTCGGATCCAGATTCGTTCTCCGGCGAGTACTCTGATCCTCCTGCGGATGAAGGCAGCTGAGTGGCCGGAATACTCGACTGGCCATCAGCGTCGCTATCGGTTGAAGTCGACATCTCAGATAGCTAAGCCAGAATTGCGGCAAGAATTATCCTGCCTTCGATCATTTCATTGTTAGTTCAAATTACGATGTTGGTCGACAGCGATGATACTTTGTCGTCAGCGTTGGGTAAGGGTAATGTATGTCAGTATCATCAGTCGAGAAACTTGAATTAATGTATTAAGTCAGATATAAGATTACAAACGTTTGATATTAAATGTGAAATGGAAGATACTGCTATACTACGATTACAGTGTCAAGCTAAGGGCGGAATTGTAGGTCGCATTTTGTTCCTGCCATTTCTATTACCCCGCCAAAGAAGGGCGTGCCAACCCACGGCAGGACCTGTCTGAACTGAAAATGTCCGATAGCGATAACGACAACACCGACGGTCTTGCGCACTCTATGACCAGAAAAGACAATATCGATGACATTTCTAGTGACGATGACGATGATGACGATGACGATGATAACGATGACGTCGGCGTTGACAGCTTAAGAGACTTGCTCCACGGCAAGGCGTTCACGGATGACGTTAGCAGGAAACGAGAAGAGCGGTTAGCTCTCGAAGCCAAGAAACGCGGCGGCCTCGTACGTGTCTGTCCGACGGAAGATGTTGCTGCAACTCGCGAAATGGAAAGACGCCCGAGCTCCGTAGCAGCTAGTAGAACTGCGTGATAGAACCATCACTCACAATCAGCGGTCTGTTTCATGGCTTATACGATTTGGGCTTGAATCAAACGCCGATATTCTACTATAGGTCTAGTTACCCTACGGTCTACCGCCAACTTCCAATTTGTGACGTCGTATGCGCCGCTTGAAACGCTTGGAAGGTTTAGGGCGGCCCCAGCCCAGACACGCAGTATGGCATCTCGTCGCAAGAAGCAAACCCGGAATAAAATCTGTTGGGTAATTTAAATACTTGGACACATTCAAATTGTGAATTCCGTTGGGATCTGCAATCGTCAGCTAGTATGCCTTGTCTGCAATAGGCACTCAGCATTTAGTGCAGACACGCATCCGCAATTGCCGGCTACCCATTGAAAGGCGGCCGGTATGTGCGCTGAACAGGAAACGCTGTTGAGCAGTCAAAAACCAGTTGGACCCGGATGGAATAACTAGTTCGCCTAAAATGATTTAGCGAGCATCCAGCTGCAAAAACTATTCGACATGGCGGTCGTCGCAAACATTCTCGCTTCGTTAATTGTTTTCTCGCCTAATGACTTGTACCTGGAGCAGGACGCATGTGTGGTGAAAAGGTGCCGAGTCCGTCGTCATCTGACGGAAGTCTCAGTTTGAGCTGCCGTTGACGATCATCCCAACATCATGAACGACCGGGACGCGGGGACGCGAATTCGCATAAGTTATATGCACGACTGCGCGGGTCGTAGTCGCGCAAGTCTCGGACTCAACTCCGAACCGCCAGGGTCGTCATCCGTCATCACTTCACCTCTCATAAGTATCTCGTAGTATTGCAAGTACCACGGTAACACTGTGGCGTATCAGTGTGATTGCTACTCATCTGGTCATGACCTCGCTTAAATATTACCAGTTCCGGGGACGCGTGCTCAACTGTGGGCACGGGGGATAAGGAACGGTGTTAGAATTTTCTCTATCACAATTATGTTCCTGTTATTTGTCTATGTATATGTATACGAATATATACATACATATGAGAGGCCAGCTTCTTGGAGCTGGCCGTTGTTGCTTGTGACCCATGGCAGGGCGTAACCACCAGACATTTTTGTTGTATTTCTTGCTAACTTTGTATGTCTGGTCGGCCGTCTAATACAAGCGTTCTGTTCACTGTTCCCTTATGTATCTAAGAGAGCTGCTAGAGCCTTTGTTGACTGGAGAGCTGTTTCCAGAATTTACACAGATAGCGAGTACGTATTGTTTATGTCTAGTTTTGCGATAGGTGATAGCTGATGCCATTTTCAGAGCTTCCAGACGAAAATGATCAAGTCTCGCAATTCTCCGGCGTGGTTGAACGGCTGCCGCGGAACAACTACTAATTGCTAAAGAGAATTATCGAACACCTTGCCATGTACGTACAACCAATAGAGTGCACGTTGTGTTTACGTCATTCTAACTGAACCTTAGAATTTCCAGCCACGGCGATATTAACAAAATGCATGCCGTAAACCTTGCGATTGTGTTCTCAATGAGCCTTCTACCCGGCAATAATCCATTCTCCGTGTCATCTGATTTGGGATCGATACAGACCATGCTGCGGACAATGATTACTTACGCAAGCCAGATATTTAGTGCCGACTATAGCCCAGGAGCTAAGTCTTCTTTGGTTGCTGAAAGCGAGAGCTTCCTCACGCCGCCGCCACCTGTCCCGGAGAAGGATAGCCAAGCTCGTCCAGTTCAGGATCCTCATACACTCGAGACGCCGTCAAATCGGGAAAGTTATCAGGAAGTCAGTGTCTTTTGATTCATTTCGGGTATGAAATTCAAAAAAGGAAAGAAAAAAAGGGAAGAAGGTATTATGCGTGCAAGCGGGTCTTGCATGCCAATCCAATCTAACGGGGCCCTTTCATAAGATCATGTGGCATTTCAGACTCATGCACGATCGGGCTTGACGATGCTTATGACATGATATGAACAATGTAGAATATTGCTTATTTGTTGTTATGCTTAGAATTGGCGTTTGCGTAACGGGAAATGCTGATGTGTCTTCGTGTGTTTGAACTAGGTTTTAGTCTTAGGTTTGGAGTCAATGCTTATTTGGCAGAGGCGTCTTAGATTGTCAATATGAACGAATTGCTTCCAATTTCTTTAACCTTTCAACGCTTACAAAATATACCTTGTTAGAGTAAATTGTAAGACTATGCGATGGGATTACCGTTCTAAAGATTGGGCGCTCTCTCGGAACAACCGACGCCGGTGGACTAGGGTTAACAAATAAAGAGTTCGGTAGGGCAACAACTAGTCTTCAGCCGCTGAAGGATTGGCATGTGATAGATCGGATCATGTCACGTGACTTGACGGTTGTAGAGCTGCTCCTTAATACAGTTAACTTACTTAACATGGAGCGTTTTTGATGCCATGCACTCATTGGTTGATCATGGCAGTAGGTTACGATGTTTTGGCCCAGGCTTAGTGCCGCAAATTGGAGATGTGGTCTATTATTGTCTTCGCCTACATAGCAAACCGTATGAGTGCGTGTTGTTGATGAGGCGGTGTTAATTGGAAAGCGATCTTAATTGTAGAAGTATTTCCTCGCTTGAATTAGGGTCAATAGCAAACACTTCGAATCAAATGTGGCTACTGCTGCAGCATAGAATTTATCGTCCTTCGACAGCCGATCCAGCTACGACAAGTTATAATGCGTCGTCGCATAAGTGCAGATATTCGCTCTATCGCATCAGTATGCACCCTTACCGACATCTAGTGCTGGCCATAGATCCGGATTAGAGGCCACGGAAAGTAGCACCACCTACAACTGTGCAGCTCAGCGACACGACTGCAAGGTTCTTGAAAACATTTTCGATTCTCGTCAACTAGCACACTGTACAATCTCCGGCTTTGCCAGCAGATGCAGATTTTGCACATGTTTGGGTATCAAATCATAGTCAGGCAGCTCAATGTGCTCCTACCGGCACTCCGGGAAAAGGTACATACTCTCTAATTAATCTTAATATTCATCCGCTTTTGCTTATAGAAGTCGTCAAGCTCTTGAAGCTAATCGAAATGGCAACATCCAAAAGATATAACTAACCGAGGACGACATCTTAAAGCAGCAAAATGTCGCCATCATATTCAGTCGGGGCACATGATACCAGCCACGTCTGAATGCCGGCGAGTTCTAGTGGAAGGTTGGCATGGACGCCAGGCACATTCCCCCGTGTGCGAGCGTTATCGATTCGCATTTATGACCTATGGCCAATTAGCCATCCAGGATCCCGCCATTTCCTCTGAACGCAAGCGCGAGTATAGGACCCGAAGTCGAACTTGTAGTATTTGTGGATCTGCTAGATTTGTTGCCGCAGTCATCTCGTAGTGATACAAGTTACCCTGTTTTCGCTTTGTGATTGACTTTATAGTCCGTCCCATCCGCCGCCCTGCCAACCCACGTCAGTACTATCGTGTCGATGCAGTCGACTTTCATGATTTTTCACAACTATCAATGCCCAACGCGGATTAAATTAAGTTATTACGTACTTTTGTAGTCCGAGTGCCGTTAGATGCAAAGCATATCAATATAGAACAACAAAGGTATGAAAACTACCAAGAAAAAACGGCGTGCAAGGTACAGCTTGGACCGTTAAGAATTAACTTTGAACGGAACCGGCCATTGCAATTTCGCCACGGGTTCACAGACATGTGCGGCAAAAGAAATACGCAAAACCATTTTGCATAGTACGTGCGGTCATCTGCACAATGCAGAATCTTATTATCTAACGACAAATAAGGTACCAACGGCACCGCCTACCGGTGTCACTACCACAAGCGGCTAGCTGCCCTCAGACTGTTGTGGGATGACGATGATCCCCGTTGTTACTATATGGCACAAGCCACCAATGCATGTTTTCGCGATCCTCCGCGCGTGGCTAAATGACCGCCAATTTGCTTGCTGAACTACGGAAACCCCTGGCTATATAAAGAGCAGTTTATTAGATGACTACCAAAGCGTCATGCAAGATTGACGTTTTGTGGATGTATTCGATTAACTGATTCGGGATATCTCTTATTGTAACAATGGACATTACAGTCCTTCAGGAAAGGCTGCCAAGCAACATGTGATATATATCAAGCGGACACTTTCACGGTACCTTACCGCGCCGCACTGTTAACCCATTATAGACCGTCGACTGAGTCCAGCCACTATCTGACCGTCAATTTATACAAACTGACAACCATCTGGATCGCCTGCTTGAATTTCCAGTGGCCACTAAATTAGCACCGGGTCGGCGTCGGCCTCGGAAAGACTTTGGATTTTCAGCAAGTTTGCGTTTCGTAATGTACTTGTAGCGGTATGAGGACACCATGCGCGAGTGTGAAACCTGTTGGGGATGGGCAGGGGCTATCGTAGGTTGTCGATCGGGGCAGAACTCTCTCAGTTGTGGGTACCGAACGCTAGACCTCTATGACGTCTAGTAGTTCCGCGAATCAGATTTTGGCTGTCTCCCGAAATAAGCGGCAAAACTTTAATGTCCATCACCTTACTGAAATCGTATACCCGCTAAGCCTGATCTGGGACAAGATGCGGCGCTAAACAATTCCGGTGCAAGTGAAACCATGAAAGGTAGAGGAGATCCGTCATATTAAACTTTCACAAGTAATGCCGAACCAGCTTCAGTCCTGAACCTTCGCGAACGCCAGTTCAAACGATGGAATTCTAACTTTATCGGCATGTTGACCCTAGCGCGGTCACACAGTTGAGTTTCTTTTGTTGCGCGGCCCAAATCCAATGCGCTGAATCAATCGTCCTTCGTTGCAGTTGCGCAGCTTTTGCCCAGGTCAGGACAATAACCAAACTCGACTGTGGCGCTCGGGCGGGAATAGGATAGGTTCATGTACTCGAACTCGGGAAATATCAATCTGAAGTGTTCTTCAATTGATCTTTCCATAATGCATATTTGCCAAGGCTGCGCCTGATCACATTGTCGATATCACAGAGCTGGGATCAAGAATGCTAATTGGATATCTAACAACTGAGTCTGCATGGGTGGTTAATAATGATACAAGCCGTACTCTACGTCCTTTGTCAAATATATCCAACAGCACTATGCGGAGAACAGCGTCCGTAGAGCCTCCGAGCGGAGGAATGCGGACATCGGTAATATTCCATGGCTGTAAACCATTGAGAATAATTGCTGAAGACTTAATGAAATGGACCATTAGACTGTCCGCAGGATACTTGGGACAGTGAGGCTGTGCTATATATACGACGGTCACCCGCACGCAGAGCTGACCTATTTATCACGCTTTCATGTAACTTGTTAATATTTGGACGTGACTTGCTGCGGGGGACCGCAAAAGACGGAATATGTTTTATTTTTAATATTTTAGTAAGCTGGATTCGTGCTTTGCATTGATTGCCCACCCATTCCCCGAAGACGAAGACATGGTCGTGACTACGCGAATACGAAGGACAATACCTTGGAAGCTAGCATTTGGTTCTCTTCTCACGCGACTCGCCATATATGCCAACTGAGCCAAGCCATGCGGCATGTATAGTTCCATACTTATTAGTCGAGGCGCAAAGGGTTGGAACGATAACACAATTTTCGGTCGTGCGTACTTCTACTATCAACGCGTAGCTTCGGGGACTGAGTTTCGAATAGGGTCGGAATGTCATTTGTCTCACGCCTGGATGTTGAACCTGTAGAGACTCGGAAGATTGCTACAGTTTTTCGCCACGAAGCTGGTTCGGCGGAGCCGATCAATGACATTTTCCTGGGCGCGTAAGGTAACACAGATTGGAAAATCACAATGTCAACACTAGTAATTAGGGCCACTGCTTATAGGCGCGAGCAAACGAACGGCATTGTCAATTATACGTGTACCGTTGCCGTGCACTGTTCCGGTGTAACGGCAAGGTGGGATGGCCAGGGTAGGGGTTAATGTGGTCAGTTTCGTATTTGTCCGTATTTATTCTCGCCGGCAAGATTGTAGAGTATAATTTCCACAGCACTATTGACTGTTGAAGTATGTTATTATAGATCTTCGGTCTGAGAATGCTTCTCAGTCGTTTTGACGCCTCACGAAGTCCGAGCTTCAACCTCCGGGATTGCCCGACATGCACGTTATCGAAGAGCTGGCGATTTGCAGATCCCACTAGGCCAAATAGCCGAATTTCGGCCAACATGGCACGAGCCTTGGCGAGTCTCATATGGGCAAGACGATCCAGTCAAGCAGGACATGTCTCGGTTCGCTTGATGAGAATTTCGCGGCAGCCGACAGGTACGTACCTCACGTCTTCTAACGAATGGCTTATCGCGCAGCTGTGCAAAAGGTCTGAGGCGCACTGAGACGCAGGTAAGTCTCGGAGCAGCAGGACCTGCCACCTATGGTTATTTAACCAGAGGCATGTGAGTGGCGGATGCCACGGGCATACGTCAGACGGCGCGTCAGGCGAGGAACTGACGCATAGTGGGATTCTGGAAGGCTTCCTATTTGGGTCGCTAGCGCTGGACCTCGCTTGATAGGCCCCTCGGTAAGGGGCTCCCGGCACCAGAAAAAGTAACGCGGGCAATTACCCTGGGCATGGGCACGCTAGCAAGAAAAGTAACGAGTGCACCGCCACATAGCGTTGTTGCATCGTACTCCAGTGTACCACAAGAGCGTTAAACTTTCGCGATTCAGTCCCAAGCCACAGCGATCACCTATAATATATTGCGCTGAGCGCAGCCGAAGTAGGCCCGATGTTTCGCTCTTCGAGAGGCGACTGGAATTGTTTTTCCTTTTATTTTAAATTACAAAAGTTAAAGCTTGACTTGCTCCGAGTCAGCTAACTATCTTGCCGCTTGTTTCGCTTTGGCCGTCACGTGCACACCGACAGGGCGGGTGCCACAGCGATCGCAGCTGCTCCAGCCCCGCATATGAGCCGCTTTGCAGTAGTTAGTAACAATGAAGATGATTAATTCAATCATGCTTGGGAATGCCTACAGCCCTTTGAAAACTTTTCAGTCATCTGATGATTGGACCATAATGTAGCAGTATCATTATCGGCGGTTAGCCAATTGGCGAACATAATCGAATTATTCTATGCGGCTCTCTAGCACCCGGTGATGTGCAGAATAAAGCTCTCACCTATTGATCACCAGCCAAATGCAATTGAACAAAATAGCGCAGAGAGTTCTTCTGGATGCTTAAAGGCGGACTAGTAGCAGCGTTGAGTAAGCGAGCTACTGTAGTCGTAGCTCAATTTTGCTCATCTCCTAATGCTGTGTTATGACGTCAATGTTGTCGAGACGTTTACTGCAACGAATCCCAGGGTTGATGAAACACGATATGGGCAGGCACGAATACCAGCCTCTTACCTACGGCAAAGCAATTAAGTACGCCGACGTCGGCAGATTCAAATGTGCCGGCATCGGGACTAGCGCAGATTTTTTGAACAATTGTGAAAAAGTACCACTCAAGAATTGGTGCCAAGATATCGCGTGATATTTGGGAGCCATCATCTCGCATCTGGACTCTTATCGTATGTCTTGCCCTGGCAGATGTCAGCTGCAGAATGGAGGCAGTGCCATGCAAGGCATGACCAATGAAATTCCGATTGGCAGTAATGTTGCGCGCATAGGGCACGGGTTGGCTCGCATTGTTTCTAAGTGCCGCTTGCATATGAACGAATTCCGGTCGGCAGATGCCGATTGCGGCTGGAATCAGAGCTAGTAGTTTGGATGATTTGGTTCGTGGTGGATATATAGTCTCTGCCGAAAACGATTCGACGCTTCCAGAAGACTGTGCTCGGTTCCGTAGCGTTGGCGTCACATCTAGACGAGCTGTCAGATTCAGACAGTGCAATTAGCAGTATTAAATTGAAAACCCGTTTGTCCTGCATCGCTTGTGGCGAACGCGTGGTGGGCGCCACTCGATGGTCTCGGCCGAGTGCGAGGATGCGCGATAGCCGAAAAAGTCTGCTTTAACGTGCGGCCCAACGTTTAAGCGCGTTTAAGCGCGTCGCGACTGCTAGTTGCTGCGGCGCTGCATTAAAAAAACACACACGCCATCATGGGCCATGTGGATTTTATTGCCCCGGGCGACGGGTAATTTTCGCTTGCGCCGGATTATCTTCGGATTTGCAGAGCCCGGCAGTCGCCGGTCCGTGTAGCTGGGACATTCGTCAACGGCGACTAGCTTTCATCTGCTAGACAGCTGAATCGCGCCGCGCCGCATTCTTTAACGAAAATACCCCCGGCTGAGTCGTATGTTATTGCCTAACCTGACCAATACAGTCGACAGCGAGGCACCTTTTGTGTGTGGCAAGATGGAACTACCAAGTCGGACTTGAATTATTCCCAGCTAGACTGCGTTCTATTACGGATTCGTCGCTCGGTCAACTCTTAGTGCCTCCAGCTCGAGTCGCAGGAAAACAGGCAAGGCTAATAAATGACTTGGACTACACCTGTACACCAACGGGCTGGGCGAGAAGCTCGCTACGCCCTGTTAAGTAGCGACCAGGCAATGGCGGGAAGGGCAAGCGTTGTTCCTGCACTACCAACGTTGCAAGCGAAGATTTTGTGTTTGTGGCTTGGACTTCCATTTGCAACCAGGGTTCCAAGTTTCCGTTTTTGAAATCATCAATGTGCGAAAAACTACCCACAGCGGCTGCCAGGTCGACCTCATAATGAACATAAGCGAACTGGAAAAAATTTTATTCCATAGAGAATTTCGAAGACCTTGCTTGCCTGTCTGCGGAGATTTGTTCGTGCCTGTTGGTTGGCACCACAATTTACTTTGGTCGAAATGTTTCTTCCAATTAAATATGAAATGAAATTCAGAGCGGCGCCAAAGAGCCACGCGCTGTCTCGATGCACGCACAGCCACGCGCGCCTGGCGTTGCCGAAGCCGAAACGGGGCGGGTGGGTGGGCAGTGCAAGCCGCGCGCACGCCATCAAATTTGTTCCATGCATGGAAGCTGCTGACTATTCTAGCGCGGAAGTTTATTTGTATGTTTGGAACGCGTTTCATACTTGCATGGTTGCTTTTTTTTTCTGCCGACCGTTTTCTGACACTGAGAGCCGCACAAGGCGCGAGGCTTCGCGCGATACCAGCCCGGTCCTGATTACGACGAATAACCACAGATCGCCGAGGAATGTTTGCTTTTAATGTTCGTGCAGGAGCATCGAGACTGAGCCGAGCGAAGGAAGAATTGATTCGATAGTCTAGTATATGGAGGACTGTAAACTTTGCGGACGGCGCCCATCCGGCGAAATCGCTACAGATGGCCGTTGTTATCCGTATATGGCCGCAGCATACTGTACAATGCTCCCGACTGCAAACGCACCAAATACGCCAAGATTGCAGAAACCCAGTTCCGTGTTATGGAAGCTCTACGCGCGGTCGTTTAACGTTACTTGCCACATACTGCGGATCCAGTGCACGAGAAGAATAGATAATTTACCGTTTGAAGCGGCCAGATGCCAAAGCTGTGGCTACGGACCATGAAGTAGGAATTCTTGTCGCACGAGAAGGGGTGGTACAGATGCCTGCTTGAGAGGAGAAAAGGTGCAAGCCTTAGTTCGGATTACTACCTGTCTCTGCTTATCAAATTGTAAATGTATTGGAAGCATCGCTAGACGTCGAATAAACTCCGTCTTGGTGCAGTATGGTGCCGATTATATCAAGTACAACGTTGCCAGGGCGAGTGCGAGATCATGACCAGTTTCTGCCCTGGCGACCACGGTATCTGGCTTGCAGATGTACGGCCAGGAAGGTTTTCTACGTCGTTTATGAACGGCGAGGTCTGCCCGCACCCAGAAGGTGTCAATCCGTCAGCTAAAGACGCATGACAACACACCCCACACTTTCCGCAATTTCTTGCTCTTTCAAGAGCACGTCCAAATGCAACATCTCGCGTAGTTGCCGACTGAGCAGGTGGGCAGGTGTGGTCGAGCGTTATCTGCGAGATGCAAGTTCATAGCGCAGAGTATCACAAAAGCCGGTGCAATACGATTGCCCACAACTCTTCTTTGACGAAGGACAACTGACGGTCCACATTTTCACATGCCCCATTTCGCTCGGAACTAGAGCAGGGGGCTTCGTTCAAGACATTCTGTTGGTTTTGGTAGGGTTTTGTGTGTATAATTCACTGGGGGCTTCGTCGCGGCGTGTATCGCGATCACGACGAGCGCGTGGCTGGAAGGAGGATCTACGCATGATCCCCACGCGAAACACGAGGCCGACCGTTGAGAACTCATCTCGACCGGAATTGCCAGTCGCGTGCGGGATCGGAAACGGGGAGGCGAATGCTTCCAAGGCTGTCTGTGAGCTTGCTCACCGTAGTCCAGGCTGCAGGTTTAACTGCTAGATTCTGTGAGGCGGACATCACGAAGTGGCTTGACGAGTAATGTCCCGGGCTAATAATATACGTCCCCGATATCCTATTAGGGACGGGCCGGCAGCATCAGAGCGCGTAGCGCGTAGCCGTAGCCAACGCCTAGACACGGAACAAACTCGAGATCTGGCAAATGGGACCAGATGACTTTGATCTGGCAGGTGTCAGATTTCGCGATGCCCTCAGGCGAGAACAAATTAAATGGCCCCCACCAGCTGCGGCATCGGGCCGCTCGCTCGACCGCCGTGTCCTACGCGAGTTTGTGGCCGCGCGTCAGCCACACGCCCACCCACTCCACCAATACCTAATGTAACTGTAACTATCTGTCCGGCCACCAGGAAACAATAGGCGACAGCTCGCATCGACCTAGACGACGCAAGCGACTAAGGCGAGCAGTGGCCAGTGGCCGGTTGGCAGGCAAATCGGCAGGATCCGCCGGCAATGTGGGAAAATTAGACACCGCTGCGTGCAGTTACGGCCGTAACCGCAGAATAGTTTCGGCAATTGACACTGAAAAGCCAAAACCTTGTTGCAGTGGTGGTGACCAATGCTGCTGGTCTCAGTGATATCACACACCTTAAGACGAATTTCTATCGATCCAAACAGAGTACATACTGAGGCAATATTTTACATGAGCTAGTCTGCCCTGGATGTCTCCGCAGTAGCTATTGACCGATAGCATATGTTCAGCACAAAAGCAAAAGGATTGTGTGGCATGTACCGTGAGTGAACTGTCACCGCCACAGCGCCACGCCACTAAGGGCGAGGGCACGAGGACACAGTACGGACCAGGTACGACGGGTTACAAGGCGAGAGCTCGCGTCGGTTTGCCTCGTTATTTTGCTCTGTTGGCTCGCTGCACAGTCGCCTCGCCGAACTTTCCTGTTACCCGCGCCGCCATCGGGGCCCTGAATCTCGCCAGTTTGCCCCCTCCGCAATCCACACAGTACTTCATAGCACATATATATATATATATATATATAGCGCCGCCCTACGCCCGTCCCGTCTCGATGTTCGGTAGCCGCTTGCCGCTGCAACCCCACGGATCCCAACTGCCCCGTTGCAACCACTGCCCATCATGATGGCCGACCCGCTGCCCTCTTACTCCTCCCATGCTCCTCAGGCGTCTGGTGGTCCCGTCCTTCCGCTGCAACGTTCCCGAAAACCGGCTGTGACTGGCGGCGCCGGCGCCGCCGCCCAGGACGACCGCCATTACTCCATGCCACCTCCACCGCCAGAGCCGCTCCAACCGTCGCGTCAGCTGCCCTTCCAGCTCCAGCACCACTCCCACCATGTTTCTGTCATCCAGCAGTCGCTCCAGCCCGCGCCCCGCTACAATTCAACGTCGCCCGGCTCGTCCGCTTTCTCGACGGCCCCGTCGTCGTACCCGTTCGCCTCAGCCGCGGCTTCCACCAGCGGTTACAGTTCGCGCGGTTCTCCTTCCTTCGCCGGGTCGCCGCTTCACTCCCAGCCTGTCTCGCTGGCACCGCTAAGGCTGCACCTGCAATCTCCATCTCCCCCTCAACAGCCCGACAAGCCTCTATCTCGGCCAGTCCAGTCCTACTACCCGCCCCCGCCGCCTCCACCACCACCACAACAACCCCAACAGCATCATCAGCAGCAGCAGACCAGATACTCTCCTCCGTCCACGACGCTCCCACGACCAGCTCTGCCGCAGCCAGCGCCTTCCCAGGTCACGGCTGCCGCCGCCGCGGTCGCACTTCACCAGCATGCGCACTCGTCTCAAGTCGCCGCCGCCCAAGTTGCTGCTACAATCGCCGACGTCACAGCTCACAAGCCCGCGAGGGAAATCAAGCGGCGGACAAAGACGGGTTGCTTGACCTGCCGAAAGCGCAGGATCAAGTGCGACGAGCGCCATCCCATATGCTTCAACTGCGCTAAATCAAAGCGTGTCTGCCTCGGCTACGACCCGGTCTTCAAGGCCCAGCGAGGCGACAAGCGCGACGAGAAGGAGAGCAGTAAATCCGAGGGCGAGACCTCCCAGCAGTCACAGGACGAGGTCAAGCGGATAAAGATCGACAGTCTATTAACAGAATGACCTTTATGCATCGGATTGCATATGAACCAAACCATTCACGTTTTAACGATTTGTATTTGCTCTAGTAGTACTGGCTTGCGGGTTTAAATGTTTGGGATTGTGTTACAGGTGCATAGGATTTGTTTACGATAGGCGCTTTGTTGTGTGCTTTCTTGTGTATAGTCTCGATTTTTCTTATGTTTTCACACGGAGTTTAAAGGTAGTGATGTACGACTTGCTATGGGATTTGTTTTATACAGGTTTATTTATCGTCATTCATACAGTTCGATTATGTCTCGCTGTATGCGTTCGTCTTCTGGCGGGTGCTCGATGTATATTTACGACCAGGACACATAATACTTGTGTATTAGTATTTGTATTATAATTTTCTACAGTGGCGACTCTGATTGTGCAAATTGCTTCCTCTCCCCTTTGTTGCGTGTATAGCTGACTAGTATCACGGCTGCCGGGCATTTCTGAGCCGTGAGACCAAATCAATTCCAATCGCAAGATCATAGATAGTCGTAATAATACATATGGCAGTGGATATCTAATATCTGCTAACCTTCACTGCCCCCGGGTTCCGTCCGCTTGTGCACGTGATTTCACGCCATCATCTGTTGTTGCATGAAGTCCGGTTAAACGGCGTGTGGCAAGCGAAAAACGATCTCGTGCCTGTGTGTGAGATCTTATGATTTAATTTACGCGAAGTGCCGGCTTGGCTTTGTGACTTTATTAGCGTGCCGGCCGAACTCGCTTTGTAGCATACTTTCTGGAATGGCCCACAGACCTAGTGCAAGTTGTAAGATTGCGGTCACTCGGCAGTGATCAAAGAGCAGCAGGAATAATCGCGGGCTGGGTAAAATATTTGGAAAGCTATTATATCGTACTGCTTAGCATAGGCCGGCAGGTGTGGGGGAAAAGTATAATTTTTGATGCGGCGGCTCACAAGTTGTAAGCGGTGGGGTCGAAATCACAGCGACGAATATGAAATGTCCACGCAGACCGATCTCCCGACTTAAGATTAGTGCCTAATGCATATTGTGCGACGGGAATCCAGAAGAATCCGCCCTGGACCACTTTTCTGCAGACGTGACGAAGTTGGCGAAGAGTACGAATTTCGAGCCCTTCAGTGCTCAGCGCACGAAGCAGATGTAGCCATTCTTGCCAAGAGGCAGAGACATCTGAGGCAAGAACGCGACAGTGCAAGCACATGAGAAAGCACAGGCATATTAAATAGCTTTGCCATCCATTATACTGCGCGTTACTAGAGTTATTATTCATGTCATATGATTTTTAATGTAATTTCGCAAATTATACTGCCTATCCTCTTGGCACCATAATCCATCTATCAATTATAGACAAAAAATTCGTGTTCTACAATTCGTCAAGCCATCTACTGCAGCCCAGCCTGCTCCGGCACAATGGTGTTCAACTTGGCGGTGGACACGGCAGAGCGGATGTTATCGATAACCTGGATCTCCATCTTCTTCTGGGTCTCGTAAGTGAGCGTTCCCATGTGAGGAAGGAGAATAACTTTCTCGTTGGCCATCAATCCTGGGTGAATCTTTGGCTCGGCTACGACGAACATTGTTAGCATAAACCGCCTATTAAAGCGAAGAAATAATACGCACCCTCGAAGACATCGAGACCAACGTTCTTGACCTTCCCGCTCGCGAGGGCATCAACAAGAGCAGCCTCATCCATAACTGCACCACGAGCAGTATTGACAATGACGATGCCGTCCTTCATCTTCTCGAACGCCTCCTTGTTGATGGTGTGTCGGGTCTTGGGGTTCAACGGCAAGTTCAACGACAAAACGTCGGAAGTGGCAAGCAACTCGTCGAAAGAGACGTACTTGGCACCAGCGGCAAGCTCAGGCGAGAGCTGATTGCGATTGTAGTACTGAACGGTCATGCCAAAGGCTTCAGCACGCTTTTTAAGCGCACGGCCGATGCCGCCCATACCCAGGATACCCAAGACTTTTCCGTCCGGGTCGTTCGAGAGCGGAACACCGGCGTTCCAGTTGCCCTTGCGGAGGTTGGACATAGCCTCATTGAAGTTGCGGAGAGCTCCAAGGATCAGGAACATGTTTACGTCAGCGGTGGCATCGTCAACGGTGGAGGGGCAGTTGGAAATATGGATGCCCTTCTCGGTGCAGGGCGCAACATCAATCTGGTCGTAGCCTAACTTGGAATTAGCACTCAATTGAACGAAATCGATCTGTAGAAATTCACCGCCAGTAGAAAAACCCTTATCGTAGCAATTTGACTCGATTGCGGTTTTCCGAAAACGCCTTTCTGTTTAAATACTTACCAGCTCCGTTGTGGCAGACATATTTGAAGGTAGCGGGAAACTCCTTCAAAAGCTCGGCATCAAAGCGGCCAGTGATGGCGACGGAATTGAAGGTACGGTAGACAGCGACAACGTCCGAATACTTTCCCTTCAAATCCTTGATGAATTCCTCGCGGTTGGCCGAGTCGCACACGGACAACGTCGCCACGTCGGAAAGGGCTTCCCATTCGGCCTTGGCGTGGCGGATTTCGCCGAGGAGGAGAACATGAGGCTTAGACAGAGTCATTGGTGAGATTGAAAAAGATCTGGTGTGGAGAGTGCTGTTGACTGGGTGTCGGTGGACGGAAGAGATTAGTGGGATGGAGGAGACCTGTTCAAACCTTGCCCTCGATAGGAAGGCACCGTGGTTAGCGCCGCAGCAGATAGGTCCAGACTCCCACCGGACAATATTGGAAACGTGACGAGGATTCGAGCTTACCTTTGCAGAACTGGACAGAGCCCTAGCGACAATTGATGCAGATACACGGCTTGTCGGTGCAAGGAAGTGCGAGCAAGCGGACATTTTATGGAGGCGGGCGTGGGGTTTGGGGGGGGCGGGTTGGTTGGCGAAGTCGATGCGGTTTGTGTTTTTCCGAGCGTGGGACAAACCGCCGTTAGTGCCATGCTAAGGTTCTTCGCACCCATGGAAGCAGGTTGTTCGGCGAGCTGGGAAGATATCAAACTCGATACAATGCAGCAATTAAGCATTCTTGATTTGGCATTATTTGTATACTTAATGGAATTAAGTAGCTAATCTTCAAGTGAAGAATGCCCAGAATATTATCACGGGTACTCGTCTAACCGGTAGTCACCAGCCAGCTTTTTCTCGCACTACGTGAAATGCACTCTGTCGCATGCTGGCGAAATACAACTCCAAATTCTTAGAACAACATTAAACTGCAAAACGAAGCAGCCAAATAATTTCTGGCGATACCACCATGGTAATCCAAAAATCGTAAGATACTACTCGACCACTCACTGGTCGCCTCAATTCAGGAACCATTTTGCGCTGCCATATGCCATGACGGCAACTGCGTTTAGCCATATAGGTAGCGAGGACAAACTACACATGGTCTCCAAGGCGGGGAACAAGGGGAAGCCCCCCCACGTCCGTAGCGCTGGATTGGCATCCCCCCACCAAAGCATTGTTCCGAGAATATTTCACGGCTACCCTAACCCTGAGTTTGCTGGGATCCGGACGAAGACAGACGCCAAATTTGGACATCATGAAACAAAGGGATTACACTAACTATAGTGCATATAGGTAGTATAGCGCAAGTTCTACGTTTAAAGCGCGCTGTTCGACTGGAATAGCCAATATTCGCTTTTTCGAATAGCGCACCCGATGCCATACAATTCCACGAGCCTGGGTTAGGTGAGGAGACTCCACACAAGGACTGTGTTCGCTAAACTGAGTTCAGTATTCCTTTTGCCGAATCAAGGTTGGCGTTAAATCTAATTCGTTTGTTACTCAGCGCACATAGTATTGCTTGGTCATCAACTTTGTCGACGCGACTGCCCGCTTGTCGACCTCTCGGTATTTTCCAGCAACAAGGTGGCATTGCTAAATATTATTCTGCTGGGAGTAATGTCCAAACCAGCGACAAGGCCGTTGACCAGTCGCGATTGAATAACTCAATAAAATCAACGCTGACTCAGAAACCTTCTGTCGGTTTCAATTTATTGTGTTTGCTTGTTTGGGATTGATTTGCGAGAGGAGCGTCGACACAATTTGCGATTCAGAGCGCCCCCCTAGAGGGATATCATTCTCGCGTTCAGAATCGCGTGCCCCTTTGACACATCGCATTTACCGACTTGCAAGGCACAAGAGGAGGTCGAAGATAAAGGCACAATGGTCGGCTTAACAGCAGACGCCTATGCGCAGCGATTATCTGATTCGTCGTCAGGTATGTTTGTCGTCCGCCGACAACGTTCTTGCAGTCGTGTCGGCACTCAGATCAGAATGAATGGATATAATGGGATAGTAGGCTAACAATTGAGGTGCAAACAGATGCGAAAGCTAAGCTGTCAATCGCGACTGAACTGCGGGACTCCCTGGAGACGTTCCAGCAGCCACAGGAATATCCGAAATTCCTGAACAAGGTCATGCCGGTTTTGATAAAGATACTAGAGACATTACCGCCGAGTTTTTTGACTGTATCTCCGGAACAGGTATATAGAGAGTAGTAGCTATGAGAGTCCACGCTAAAGGGTTCTAGAAACTGCGCAACTGTGTTCTCGAAATCATTCACCGTCTCCAGATGAACGAGCATTTCCGCCAGTATGCCACTCAGGTTATGCAGCTATTGATGTCCCTTCTCCGTATTGAAAATGAGGAGAATGGTGTTCTCAGCATGAAGATCATAACGGGATTGCATCGGACTTATAAGGCCGCTCTGAGCGACCAGGTGCAGCCATTTTTGGATCTCGTTGTTGAGATGTACAAAAACATGCCGGCTGTCGTTAAGGAGACATTTGAGCTACATTCGTCGGGAGTATCCCAGGGATTGGCAAGTGTTTCTACGGTATGTGGATTGGATTTGGACGTGTCGGACTGTGTCACTAATTGCTTTGGTGGTAGCCCGGAAACTTGTCATTCCAGTCTCCTCGACCGATGTCGCCATCGTTGCCATCAGACATAGGCGGGGACACGCCTGCGAAAACACTACCGAAGAGCATGTTCAGTTTTAAAGTGCTGACCGAGTGTCCGATCATTGTTGTACTTCTCTTCTCGACTCATAAACAGTCTGTGACTGATAATCTCCCCGTGTTTGTCCCGCTCATTATTGAGGTATGCTTTTGTTACCTCTTCTGGTATCAAGGAAATGAGTCAAAGGACTAATTCGTAACTGTAGATGCTGTCATTGCAGGCCGCTCCCCAGGCGGAAGCACACACCGCTGCGGCGTCGAGAGGTGAGATTTACACGTCCGTTTCGCCGGCAATTAAGAATCGTACGGCATTCGGCGAGTTTATTACTGCGCAGGTTAAGGTAGGGCGTGTTGGATGACTTTAATCTGAATCGCTTGGCTAAGCCGATATAGACTATGTCATTTCTGGCGTATGTGCTGCGGGGCTTTGCTCCAGCGCTGAAGAAATATCATCAATTGATTCCGGAGTTTGTTATTCGGCTATTAAAGGATTGTCCCCGAGAGTTGTCAGCGTCGAGGAAGGCACGTCCAAAGATTCATGCGATGCTCATCGAGAGGCTTGCTAATGGGGATGTAATAGGAACTACTGGTCGCAACCAGACATATTCTGTCCACGGATTTCCGAGCTATTTTCATTCCCAAGGTGGATCTTCTGTTGAATGAGAAGCTGTTGATTGGTGATGGCCTTACCGTCCACGAAACTTTGAGGTAGAGAATGTACACGACTTTTCCAACAACATTGACTAACGCTTGGTATATAGGCCTCTCGCGTATAGCATGGTTGCCGATCTTTTACACCATGTCCGTGCGGAATTGACGCCGGCACATATTTGGTTGACCGTTGAAGTTTACTCCAAGAATCTCCAGGATAACACACTGGCTGCCAGTTTCCAGACAATGAGTGCGAAGCTGTTGTTGAATCTGGTTGAAAGAATAATGAAGCTGCCGAACAAAGCAGAGGGTAAGTTGTCAGCATTGTTTAACAGTTTGGGTGAACCATGGAATTTAACTCCGAGTCCAGGTCGCCAGTTGATCGTCTTTATTCTCGACGCCTTTGCTGAGAAGTTCGCCGCGTTGGGTCGAAATCATGACAACGCACTATCGCGTAGCTCTGAGAAAGTTGAAAAGAGACCTGTTGATCCCGTGGCCTCGATCACGCGCGAAGAGGAGAAGGGCAAGCCGTTTGAGTTCCCGGACGAAGCTGAGTTAGACGAGGAGAAAGACAGCGGAAAGAAGGACTTGGACCATATTGATATTCTTGCTGCGTTCCCGATTAAATTGCATCCAGATCCAGTTGCAGACGGCATGAAAGGTGCGCATAATTGCATGCCTCCTTGAAGGCGTTCGCTAATAAATGCTCGCAGATGGCAGGTACTTGTTCAAGAACCTATTGAACGGCCTCAAAACAATCATGTTTGGATTAAAGACATGTAATCCGCCGCCTACTCCTGAAATTGCTGCAATCAATCCCACCCAATGGAACGAAACGGCTCGCGGATTCAACTACGAGCAGGTCGCTATTTTTCGCAAGCTTTTCCGCGAGGGCGCCAATGGTTTCTCGTACTACGCAACCGTTCGAGAAAAGCCAGTTATCGATTCCCACCGACCTGGCAGTTATGACTCTATGGGCCCTAACATACCAATCACGAGTTCGAAGGAGGAGAAGGAACTGCTAGAGACGTTTGCAACTGTTTTCATTCATATCGATCCTGCCGCGTTTCATGAAGTCTTAGAGCCAGAGCTTCCGTGCCTCTTCGACGCAATGCTTCGTAACCCGTCCCTCCTTCACGTACCGCAATTCTTCCTGGCTAGTGAACCCACGTCCTCGAATTTTGCAGGAATTCTGCTCAATTTCCTGATGGAGCGGTTGGAAGAGATCGGCCAAGGTGATCCGTTACGTGCAAATCTCCTCATCAGATTGTTCAAATTGTCGTTTATGGCTGTCAATTTGTTTTCGACCACCAACGAAGAAGTTTTCCAACCTCATCTGCGAAGCTTGATCTTGAAGTGCATGAACTTAGCCACAACTGCTGAGGATCCATTGAATTACTACCTTCTCCTGAGAACGTTGTTTCGAAGCATTGGCGGTGGCAGGTTCGAGTTATTGTACAAAGAAGTGTTGCCGTTGTTGCAAGTCCTTCTCGAATCGCTGAACAGACTCCTCCTCGCTGCTCGGAAGCCGCAGGAACGCGACCTCTATGTCGAGTTATGTTTGACTGTTCCGGTCCGATTGAGCGTGTTAGTTCCGCACTTGAAATATCTCATGCGACCGCTTGTAATCTCCCTCACAGGATCCCAAGATCTCATCAGTCAAGGTCTCCGTACTCTCGAACTTTGCGTGGATAACCTCACTCCGGATTATTTTGATAACATCGTGGAACCTGTTATAGACGAAGTCATGGAAGCTCTTTGGACTCATTTGAAACCTCTTCCGTATCCACATCAGCCTAGCCATACGACCCTCCGCATTTTAGGAAAGCTTGGAGGAAGAAATAGAAGATTCCTCGAGCCACCGAAGAACTTAAACGCGGACGGCGCGGACGAGAATGAGCCGAGCATCATGATCGACATCAATGGCATTTCTGGACGACGAGCCTTTCCGATTGCAGCTGGATTCGACGCTGTGTTCCGAGCTATCATGGACTACAGAGCCGATATTCACTACAGAGTTGAGGCGTTCCACTTACTGGCAACTACAGTGCATTTATTCATTGATCGTTCTAATCTGGGGCCAGACCCTGCGCAGATACTTCTAGAATGCGTTAAGGCGATCAAAACGGGAATGATACCGCCAGATCCCAAATTCTCTCTCCAGAGCGAGCCACGGTCAACGAAGAAGCTACACGCGCAGAACGAGATATTCCTCAAAATCCTTAATTACTGCTTCAATGCGGTCGCTATATCGAAGATACGCGAGGAGGCCATGACTTTGATCAGTGATATCTGCGAACACGTGGTGATGCTCGAAATTGGCAAAGTTATAATGGAGGTCAAGCGCGACAAACGTCCTTTTGTGGTTACGGACCATGAAGATCCATTATGCATCGATTTCCGATTACTGTACCAGGCTATCTCGGACGCGTTGGGGTCGTATAAGGCCCCAGTTCGTGAAGCTGGGATGGAAGCTATCCGACTAATTTACAAGACATGTGTTTCGATTTTCGGCACTCCGGATGCGGCGCAGAAGTTTCCAGTATTCAAGATGCTTGCCGGCGTCTTTTGCCACTCTTGTTTTGAGGAGCAGTGGTATAACAAGGCAGCTGGATGTCTTGGTCTCAAAGTGCTACTTACCGAATGCGAATTCACGCGCGACTGGGTGCTCAAGCGCGAGATTGACATGATTCGTGCTTTACTATTTGTCTTGAAAGACATATCTCCGGAGCTTCCTAGCTTGGCACAAAAGGATGCGCAAGATTTGATAAAGTATATTCTCAAGGTGTGCAACACAAACATCACCCGCGAGGAGATATCGATGCGATTATTCCACCAAGTTCTCAGCATCCTTTTTTACGAAGTCTCCAACTCGCATGAGATTGTTAGAGAGACCGTTCAGAGCTCATTACGGTACTTATCTACGCTGACAAATGTGCCACTGCACGAACTCTTGGGGCCTGTCAAGGCAACACTCCTTGTCTCGATCTTCGGCAAACCTTTGCGTGCTCTGCCATTTCCAATGCAGATTGGCAATATCGACGCGATAACCTTCTGCCTGTCTCTTGAAAATTCGTTTTTATCGTTCAATGACGAATTGCTGCGTCTGCTGATGGAAGCGCTTGCACTCGCTGACGCAGATGACGAGGCACTATTGGCAGCACCACCATCACAGCGGGCGATGGAATACGGAGTATTTGAGCAGCTCGTGCAGCTCCGCATTGTGTGTATGCGCCTGCTGACGCTTGCCATGATGAGCGCCGAGTTTTTTCAGAATCATCCCCAGCAGCAAGCGCAGACGCGAGCCAAAATCATAGGCGTGTTCTTCAAGACGTTGTACTCTCGATCTAGGAAGGTGGTCGACGCAGCAAACGAGGGACTAAAAGCCGTGTTGTCACAGAATCACAAGCTCCCAAAGGATCTACTACAGACTGGGTTACGTCCAATTCTCATGAACTTGTCCGATCATCGGCGACTCACAATTACGGGATTGGACGGTCTTGCGATTTTGTTAGAGCTGCTGACAAACTATTTCAAGATTGAGATCGGAACAAAGCTACTAGATCATTTGAAGGCGTGGGCGGAGCCGTCGCTGTTGTATCAGTCGTCCGGCAAGCAGCTTATGAGTCAACACAATATTAAAATTATCGCAGCTATTATGAATATCTATCATCTCCTTCCAGCAGAAGCGAGCAGGTTTATGGATGGACTGGTCACGACAGTGATTTATCTTGAGGAGCATCTCCGACGCTATCATGACAGTCCATTCCGGCCTGCGCTAGTGAAGTTCACTGCACGATATCCGAAGGAGACAATGGAATACTTCGCACCAAAGTTGGCCGATCGTCGGTTCGGCAAAATTTTTGTGCATATTGCCAAGGATGATCGGAGTACGGAGTTGCGTGCGCTTCTAATTGCAAGGCTGCCGACGTTGATATCGCGGGCGCTCGAGATCCCGAACGCAGAGGACAAATGCGGGGCGATGGTGAATATGATATATATTGTCGGTGCTGTGGCAAGGCAGAAGAAAGAATGGATAGCAACGCAGAAAGAGTCACTACAGCACTTACTGCAGAACGCAAACTGGTTGCGGGTGTTTGCTAGATCTCACAACTTGACTTCTTCGGTTCATTTGGGAGTCAAGCAAGCACTCGACGAGTTGTTGAATGTTTACTTGATATATATGGAAACTAATGAAAACGATACTGAGATGATGTTCAAGGTTATCGATGCTGTTGCAACGAAGATCGTCGAACCTACCGCTGCAGTCTATGAGTACATCTTCAACAACATCGTGAGGTCTGCATCTCTAGAGCGACGTCGGCTGTACTTGACTAAGTCGCTTGATTATTTCAATCAAGCAAGCACGTCGACTTCAACTCGATACTTCATTTTCCAGTACGTTATCAATTCGATTCTTACTATGGAAGTTCACCGTAAGGGCGACTTATCTGCGTTGATCGAGAAATCGTGGATTGAGGCCGTACACTCGAAGATCTGGAAGCCAGCCCTTAGTGATCTTTCAGAGGATAGCTCGGAATACCAAGACCAGTACCGTATTCAGCTTCTCCAAATGTCTGCGACGTTAATCCATCATAGTCCAACATTGGTGGCAGATGTACGAAAGGACATCATTAAAGTCGGCTGGAACTATATCAAGTTGGAGGACATCATCAGCAAGCAAGCGGCGTCAGTTTTGATCGCATTCTTCATAGTTGCATACGATACGCCGCTCAAGATAGCTCTACAGATTTACGTTCAACTGTTGAAAGCACACCATAGCGATGCGAGAGTGCTTGTCAAGCAAGCGCTTGACCTTCTGGCTCCTGTGCTTCCGAAGCGACTTGGTTCTGAAGGTAGATTTCCGCTGTGGGCCAAGTATGCGCGACGCGTACTAGCGGAGGATGGGCATAATGTCAGCCAGGTCATAAATGTGTATCAGTTTATCATTCGGCATCCTGACTTGTTCTATGAATCACGGGACCATTTCTTCAATCTTATTGTGACCGCCATGCCGAAGTTAGGGTTTATGGCGAATTCGCCATCAGAAAACCAGATCCTTTCTGTTGACTTAGCTGAATTGATCTTGAATTGGGAAAAGACACGTATCGCGAGGATGTCTGTGTCGGAAGAATCAGCGGATGGCAAAAGCCCCGCATCACCGGAATCACGAAAGCGACGATATGACGAGATGCTCTCTTCGCCAGGTCAGCCGTCTAACTCGACTGATGCAAAATCGCAATTATCACCCGCGCCGGCGGAGAATAAGACGGAAGTTCTTGTTCCATTCTTGCTCAGAGAGGCCACAATTACGTATCTTATTCGATTCGCATGTATTTCACCAAACAAGGCGACCGAGAACCCACTCGCCAAGCGTATCATTGATATTCTCCACCAGTTCTTGGGTCCAGGTCTGTGGTCTGAGGTAAATGTCAAGCTCACATTCTTTGAGCGGAGTCTAGCGCATAATACGTTAAACAACACGACTCTTGTATCATTTATCAACGCGCTTCAAGTCATCCGGGTCACCTTGGATCAGAAGTCAGATGAGTGGATTCTTGCAAACTTGGAACAACTTCAAAAGCTCTTAAACAAATCGATTCACTCTGATATCGAGGAGGTGCAGGAGTGTCTGCAGCCCGTTCTCGGTCGCATATTGAGAGCTACCAACTCCTCGAATGCAAACAGCGACGATTCTATTCAGGAGTCTGTGTCGTCCTTTCTCAGTATGATCACGAGCGTTATTCAAGAGAATTTTACGGCTTCGCAAGCGTTGGTTTCGAGCGTTCTTCTAGCTTGCACGCTGACGGAATATCGGCCACAAGCCGTTGATCCATTGTTACCGGTTCTTATGCGTACGTTTGGCAAGCTGTGCAAGGACCATATCATGCCGAATATTCCTCAGGTCAATCAGGCTGCAGGTCATACAGGACAGCCGACATCGGCGGCAGCTGCGACGGCAACTCAAGCAGCGAATGGTGCCGCGTCGAATGGTACCCCTAATGGGCAAGCAGCAAATGCGAAAACACCAGGGGTACCTGCGGCGACGGTCCCTACGGCTACAGGCTCAAATACACCAGACGGCGGGGGCTCGCAGGATGGCAATCATAGCGACATTGATCCGAAGAAAGTCGTTGTCTTGTTGGAGAAGATTCTTAAAATTGGTGCTGATAGAATTTCTCATCTCGAGGACCAGCGTAGAATCTTCCTCAATGTGGTCAGCCAACTCGTCGAGCGGTCAAATGACATTGGTCTTTGCTTCAAGATTCTGGATATTGTGAGAACTTGGATTTTCAGCAATCCGGAATTATTCCCACTGTTGAAGGAAAAGACCGCGATTCTTTCTAAAATGATGATATTTGAAATTCGCGGCGACGTTTCGCTTACAAGGGCCTTCTATCAGCTTGTTGTTGACATCTACGAGGCCCCATCGCTTGCGAGGAGTGAGTTGACAGTGCGGATGGAGCATGCATTCTTAGCTGGCACGCGAGTAAGCGACGTGCCAATCCGTAAGCAATTCATGGAAATTTTCAGCAACAGCTTGGACAAGTCACTTTGGAAGCGATTTATGTACATTGTGAAGGATCAGAACTGGGAGAGCTTAGCCGACACAAATTGGCTAAATCAGGCGACTCAACTTCTCTTCGGTTCCATCGAGCCTCACGCTCACTTAGTCCTTGGGCAGGACGATTTCTTTGTACCGTCCTTTAGTATGCTGACGAATACAATTGAAACCAAAGGCGACAACATTGTCACGGAGGAGGTCGATGCATTTTTTGAGCGACGAAGGACGTTCATTGCCAACTGTACTGCAATTGCGGCTGAGGACTTCTTTGGACCACTAATGGAATTGTTCTATTATGATGTGGAAGCCGTTAGAAAGTCATGGTGTGCATTTTTCCCCATTGCCTGGTCCACAGTCTCAGCTCGAGACCGTCAAGATGTTTCTCGCAATTTTACAATTTTGCTCACAAAGGACTTTCACGCTCGGCAAATGGACAAGAATCCGAACTACATTCAGATGATTCTCGAAGGTATCGGGCGGTGCAATCCACCCATTCAGCTCTCTCCGAACTTAATAAAGTTCTTGGGTAAATCATACAATGGGTGGTATTCGGCAATTCGACTCCTTGAAGAAGCCGAGCTTCATCCGCAAACAGATAGCAATCCTGTCCGCGAAAGCAATTTAGATGCATTGGTGGAGATGTTCGCGTCATTGCAAGAGGATGACATGTTCTATGGTCAGTGGCGAAGACGATGTCAGTATGTGGAAACAAATACGGCTATTTCATACGAGCAGCTCGGACTCTGGAATCAGGCGCAACAAATGTACGAGACTGCACAGATCAAAGCGCGTAGTGGAGCACTTCCCTACTCCGAGTCAGAGTACATTTTATGGGAGGATCATTGGATCTTATCTGCAGAAAAGTTGCAGCAGTGGGATATATTATCCGAATTGGCGAAACATGAAGGATTTACGGACCTTCTGCTTGAATGCGCATGGCGTATGGCGGATTGGACGGCAGAGAAAGAGCCTCTGGAGCAGTCGATCAAGAGCGTTATGGATGTTCCTACACCCAGACGTTACATATTCGAGGCATTCATGTATCTGCAGAAGTTTTCACAAAAACCAGACGCACCGACACAAGAGCTATCGAAGTGCTGCGACGAAGGCATCCAATTGACATTACGCAAGTGGAATTCGTTGCCGAAGGCGATCACGAACGCGCATGTTCCACTACTGCAAGCCTTCCAACAGTTCGTAGAACTCCTGGAGGCCAGCCAACTGTACAAAAACCTGGCTACGACAGATGTTAATAATGTGGAAACCAAATCACAGGAAATGAAGGTCATTTTGCAGGCTTGGAGAGAGCGCTTGCCCAACATGTGGGACGATATCAACGTTTGGGGCGACCTGGTAGCCTGGAGGCAGCATGTGTTCTCTGTTATCAACAAGTACTACTTGCCGCTTGTTCCTCAAATCCAGGCGCAGTACGGAAACAATTCCACAACGAATTCAACTTCCTATAGGGGCTATCACGAGATCGCTTGGATTATTAATAGATTCGCACATGTCGCCAGAAAGCATGGAATGACAGATGTTTGCATTGGCCAGCTTACAAAGATTTATTCGCTGCCAAATATCGAAATTCAGGAAGCTTTCCTGAAGTTACGCGAGCAAGCGAAGTGCCATTATCAGAACCCGAACGAGCTTCGAACCGGTCTTGATGTCATAAGCAACACGAACTTGATCTATTTCACATCTGAACAGAAGGCGGAATTTTTTACTCTAAAGGCCATGTTCTTTGCTAAGCTCGAAATGTACGACGATGCTAATCAGACATTCTCGAATGCGGTTCAAATTGACTTCGGCTTGTCGAGATCGTGGGCAGAATGGGCCTACTTTCACGACTGCAGGTTTAAGGCCACGGGAAGCATGAATCATGCGGCACATGCGATCAGTTGTTACATGCAGGCTGCCGCTTTGTACAGAAATGGGAAAGTGCGCCGCTTCTTAGGCCGAATTCTCTGGCTCATCAGCTTGGATGACAGTTCACAAGCTCTATCCCAGGCATTTGATAGCTTTACGGGAGATGTTCCTGTGTGGTATTGGATTACATATATTCCTCAGCTGTTAACATCGCTGTCTCATAAGGAAGCTCGTTTGGTTAGGAAAATTTTAATACGAATTGCAAAGAGCTATCCACAGGTACGATCACATGTACCATTTGGCTATGTAAGTCAGTCTGTCTCTAACTAAGACCGCAGGCGCTCCACTTTTCGCTCCGTACCACGAAGGAAGATTATTCTGTCCTTCAACGCCAAGCCATGCAAGCCACTCAGAGAGAGGCGAACAGACAGACTGCAATGCGTGGTGCACAGCCCGCCGCCGCCGGTGTTAGAAGTTCGCCTTCGCTCCAGCAAGCAACTGTGCCCGGGTCACCGATGGTGCAGCCTCCGGCTTCTAACAATGACTCCGCTAGTCCACAAGTTGGTATGTGCTACTCGGCAGCAGCTTATTCGAGTCGAATATTTTGTGCTAATATAGCCGTAGCGCCAGGAACTCCTGTTAACGTCGCTGCCCATTTGATCAATCGTGCAAATCAACCCAACTCAGCTGGATCACCTGCGGCTCAGCATCCTGCTCAAGCAATTTCTGCAACTCCCTTACAGCCATGGGAGTATGTTGATGAGATCCTTGGTATTTTGAAGACAGCGTATCCGTTGTTGTCCCTGTCTATGGAAACATTTGTCGATCAGATTTATCAGAGGTTCAAATGTTCGGAGGATGAAGATGCATACCGATTGGTTGTAGCATTGCTGTCGGATGGTGTCCAGGTACGTCCAGCCTGAACGTATGATTTGTATAGCAGATGGACTGATATTTTGATAGTATATGGGCCGTCTTCCATTCCCTAAGGACGACACAAGATTACCTCCTGCTGCAGAAGTCAATATCTCGAAGTTTGCAGACAGCATTTTGCCGAAATATCTGAAGGTATGTAGAGTGTACACTCCATTTATTGGCCGTATCTGACATATTGGTAGTCTGCGTTTGATGCTGATTTTGTCCACAACACGCCGAATATTCAATCCTATGTGTCCAAGCTACGTCGCTGGCGTGATCGTTTTGAAGAGAAACTTGACCGACGTCAGATCTCTGAGAAGCAGAATCTGGAGTCGTTAAGTCCGCATCTGAGCGAGTTCCATTATCAGAAGTTTGATGATATTGATGTCCCTGGCCAATATCTTCTGGTAAGTGGGCGACGTAATGTCTACACTGTAGATTCTAACTATTTGTATAGCATAAGGATTCCAACGCTCACTTCGTTAAGATTGAGCGTTTCTTACCAAAGATTGACATTGTGAGAGTGCAAGGTCTATGCTACCGCCGCATAACGATCAGAGGTTCTGATACGCGCGTGTATCCGTTTACTATTCAGTATCCCGCCGCAAGGCATTGCCGTCGTGAAGAGAGGATTACTCAGTTGTTTAGAATTCTCAATAGGTATAGGTTGTTGTTCTGGAAGTTTGTTTATCGTTGTGCTAATGACATCAGCAATTTGGTTCGCCGGACACAGAGTCGCCGTAGAAACCTTCAGTTCTATTTAGCCGCGGCTGTTCCATTGTCACCTCATTTCCGTCTTGTCCAAGATAGCCCAGACTTTATTTCATTGCAGAATATCTATGAAGACTATTGTCACCGCGCTGGTCGTCATCGAGATGATCCCCTGATGTTCACAATTCAGAAGTTAAGGCAGGCTGTGGAAGCCAGACAAGGAGTAAGGATTCTTTGCACCTGTCTGTGGTCAATTAACATCTGGTTGCTGACGGGTTTCCATGTAGAAGACAGATGTAGTTACGGACAAGATCGATATCTTGAGCGAGATCCAGAATACAATGGTTCCTGGCACTATTGTGCGCGACGTAAGTATATTGAAGCACGCGGTATTGTCGTCCAACTAATGTCATTATTAGCATTTTATGAAGACATTCAGTTCGTTCAGTGATTTCTGGTTGTTTAGAAAGGAGTTTGCATATTCATACGCTGGCGTTGCCTTTATGACCTACATGATGTGTCTGAACCTCCGACTGCCGTATAAGTTGCTGATTTCACATACGTCTGGTGCTGCATGGGCGACAGAGACTCTGCCTTGTAAGGTCATATCTGACAAAGTTGGATACCTGTGCTAATGAGGATTGACAGCTCTACCGTCTCACACTACGACTCCTGCGTTCTTCAACTCAGAGCCCGTACCATTCAGATTAACTCCCAACTTGCAGAATCTGATGGGGCCTACGACTCTTGAGGGACTTTTCTCGCCGTCCATGATGATTTATGCGAGATGTTTAACTCAACCCGAATTTGATCTAGAACAGTATCTCACGCTGTTCGTCAGGGATGAGATAATGTACGTTTTGTTCGCAGTAGTTAAAGCGGATCGTCCTCTAATAATTTTGTAGTTCGTGGTATACATTCCAGCATCGTCCATGTGCGCAGGATCAGCAGTTACAAGAGATCGTGAAGTTAAATGTTGAGGTTATTTTGAAGAAGACGTCCGCCCTCGCGCAGCCTGGAAAGGGCACGATACCAGCCAATCAGACTGTTATCGATCTGGTCGCTCAGGCGGTCAATCCAAAGCATCTGGCGTTGACAGATAACGCTTTCATGCCGTACTTGTAAATATATGTCTGATGTGATTTATCTACGGCTTGTGGTTATTGATTTATAAGAATTATTGTAATGTTAGGATTATGGGCTTTGTTTGCGTTATTGTCAGTTTGTAACATAGTGCTTCTGTATGATTATTGTCGTTGTGTATTTTATATTCATAAGTCATTTCATAAAGGACCCGCCATCCTACTAATGTACAAAAGTTGCTTCCAGCTAGTATACAACCACTATGCGACCTTTGGTCTCTTCACGACAATTCCCAGCGAAGATCTTGCATCCTTTCGCTTCCTCAAAAGGTCCAGAGGATTGGCTTTGGCGCTGAGCCCATCAACCGACTTGGAGCTCTGAGTAGGTTCCGCGAATTCTACCAGTTTTTTCGAACGGTTCGCAAACGCTTTTCTAATCAGTTCTGCATCCTCCTGCTCCTGCCTGATGTTCTCTTCTTCCTGGTCTCTCCGGATTTTATCCAGGACTGATTCTGGATCGACGTGTTCATTAATCGCGTTTCGCGTCCGCAACTCATCAACGGTATCATCCATTTCCATCTGACGCTTAGCATCGACAACCTTGGCTTCTAATTCGGCCATAGCGTTTTCTTCCTCCTCTTTTTCTAACCGGTCGAGCCGCTCTTCCTCAGTCTCTTCTTTATTCTCTGGATCTCGCCATGGCTCGAAGTTTCTCGCCGCCCCTCGTTCTGACACGTAATCGGAATTTTTAGGATCAGTCTGTAGTAGTATTAGCACAGATCTGTTCAGCACCGTTTGTCCCATTCGAAACATACCTTAAAAGTTATCTCAGCGGCACACCGCGTGCATCGGATGTGAAACCGCAAAATCGATATACCGAGATACTTCTCCCCAGTATTCTCCTTTCTTGCATTGAATTTCTTGCCTTTGTAGATATATTCTCCGCAGCTCGTACACTTCATCGAAAATGGCGTCATTAGACGTACAGTTTGTAACTTCTGTACGTCCTTGTCGCCAGCCGACCGCTTCTTCCGAGTGATTTTAGACGGATCGAAGTTCGGCGGAAAATACTTGTTTATGATCTTTCGTTCCGCCATGGCCCAGTAGAATGTTATCAACGAATGCTGTAATGCTAATAGTCAAATGAGAGCTCCGGAAGAAGCGTGTCCAGCGGACGTGTCCACGATAGAGACGGACTGGAGTCAGGGCGACAGAATCGCCACTGACCCTAAACTGTATACGAAATCGACATTCCCAATGTGGGCTAGACTTATTAATGATATTAAGAGTCCCTAACCCACAACCTTCCAGTATCAGCCACGGAATAAAATAGTAATAACTTACATGTTTGAACGCGCCCAAATAGCCATCGTCGATATAGTACATTAAACGTAATTAATCGTAAGTCACAACATGCAATGCCTATAACTCAGCCATTATTACCAAATATTAGTTATGACAAAAATTTTCGTAACTATCCACATTAAATTATATGCGACTATACAATACCAAAATTCCCAAATGCTAATACTAAAAATGACGATCATTCCATTCCACGGCAAAGTCGCCCTGGAGATCTACATATGACCTATACATGAATCGTTGGTTGCTATTGCTCAAACACCACCCGTATACACACTTCTGCGCCATCGCTCGACGACTTCCCTTTTCTTCGAGTCGTTTGAATGAGCCGCTGAACCTCCCAAGGCGGCCGGATTATTAGGTCTCGAACTAGATTGCTGGATACCTGGTGTGATATATGACTGTTCCTGAGCTGACAAACGCGAAGTATTCTGTGTGTAATACTGTTGCTGCGTGTGCGGTTGTTGTTGCTGATAGTACTGCTTCTGAAGCAGTAACTCGTAACCTTCCCTCGTCATCATCGAAACTGCTCGAGGGCCCGGCTTCTGCGGGGGGTAGCCCATCATGATCGACTCACGCTCCTTTAGTCGTCGATAAAGTGCTTCCTCGCTGTTCAAGAGCGAAGACTGCCTTCCGGTCCCAGAGTTGTTCATGGGAGCGTTCCCGCCAGCGTAAGCGGATTCTCGGAAATATCCGGTTCCCATATCGTTCGCAGGTGACTGACCAGGATACTGCGGACGTTGATACTGCACAGAATACTGCTGGGAAGCGGCATTCTGTGGCTGGTACGGTGGATACTGGGGCGGATTGGTCGCCTGGGCCGAATATTGCCCCGGGGACTGCCGATACTGGTCCAAATTAGGGACAGACATTTCCCGAGCTGGCACAGTGTACAGCGACGGCTCAGTCATCATATTCAGTTGGGTATTTCCAATTGATTGGTAGTGAAGATTCGGCATTGACACATCCCGTTCACGGATTCTGTTCAGAGAATTCGGGTCTTCCGGTAGGATCGCACTTTGAAGTGTTCCGCTGGTATGATTAGATTGCCAAGTTTCTCCCCGCTTTTGTGAAGGTGGCGCGAACTGTGCGGAAGAATCGCTGAACTGACTATCATGCATCGATCTCTGCGGAATCGACGATGATGATGTACGCCGATTATGCGCCACCGCATGTTGCAGAGCAAAACTATTCGAAGGACTATGACTATATCTCCGACCCTCAGGAACTCTCGTGGGTTCCCCTCGCTGGCCCTTTAATTCCTTTGAATAGATCGCACCCAAAGGAACTTCGTCTTCATCACTCCTGATCTGCGCCGTGCCGACAAGTCCGTGAGCGCTGACGACAGTCCGTCGCTTCTCCTGGCCTTTTCGAATCACATCATCCAATTGCAATAAACTCGCAGAGTTGACAGCCGCAGCATTTCGCTGACGAGACTTCTGCTGTGATTTTCGCTCTTCCAGCTCCTGAATCAATGAGCGCGGTCCATCGGTTACGGGGAGTTCCTCTTGCGGCGTGAATGGCTGGACCAAGGACGTCGGGTCCTTATCCCATTCGCTCAATATCGACTCCAGTGCCTGATGTGGGTTCTGGAACTTTGGCATATATCCTGGCGTTACTGGCACCGTAGACTCCTCCGAATCGCTATGTTCGTCGTTCGCGCTTCCATTATCAGACTGCTCCGGTTTATCCATAGGTGCAGTCATTGGGAACGAGAACGAAGTTGAGAGACCAGGCGCTACCGGTGTAGCAGGCGATGAATTTTCCAATGGGTTCGACGATTTGCTCTTATTCTTTAAAAGCGGTGGAAGTCTGATTCGAGCCGGAATCGGCGCCGGATAATGCACGTATGCTCCGATCTGAGATTTGGAAGGAGGAGGGGAATCTCCGGGATGGTGATCGACTGACATGACAACTGGTGCTTCCATGGCGTTCAATACGGAATCGCTATCAACATTTGTGATTGGCTCAGAAATAACAGATCTGCTGGCTTCAACATTACGTGCCTGCTGAGACAGCCGAGGTAAAACAGTCGCCTCGTCCATGGACGGTGTTGACTCCAGCGAGGTGTCAGCGTCGTCGAGAGACATTTGAACCGCACTGTCGTTTACATCAAAAGGAGATATAGACTCATCGCGCTTGAACGGCAATATCACTATTTGGTCGCCTCGCGATGCAGTGGTATCCATGACATTGAGCGCATCGATCCGTCTGCGTAACTCTTCATCGTCGGAAATCACCTCCAAATCCGACCGTGCAGCTGGCGAACTCGTTGAAGCCCTGTAGCTCTCGTCCACAATTGCACGCTGCTCATATTCCTCGTACGACGTTGTCCGATACGTTGCCATAGCAGTCCGTCTCTGTGCGCCTTGTCTGGTATTAACGTTGTCCAGCTTCGCCGCAAGCTCCTCGGCCGTTCTCCCCTTCGACGTAGATCCATCGTCATATTGATCCCAGTCTGAAAATGTAACATTCGACTTGCGCCGGCGGTGACCAGGAGGAAGGCTGTCATTTAATTGACTCTTTATGTCGTCGTCAGGGAGACTGGATGGGATCAAACTGATCAGACCACCACGCGGAATACTCTCTGAATCACGAAATGAGTAGGAATTACTTCTCCGCTTCAGTTTCCCTCCATCCTCGTCTTCCGAATTCCTATAGACCACTTGTGTGATCGTCGGCTGCTGAGAGCGTGGAGTATCGGCCTCGCATGATTTGTCCTGATCTTGTTTGGGCAGCTTCGACTTCTTTGAACGAAGTAGCTTAAAGGATGGCATTTCACAGTCAATACCCAAATTAGTACCAGCACTTGCAGACTACTGTGATGAGTCTAATGCTGCGAACTAGGCGGCGACGAACGCTTCGATCGGGACTATGATGTGGTAAGCATGCTGCAGCAAACTCGCCAGCTCAGACAATTTACTTACATACGCTTCGGCTATCTATCACGCCCGGAGCTAGATATCAATAGATTTCCAAACTCGAAGCTTCGCAGTGCTATTACCAACGCGGATACTAGACCGGGTGGTGTGGTGCGACTGGACACCACAGTGGAAGGTAAGGTGTCTTCGCAAGTGCGAGAACCAGTGGCTGGACTTGGACGCAAAGGCACGATGACCCAACAGGCACCTGATGCTGAGCTTGTTTTCTAGCAGAGTTTTGGCTTTTTTTAGGTTCTGCGCCGCACTTGTCTGCAAAGTTATTTATGTTTCTCGGAACTACTGGCCTGTACGTTGCTATCGCCCATCGCTTAGAACTAATGGGCAGGCCCGAGGAGTCGCTCCCAAAAATTGTGGTCTTCGACCTAGATTATACACTTTGGCGTAAGTATCTCTCCGAATGTGTAATTTGTCTGTCTGCACTTGTCGACTTCTCTAACTTGCTAACAGCGGTACGCTCAACAAAGTAACGTTCGTTGTCTGCGATCTTGACGAATTTTAGTGCTGGTGTGATACTCATATATCACCGCCTGTGACTCGCAGCAAAGATGAAAACGCGATTGTGGATAGGTAGGTGTGCTGGTGTTACTGTTCGACTACGTTTGAAAAGTTCTAAGCCTGGTGTTTTAGGTACGGGTCGAAAATGGCTTTCTACAAGGACGTGCCGGAGATAATTGCGCATCTCAAGCAGAATGGAGTCAAAGTTGCGGCAGCAAGTAGAACTTGCGCTCCTGGTAGGCTCTGCTAACTTGACAAGAATACTGTATACTGTAGAGTGGAGTGCTAACAGTGCCAGATGTCGCCAAGAAAATGCTAAGTCTGTTATATATCGATGGCACACGAGCAATAGATCATTTTGACGTATTAGAAATCTACCCCGGTATGCAAAATCTCAGAGAATTTAAGACTCGACGATTTCTTGCTGATCAATATTCTCAATAGGCTCGAAAATAACTCATTTTAACTTCATTCAGAAGCAAACAGGGTTTGAGTACCATGACATGCTATTTTTTGACGATGAGACTCGAAATAAGGAAGTAGAGCATCGACTGGGAGTCAAGTTTATGTTTGTCATCGAAGGTGTAACGTGGAAGCTTTATCACCAAGCAATTGAAGCATGGAGAGATCATAAGGGACATCGGTCGCAGTAATTAGAGCGCCGTTCGTAGGCTGTGAATGAGCAGCAGGCTGAAGCAGTCGACAGATATAGAATTCGTATAGATAGCGGAGACTTCCGGTAGAGCATGGTACCAGAAGATTGTGAACAGATATTAAGTGGGACATTTCTTATTTTAATGTTAAGAGAATGCGAATGCCCGCGATTAGTTCTAGTACGAGTACACCCAAGCCCGCAATTAGTATCCTTCTACGCAATACAAGTAAAATTGCAGATCCAGATTCGTTGTGGACTCTGTAACGCATCATTATTACTAATTGAGCATCTAGAAACCGTGGAACAAATGACTGACACACAGATGTGATTGCTTTGTTGGGTACGCAGTCCGATTGATCGTACTATAAGCTCGTAGTGTTTAACGGCACGGTGGCCTTATATCAAGTCGCCAACCCTCGCTAATTCGTCTTCTATCAATCTCCTTGCTACAGTAAACTCCATCCTTTGCCTATGGCCATTTTTGTGCAGTTCTTGGACTGCACACCGAGCCAATATTGTGTAGTCGAGTGTACAAAAAAGAGCTCTGCTCCATCGTTTAGTTCGAACTGTCTTCATAACACCGTACAGTCTCAAACATTCGATTTCCATCCACGAGAAATAAAAGTAATACTCGTCCCTCTGCTTCAAGTCTCCCACGCTTTTCGTTGCCTATCTGTGAATATCTAAGCTGTTCTCTCGCACCCTCTCGCGAATCTGAATATACTCTTCCTTCATTGATTCAAAACTGGCGCAGGCATCAATCTCATACTGTTTGCGCCGACGATGAGCAGACCGCAATGCAGTTTGCAATATTGACGATCAATTTGCCAATTCAGATTCTGTTAAAAGTCTCAAACGAGGGACTTGATGGGTGTTAGGACGATCCAGACAGAAGCGTCTTGTGGTCCTTGATACCGTTAACCACCTCATTCAGCAGTAAAGCAAATGATATAACGAGCTTAGAGATAGCCAGCCAAAGATGTAAATGATATGCAGCGTACGACGAACCTATTATGGTCAGAGAGTTGTAATTATACCCTGAAAACACCTCGGGACGGCTGGCGCAGCCCCAACCCCATGACCTAAGAAAGTTATACGATTCGTGCATTATTCTTCTACAATATGACGAATTCACTGTTGGAACTGCGAAAATTTTACACGTCGTACCAAATTGTCTGCCGGAGGTAGTATACATTTGAATTCACAACAAGCCACAAAAACCAAGGAACCAATATCAACAGCACAACCTCTGTTAACACATTCATCTACTCAGATATCGTGCCTAAATAATCTCACACATATATTATGGTACAATTCCAACCTATGACTCTATTCCCATAGCAAGAATCCATATATCTTACTTCCCAGAAATCGCCCTGCTTGTGTTTACGCCACTCAATTTCTGCAGATAACTCTGCGTCGGATTCCATCTCCTGACCGATCGAATTTCATCCGCATTATAACCGGGGATTCTAATATTCCAATTCCGCTCCAAATGCAGCTGAACATCCTTGACATCAAGTGTATTTGACTTTCTATGCTTCGCAAGTCGACAACTGAACGACGCAACCGATGTCACGAATTCGTCCGCTAGGTCCAACAATAACTCCTCCACGTCGCCGTCAATGTTGGTATCACGCTCGTCGCCAAGCAGTGGTACGCCGTTGATGGTGCTACTGGTCCCGATCATATCCTTGACCAACTCACTTAGCTTGCGCTTCGACAAGACGCGCGCAGCGCCGCCGTTAAGTTCAAATGACGGTGGTTTCATGATCGCAGGGCTTGTCATGACGGGCGAGCTTGCGGCATGTCCACCAGTAAGTGATGGACGGGCAGGTTTTACTGCGGCTGGTGTAGGCTGTTTGATCGAGAGCGTCGTGGGAATCGGCATTTGGCTAATTACACTCGCTGACGGATTGAAAATATTCTGACTGTTCATTATCGGTTGCTGAGAAAGAACTGGTCGAGCAGATGGGCCGGCAGGTGTTTGCGGCGCCTGTGGTGTCTGTCCCACTGCCACTGCCGCCTGCACAGCTTGCTGTTGTGCAGGAGTCTGTTGCTGCTGGAGTCGTTGTTGTGTTGCTGTTGCCGGGCGCGCCATGGGTGATCCTTGAACGGTCGCCGGTGATCCAGTTCTGGCCGCAGCAGCGGCAACAGTGGCAGTAGCATTCGGGATCTGGCCAAGAGCCGTTGCCTGCGGTCGTGGACTTAAATTGGAGTTGGGCATAGCGCCCGCGCGGAGTGCTTGGGCCCGCTGTGCACCAGTAAGTCCCTGCTGAGCCGTCACCGGAGATTGCATGGCGTTCTGAGGCGATATCGCTCGTCCTGCAGTCGTCTGTGGCTGCATGCGCTGCTGCTGCGCAGATTGAATCGCGGCTTGCTGATTCTGCTGCTGTTGAAGAAGCTGTTGCTGCCGCAAAGCTTGCTGTTGGGCTTGCGTAAGGGGTTGCGGAGGAGCAGGCCGCGTCTGGTTACCTTGCAGCATGGGGAACCCTTTCTGAGAATTCTGCATAGCTTGAGTCTGCGCTTGCGATTGATGCTGTTGCGCAAGCTGCGCTGTTGCGGCTTGCATTTGCATTTGTTTGTTTCCAGCAGGCTGCTGCGACAACGACTGCTGCATCGGATATTGTGGCATTTGAGAGTTGTTTTGCTGCACAGCAGCCAGTTGGCTCATCAAGTTCGCAGCTGTAAGCGGCTGACCTTGACCGGCTTGAGCCGCAGTTTTCTGCATTTGAGCCAGCTGAGCTTGCTGGGATGGCTGTTGTTGAAGTTGATCAATTTGACCTGGAGGACCGTTCATCCGGATCTGCTGCGCCAGATTCTTTGCCATCAAGACGTAGTGCTCGCGTTTCATTGTCAGCTCACGAACCTGTTGTTGTAGTTTCGCTCGTTCTTCGGGAGCGATACCAGGATTCTCGCTCATGTATTTCTCCTGGGCATTAATCTGCGCCTGAAAGTGCTGTATGTACTTCTGAACATGGCTAAATTGGTTCACGCGCACAGAATGCTGCTGCGCGGGAGACATATTGGCGAACTGGGCTGCCTGGGCGGCTCTCAATTGCTGTTGCTGCTGAGGAGTACGGGCAGCCGGCATCGCCGGGGCGGCGCCCGGTGGGAGACTTTGCTGACTCTGTTGCGGCGTCATCGGGCTAGCACCTTGACCCTGTTGCGGTAGTCGCTGTTGCTGCATGACCGGCGTCTGTTGCATGCCCGCAGCCACCTGCTGCTGTGCCGCCGCCAACTGGGCAGCGTGGCTCGGCGCCTGCTGCGGATTCTGCGCCATGTATTGCTGACTATTGGCTTGTAATTGCTTCGCGTATTCCTTTATTTTCGCAGCCCTCAGCATAGCCTGCTTGCCTTCGGCAGTATCCACGCCAAACGACCGAGCCTGCTGCATTTCAAGCTGATACTGCTGCGATAACCGAGACAACGGTTCATGAATTTGCGCGGCGTTGGCACCCTGCCGCGCAATCGGTATAGTGCGACCGGTGCCGCCGACTTGGGAGATCATATTTTGTTGTCCTCGGCCATGCTGAGCTTGGAATGGTAGCTGTTGATGTAAATTGCTCGTAGCTTGTTGCTGGTGTGGGGAAGACTGCGGACCATCTTTCATGCCCTGTTGTTGTTGTGCAGACATTTTGAAGCCCGCAATCGTGCGAATGTGACCGAGCTTAGACGAAATTGAGTCCTGGTAAACTGTCCGAATGCTTGCGTTTGTCAGCCATTAACTCCGCGCACAGGTGCACGTATCTCACGCCAACCGAAAGTCGCATACCTATCACCAATCCCGCAGCAAACTACTTCTCAAACCCCTGAACAATCACAATTTATCCCTGTTTTCAAAAACAGTGCCACTACCAAAAGATGATATAAGAGCAGGCGTGGCGATCGTCTCGCAATGGCACCTTTCGCAGCTCAATGCCAGTCCTGCCCTTGCTTCCCTGCAACTGTAAATCCAATCGCGGTCAAATCCCACTTATTAGGATGTCCTCGGCCAGTTTCAGCCGGTTCCCAATATTGTATGATAACTCCTTCGATCTGATGGGATGGTGTTAGGTCGTTCTTCTTGCAATAAACAGTATATGCGCATGAGGGACCTGGCAATTGTAGTGTGGGAAGATGAAAATATAGCCTAACCCTGACAGATGTTGTCACGTTCAAAAGGGTTTTGTATATGAAGCGCCAAACTTGCGATGCGGCTCAGCGAATTCCATAAGTGGCGGCACCAAAGACGGCGATTGGTCTGGTCTATGTGGATGCTGTAGATTTAACGGTGGCTTGTCAATATAGATTTATAGAATTAGAGGTGAGAACTACTTACAATCCCGTATGTGCAGCTTGTTAAGTATTGGAGAAAAGGAATTCTTGGACTATCATGACTGTCGTTGAGCCGACACCGGTGACCGTCTTTACCGGATTTTTGGGTACGTTGCAGGCTGTTCATATTTAGCGTGATTTCTAATAGTACTAGGTGCCGGAAAGACTACTCTTCTTATCTGTATGCAATGTCTAAGTTAGTTGCGTACTTCATGATGGCGACTGACCAGAGATCAAATAGCTTTGCTGAAACAGCTTCCAAAGAACTATAAAGTTGCAATTTTGAAGAATGAATACGGTGATGTAAAAGGTAGCATGGTTGTCCGCGTCCTGCGCAAGATTGGAACGCTAACTTGCTCGCTTAGTCGACTCCGCTCTGGCGACGCAGAATGGTGGCAACCTCGCGGGCGTAACAGAGATGTTAAATGGCTGTCTCTGTTGCGTTCTGACCGGACAAATGCGCGCAGCAATCGTCGAACTCCAGGAGAAATACCACCCAGACAGAATTCTGATCGAAACGTCCGGCAGTGCCTTTCCGGCGACTATTTCAATCCAACTGCGTGATCTCGCAAAAGAGTTCGCTGGCCAGGCGTCGGGACAAGGCATCCGACTCGACGGCGTCGTCAATGTAATTGATGTTGAGAATTTTACTGGATATGCAGATACATCGAAGACGGCTGCATTGCAGGCTCAGTACACTGACTTGATCGTTTTCAACAAATGGGAGAACGTCTCAGAGCGGCAGTTTGATATTGTTTGGGATAGAGTTAATGATTTGAACACCGACACGCCTAAGATTAAGAGCAATAATGGTACTATTTCGTGGGAAGCGATTCTTGGAATAGACACCAAGCTTGGCTTGGCGTTGTTGGATGGGGCGATACATATGGCCTCTCACAAACATGAGGGTCATGATCATGGCAGCGACGAGCATGTCTCCGAAATAGAGACGTTGACCGTGAAATTCCCAAAGAAGGATTTGGATGGCAGTGAATTGACGTCGTTCTTCAATTATATCAACACGGCGCCGAAGGACGAAATTTATCGCATGAAATTTATTGTTCGCCTTCCCGGTAGCGCCCTGCCAGCGGCATGGAAGTCCAATGTCTCCGAGCTTCGCACCTATATTTTAAATTGGGCATTTGGCAGATATGAGTTTACTCTGATATCGGAAGAAGCAGCTCCAGCATTATTAGATGATCATCTTGCTGGAATTGGCACAGTTATGGTCGGACGCGGCGATGGACGACGGTTTAGAAAACGCTTGAGTGGCGGAATTTTGGGAGATGGAGTTACTGTGGAGTATTAATGGTGATGGTTATGCGTTTAGACCTATGTAATGTATATTGCAATTTTGATAGAGCTAGAATAGAACATTTGGGATCCTAATTATATCTGTCATAACTTATTCCGCAATTAAAATGAGGTGCTCTCGCTCTGTGATCCAAGTGTTTAGTACCACACGTGACGCATACTTTTACCTCTGGCTTGAAAACGCAGCGCTGACAAGGTTCTGAGTGATTTGAATCGCATTAATAGCCAAATCAAACATATCTGGATCTCAGGTTTTCAGTCAGTGGTGCTTGACGAGAATCGACTGTTTAGGAATTGAGGAACTCGAAGCAAATGATATTGGTTGTTGGGCTGCGGGACGGTTTGGTCGACACTGCTGGATCAGAGCCGATATATAATTGATCCGAGAAAGAAAAAAATTGCAACAAGATGCAAACTGATCCTGGTAATGGCACTCAGGGCACGATTGCCGTGCTGCGGAATTTTCTAATGAGCCGGTACAACCCTCAGGTCCAGCTGCTAGATCTCCAGAATTTGTACGGCGATCAGTATCTTTTATCCAATGGACTTTTATCACAAGACAGCACACGCTCTAAGATGTTTCCTGCTATGATGAAAGTTGCGAGTATGGATTTGAAGAATGTTGAGAGTGTTAACATGGCGGCGAATAACATCTCGGATGTTACAGCTGTGACGACATTAGCGGCCACTTTCCCGCAGTTGAAAAATCTTTCGTTGGCGAATAACGACATTTCACAGTGGAGACATTTAGATCCGTGGAGGCATAAGTTTAGGGAGATGAGGGAATTGGTGTTGACGGGGAATCCGATTACGGGCCTCAATAATTACAGAGCGGAGATCCTGAGACGGTTTCCGTCGCTGAAGATGCTGGACGGTGAGATTATTGAGGGCCTCAATGTGCCGGAATTCAAGATTCGCGGGTCAAGTCCGGCCGTGAACTCGTTCGCGGCGAACATTAAGAAACTTCCTGTCAGCACGAAGGCCGGATTCTTTGAGACATCAGAGATCCAGAATATAGTGATGGATTTTCTTGGAAAGTATGTCCGCCCTGGAGCTTCTGACGGGAATTTCTCAACTAACGACCACGTTAAGATTCTTCCAGGTATACGACAGTGATCGATCACAATTGATGCCGCTGTATGACCACTTATCGCTCTTCTCGGTATCGCTAAATACTGGTGTGCCGAGAGATCTTAGCGCCCGAGACAACCAAGGCATTCAGAACTGGAGTAGCTACATTCCAATCTCGCGAAACCTTACACGCGTTACAACAAGCAATACTCGCCAGAATCGGCTCGCCCTCGGACAAGACCAGATTTTACAGCTTTTGCGCAAAATTCCGCCATCAAAGCATGACTTATCTGCGCCGGAGAAATTCGCGATCGAAGCATGGACAGCTCGAGGGTTACGTGCGCCAGAAGACGCAGGGATTATGTTGATTGTGCATGGAGAGTTCGAGGAGCCGCCCCAGCAGCCTGGGCGAGCTAATGCCTATCCGTTGAAGCGAAGTTTTGATCGTACACTGCTGCTCTTGCCGGCTCCGGCGACCGGAGCAATCTTAGTGGTTTCGGACCTCCTGACTGTGCGTGGATGGGCTGGGTCCAAGGCGTGGGCACCGCGATAGGAAGGTGTGGATGCCGATGTTTCAGGCCAATCAACGAGACCTTGCAGAGCGGACGACGTAAACAGAATAATCGTGGAATATGAGAAGAGCAGAAAAAAAGGGTTGATTTAATCTTGTATAGTACCTTGGTTTACTAGTTTCCCAAACCGGATTATGTACGAACATTCTACTGTGAATACTGGAATTAAGGAAGCAGACGCAAGGCTGTCACATGTGTAAGTTGTACGAAGTTGAAAGAGTAAATGTAAATACGATCATCACGTGCTATATATAGAGTATCATACTGTACATCTTTCATTGTTTTTGTGCAGTCAAGAAACTGCTCGCTTTGGATCAAGTCTGTGCGCTGGCCGCCAAATTGGAGATGGAGGATGGACAGAGCAACGAGATGGTAGACACTTAAGGTACTGAAACCATGGATCGATCTCGTGGTTTAGAGACTAAACCAACACGCGCCGCGGCCCCAAGTGGCCGACTGTCGGGGACGGCGGACAGAGGGCGAAGTGTGTCAGAAAAGATAGTCGTCGATTGCGAGCAGAATCCGGACGATGGTAGGTTACGAGGAAGTGGACCTTAAAACCCGCCGAGAGCGTTTGCAGGCCGCGTGGTCCACTAGCGAAGCACGCGAGCATGCACGCGAGACTAAACAACCGGTGAAAACAAGACACTGTGACGTCTTCGCGTATTTTGCGGGGAATCCCAAGCCGGAGCACCTGCATGCAGCAACTTCGGCAGTTTGAATCTCTCTATTTAGACTTTACGCGCGGGTACGATGAACCTCTCTTGCTCACTACACGTTTGTACTCGTAGCTACACTTGGACATCTTTGTCTATATGGTACTTGATACATGGACGTATGGCTGGCTGTCAAACTATGAGCTTGTAATTGGCAGATCCGCACAAGAGCGGGCGGAAAGATCATCCAATTAGTTCAGCAACAGCCCAGCGATTGCACATGAGAACAGTGTCTTTGCAAGGCGGCTAGTTGCAGCGCGTGAAAAGCGGCTGCAACTAGTTAATCTCATCAGCTGCTTCTCGAAGACGGTTGGAAGCAATGAGGGTTTGTGTATTCAGGACTTGGTCCCAACTACTTTGAAAGGTTCCAGCCCCAAACGGTGCCACGACTCCCAAGACTTCGCACCCTGCTCTCTGTTTGGCACGGCACCGTTAGATGACAGGCTGATGACAGATGGGAGATGTCGGCGGACGCCGATGTCGCACAGCGTATGCTCGCGGATGAAAAGTTGTCGGCATATGGACGGCGAACTGTGGCTATTCCCTGGACATTTGAAGTTTTGACTGATTGTATTCAGTCGTCACAGTCTAACAAAATATCCCGTCGCCAGACTGCAGGCCGGTACACCCGCCCCCGTGTTGTTTACTAACCGTGGGAATATTGCCGTAAATTAATTGCTCGATACCATTAGATTTGTGACTCGTCGATGGCTTGCAACTAGAGATTTGGAATGGCTGGCCTGTGAGTAGTGGATCGTCGACGGGGTCCTGTTGATTTCCTCCGGTTTCGCAGCAACAATCGTAATCGCGGTCGCGTACACCGCCTGCTTAGCATTGTTGCTGTTATGGATTGCTTGCTATTTCGCCTGGCCGGTTTGGGGCTGTCTGGCCCTGTCTTGCCTGTGTCTCTCCCACACATCTCCGGAACATCCGCTTCGGAAAAATGCGTCGCCGTTCTAGCGGTCGTTCGTCAATTTTCAATTCTTCCGTCAAGATTGTTCTGCTTCAGTAAAAAGCAGGGGTGGGGCCACCTCGTGGCTTCCACGTGCTTTCATTCAAGTCGGACGGTGTCTCGGCAATCGTTTCCACGGCTAACGCTCGCCTTTCACACTGCTCTCCAGGGCTCCGGTCACGGGAGAACGTACAATGTACCATTCTTCTCTGTATCTGGTCTCTTGTTCGTTCGACTGGTCGCAGTCGCTGCCGCAGCCAATATGCATTGCTTGTCTATACTCTGCCGGCGATGAACGGGACCTGCTCCGCTTGTTCTGGTTTGCTGTGCCATGGCGGGTCGCATCTCGCCCATTTATATATTTACCCCAGTTCGCGCATCGACTATCATGTCCCTCTCTTTCTGTGCTACCACTCACTGACAACAGGACTCTTCGAGCGACTGTATATTCCCGTACTTCTATCTATACTACTTGATCAGTCTCGATCCGTTCTTTACTTTATTGTCTCACGTTCTTTACCTTCTGCGAGCGCGCTCTTTACGTTTTGATTTGGCCCTATTCGCGATGCAAACATCTCCTATGACTTCGGAGTACTCAGTCGCCTCCTACGAACCTCAAAGGTAGACAATTCATCGGATCTGCACCATGGTCATGCAAACTAATCATCGCAGTCTTGGGCCTTCATCCCCTACCAACCAGTCTGTCGTGGGACCTTCACAAGCCTATTCGCTACCATTCAGATACTATGACTCGGCACCGATGACTCCCATTGATGACCTCACCAGTCGTGGTATATACCTTCCGCTGAGCTGTGTTTGCACTGATATTGACGTTCGTCAGACTTGTACTACTATCCGCTTTCTCCACGGGATGATCTTTACTCGGACTCATTCCGACAACCCATCTCTGGCGCGGCATCCATTATGGCATTCTGCGATCCCAAGTCAGTTGAAATGTATTCATACCCTCAGATGGCGCCAAGCACGCGAATATTCACTAGTTCTGATTCACTTGAGACGAGTCACGACGAGTTATCCACTCCGGTGTCCATTCCAGATGAAAGCCTATATTACACGCGTCGCGTTGACAACCTTTTTGTCAGTGACTTTGAACTTCCACGGCTTGCATCCAGCGGCAGCGACAGTACCGATTCTGAGGACGACGCCCTCGACATCATCTCCGTCTCTCCGCGCTCGGTTATCAGGAGTGACAGTGTCTTGATGTTCGACAGCAGCTTCTCTTCCTCTCTAATGTCTCCGGCCCCCTCTCCTGTTGTCGCTCGAATATCATCCAATATCTGCAGCTCTCCCTCAGTTCCTGAGGTTCCCACTATGCAATGCGCTTCACCAATGGCCTCGTCCTTAAATGAGGGCTATGGAGCCATCGTACGAGACTGCATTCAGCGACGGGGCCGAAAGCCTAGTTTGGTCGAGGATCCCAGTAAGGCATTTGTCTGCGCCCACTGTAATAGGCGATTTAGAAGACACGAGCATTTAAAGCGCCATTTCCGAAGTCTGCACACTCGCGAGAAACGTACGATTTCCATGTCTCTATAAGGAAAGTCATACTCTAACGTCCTACTATAGCCTTCAGATGCGAAGAGTGCTCCAAGAGCTTCTCGCGCTCTGACAATCTTGCCCAACACATCCGGACCCATGCCCGAGGTGGCCGGATCTCTTCCGCTGACGACAATGATTTTGACAATGATTCCGACAACTCCGACCAGCGTTCATCCTCGAGAGGACAGCGATCTTCAACGTCTGCAACTTCGTCGCCTAACAGACGCAGGGCCGGTCAGTTATCTACTACGCGTGCGCGATCGGGCGGGTCCCGTCACCGCACTGGCCGTTCGTCAAAGTAGCGGCTACTAATTAATTACCGTAGAGGAACCACATTTCTTTCAAGTGGAAGAACACAATCGAGAAAGAAGTTTTGCGGGATATCGATACATTGTAATACCTTATTTTGGTTTGGAATTTTCCAATTTGTGTTATTAGTGGTTTATGTGAGGTTTCGTCACGTTTGTAGTTTATGTTTAATCGGATACATCATGCGCAAGGGCTGCTGAGCTAACTAGGAGCCTCTTCGTGGTCTCAGTCAGTAAGCGATCTCACTGCGACCAGTAGATATATGTAAGGAGCGAGTACCTGCACATACAAAGAGTAGATATTCAGACACCAACTGAATAGACAACGTGCAAATTACTGATGTCCCACGCCGAAGCCTTCTGGCGAGTCATTGTACTCTAATTCTTTTGCCTGGTAACGTTCGATGCGGAAGGCGCGCTTTGACTGAAGGCAGTGAGACGCAAAATGGGCACGTGGCTGCTGCACTTGAATGTGGACTAGTGGCATCATATTATAATATTTACACGAGACATAAAGGTCCTGAACACAAGTACTGCAGTCAATGGTGAATGAAACAGTACGAAAAGGTTGACGGCCCCATCTTCCTTTCACGCTCGGAAAATAGACACGGGACAACAACAACTCGGACTGAGATTGAAGTAGCCTCATCCACCCTGATACCCGGTGGTAACTTTCTTGTGAGCTCTTGACCATCAACATGTTTACAGTCAGACACCACCACTTAAGCTCCTTCAGGCCTACTTGCTACAGGTATTGAGAGTCTCACATTGAAACCTATGTGCTGGACGTTATTTTGGATGTAAAGATGCTGTCTTTACATTTGGCGCTGATCTGGGATATTACTTGGCGTTTATTAGATACTAGACTAGTAATGCTCCTCTAGAGGCATGGAGGACTCGACACATGAATAGATGCAATCAGCCGTCAACCGAACGTGTTAACGTATCATTTACGAGCAGAGCAAGATTGCCAAGCCTGCTTACGAGACCGAGTCAAGATCCTCAGGAATGCCGAATTCTTGATACACCATCTGGATGTCGGTCCCTTGGTCACGGAAGTACCCTATCACCAAGAAGATGTTATCTATATGATATCAGCTCGTTGGTACTGTCCGCAAGAGACTCGAGCGAGTGTACCTGTCCATCTATTAACTGCTTCTTTCGCCAATGTGAGAGCATTCTGTTGGCTTTCAAGCAACTCTGGGTCACAATCACTGTACTTTGAAATAGCAGCTTGCAACGCGGATAATTTTGATTGTTTGGCATCAACATCTCTAAGCAACGCTTCTCTCTCGTCCTAAGTGACTAATTTAGTCGATCAGTTTAACAAGTGTTCAACAAGCACTCGTACAGTCTTCTGCCTCGCGGCCGTTTCGAACTGCAACTTCTCCTCCAATAACGTAACGTTCTCGTTCGCAGCTTCCACCTTCTTTCGCATCGTCTCAAATTTGAGTGCACGACTACGACTCGCATCGGACGGGAAACTCCAGTAATAATTACCAGACCCAATTTTCTCGCATCGCACTAGTCCGTCGTCGATAAGGCACTGCAGTACATCTTTGATTTGCATGGAATTAATCCCCGTCGATTTTGCGCCTTGTCGCTCAATGTCTTTGATTGCGAAGAACGAAAGGGAGTCATGGAAAAACGCGAGAAGACGCGTCGCTTTTTCAGCGGCGGACATGCCTTTGCGGGACTACTCCCAAAGTCAATTGTTTAAATCCCAATTTCGGCTTCGAAATTTGACGTATATTTACCATTTTAGATACCACAGTCGGATCGGGGTTGGAAGAGCTCTGCGCTGTGAGGAGTACGTGTCTGACAACAATCTGAAGACAAGGACACATTGTTACGAATGGGTATTAGTTAGCGTGTTACACAACCTTCGTGGAAGTTTCGTGTAACGTTACCAAAAACCGCTAGATAGCCATGGCCGTAGATAACACTGTTGATATGTTCGTGATACACTTCGTAAAGAAAATGGACGGCTTTTGATTATTCCGGGCTGAAATTGATGATGATCCGCTTTAATCTGTAGACCTGCCATTTCTTCTTTCATAAGTGACGGCCAGTCGTCGCGAGCAACCATTCGGAGTAGCATTTGTCACAATCGTCACCGAACAAATCTCTGAGCTACAACACAAATGTTGCATATAACTAAATATTGCATACACTGCAGACACGGGCCAGAACTACGGTCGGGATAGTCCCGCCTGAAATGAGACGGGCTGGAGAAACAGTTACGAGCAGAACACCGCATTACGGGTCTGGTCTCGCATAATACAAAACCATAGTCAGAGATATATGCCAACCAATTGGCCACACGAAAATCCCTTTCATATGCAGGATATTAAATTAGCTGGCAGACGGTCTCAATTTGATTGTGGCAAACGTGAAATATCAAGTTTTAGAAAATCGGATTTTCCAGGCCATTCAACCTCGAGAACTTGGCGGCCTCCTTAAAATCGACTCTCGGTGTGTTGCAGCAAGAGGCAAAGTTCGACTCCACCTTCATCGCTGGCAACCCTAAATATATTCCATTCGTTCAGAAAGCAATCAATTCATTAGTCAAGCCATATACTGCTCACTTTAAAGTCTCCTGACAAATTCCAGGCATTGCAGTTGGGTTTGTTTGCGTGTTTGCGCCTTCCTGTAAGATCCGCTCCGCTACAACCGACATTTTAGGTTTCGCAACCCCGCTAGTCATCTTTCGCGGCTTACCCAAGGGCACGCCCGGAGGCGATTGATTTTGACCATTTACGGGCCGCAGATACAACTGACATCACGGATTTCCGAGGAGTTGTATTCTCCGCTGATAGTATATTGTTTTTATGTGAGGAAGCAATATGTCGAAACGTCAACAGCTTAAGAACGAGGCGTTACTGCGCGAACTGTCTGAACTTCCCGAGAATCGCAAATGCGCCGACTGCGGTGCCCGGAATCCAGGTACGTTTGCTCGCTATTCGGTGAAGATGTGGATGTTGTGAGGTCATTTGGCTAATTGCTTGACAAGGATGGGCGAGCTGGAATGTACGTGTGACTTAATGGATTGTCGTTGGGATACAAGATTAACGGCGTGATGTTCCGTAGCTCGGAGTCTTCCTTTGCATTCGATGTGGGGGCATTCACCGGAAGATGGGAACTCATATCTCCAAGGTCAAGAGCCTTAGTGTCGATTCTTGGACCATCGAGCAGATCTTGGTATGTTTAATTCGTTATTCGCTAACGAATGTCCGATCGCTGATGTCCAGCACCGCAGGCGATGAAGGAAATGGGAAACAAGAAAGCGAACTCGATTTGGGATCCGAATAATGAGAGAAGTCCATATTTGGGCTCGTATGATGGTGACGACGACAGGTACGTTTTGAAATGACTCCTGCTGTTCGTGGGGAGGTTTCATGTTGACATTTGGCTTCCAGTGTCGTCGAGCGCTACATTCGGGATAAGTACGAACGAGGAAACTTCAGACGAGATATGGAAGGGTTCGTACAAGAGCGAGCGGCGTATAACGATGACTTCTACAATTCGTCAAGCCGGTCTGGGCAGTCGTCTTCTTCCTCGAGGTGGTTTAGAAGAAGCAAGAAGAATCAGTCCAATGGAGACGATTATTTGAATGCTGACCGCGAATCAGGACGTAGCAGAAGAAACAGAAACGATGACATCTATCATATAAATGAACGACGGGATACAAGGAAAAAGACTTATGAGTATGACGACGATTATGAGTATGAGGATAAAATGTTCAAACTCTTGGATATGGGTTTCACCGATCGGAAACGAAATCTCGAAGCTTTGACTAAATCTAAAGGCGACATCCCTACCGCCATTGAATTTCTGACAAACGGTGACGAGTCAGAACGGCGGCCCGCACTACCGCCAAGACCAAGCAATTCGGGACCTTCGTCGAGCGAAACATCGCAGGCTCCGAGCAGAAATGATACTGGTGTGGCAAGTTCTCAGCAACCTCAATACACTGGGGTTCCGTCTGGTAGGAACCAAACGGTTTACGATCAGTTCGGAAATCCAATAGGTGTGTTTCCTGTCCAGCAATTTCAGCCGCCTCCTGGCCCACCTCCCCAGTTTGCGCAACAGAATTTACCTCCACAGCACGATCAACAGCAGCCAGTACCTCCACAGATAACAGGTGCACCTCAAAGCTTCCAACCACCGCCACACCCTCCTCCTGGGTTCCAGAATCCTGTGATTTCTGGAGCGCCACAATCCTTTAGCCAAGCCTCGGGCGCCAACCAACAATTTCCGCCCTTAAGAGCTGGTCCTCTTCAGTCTGGTCAGATAGCACCTCAACCTACTGGGTATAATCAGGCGTTGCAACCTACTAATGGATATGGAACTGCTCCAAATAACCCGACCACGGGTATTACGTCTCAACAAAGCCAGATACAGTCGCAACGGCAGCAACAGTCACAGCAGTATGGCAACTCTCTCTTCTTGTCACCGCCATCGGGTGCGCAGAATGGGACCATCTCGACGGCTACTAATTTGCAGCCTCTGGAACAGCAGTGGTCGACACAGAAGCCGCAACAGTCTTCCGTATCTCATCAATCAACCGATCTCCTTGCAGGTCTCGGAAATCCTCAGACCTCTAACTCTCAACAGCAGCCTGCTTCGCTAACATCCGCACTACAAAATTTATCGCTACTGTCCAGCCAGCCCCAGGCTGCACAGTTCGGGCAACAACAGCAGCAGGTGGGTAACCCGTTGGTCTCGCAACCTGCCGACTTCCAAAGACAACAAGCTACTGGCTTCCCTCAGATGACGCAGTCCAATATCTCATTTCCGTCCCTGCAATCGCAGCATACCCAGTCCGCATCACTGCAGCAATCTCAACAGCTGCAGCCAGTGTTTCAACAATCACAAGCGACAGGAGTTCGCCAGTATCCCACCCTTGACAGTGTCACTCAGCCCCCTCCCCTTCCTGCGTCGATGCCACAACAACAGCCTCTGCTACCGCAGCTTACTCAACAGCCGCCACAGTTTCAGCAGCAACCATTTGCTCCACAGCCGCAGACTGGCCAGTATCCCCCCTTACAACAGCCGATTCCAACTGGATATGGCCCCAAGGTTGACAACTATACCATCTTGTCACTCTACTCGCATCCCGACTATTATTCGTCCCCGGTGGCAGTTCCGGCGGGTGGCGTCAATCCAGCTCCAGCGAATAATTCCCTGCTCGGGGCTACCAACAGCACGCAAACAAACGGTGCTGCTGTACACGATGAAGTTCCGTTGCTGAAGCCTGGCCAGCGCAATCCGTTCTTGGCCAAGCAACCAGCCACGCAATCACAACAGCAGTCGCGTGATGTCCCTGCTCAGCGCGAGCAGAGTGTAAGATTTGATGATTTTAATGGCGGTAGGGTCAGTCCAGATGCATTTGGTCAGCTGAGCGCATGGACTGGAGGAAGTAATGCTAAAAAGTGGTAATTTGAATTATTAGAATCAATTCGGCGAAGGTTTTTACACGATGGCCGTTTGACGCGACGGCATGATTTGAGCTCTCTTTTGTAATGAATTCGTACGGTGTTTGAGTTGTTTGTATGATTCATTTTGTAACTAGTGTGATGCAACATTTATTGATTTTCAATAGACACAATGCAATGCTTAACGCCAGACCTAATAAACGAGAAGGCAATTAATTATACAGCGGTAAACAAGACACGAATCCATGTACTGCACCGAAGACATTGCACCAGTACTTCCCCGTCGCTGTCCGCGATATCACCAGCCGCGTCTTCTAGCATAGCGTCAGACAAAATGTATGCATCCTTCCTGCCGCATCTGCATCCGCAATACCACACATGCTGAATCAAGCAATCGTCGTTTGTTTTCCCGTGACATCGTTCTGACTCTTTGTAGTCATCTAGCATATGCGCGACACACAAATAACCTTCGTCAAACTCATCCAAGTCAATAGATTCTGCTTGAGCATGTATTCTCGCGGCTCGAATTTCTTCTGCGTCATGATCAAGCAGTTCAGCGTCGTACTTCCGCCGTCGCACAGGCGACGAAAGAGTTGCGTATGCCTGTACTATCTCATCTACCGCGACCGTCAATGCATCATTACCAATATCTCGTAATTTATCAGGATGGTATCGCAGTAATGCAGTATGATAGGCCTTCCGAATTGTCGCTATATCTAGTTCTGGATTGTGCGGTGGATGAGGCAAAGAGAGTGCCTGGTAATGATTCCGGAAGTGCGGAGTCATATAGGTCGCGTTTATGAAGGACCTGCCAAAATAACAATGTGCTATCGTTCATGTAACATCTAGAATCTAGTATACTAAATAATCTTAATCTAGGTTACTTTTTTTGTGCTTGGAATTTCATCGGCGCATTCGGTCAAGCGATGGGAAAGGAACGTCCCGTTGTTGAAATGAGTCACGTGGTTGGTGATCGGTAGCCAAAGCTTTTTTGACCTTGGGATTTCTTCTAGAAATTTTGACTCCGCGGCCTTCCTTTATGGGGATCTTGCGTGTCAATCCGGGTCTAATTTGGTTCATCAGATCCTTAGAATTCAGGTTTACTGAGCAATATGGCATCTCAGACAGCTCAACGCGGGCCCATGTCCGTTGACGAAATTCTTCAGAAGAAGAAAGCAGAGGAGGCTGCCTTGGCTAAGGTATTCCCTTTTCATCAATCCTTGTCCTACTAATTTTTTGCCTAAATTTACTGACACGTCCGGTTCTACAGCCGAAATTTTTATCCAAGAAAGAAAGAGAGCGGATTGCTTTAGAAAAAATTGCTAAGGAACGAGATGCGAATCGGCAACAACAGCAAGAAAACGGCACGTCCAATGGCAGCGCCAGAGTGAACAGTACTACGCCTAATGGAACTTCATCGACTAATGGTGGCCAGATCCCGTCTGGCCCGCGAAGTGCGCAATACCAGAAAGGAGGATTTTCTCGGAATGGTACTGGATCGCGCCGTGATCGTGATGCAGCAAAGGATCCAAGTCCACCCACAGAGACGGAAATTTTGGATCCCGAGACTAAGCTGTTGAGAGAGAGGTATATGGGTGTTACCGATGTACGGCGACAAAAGCGGCGAAGGACTACTTCGGATCGAAAGTTCACTTTTGACTGGAAGGCCGACGATGATACGTCTTCGGATTTCAACCCAATTTATCGGGGCGACGTATCCGCATCACTTGGATTGAAGAACACCGGCGACACTGAGGAGAAGAAGAAACGAGCTCTGGAGTTGCAAGAATTGCCGCGCAAGAAGAAGGATACAGATTGGGATAACATGCACTGGAGCGAGAAGCCTCTTGCAATGATGAAAGAACGCGATTGGCGGATTTTTAAAGAAGATTTCAATATTTCTACAAAAGGTGGGTTAGTGCCAAATCCGATGCGATCTTGGGAAGAGTCTGGATTACCGCCGGAAATCTTGCGTGCTGTTGAAGAGGTCGGCTATAAAGAACCCTCCGCGATTCAAAGAGCAGCCATCCCTGTTGCGCTATCTTGTCGTGACGTTATCGGTGTTGCTGAGACAGGTAGCGGTAAGACTGCGAGTTTTGTTTTGCCTCTACTGTCGTATATCATTGAGATGCCAGTGCTTAATGAAGTCACGAAATCTGATGGACCTTACGCTATCATTCTCGCGCCTACTCGAGAGCTGGCCCAACAGATTGAGACGGAGACTCGGAAGTTCTGTAGCCGGCTAGGCTTCCGTTGTGTGTCCATAGTCGGTGGTCACACCATTTCCGAGCAGTCTTTCGCACTACAGGAAGGTGCTGAGATTGTGATTGCTACTCCCGGACGGTTGGTGGACTGCATCGAGAGACGAGTATTGGTTCTTAGTCAGTGCTGCTATGTCATCATGGACGAAGCTGACCGAATGATTGACCTTGGTTTTGAAGAGCAAGTGAATAAGATCCTTGACGCGCTCCCGGTTACGAACACCAAGCCAGACAATGACGACGCCGAAAACACGCGGTTGATGTCAACATATCTTGGCGGAAAGGACAGATATCGGCAGACCATGATGTATACTGCTACAATGCCCCCTGCTATTGAGCGAATAGCAAGACAGTATCTGCGTCGCCCGGCAACCGTGATTATTGGAAGCGCAGGTCAGGCCGTCGGAACTGTTGAACAAAGAGTTGAGTTTGTTACGACTGAGGAAAAACGAAAGCGCCGTATGGCTGAGATCTTGAACTCCGGTGAGTTCCAGGTACCAGTTATTGTGTTCGTCAATATCAAGAAGAATTGCGACATGGTCGCGCGTGAGCTGAACAGAATTGGATGGAAAGCTGTGATATTGCATGGTGGCAAGTCACAAGATCAGCGAGAAGCCGCTCTAAAGCAGCTTCGTGATGGAGAAGCCGATGCTCTGGTAGCGACGGATTTGGCCGGTCGTGGCATTGATGTTCCAGATGTTAGTTTGGTCCTGAATTTCAATATGGCGAAGAATATCGAGGATTATACGCATCGTATCGGTCGAACGGGTCGTGCGGGTAAATCAGGCATTGCGATCTCATTTTTATCCAATGATGATCAGGATACGTTCTATGACTTGAAGCAGATGCTCTCCAAGAGCCCGCTAAGTAAAATTCCCGATGAGCTGAGAAGGTATTTATGTCTTCATCGCTTTCGTTATGTACGATTAAGCTAATTTCAGTCACAGACATGAAGCGGCACAAGCCAAGTTTGCTGCCCGAAAGACTATGCAGAATATTCAGTGATTGGTTTACGTGTATTTTTGTTTGCGACTGCATTGTATATTACTACTGGATTGGGGGTATTTAGGATATTTGGCGTCTAATAGCGTTACTTACGTTGGTGCATCAATATAGCAAAGATCTCGTTATGGATTAGGCTGCAATTCTTATCATTGGGCCACGAACACATACAACTGTTGCAAGGTTTGATGCATGCGTCTTCAATTTCCTATAGATGTCATGTCATATTGCCATGCTAAAACAACCACAGCACAGTTTCCGGCAAAGGCGTTGAGGATAGAAACTTTGCGCACAGACGAAGTTTTGGCATGTCCAATTCGTTCGTCGGAAATAGTTGCTTCTGATTCATTTGATTGCGCATGAGGATTGCGCCTGTATATCAGGTTGCAATCGCGATGTTGCTCAGTCCCCTGATCTAGAGATATGTTCTTATTTCAATATTAACCATTATTGCAGTTTCTATCTCATTTACCTAGTAGCGTTATATGCTTTGTGACAGGGTCCAATATTTTGATTTGCAAGTTGTGGGAGCTATCGCGGCCTATAGGCTCAGCATTCGAGATGGCATGTGCTAGTGCGTTGCAGGAGGGATAAACGAGGAGGGAAAGTAGACTTTTGTGTACAATGGAGAGACGTGCGTTATACTTGCGTGTTCAAGAATACGAATGAAAGAATCCGTCGTTGCGCCTTGTTTCATGGGATTTACCTTGGCCTATGATTCTCAGGCCATGCCTTGCTCAATATCTCTATTAAGTCTGTCTTTGTGGGTCAAGGACCTAATATCTCTGCATGACAACAGTGTCCTAAACACTGAGGGCAAATCCAAATATCTAGCTTGTGGTGGCCAGAATGCTGAATGTTTTCGCGCGCTCGGTATGACTTTATCGGGCTACTCCAGCACAAGTTTGTAACAACTAATCTTCAAATGCACATTTTATTCAAACATAGTATACAATATTTTACCGTCGTCGCTCCCAAATCTGTATGTAGCTCTCGTTCAAGAAGAGAATTTCTCGTCGGATATTCTCAATATACAAATCCTGTATCTGGAACCACTCGTCTCTGCTCTTGTCTTTCAGCTGCACGCGATACACATGTTTTTCCTCACCCTGTGGTGTAAAAACAGACTCATGCGTCACGTTTGCGACCAAGTCATACAGTATTGGCTCAGTAGCCCCATCAACGTCTATAACCGTCATCAGCATTAGACCGAAATGAACTTTGCGCGATACTCACATGGAGACATGTCTAAAGCTATCGATTGAAAAGTCACTACAGTATGATTGATTTCTTCGATCAGATTTGTTTTGGTAAACCGCTTGATGTGGAATATTAGGTATGGTGGGAGCTCGCTGATCTTGTAACGCCGGCGGTCACCAGCGAGTTCTTGGGTGGTCGATCCGTCGTACTTACTAAGGATTGTTTGCAGCGGGACCTACACAATGTAAGCTCTTCTAGCGACCCTAATTTGCGCGGCGTGCATCTGCCCGACGTACCTGAGGAATAATATTCTTGTCAATGTCGCCTTGGAATAGAGGCGCTGGTGGTAGATCGAGCGCTAAGAACATAAATGGAACCTCATTCTGTTGAATCTGCGTATCGGCTACAAACCGTAATCTATCACTCGCATCATCCGTTGTAATCTTTTGTGATTCGATCCGGACTTTGCCTTGAAAGATCTTCTGTATGAAACTGGACTTCAACCTTGTTTTTGAACCACCAAGACTAAGATGTAAGTTATTTAGGAACCAGTTGAGAAAGTCGAAGGGATCGGCCTGTTCGGTGATTCGAAACCTTTTCCTAGATATAGCAGAGACATGTTGTAGAAGTTCATGTGGAGACACGTGGCCCTTAAATGCTCGGGTATTCCATAGCTTTCGAACTAATACGCTAAGCCTTTGCACTACGCAGCCTAGTCAGTAGCCGTGAAGTAGAAGGTACTTCGCATTGCCTCTTACCTAGCTCAGGCTTTCCTTCAAAGTTCTCCAACATCAAGAAATTCCGTAGTGGCGCCACATGCGCCAAACTTTGGACTATCACATTCAAATAATCATTTTGCTTAATGTTGTTCATGCCGACAAATCCAGGTCGATAAGGCTTGCGATTCAAATCAAATGATTCGATTGCCATTTTGTCCAGATGTGCAACATCCTTCTTTGTGAAATGTGGGTTAACGACGTACTTGATGTCGTCGAGAGCTGAGGACTTGACCTCGTACGATTCGGGCAGCACGTAGACTTTAAGAGTTTGCAGGTTGATGAAGACATGGTGGTCCTCGTCGACACTATGGAAGTAGGCATGTGATGACCTGCCGCGGCCTATAGTATTTTGTCAACAATAATGTCGAACGAGAATCTGAAATCTTGAAGTCATTACTGACCTTGGAAGTATTTTCCACAGACTAAACAAGCATAGACATTAACGTTCGAAAGTGACACGGAACATAGCTTTTCAAAGTCGAAGTCCAGTCTCATCCGATCAACCTAAGGACACAAAATAATTAACTCTAAATTTTCAGAGACATAAACTGCAAGTTCGTGGGACAATCACTCACAGTCTCCAAATACAAATCTGCTGGAACCGCAGCAGCTGATTCGTCTGCAGCTAGATGCCCCTCCTCCTCCTCCTCATAATCGTCCTGATCACTGCCGTCAGTCACATCACCATTCTCCGCTTTCTTCCCATTCGATTTGTCTGAAACGTCCAGATTCTCCGAGATAACTCTTTCCTCCGCCTCATCCCTGATCTGGACGCGTTTCCGAGCAGGACTACCTTGCTCGTCCGGAGACGCAGATCGCTTCGACATCACGCGCCTCAGTGTCTTGCGTCACTTATATCCAATTACTTAACAGCCGATCAATAATCAATCCTCTGTACTTTTCCTTTTGTCCTTGCTATTATGGCTCAATAATCCAGTTGAATCTTGGATAATAATGAACGGTCAAACGACTCGACGTGTTGTGGTTAGGGCTACAAGTTACAAACTTTAAAATTCGTCATGGGTTAGGTGTAGGCTTGTTTAAACTTTCGGAGAGGACATCTCGGGACTATCTTTTCTTCCAACAATTCAACAAGCGTGCCGTCAAGTTGTCAATTTAACCTGGATTGGAGCCCGGATAGACATATTTGCTTGGGACATTTTGAAGCATTGGGGAGGACATTGCGACAAGGACGATGGCATCAAAAGTTGCACACCCTGCCCTCGAAGTTTTCAAGCAATTACCGCCAGTATTAGCTCGATTCTTCAAGAAATATCCGCCAGTGCCAATAAAAAAGTATGCGTCGAAGCCATCGCTGACTACCGCGCCTGATCGCAATCCGTTCTTGATGGCCTATCACCCTGTGACGAAGAAAGCGCATGAGCCGAAGGTCTCTCTGCGGCGACAGAGCGACTTGTATAAATTGGCGCGGCAGTTTGGATTGGAGAAAACGTTGCCACCTATGAGCAAGAAGTTCGGTCTTCAGAAGATGGTGTCCAAGAAGAGCATGAAAGGCGTTGTTAGACCTAGGCTGCACAAGCATGAAAGGACTGCTGAGGCACGGTATGTGTCAACGTCGTTTTTCTATACAATGCGGTAAAGGATGCTAACATATCAACCTTTAGACGGGCGAAGAGGGAGAAGGCTATTGCACAAGCTGACGAGCTTATTATTAAAGTAAAGGGCGTAAGTTGCACATTGGCATTTTGCGAAGTGGATTCAGACTAACGCATTCTCTTTACAGAAACGCTACGCCAAAAAGGCTGCAAAGCGCGCTCTTCCACCTAAAAATCTTTTCTGAAACCTATACCGATAGATTCGTCAATAGGTCGATTTCAGGTTCCTGTACCATAGTTTGGTCGGTGGTCATGATGAGAATGTAAATACGCGTTATTGCAAGTTAATGGAAGAAACAGAATACACACATTCGTACCGACTTCACGATGCATTGTCACGTGTAGCCGCTCATGTACTCTTCAGCCTGCCTGTTGGCCATGGTACTATGGTTTGCTGGAATCCATTTCCTGTATCTGTATCCTCTAGTTGCCCATGGAACTGATGTTATCTTCGTCCGCATTTATACCAATCCATATAGCGATTGACGGTGTGGCCGACCATATACCGTGCTTCATTCTCGATCGACGGATTCATCGATGCTGACATTTGGCTGCATTCGTTGTGGCCGTATCGTTCAGTTTCGGTAGTTTGTAGGCGGCAACCTTAGTCTCACTGGTGTCTAGTGATCAGCTCGGACCATTGGGCACACCACTGTGGCAATCCACTTTGGATGCCGACATTCAAGATCATGGTCATTCTTTGCTATCACGAAGAAGCACGGACCTAGTGTTTGCTTTGCCTGCAAAACGACAGTTACTTTCAGATTGGCATTCACATTCCAGTTTGCGACACCCACATGATCGGAACTTAAAAACCTAATAAACCTTGCGGCTTGAATATCGAGTATGCGGTGCCATATGCCGTGGCAGCTGTCAGGTCCATTTGATGACATGCTATAGGTCTGACATGCTGTATTCAGGTAGGGACTGCGATATCGGCGCCAGTGTCGCCCAGTTCTCGAAGGAGATCAAAAGATAGGATGTTGATGAACATTCTCGGTCGGCGGTCGTTCCAAGTTCGGATGCAAGAGCGATATTACCGATATATCCATCTTGGTGTGCTAATGTACGGTGAGTTAGGGAAATGGCCCCGATGCCCGTCGTCCATCCCGACGCAAGGTGTGATAGGCGTACCGTTGGTCTTAGGCAGGAGCACCGCAGCGCATGCTCGGGAATCGTGATCATGTGAATAGTCATGTGGGGGGATATTGCGGGCATGCACATATCTGGCAGCTCACAGTCAATAATCCACGTCAACCGACGAATGTCTGGAGTATTCGAGGAGCACCGCCAATTTAGGCTAGTCACTGCTGGGATCGTATTACTTACGAGAGAAGACGGCCAACTGGAGGGTTTACCTTTCGATCTGGGCAGTCCCCCGGGACGGGGACGAGGACGTACTTTCGATCATGCGCTGGAACTACAGGCGTGTTCGGCGCGGAGTGGCCAGGCACAAATGCTCTACTAAAACCGTGCACAAACCACGCACTAGCACCGACAGGTTTAACTACAGTTGCCACGATGCTGACTGGCCGCCAAGGTGTCGAATAACGGGGCATTCGTCTGCGCCAGCAAAGTGACGATGCGAGAACACATGCAAAGTTGTCTTGGGGCCTACAAAAAAAGCATGGACAGATTCACATTAATTTAATTCGCCTGTCCTTGTGATTGCTAGTCTAGCCTATAATGCCGACATATAAGCATATATATAAGCATATCCACGACGATCTGTCAGGTGGTTGTTGCCGGGGAATATCATCGGGACGGTGCGGCTCATTAGTATGGGAATTTCGCGCATACGGGGTGGCTTGAGGTGCGGCTCGTACGCGTTAAGGTGGTGTGCAATAACCACCAAGGCCCTTCGCCTGGTCCGAAGACGGCTAGCTAATTGTGGGAGCTAGCCCGTGATTGGCAATATCTAAGACAGCGAGCCAATCAAGACTCGTCGTATATTGCATAACGAGCTCGTGTGGCAGATCTGACGCGATAACCAAGAAGGTCCCCCGATTCGAACCCAATTGCTGGTCGCCTGAACTTCGGCGTCTCGGGCTTTTTCTCCCTTCACAGGTCCAATTACTTCAGCCATGCCGAGAAATATTCTTTTTCGTCGTCAGTGACTCTTTAAGACTTCGTTCGTCCCCTACTGTCATTGCCGGCATTCTCATTCTGTTGCTGCCATTCCTACATTCATTTCCCCCTCAATCGGTCATTATGGTTGCGCTCGCAGAGCACTTGCTTCCCTATCTTGTCGAAGCCCTTGTCAAGCGTGACGATGGCGATACCGAAGAGGCCACTCCTGAGTGCCCCACCGATAACAATTACGATGGACGGCTCGGTGTCCGTATCTCTGCAATCTTCGTCATCATGACCAGCAGTATGCTCGGTACGTGTTTCCAGAGCACTCTGCGAGATCGCCTTGTAGACTGACTTACTTATAGGTGCACTCTTTCCTGTGCTCACAAAGCAGTCCCGCCTCCATGTGCCAGAAGTCTGCTACTTTGTTGCAAAATTCTTCGGTTCCGGTGTCATCATAGCCACCGCGTTTATTCACGTATGATACTGCAGCTGTGCAAATCCATAACCGGTGAGCTAACATTCTCGCAGCTTCTGACTCCGGCTGTCGAAGCCCTCGGCGATGAGTGCCTCGGCGGCACCTGGGCCATCTATCCCTGGGCCATAGCTATTGCCATGATATCTGTGTTTATGTTGTTCTTCATCGAGCTAGTGACCTACCGATTCGCGACATTCAGTTCCTTCGCTGGCAATATTACAACGCACAGTGGAGACGCAGAGATTAGCACTCATGACAGTCACTTCTCACACGTGGACTCCCATATTGATACCGACCAGGGAATCGACCGTCCAGGCGCGCAGCGGCTTAACGACAAGGAAATTGCCAGCGGAAATACTAAAGACTTGGAGAAGGCTAGTCCTATTTCGGAGAGTCTCAGCGCCCAGATTGCGGCTGTCTTCATTCTCGAGTTTGGTGTCATCTTCCACTCCGTGTTCATTGGCCTTGCGCTAGCCATTGCTGGCGAAGAATTCAACACGCTGTATGTAGTTCTCGTCTTCCACCAGGGCTTCGAAGGTCTCGGGCTCGGCACCCGTCTGGCCAGCACTCCTTGGGCGCCGAACCGGCTATGGGTCCCCATTGTCATGGCCGCCGGCTACGGTATCACGACTCCTATCGCCATCGCGATCGGTCTCGGCGTCAGGTATTCGTACAGCGATTCTTCTCGCAGTGTCCTTATTTCGAACGGCATCTTCGACGCGCTCTCGGCCGGCATCTTACTGTACACCGGTCTCGTGGAGCTCATGGCACACGAATTCTTGTTCTCCCATGAAATGAGAACGGCGCCGTTTTCGCGCGTCCTATGGGCGTTCTTTGTCATGTGCCTAGGCGCCGGTCTCATGGCTCTTCTCGGGCGATGGGCTTAAAGTATTTGATTTCCTCGTTTGTAAACTGGATTGCTTTTAAATTCAGGTTGTAAAAAGTTATTCTTTTTATTTTTTCATCATCATCCTCACTTGGCGTGTTTTAATGGTCGGCCTTTGTCATGTGGTCATTGCTCGGATTTTGCTTCGGGATTTGGATATTTGCTAGCACACAGTAGATGTTACGATAATAATTAATGGGAAGGTACAATTATGACACTATGTAGGCATATATGGCGTGTATTGGGATCTATCTCTAATAATCGCACGTTTCAGCATTCCGTGTTCTACCGTAGCTTGCGTCACGGCTCCTGTTATGACGGCAATGCGTGAAAGATTAGCTTATAATTGAGCGACATGGTTATCATGATACAATGGATGACTATTCACCCGGTTTAGCCAACGTGCCCATCTCCAATTTATCTCCCTTCTCACCGACAAACACGACCTTGTTAACGCCAGTCGGTTCATCCTCGTCCTCGCCTTCTAGAAACACAACCAGCGAGCTCACGCGCTGGAACCGGACATAGCGCAACCGCACCGCGCTCCAGCCCTGTTCGTCCGGCCCGTCGATGTCGGCTTCGTGCACGGCCGGCACGGAGTTCGTGTCGTCGAACGACAGAATCGCTGGCAAATTCGTCCATACCTTGAGCTTTGTCGGCCGCTGCTTGACCTGGTCGTTGTCGTCCTTAGCAATCGGGGCTTGGATCAGGACCGAATGGACCTTGGTCGCATTCATAAACGGAACATAAAACAGCAACTGCGAGTCCGCGTCGCTTTCAATATTAGGCGTGCCGGCGGCAGACGAGAGAATCGTCGCAGAGAAAAGATCGCGCACTGAGGCTGTTATGTCGGTTGATTTTGCCGACGTGGCGTTGAGCGCTTCAAGGTTCTTGAATTCAATCGCGTGGTTGATCGCTTCCAACCCTTTTGGAATCAGGCTTTGGTATGTGCTGGTCGCTGCTGGTGCTGCTGCTGGTGGCGGCGACGACGATGACGACGACTCGGCTGGTGGTGCATCTGATGACGAACCAGCACTCGCAGCCATCAGCGCAACTCTTCGCAACGTACTCTCTAGCTCGGGCAGATTCGCGCCTCGAACTCGTGCAACCTCCCTGCCCTTTGCCAGGAATAAAAACGTCGGCCTAAGATACCACCAATTAGCTTCCATTCATCCAAACTCCGACTCCATAGTTGGAACACGTACACAGCAGTGATCTTGAATTGTCCGGCAATCTCCTTGTTCTTATCGATATCTACCGACGCGAAGATAACATTTGGATATTTCTCTGGGAATTTTTCAAAATGAGGTGCAATCGTCTTGCACGGGCCTGCCCTCGTCCATTAGTAAGAAAATCCCAACTACGCCAGCACCCCGCGTCCCCGCGCCATGGGCATTATTTAACATATATACTAGACAAAGGACATACCGCACCAGACTGCATTAAAATCAATAACCGCCAGATCATGCGCGTTCAGGGCCGCGAAATCTGCCGCGTTCGTGATGACTTGGACTGCGCTCGCCATCGGCAACTTGTATCCCGTCTACTTTCGAATTGTCACAAAAATGGATCTAGCTATAACCACCAGGATCGAAAACAAAATAATGCTATTTGTTCCCTAGAATATTTCTATGTCGCGAACAATGATCTGTGTATGGGTACGTCCGCGTGAAAAGGAGCATCCAGATCACTCTAGAACCGCCCCGCTGTTGGCAATGACGCAGTGCCGCATTGAACATAACAGCATATCCTCCTCGTCATATAAACCTATTACTAACCGAAAGCGCACGCACAGTGTGGTGATGTCCACCACAAATATTACGATAATTGATGATATATATTATATAATTCTCAAATGTACAATAATCTTATACCAATAAATAGATATGTCAAATGAATATAAAAGAAACGGCGCCAATACAGCGCAAGGAGATCATCCTAGCAAGTATAAAACTGCAGCTAATCCGTCCGTCCGCCCGACTAACCCTGCAGTGTAACTATACAAGCAAATAGTATGGAAAACACTAAACAAATATAGCAAAAAAGTACCAATGCGCAACACCCCGCCATGTAAAAACAAAGCCAAGAAAAGTAAATTAGATATTAACAAGTAATCTTCGAACGCCGGAAATCCCGAAACCCGTAGTAGCAAAACAATAAAGGTTCACCCGTTCCGATAGCCCGACACCTGTTACCCAGCCAACCGTAGATTCATATTACCAATAAGCAAATAAAACGGAAAAATGAGAGATGTACAGGTCCGAAGGCAAAAATAAAAATCAAAATGAGGAGAGAGGGCGCGTATCAAAAGCACGGTCGAGATATAACGCCGGTGGTACTATATGCAACTACATACAGCAAGGCAATGAATGCGATCACAGCGCAGCCGGAGTGCGAACGCCTGTGGACCGTACGACAGAGCTGTGTGAGTGGATGCTGCCACTCATCTCCATCTTCTTCTTCAACGATGCAAGACGGCTGCGTATACTATTAACATCTGCAAAGCTAGTTAGCATCAGAGCGTCTTCCAAACTTTACGAATCAATCAGCTCACATCCTTCAACCGTCCGCTTATCGTCTTCATCTACAGGTTCACCAGTTCCGTCCTGATCTAGGATCGCCTGAAGCATCCACAACGACGTCTCGTACGCAATTTCGCATCCAGGCAAGTCGTCGCCAACCAGCTCATTTATTGCCGCCGCACGAGACATCTCCAACGCGCGGTCATAAATTAATTTCTCGGCAGTGACTCCAGACGTGGCATCGGGAGTTTGAGGAACACCCTTGCCGGATGGATCTGACAACTTCATGCGCACAAATTCAGCCTTTTCGAGCGCTTCGTTGAATCGCTCGCGTACCCACTGGACAGCGCCGTTAAGACGACCAGAGGCACCAACCGATCCGTTCTCGGCCCACCAATTCGCAGCCAGATCCATTGCTTTGGCAAGCAAGGACAGCGACTTGACAAAGAGAACGAGCGCTTCCTCAGATAGAGCCGCTACCGCGTCCGTAGTAAGCTCTGTCGACAACGTGATATCGCTCGAGGGCGTTGATGGCAGCAGCTGCGAGAATTTCACGTGAGCGAATTGGTACACGACATTGGACTTTGCTGCCAGATCTTCAATGTGCAGAATAACGCTCATCTCGCGGTCGTCAATCGGATGAACGTCTTTTGGCGGAGTAGATCCGCGGCTGGATCTTCCGTACGGATATGGAGGCGAACCAGATAACGGGACAGAGCCGTCACCTCTGCCAAACAGACGGGCGCTGGCCATAGAGAGCGCCTTGGCCAGTGTCGAGGTCGGCGAGCTCCCGTACGTGAGACGACGTTGATCGAGAGAATAAGAGTAGCCCCGCGCCCGTGGATTGCTGCTCGAGTACGACGAGTTGCGCGATGAGGTCGACAGTCGGCGTTGCAGAGCCGCATTCGTCATGACTTTGGGGGAATAGGCAAGCTCGTCGGCAAGGGCGTTAACTTCGACCGTGCGCTTTTCAACGACGACGTACTCGCGCTCGAACATGACATCGTCTTCCGGACGACCAAGCGTGCCGGTACGAGCGAGCGACTGTTGAACGGCAGGGGTCGACCGACGGCTGCTGGTGCTGGTTATCGACGATGATCGCTCGCGGCGGTCTGAAGAAGAAGTAGGATGAACCTGGTGCTGGTTGTTCTGGACCAATAGTGATGAACCGGGAGATGGAGATTTGCGCTGTTCAGGTCGGTCGGACGACAATGACTGCTGATCTGACGATGCCGAGGAGGCACGCTGATGCGGAGTAGACGTCGCGACCGGGTGCCCCTGGTGCCGGGTCTGAGGTAACGCACCCTGGCTTGGCTTTCGTCGAAGAACAGGCTGCGTAGCTCGGTTCGGCGTCACCGTACCAACATCAGTATTTGTGGCAACAGGCGTTGTTCCTGTGACGGTAGCCGGTTGGGCAGAATGCGCGCGGGTGGGCACAGGCGCGGACGAAGGGGGCGTAGCATTTTTGGCCAGGTATTCGGCAATGAACTTGTCTTCCTCCATGCCGTCCAAGAAACTAGCAACATCCTGGACGGCAGGAATCTCACCGCGAACGACTTCATCGTCGAAAAACTCTTTAAATCCCATTCGCTCGACAGGGTTACGCCGCAACAGTCCGCGGATCAACAACTTCATCTCGTCCGAGACCGGCACATCTTCCGAAAACTTTATTCGATCATCGCTTTTTTCTATTTTCCGCAAGAGCTCAACGTGATTACTCGCGCGGAAAGGTGCTTTGCCCATAGTCATTTCGTACAAAACAGTGCCGACCGACCAGAGATCTGCCTTGGCGTCATATTTCTCGTAGCGCAAGATTTCTGGAGCCATGTATAACGGCGATCCACAGAGCGTTTCCGCGAGGCTAGTGCTGGGGAGAATGCGCGCGAAACCAAAATCTGCGAGCTTGAGCACGGGTAAGCCCCATCTGCCGGCATATCCCAAATCGATTGCATCTTGCTCAGTGCGCGGCGGCGGACAGAGAAGCAAGTTCTGCGGCTTGACGTCGCGGTGGATAAGATTGCGATCGCGGAGGAACGAGAGTGCACTGGCGAGTTGCTTGAGGAAATGGCGGACGACGACTTCGTTGAGGCCGCCGCCTGGAGGATTCGGGAACTTGGCGACCATGGACGCAACGAGAGGGATGTTGGACAGCTTATCCCGTTTCTTGATGAAATAACTCAGATCACCTAGCGAGCAGTATTCCATGACAAGATGGATGTATGACGATGAATGCTGGCAGTCGAGGAGGGCCACGATGTGCGGATGCGACAGGGTCTTGAGGATCTTGATTTCGGACTCTAGATTCTCGAGAAGCTTTTTATTCAGTTTTGCGCGGACAACGGACTTGATTGCTACCGCCGTTTGTGTTTTCTGTGGCAGGATAACGTCAGTATGGGTGGACATGTTACCGATGGCAGCGGCCGCCGCGGCCGGGGGAGGGGGGGGGGTGCGCGTCGCTCGTGACAAAAGATGAGTCAACTAACACATACCATATGAACGCCCTTGTAGACGTTGGCAAAGCTACCGCGACCGATTTCGTTTCCGATGCGGTACTGGCCTATGGAATAGTCCATCGGCGGTGCACCCGCCGATGACGCGGACGAGCTGGGACGCTGCTCGTGCGGCATTGGGGGGGGACTCGTGTTCTAAGCGCCGTTCGGGAGGAGGCGGGACGATAAGAGAAGGAGTGGCGAACAGCGGACGCTGCCGCGGGAGTATCGTAATTAATACAGAGGAGGAGCTGAGATGATTGAGAGGACAGCGAAGATGCCGGCGGAGAATGAGGGAGAGGACGATGGGACAGAGACGGAAATGGAGATGAAGTCGTGCGCGGACGACGAAGGGCGCAATGATGAGCACCACGGCACCGTATCAGCCACACTTGCCTTCTTCGGCCGCGGAACCAGCGTGGCTGGTGGCAGTCAGGCGAGCGCCCGCACCGCCGCCACCGCCCCATATCCTCAGGGAGGTGGCGCAGGACTGTGGCATAGTCCCAGTAGTCGGTAACGGTTTGCCGGCATTTGCACAATTCCAGATACTTTGCACGGCCAAAGCCAACAAAACATTCCGACCGGTGACAGGGTCATAGATGAATTGCTTTTTGCTGTTGCTGTTGCTGGTGATGGCGAGCTCGGCGGCGCTATCGCGCAAAGGTGATGTGTTGGGAGTTTCAGTTGGGAGTTTGGCAGAGTGGGTGAGAAATCATGCAAAATGTAACCAGATCCGATGATGATATATTATTAGATTGAGTCGTTGCGCAGTTCCGGGCCCCGAGATGTACATTCAGGTTATTGTTTACTGTCGCACTACTGTTCAGCGACTGCAAATTACTTAATCAGTCGAGTTCGGGGCCTAAAACGAAGGAAAATTATGGTTAGATATCTGGGTCATCGAATTCTATAGCTTGATCAGTTTCGAGCTGTATAATGAATTGACAATATCTATCTTAGACAGTAAGGTAATGATGCAGCCTGACTAATTAGCATTATTCTGCACGCCCACTCTACGCAGATAGCATGTTCGAGTTGTCAGAAATGTGTCGTCAACTAGACCAGTTTACATGTCGACAGCAATCTATTATGGTAAGTTTTCGAGGGTCTCGTGCAGAAGCATTGGTCGTCGCGCGACTTGAGGTCGAAGCTTAATTTCGTCCGAGCCAGCTGAGGCTGTCTATCTGAGCTGCTTGTTACGGAATGTAATATTGTCAATAGATATCGTATGCTCTGTCGAATGGCAATGCGGCGAATGAGTGCGAGTATTGGTCAGTTATTAGGCCGCATAATAGATAGTGCCACAGGAGGTGTAATTGCTATACGCGTCGCGGGTTGGCTGCGCGAACCTAATTAAAATTACGGATCCGCAGGCTGGCGCAGTGGACGATGGATGATACGTAGCGCTTAGTTAATAATAATAATATAGGCTGGAAGAGCAAAATCCAAGAAGAAACCGTAAACAGACTTTCTCGATACTACGTACGCGACTCGTTTACTTTGGCGAGCTTTTTTTGTTGCGTTAGCTTTGGTATTCTGTACCTGAGCGGGGGCAAAGTTGGGTTCGCGCTCCGACCCGACGACATTATTGTCGTTCCCGCTACCTGTGCCTACTCTCCCCACGGCCGAACCCTCTCTACATCGTCTCCGCTACTCGAAATATTCTTTTCTTCCTCCTCGCTGTCTCCTCGTTGTCCTTCTCTCGACTGCTTCCAGTTTTCGCTGACCCCTGCACAGAACTGAGCATCGCCGCACGCTGTCGCCGTAACCTTGCTAATTTTGGATCGATTTTTTTTTGCACGTAAAACGATTCGCCTCTGAGTTACATAGGTTGCATCAATCGCCTCTTCTTCCTATCTCTCGCCTCATTCTCTGCACCCATCGAACACATTACCGCCGAGCCCGGCGCGAAGTAGCAGCATTTACATCGTTACCAACCCGGCGACTCGAGACGCACTCGCACCCCATATGGAGCGAACCGAGTACTACTCTTCCCCGCTATTCGATGTCGGGCTTTTAATAGGCGACCCGTTTGCTCTCGCGACGATATCAGTTGCTGCTGTGCGTGATATATTTTGTTGTTAATGTCAATATTTCTGTGTGTTGGGATTGCGTGGGGTTTGTTGATGGGTTGAAACGCGGTCGCCGAGGGTGGCACGCACACACACGAACTGATGCCAACGACAAGCTCGAACAAGTAGTTGAGGAGATGCTGACAAGTCAACAGATAGGCTGGTTTATTGCCTTGGCTGCGTCCATAGTCGCAGACGTGGGCGGCCCGTACCCGCAGTTCAGTTGGTGGGGCATCGTCTACGAGTTTCTCGTCATCTGCGGCGTCATCTACGTTATCGGCGCGAACGCTATCGAACCGTACCGCATTGCCGTAAGTTTGTTACTGGTTTGTTACTGTATTGTTTGGCAACAGAGTCTGACGGCCGTGTCAAGATCGTCGGATTCACGGCCGCCGCGCTGGTGTACACGACCAACTCGACCAACAACCTCGTGTACACTGGCCGTGCCGCCGACGCTGCCGCCGCCGCCGGCCACATCCTTTTGTCTATCATCAACATCCTGTGGATATTCTACTTTGGTACGACGTCGGATGCGGGCCCGCACGCGTTCATAGACTCGTACGCGCTGCATCGCGATGCCAGGTATAACGACCGGCACCGAGCAAAGTACCCGCCCGCGCAGCCGTCACCTGCCCACTCGCGTGGCTTCCAGCCAATGCAGCAGGCGGCGCTGCCGTCGTCGTCCCAGACCCACTCCCAGCAGGCGTACTACGAGGCCGGCCCGGCGACGACAGGGTCGATCCGGCCCCACCAGATGTTCACGTCGGCGCAGCTGAACGGGTTCGAGACGACAAGTCTGCAAGGCGGGCCCGGGAGCATGGTCATGCGGCGGCCGTCGGCCGCGGCAGCGGGCGCGTATGCGGGATCGTCGCATAACGGATCCGGACTGGTCTTGCCGCAGACTGGCAGCGCCACGAACTTGCATTCGGCCAGCGGCACGATGCTGAGCGGCGGCGGCGGCGGCCAGCAGGACGACCACGGTCAATTACAGCAGCAGCAGACGGGCGGCACGAGCACGATGATCGAGCCGCTGGACGTGCCGACCGAGTATCCGCTGCGGGCGCGGGCGATCTACAGCTACGAGGCGAACCCGGAGGACGCAAACGAGATCTCGTTTGTCAAGGACGAGATCCTCGAGGTCAGCGACGTGTCGGGCCGGTGGTGGCAGGCGCGGCGAGCAAACGGCGAGGTCGGCATCTGTCCGAGCAACTATGTCCAGCTGCTTGATGACTAAACGAAAAGAACAAAGTTGTGTGCATGTCGGTTTGGTGCGATACATTCGGAGTCTTTTGGCGTGTGTTCAATATGCTTGTATAATACTTGTACGTCATAATGGTGTTGCGACATGTATATTTTTTTTCTTCTCTTTGTACAATACGTTGTAAACTCCAATAGAAGACAGAGTTGGAACAAAAAAAAATGTAAGTCTAACATACATGTGCCCAGAATGCAATTTCATCATGCCTTTAAGTGAAACCGATTGCCCAATACAACGAATACCCTAAAACAAATTAAACTACAAGAGCAAAAAAATCTAATGAACCCTAGTCTCGTATACAACGCTGGACCCGATCTCCGTGGCCACGTCACCGAGGCCGACGAGCTCGCCGACGCTCTTGACGACCTCGGCCGAGTCGATCAGGTGCCAAATCGCGGTCGTCATCTTTGACGACGGCCCGATCGTGACCGTGAACGTGCGGTCCTGGTCGAGCTCGTCGATCTTGCGCAGGGCCCGGAACATGTCCTCGTCGGTCGAGTCGTCGCCCATGCAGAGGATAAAGTCGGGCGTGGCCGGCGTCGCGCCGGCGCCCACGACGTAGTCGACCACGAGCCGCTTTGCGATCTCGCCCTTGTTGACGAACCGCGGGCGCACCTCGAGGTTGGCCTTGCCGGCCATGACCTCGACGTCGTACTTCGGCGTGACCGTGTTCTCGAGGTGGTTCTGGCACTCGCGCGCCTGGAACGCGCCGTACTCGGGGTCGGCCCGGCGGTAGTGCCAGGTCACGGCCGCGCGCTTGCGTTCGATGAACGCGCCCTGGGTGCGCTCGGTGTAGTACTGGAAGATGTCGATCACGTCTTTCTGCCACGACATGTCGAACGTCTCGGTCAGGTTCAGCCAGGTGTCCGACCCGATCGGCCGCATGAAGCAGCCGTGTTCGGCCGAGAGGCCGAGCCGGTGGATGTGGCCGAGGTGCTGCTCGAGGAACGCCTGGTCTCTGCCGGATATGATCCAGACTTGATTGCACGGGTCGGCCGCGAGTCGCTCGAGCGCGTGCAGGACTTTTTGCTGCGGGATCGCGGCCGACGGCTCCTTCACGATCGGCGCCAGCGTGCCGTCGTAGTCAAACATGAACAGCCGGCGGCTGGCGGACCTGTACTTTGTGTGCATGAGCGGCCGGTCCAGCACGGGCGTCATGTGGGAGTGGTCGTACGAGGCCAACGTCAACACGAGCCCGGACAGGAACTGGGAGACCCAGGCCTGGATCGTGTGGGTCGTGACGTGCTTGTAGAGCTTTGATTCGAGCTCGGCCTTGCGCTCGGGCTTCATGACCAGGCACGCGTGGATGGCTTTGGCGACGCCGACCGAGTCCCATGGGTTGACCATGATCGCGTCCGTCAGCATGCCGGCCGTGCCCGAGAACTCGGACAGGATGACGGGGCCGTGGGAGTCCCGCTGGCAGACAACGTACTCGAGCGACGTCGTGTTCATGCCGTCCCGGACCGACGTGATGAGGGCCAGGTCGGCGACGCGCAGCAAAGCAAAGTACTCGTCCCGGGCGATCTGCTGGGGATAGTGCTGGACGGGCGTGAAGTGGAGCATGCCGTAGGTGCCGTTGATGTGGGCAATGATCTCGTTCACTTTCTTCTCGATCTTTGCCGAGTGCGCGTACGCGGGGCTGGTGACCTGGATCAGCACGACGTGTTCGACCATTTCAGGGTACATCTGGCAGAACATTTCAAACGCGTGCAGCTTTTGGATTACGCCGCGGACCGAGTCGAGCCTGTCGCGGCCGACGATGATTTTCTTGCCCGGGTACAGGTCGCGGATCGCGACCATGTTCTCGCGCACGGCGTCGGTGTCCATGTCGCGCTGGACCCGGCCGGCGTCGATGCCGATGGGGAACACGTCGATGGCGACCCGGGCGCCGAACGCGTCTACGGACGACGACGTCGACTCGAACCCGAGCACGCGGGTGCAGGCAGAGATGAAGTGCCGCGAGTAGGAGTAGGCCTGGAAGCCGATCATGTTTGACCCGAGCATGCCTTCGAGCAGCTCGCGCCGCTTGGTCAGGTACCGGAAGTACTCGGACGACGGGAACGGCGCGTGCAGGAACGTGCAGATGTAGGCCTTGGGCAGGCGCTGGCGCAAGATTTGCGGCAGCAGCAGCAGGTGGTAGTCGTGGACCCAGATGATGTCGCCGGGCTTGTAGATTTCGCAGATTTTGTCCGCGAACGCCTCGTTGAACTTGACGTAGTCGAGCCACCACTTCTTCTCCTCCATGCCGTCTGACGGTTCGCCGAGGATGTAATGCAGCAATGGCCAGAGCACTGGCGAACTTTTGTTCAGCAGTCGTCCAAACAAACCAAAGATCAATTTTACTCACCCTGCTCGGCATATGCTCTCCACCGCCCCTGTTCGCCGCCGTACAAAAACACGGGCACGATAGTGCTTCCGTTCTTGGCCGCGGCGTCCTCGAGCAGCGACTTTGCCTTGTCGTGCTCGGCCTCGGTCAGCTTGAACTCGTTCACGACCGGCGCGACATGGTTTCCGGCCCGGGCGGTGGCAGCCGCCAGCTGGGCCGCGATCCGGTCCTCATAGTTAATAATCTCGCCCGTCCACGCGACCAGGACGGTCTCCCAGCTCGTGCCGGTCTCGAGAAAGGACTGGCTCGAGTAGAGGGCCGAGTTTCCGCGCCGATGCCGGACGGTTAGGGGCAGCTCTTGGCTGAGGGACGGGGCGCCGCCGGTGCTCTCGGTGTCGCCGCTGGCTACTTCGTCGAGGGCGGCGGCAAAGACGTCGGTTGCGTCGGGCGGCACGTCAGTGCAGAGCTCGTAGGGGAGGAGGTTCATGGCAGAGATGACGCGGCCGGTGCAGCCGATGGCGATGGCCTCTGGGGAGTCTGGCAGGCAGCATTCTGTTGTGAGGTTCGACAGCAGCGTCGGCGCTTGCAGATCAGCGATAGTAGTCGGCATGGCGATGCCTGTGTGTGGAGCTGTGTATATTGTGTATATGATGTGTGGAGTGGAGTGGAGCGGGCAGGCGGGCAGGCAGTCAGTCAGTATAGTTAGCCAGATGGCCCGAGGCGGGTTAGGAGTGGGTTTGTGCGCGGCTTGCTGGTTACCTACATGGAGACCCGGGGCGCATGAATTAACATACAAGGCTACGGGGGCGCCAGTCGAATATATAGCGGGCTTTGTGCGGATGGCTATAGCAGTGATTCTTGTACGTACGGTCCAGTCACTAGTCTGTCCAAAGTGCTCCTGTTGCCGTTCTACCCTGTCCAGCTGGCAGCTGGCAGCGAGTCAACTGTGCCAGGTGCGCTGGCGATGCGTCGGTCGGTCGTCAGGGTACTTTTGGTATTTGTGTTTAGTCCCATCAGTCCACCTGCACCATTCCGGATGAGGCTGCGGTGCTGCTGCTGTTGTTGTAGACTAAACCACAGCATGCAACTCTCCACGGGGCTTCGCGCTGATCGTTTAGCCAGCGCAGCCACCAACGGGCCGCTTCGGTCTGCGGAAGCGGCCGGAGATGGGATGCTGATTGATTGCATACATGGATATATTCTGGGACAACAACACGGGGACAAGGCACGCAACAAAAGGGAAACAATGTCGTGCATCTGGCACCACGCCAGTGAAGATGTTCGTCACACAACGTGTGGGCACATCACCGCGGTCGACTCCGTCTGCCGACTAATTCGCGGCGAATTCGGTCTTCCGGAGCCAGAGCGGCACAATTTATTGCCTAGCCGGATTCGAATCAGGCTGGCTGTTCCCAGAACCTGTCTGATTGGCCCGGAACTGCCCCTGGGCGTGCGCTCGACGCAGAGTAGTTTGACGACTTGCTAGTTTAGTGGGCCACCGATCTCGCCTATGCGCACATTATTTGCTTTTTATTTTCCGCAGTCCTTTGCTGTCGCGACGCTCATGACAAGGCACGCCAGGGCGAGTGCCTCTGTGCCTTTGGACTCTCGCTCGCTGCTGATCGCAGCCAGGCCGGCTCTCGCGTGGTCGTCGCGTGCGATCGATGTGCAAATCGAATGCCCAACCCGGCTGCACAACCGCAACGACGCCGCACTTGCTCCCTATTCGCACCGCCGCCGCGCGCAATGAGTGGCGCCGCGCCCCTGGCTCAGATGCGCCGACGTCGGCACAGATGCGGCACAAACCGCCGTGCCCGCGGCCGGCGCCGCGGGCACACTGGTGCCTGCGCAGGAACGCTGCGCTGTTCTGGGGCCGAGACAGCAGGGTTCGGCCCCCTTACCTGCGTAGCTTCCGCCGGCACAAGCGGGCCCATACCCGGGGCGTTCGTTATATTGCCCCCAACAGACCGACAGCTAGGCGACAATGGCCACAGCCGACACTTTAGCGTGCCTGTCATCCGCCTTCTTGTCGCCGCCGCGCTTTCCTTCTGCGCGCCCTGGCTTGTTCTTTTTCACATCGCATCTCTTACCGGTCCTCATTCTCTGCCGCCTGCTGGTCGTCGCGCTTGTTTTTATTTTTGTTGTCGTCGTCGTCTTCTTCTCGTCCCTAGGTCCCGCCCCTCAACAATATGTCGACGACGTCGCGCCGCTCAAAGTCGCGGCCGCCAAAAGTCTTCCAGTGCTCTGGCTATGGAAACTGCCACATGACGTTTACGCGCTCCGAGCATCTCGCCCGCCACATCCGGTACGTATCTTGAAATTCTTGTTACAACTTGCCTTGCCTGCGTTCAGGGTCTGACCGATTAGAAAACACACCGGCGAGCGCCCGTTCAGGTGCCACTGCAACAGGACGTTTTCACGCCTCGACAACCTCCGCCAGCATGCCCACACCGTCCACGCAAACGAGGCCATCGTTCCTACCACGACCCCGCTAGGCATCGTCCATCAACCCGTGTCCGCTCCGACGACGCCCATGTCGGCGCCAGTGCCCGGCTACACAAGCCAGCACCTTGTCCCTGGCCACCTCCAGCCCGTGGCCCAGCATCCCCAGCCGTTAGAACCCCGCGATACACTGCCGCCGCCTTCATCCTTCACGCTCCCGACGCCGTCACGTTTTCGTCCGAACCAGCACCGGCCTGGTCCGCTCATTCTGCAACCCCATGCTAACGAGACCGGCCAGCGGACGCCGCAGATGCCCCAGTCCGGCTCACCGCCTATGTCGCCAGCGTCGCTCCTGCAGCCGCCCACTTCCGCCCGATCTACCCACACGCCTACGTCTCCTCTCTACCCTCTCCCGTCTCCGATCTTACGAACAAGCGCTGCGCGTCATCACGCGTACGCTCCGCCGTCCGCCGCGTCCTCGATCGCGGACGCCTACTCGCCGGCCGCACCGCGGTTTCCAGCGTCGACAACCTTCACGCCGCCGGCAACCGCGACCGTGCCGCCCCCAAACTACGACGCCGACTATTACTACTACCGACACGAGTACGACAGGGGCAATGTCAAGCCTGAAACCGCCGCCCCGGGAGAGGACGACGAAGATCGCGGCCGCAGGCGGACATGGGGACCCGCCATCAACCTCCCGCCACCGGTCCCGTCCCAGCAGTACGCGCCGCCTGGCCAGCCGCCGTCGTATGCTGCCCAACCGCCACAGCCTGCCCCGTACGACCCGCAGTGGCGGGCCGGACCTCCAGAGTACGGCGTGTATTCGTACGACTACCGGCACGCCCCGCCGCAACAGAACTACAGCTACGCTGCGAACGGGTACCCGACATCGGTCCGTCATGCGCCGACGATGTCGACCGGCAGCGAAGCCAGTGTCAGTTCGAACGGATCGGAGCCGTATTACGTCGCGAGACGGAGGAGCAGCCTGCCTGACGTGCTTCCAGCTCCGAACGTCCAGCAAGACCGGCCTGTCTTGCCACCAATGCGCACGAACTCGACGGCCGGAAACGACATGGCCAAGGATAAGGCTGGCAATGGCGACATGAAGGGCATGAACGCGTTGCTTGAAGCCGCGAGTATGGCCGGCCTAGCCGCCTAGTTCTCGCGCGATCCTATACAATTTTTTGCTGATTTTTTTGGCGTTAATTGCGGTATACGTGCTGCATGTCAGTAGCTCTTTTTGGAAAAAATTGTATTTTTACGGTCTTTGGGATAGGCGGATTTTTTTCGGACGGTGTATTATTAGCTTTATTCTGGCGTATACCGGGACTAGTGGATTGAAAGTTAAATATTGGTCTTTAGTGGGGATGGGTGCATTGTACGTTCGTTACGGCGCGGATCTGCTTTGGTGTTATACGTACATAGTTCCGAATGACGGTTGTATAGTGGCTGTTTGGAGTGATAGTAATGGATATCTCGTGTATAATGAGTCGACTTCTACAGCCGCAGTCTGCTAGAATGAGTAGCGTAGAATTGAGAGTATAAAATTAACGATTCCTATGAATTGTCTTTTACTCAGTAACACACACACTTGTGATATCTTTTCCAAAACGATTCGGTGCGAAATAAAAGTTTGACAGCGCGAGCCGCATCACTCCTCCGTCTTCAGTCACTGCTTCACCGCCCACACCTCCCCTCCCGCAACATTACGCCAAATACCACTTGCTCAATGACGGCAACAGACTCCAGCTCATCACGGACACCATCAACATCTCTCCCGCCTACGGCCCAACCCCAGCGCCCGCAACCTGCACCAGACCCTAACCCGCCGATCGCAGAATACCCAATTCTGGCCGTGCGCCGCCAGTTGGCCCCGTCGCTATGGGCATCCTGTCTCGACTGCTGGTGCGCCATGACGGAATACTTCATCGCCCAGCCGCCATCCGCGGTCGAGCGCGCGACACACCTCATCAGGTTCCTACAGACATACGTCTCGCTCGCCCGGGACACCGTCGATGCCGACGGTGTACATGACAGTTTGCCGGACGCGGCCCGAGCCGCCGACGACGGCGACGAGATCCAGGATCCCATGGCGCGCCTGCTGCGACGGAACGTGTTTGTGCTGCTGTATCGCCAGTACTGCCTGTCATCCCACGTCAGCAATCTCGACATGATCTGGGGTTTTGTCCGGCTCTATGCTCGCGGCAACCACGCCGCTATTCAAAAAGTCATTAAGCATCTCGGTTTCGCCTCCCTTCCGGCGGCCGACACCAGCAGCAGCAGTAAGAACCCGACGCAGGATCCAGTCGTCGGCCCGACGGACAGACTGCGCGGGTTCATCTTCGACCGCATCCGGTCCGGCAAGTTCACGGTCGAGGAGCTCCACGCCGTGCGGATCCTGCTGCGGGACCAACAGATCGCCCAGGCGTGGCTTACCCGGCACGCCTGGTTCGCGGGACTCAAGGCCATCGTCAGCACGGCTACGGCACGACCGGAGTCAGCACCAGCAGCGACGCCGGCAGAAGTTGCCGTCAAGGTCGCGTACGTGTCGTTCGTGGGGCTCGCGGCCGCGAACCCGGACGCGGCAGCGACAGTGTTCGACGGCCTGCGGACACAGCTGCCGCCGCCGCACGAGGTCGGGCCGGGCGAGCTGCTGCCCGCGCTCGTCGTGCGTACCAAGATCGTTGCGCGAGTCCGGCACCTCGCGGCGTCGTCGACCGGCGGCCGCAGTGGCGGCGAACGTTTGAACGCCGTGGTCGTCGCGCTCGAGACCATCAAGCTCAAGCTGCCGCCCGCCACGGTCACCGCCATATCCGCGTGTTTCCGAAAGTCGGCGACGCGCAAGACCGCGCGCGCGGCCAAGCGACGGATCAAGAAGATGGACGTCGACGCGATAGGGACCGTGCTCGACCTTGACGACGCCAGAATGGTCAAGGAGATCAAGGAGATCTTCCCACATCTGGCCGAGAAGTACATCGTCACGCTGCTGGCGGCCAAGAATAACTCGGTCGAGGAGGTGTTGGCATATCTTGTCGAGCAGGTGCCGGACAGGACCCACCCTGACGAACTTGCCGATGCCGTGGCGTCGTTGACGGTCGCGCCGATTGAGGATGGCGTCGTGGACAACGCCGACGACGCCGAGAGGCGCAGGTTTGAGAATTTGGAGTTTGCGCCTGGGACCTTGCACTACGGCCGGCGGCCGGGCGCGGACGCGGATGAGATGCTAGCCCGGGGCACGACGGTGTCGGACAAGCAGAAGATTTTCGACAGTCTGAGATTGATATACGACGAGGATGAGGACGAACGGGACGACACTTACGACGATGTCGATGCGCTCGCGCATGTCTACGAGGACCCGGAGATGGACTACAAGGACAAAGACGACCAGGCCCCGGCGTCGCAGCCGCCGCCGCTGCCGAGAACGATCGAAAAGCCCAAAGGAAAGCCGTGGGAGAACAAGTTAAGCAAGAAAGAAATGCAACAACTCAAGGACGAACAAGAGTTCCAGCGCGCCGAGAACCCTAACGAGCAATATCTCTGGGGCATTTACTCGGGCGACAAATCCGTGTTTGAGACGAAGCAGCGCGGCACAAAGTTTAGGTCAGAGATGAAGAACAGGACGAATTGGACGGACGAGCAGCTGGAAGGATGGGCTAAAGTTCTTGATCGTGATGTACGTTATGGGTTTTGCTTCTTGGGTCTCTGTCTGCTAACCGACGACGCAGCCTAAATTCCGGAAACGGCTGGAGGCAAAGTACATTTTTGCCGGTAACCGGCCGATCGTGACGTCGACAACGTACGATGAAATCGCCGACAAGTACGACCCGGACTCGGAGCCCGAGCTGGCGGACTCGGACAATGACTCTGACAACGACGCCGCGCCGACGAAGAACTTTTCGCGCCAGCGCGAAGTCCTGCCGGACTACCAGATCCCGACCGAGCCGAAGCCGGAGAAGATTTGGGGAGGCAAGGCAGAAAAGAAACGGCTCGAGCGGCTCCAGGCCCACCAGGAGCGCGAACGTCGGTTGCAGGCCCTGGCTAATGCCGGCCGCATCGGGCGGGGCGGGATTGGCTACGGCACTGGACGCGGAGGGGGATGGGCGAATGCGAATCATAATCGGAGGGATGCGCGAGCCAACAAGATGGATAGGGGCATGGGTACTCCTGAGTACTAAGCTTCGTGGATTTGTATTATATGTACAGTACGTGTAGCTGTGGGGACATGTATATATATATATATGTTGCAAGAATAATCAATGCTGTACGGCCATCCAATGCAATCCAATCATACTCTCTCGACATAGACCTTGATCTTCCTGTGAATATTCATCTCGCCTTGCACATCCTCACCCGCTTTATCCCCGCGATCCTCACGCACCTCGTCCTCGGTCATGGGCACGCTGCACCATCGCATCGCGACCCTGCCGCCACTCTCAGACGGCTGACTCCAACCAACACGGTCCTTCGTGATCTCGAGCCCGTATACAAAGTTCCGCCTCGCGGCATCCAGCAGCGCGCGGGCGACTCCCGTCCGGCGCGCCGAGTGCACCGTGTATATCCGCGAAATGCCCATAATCAGCGTCTCTTGCGTGCGCGGCAGTACCCGTCCTGTGTCGACGGACATGAAAAACCCAGTTTCTGCGCGCTCGACCAGACACAGCCCGACGACAACTTGTGCACCGCTGCTGCTGCTGCTGCTGGCGGCGGCGTCGGGACCCCTGTTTTCGTCCGCGAACCTGCCCGCCACGCAGACAAACACGGTCGCGTCGGTGCGGTGCACGAGCGCGGCAAGTCGTTCGTCGGGAGCCGACAGCTCCGAGTTACAGAGCCGTAAAGAGGCGTCCACAGCGGTCTTGACCGACCGCAGCGCTGTCGATCCCGATAGGTCTCGCACGGCGAACTTGTAGATTTTTGATCCCTTTTGCGACAACTGGTGGGCTGGGCCCGTCCGTTGCTGCAAGCTCGCGGTCGCGATAGGCGCGCAGTGCCGCGGGATCGTCACGTCCACGCCGCCGATTGCGCGCGCGTGAAATCTGGAATGCAGACGTATGTCGTCGGGCGCAAGCGTGTCGTAGGACATGCCGCATTGGAGACAGGTTTTCCGATGCGGTTTGTTCGAGAGCGACAGATAGGTCTGGACTTTTCTTTCCGTGGCCACGTTCTTGTTTTCTGCAGATTTCGTCGTTACCGGTTGTCGTCGATTGCGGGACCGTTTGCTCGGTGGCGGCGGTGAAGATGGCGGCGTGGACAGCGGGTTCGAGCACGCGACGACTATCGTATCGGACGACGGACATGCTGATGACGAGGAATTTAACACGCTGGCGAACGGCCGCCGGCGGGACTGGTATGTTGTCCTTGGTTGCCGCGGACGGGGAGGCGTCTCTTGCTTCGACGACATCGTGAAAGACAAGGTTATTGTGACAAGCGTCGAGAGCCGCCGTGGATTGGACAATGAGAAGTTCGGCGGGCAGTATAGATGTTGATTTTCGACGCGTCGATCACGCGTTCCAGTACGAGCCCCTCAGCTCCACTCTCGCGTTTGCAGCGGCATTGCCAACCAAACATTCTTCTGCCAGCATTTACTCGCATTCAGCTCAAAGCAAAATGGCTCCAAAAAAAGAAAAACAACAAGCTCCTACTGTCGATGAAGCAGAATCAAAAGTCCTTGCCTACATGATCTCCCAGAACCGACCGTATTCGGCAACAGACGTGTTCCAAAACCTGCACGGCGCGCTGTCGCGACCGGTCGTTAATCGCGCGCTGGCAGCGCTGGAGACTAGAGGCCAGCTTGATGCCAAGACGTTTGGAAAGCAAGTGATTTATGTTGGGAAGCAGACGGACGGCGGTCTCGCTCAGGCGGACGCCGGTGCGGAGGAAAGGAGTGAGGAGGACATGGCGGCCGAAATTGAGCAACTGAAGGCTGAGGACGAGGCGCTGGGGAAGCGGGCTGCGAGGTTGAAGACCGGTATGTTTTTGCCCGGGTACTTAGCCATGGGTTGAGCAATATTGAGCTTTTCGCAGAGTTGGCAGAAGTCCAGAAAACACCGCGAACCGACGATCTGGTGTCTCGGAACGCTGAACTAGACGCTCAGGTGCGCATAATCTGGCTCCGTAGACATGTGAACAAGATTAAGGTGATTTGATAGATTGATAAAGCTTCTAAGCGGTTAGATCTCCTGGCTTCAGCAGCATCAGGTAACGCGGGCGCGCCGCTGCTGTCCGCAGCTGAAGTGTCGAAGATGCGCGCGGAGTTGACCAAGCTGCTCAAAGAATGGGCCAGGCGACGAAAGATGGTTTGCACATTCTACATGTTTGACTTGCATGACATGCTAATGGCTGACGGCTGCCCAGTTTATGGACGTCTGGAGTGTAATTCGGGAGAACGTGCCAGACTCCAAGGAACTATGGGTCTGATTCTTTTTAATCTGGATAAGATAAGATATATTTGCCGTATACAAGTTGTACTGACTCAGGTTTAGGATGATCTAGGCATTGAAGACGACGCACAGAGCACTGAGGTGGTCCGTCAAATGGCGAAGATTTGACAGGGTCGTAATTGTTTGTACTCGCAAAACAATACATCGCTGTGAATGTTTATCTACTTCTTCTGGTTGACTGTAATGTATTTCATACTTAATTTAATAGCTGCCTGACACGTGCAAGCATACGATAAGGAGTAAGAAATTATGTATTGGTGGCCCTGAACTGGCATTGGCGAGACACGCATACATGAGATTGGAGATTGACAGGAATAGGGGTCAAATGGGAACAATAGTGCCAGCAGAACCAGCACTAAGCGACGACGAAACAGCGCAGCACGCGATCATACTGAGACCAGACCAGAGCTGCTGGCCCCGCGCTGCCGACGACGACCACATTGTCCAACTGTCCGTGGTTCCCAACTGAAACAGGGGTTCCGCTGCTCAGATCGAGACTCATGTGGGGCAGTAAGGCAGCCTTTTCGTCAGCTTTCTGCGGTCTACGAGGGCTTGCTGTTCTTATCGTCATACCATTAAGCTGAATTGTAAACTTTCCATAATTGAGGAGTCCCGCCGCCAACGTGCGCCGCACACAACCGGGGAAGCCCTAGCCCTCACATACTCAAGTGGAACGGTAAACTAAAAGCGCGTTAAGGTTCGTAACCTTGTATGGCAAGCCGCCGTCGGAACCACCGGCATGCGTTAGCAGTTTTCATAGTTTTGCGGATCGTCAGCAAGAGATTGCGCTTAACGGTCCTGCGGGATACGGCTGCTGAGCTCACCGCCATCGACTAAGTTGCCCGCCACGCACGCGCCGCTGCAACACTCATAATCTCACTGCTTGCAGTTCTCTCACCGATCAATTGCTTCCTTCGTCCGCGCGAACCTCGACGATCTACTCCAGCACTCCGCTACTTCCGCCGAAGTTCTCATTCTGTCTGCCCAACTCTCTCCTTCACCAACCGCCGCCGTGTCCGCGCCGCCCAGCCTTACACCGGTCGAGCCGCCACCGGTCCCAGTCATCCTTCCCCAACGAACACGCCAGCAGCACCCGCAGCCCATGCTAGGCTCCCAAGCCCAATCCCAGCCCGCGTTGCTCGAGGCAAGCCGGAGTCCCCCGAGTAAGAGTGCGTCCTCCGGTCTTCTTCACAACTGTTCACTGCCGGATCCTCCGCATCCGCAGATCATGTTGAGACTGATGACTGACCTAACTTCTCCAGATCTGTCGCATGTGCCCTGCAAGTTCTTTCGCCAAGGAACCTGCCAGGCCGGAAACACGTGCCCGTTCTCCCATTCTATCGACTCCCAGCTTGAGCAAGCCCCGTGCAAGTATTTCCAGAAGGTGCGTGTTGTATGACCTTGTCGGGTGATAAAGGCTTCTAACAGAATTTAGGGAAACTGCAAGTTCGGCGCAAAATGTGCTCTGGCCCATATTCTCCCTGATGGACGACGAGTGAATCATCGATCTCTTTCCCAGAACTACGGCCCCCTTCAGCTCGGGGCCCGCAACATTCTTCCCGACCTGAACGCAAACTCCTACTCCAACAACCCCTCCGCACTCGCCCGCTCGCTCATTGCGCAACACAACCGTCAGCCGTCTCAGCAGACGCCGGCCCCGGCTCCATCCACTCAGCCGCTTGATGTCCCAGACTATGGTCTCGAGTATGGTGCGTCCCCGCCCGCAGAGAACTTTCTCTCACCGTCGTCGGCCCGCACACTTGGTCCGTTAGACGTGCCGATGCCAGCTTCGCTGGAATCGAACGGAATCTCATTCCTGGCGCGACATGGACCAATAGCTGCATCGGTCCCTGCCAAGTTCGGGTCTCTGGACAATTCACCTCCGCAATCGCTTCCACAGCAAAACTCCGGTGTCAATCTCAATGCACTGTCATCGTCGCACACCCTCAGATCGCTGTATATGTCGGCCTTTGGCGTCGATTCGGAGCATGGATTGTCTTCACCACTCAAGAATGGTGTAATTGGCAGCAAGGCAGGATTCGTGTCGCCCGGACCCGACGAACCGGTCTCTTCTAATTCTTCGTCACCACCTGGATCTAACACAGCCACAATGGCCTCGTCCACGACTACTGCGTCTGGGGTCCCACTTAGACTCGGCAGTATGTCGCACTCACCCTTTGGCCTGACTTTGACAGCGAATGCGTCGTCCAATCACTCTGGCCGACGATACGTCTCGTCCTCGTTTCCTGCTCGCTCCTCAATATGGCGTGGCAGCTCCAGTCTTACGCATGACGAGGACGACTTTTACACCGGGGCGAATGGCAGCTATCATACCTCTAACCCAGAGTCTTTTTTGTCCGACGACCCAGCAAACAACAACATTACTTTTGCGTACGAAGAAGATTTCGTCCCGTCGTCGCTTAACGAGCTACTCACTCCCCAGGAACGCCACCGCCGCGGATCTCGACATGACGACGGTATGCACGCCGGCGAATATTCTTCTTCGATTTCTGGACGATTGGGCAGCACTGGTGCCATTGGGGACGGCATCGTTTCGTCTCCGCCGCGAGGGATGGGATTAGGTGAGAGCCCTCGATTTGGACAATTATTCAATGGCCATCACGGAGGCATGGTAATGAGTAACTCAAATAGCACCAACGCGAGTGCTATTGGATCCCCGCTCCCGCTGCGGTATACCTCCTTTGGTACTGCAGCGCCGACCACGACTGCTGGACCAGAATTTGCCAACGGCTCTTCATCTTCTTTCTTGTCTTCCTCGCCGTTGGCAACGACGAAGAAGTTCACAGGCGGTACCGTACAGAGGACTCCAAGCGGGCGTCGGGCGGTTTCGTCCTCGACTCTTGTCATTGAGGAAGACGATGAGGAGGACAGCTCACTGCAGCACACGCACAGTGTCGGCAAGTCCGAGGAAGACGAGAACGAGATGCAGTTCGTCATGGACGAAGAGCAACTCGACTCGACCTCGAGCAGTAATCGAAGCAGGATAGAAGACGCCACTCACACAGAAAACGCGGTGGACGCCGTCGACGCTGTTGAAGGCAAGTTGAATGGACTCGTACTTTCTCGGTGAGCGTGGTCGTCGTCGTTGTCTAAGAAGTAGGCTAGCTTCATATATACGTTTGTCTTTGCATATGTCCGTGGTCGCCTTCATCTGCATAAACTCGGATTGTCGTCATTGTTTGGCTATTTTGTGTGCGTGTTTTATTCGATATTAATGGGCTCGTAAGATTTTGGGAATTCGATTTCATTTTCTTGTCGGATTGCTTTTATTGCAGGTTTACTCATCAACGACATTATGACAGCTGTCATGCGAGGGCAACACGAAAACAACAACTCAAAATCAAATATTATGATAAGAAAGTGAGAGCGGTGGAAACAAAGTAATGTGATGCACATCAATGGCTAGGGAATTTTCGGAATATTTAAAAGCAAAGCAATCTATTTTATCGGTAATTTGTTTGATCTGCTAGGAATGTAAAAGCGCATCGGGATTGTTCTTTACTATCTATTTGTCTACTCTTATAAACTATGTCGTTAAATCTTTTTTTTCCCCTGTTGACTTTGATACATTTCGGCGATCGGTGATGGTCACTTTGTTTGTTAGTTTTTATTGTATATCTATCGATTATTTCGTTATCGATCTAATTTCACTTTTTCTTATGTAATTAATATTTGAAGAGGGATAGTTTCGACGAATAAGTCACAATGAACAGCACCACTGCAAATATAAAGTATTCCGGCGTCCCCACTTCAACTATATCTGAGATCGGATACATGGCACTGCCTTCATATGATATTTTAAAGTTTTAGCCTAAGGAGCCGCTAGTCAATTGCGGGTTAGGGGCCAGATAACTAAGTGATCGGGCCGGCTTATCTGGTTGACGGTTAATTACGCATTATGTCTTGAGAGCCGGCGACACATAGTAGTTTGCTACGATAAAGAATGTTGGAGTATTTAGGCTGTAGCGGGATGTTTGATAGTCCCGTGTCTGTTTGCTTACCTGTTCAAGAGCCACTATCATATTCTGTTAACTAATTGCATATGATATATCAATTCATGACCACAATTCCAGTATATCGTACCGTCGATGGCATGGTCCTATTATCAAATCCCAAACGCTTATGTATGATTAGAAAACGCTTGCCTACGCTTGCCTATTTACCACCCGTCTTTGCAAAGAACTCCCATAGTTAAACCGAACAGATCAGTGTTCAATACATCTCAGTCTCTTTGTCTAACATCTCCCAAAGCCGGTTGCCAGTGGCCCGGTTCGTCAAGCCATCCTGGATGCTTCCGCGGGGAGTACCGAATCTGCCCCAGGGGACAAAATATCCACCATTGTCGGACGCGGTGATATTTGGAGAGAAGCCGACGAAGATCTCGGTCAGTGCACCTAGACGAGGTTCGAATGAGAAAAACGCCTGGATGTCGAGCCATTGTTAGTCGGATAGGTGAAATCTAAGGTAGTGTGAGTTGCTTACAGAAAGCGTTTGTCTCCAAGACGACATGCTCCGGAATAAATTCGATTTCAAATGCCCCGGATTCAACGACTGATCGTAAACGTTAGCCACGGACTATCAAGCCAGAACATTCTCATAACTTACCAAACTCAAAACACCGGTCCCTTGCACTCTTTTCGCCATCTCATAGCCAAGAATAATATCCGCGGCCTTGCTCTGGGCGTACTTCAAAAACAACGACCCATCGGTCTTTTCAAAGTTAACGTCGTCCCAGTTAATCCCATCCGGCGACGGTGCAAAGTTATTCGCATCAGATGCAACCCACATCACCCTAACCGAATTCGCTGGCGCGTCCTTTGCGGATTCAATGACCGTCGGCGTGAGGTATTTGTTCAGTAAGAAATGCCCGACAACGTTGACGCCCCATTGTAGTTCGTATCCCTGCACAAATCAGCACCCATGCTTACACTTTATAATTTTCATATAAGATTATTTTCTATATAGCATACCTGAATAGTTTTGGATCCCTCCGGCGGCATCATGACACCCGCGTTATACCACACAGAATCCAACCTCGTTGTCTTTGACAATAATTGCTCGACACCGGGTTTGATCGACGGCAAATCCGCGAGATCCATTGAGATCAGCTCCATCCGTCCCAGGCTCGGTGCTTTAGTGCCCACAGCGGGCGTCTCCATGATTTTTTCCGTGACTTCCCGGAATAACTTGAGGTTGCGAGCTGCGACGTAAACAGTCGCGTTTTTCCAGAATAGAATGCGCAGGAGCTCGAGCCCTATACCGGCAGTCGCTCCAGTAATGAAGTACACCTGTCGAGTACCATTAGCATATATACCGGCAGTAGGAACCAACCAACAAATCGAGTGATTAGGATGTTGTTGCTGGAAATTGGCCCATGATGTATACCTTGCCCGTAAGATCTGGCAAATCTTTCTCGGTGAACTTCGGACTGGGTGGGTACACCTCCGTGATCGTCTGCCATACAAGACTCATTGTCGACGCAGTGGAAGTTCTCTATGAAGGCGGACTTTTCTAGATGGTTACTGAAGCGCATCATGGAGATGACGTACGAACGGGTTTTATCGATGTCCCAACCGATGCTATCTTAAACCTTAAGTATGACGTCTTGACGACTCCGTTCCTGTGAAAATCTCGTTCTGATCTTGATCTTCTCCACTGACTATTTGGAGCAATTCCTGGCTGGTCCTATCGCCTAGTGGCCATAGAAATATTCAGATTTTTTTTTTCAAGCTTAAATACTCGGTTCAAACAAAATGACGACATGCCCAACTTCCAACCCCAAACTCCTGTGACACCAATTTACCATGCCAAATCATTACAATCATCTTGACTCAAAACCTGCTTCTCGAATACTTCTGAAATCTTCCTGTTGTATCGTACCTTCGACACCGCTCTCACCCTCGAGAAATATACCGGACAATCCTGCGACACGCAAGCTACATCTTCAACTCTTGATATCCGTGCGCAAGATCGGCAAATATCTAACAAATCGGACAAGCGGCGCTGCAAGCCAATGCCACGAGATTGCAAGATATAATAACTCTTCGCGACATCGATCTTGCAGTGAGCACAAATCAGACCTGCGGATGCGTCATTAACTTGACATACAATGCAGAGTGATGACTTCATATAGGAATGGATTAGACTCTTCTTTGATACCGCGTCGCTGTCTTGGAGTAGATGGGGAATGCGGACTATTTTTGGCATTTCGTCATACCATGATCGTACACTGACGCCAATCAAATTAAGAATTCTATCCAATGGCGGAATGATGTTCTTCGTGATATAGTAATCCGCATCAAGGAACATGTTGCTATATCATATCAGATTAAAGTTCTCCAGCCAACAGTATGTGAAATCGAATGCCTTACTCATTCATTAACAATGCCTCTGGGGAGACACAGCGATCGACAAGCCTGCTACCCAGAGCACCTGCTATGACCACATATGGCACACGTTCTCCGTATTGCGGCTCCGCACGAGGATCTTCTTGCATTCTGCGCGCACTGATCATTGCGCCTGGAGGGAGCAAACCTTTTTCACTGTAGGTCCCCATTCTGACCTCTTTGGCAAAACAGAAGTCTTGAATGGATACATGGCCACTCATAATCTTGGTCCACTGGTCTTGCAGGTATTCTTTCACTTCCGACAGATCACACGTGCGGAATAGGATCCTGCATCATTAGCAAGCAAATCATTTATTAAATATAGTAGCCTACTCACTTTAAGACTTTCTCTTCAATCTTCTGCTCTGCGGGCGTACCGTCCCTTCTGACCGTCTCCGTTCCTTTCGCATCAAATATAGGTTCCTTCTGGTATTTTGTTTCATACGCAAAGCCGACGTAGCGCTTTTTCGCAAGCAACACACAAGGCAGATATACCTTTTCCATCTTCAATTTTATCGGTCGCGAATTCATCTTTGTTACTGCCTCAGATATTTCGTTTCCGATGTCAAATGCCTGATCTTTACTCTTTCCAGGTAGATGAACGAAGAGACTGTCCGTATCACCATAAGCGACATGTGCTCCCCATCTCTGTGTTGTGTTAATCAACTCAATGGCCTTAAAACTGTCAGTCGGCGCTCTTTCAGTTACGATTCTCACACGTACCCGCTCCAAAATCTCTCGTCCACTTGAAACAATGGCATCAGCAATCTCAGCACATGGCATTCTCCCCGAGAATGATGCCGACGTATATCCATATGTAACGTTTGCAATGTACTTCAATGCAAGCTGCCTATTATTCAACAATTGTCTGAGCCCGTCATTCTCCGTATCATTCATTTCCCTTTTAACCATGACTCGTGTTTCCAAAATTTCTGTTAACATCTTTGCCAGAAGGGAGCGGCGAATGGACGGCTTGATAAAGATGAGACCGTTAGGCGACACTAGATGACGATTAGCAGAGATCAGAGGAAATATTAACTTACGACACCTACCCGTAAGATAGTCTTTCAGAAGACTCATCAAGCCATTAGGAAGATTCAAACTGGTCACCCCTAGCTTGTTTCGACCTCGCCATGATTCCACACGGCCTAGACACGTCGAGTAACTATTCCATTTAGATTTAGGGCCAGTGACATCAGTCTCCAACGCAGACACTCACCAGTAGTTATGCGCAATCATGATGGACGGATACAGAGACTGGAAATCAAGAACGACAACTGGGCTTGTATAGAAATTTGATTGAGGCTCCATCACCAGAGGGAGGGCCTCGAGAGCGTTTTGCCTACCAACCATCCGACGGCTGGGCGAAATGAGCATGAAGTTCTCGGCTTTGGCAATGCGAGTCATAAGTGACTCGACCTTGAATTGCGACCCACGAGAAATCACCGAGTAGAAATCAACACCTAGAAGACGCGCTTGCTCGCTGGTTCGTTCGATAATTTCCTGATTTTTTAACAATTCCAGGTTGAGGCTGGTACGGTTAATATAGTACTGTATCGCTCTAGAAACTTGCCCGGCTTCACCAAATTGAAACCACTTCGAAAGATCTTGATTACTATAGAACGGGACTCTAAATAATCTATTAGCCATCTATGTATGTCAATATGTTACTTTCCTTCGCACCGTTTCTTCAGTATCTGAAAGGCACAGTTCTGTACTGTATACTGTAATAGACTAACTGAGTTCCTCAAAAGCCGCCAAATATTGAACACATGTCTTCCAGTAACCCTAATTGACGACACCTGCGTGAACCCCCATCGATCGAAATTTCGGTTGCCGTTGCTTGTCTTAACCGTCTTGATCCTAGAAAATTCATCTTGCAAGTCGTACTCAAACCGATGGTGCACTCTATCAATTAGATAGCCCCACGATGAATTCTGAACCTCGTAACCGGTCAAAATATCGGGGTCTAATTCTCTGACGGTGTCAACCAGACAATTAATCAGATCCAATTCGTCGGACACAACAGTGAGAGTGTCGTTGTCGAACAATTTCTTCAATCGCGCTATATCCTCTTCCGTTTCGGAAACAATAATTATACCCATCACAAGCTCTTCGTTCATATGTCCTGTTGACGGCTGAAACATCCAGGTAACAAATGCGATCGGGTCCTTCTGTGGATTGGGCACACGACTGTATTGAGTATTCGCTACCAAATTAGTACTGAGTATAACACCAGTGATCCAAAGTTATTTCACATACCATGCATTTCTAGACTAAAAACCGACATCGTAGTTGATGATCTAGCATATGAATTTCGTTTTCTTTGCGACAGATTAGGAGAAACTCTTTGCGTGGGACCGTCGATCTGAGAAGAATGTATTTTCTTTCTGACCACAAATTTTGCGTTATCCTTTTCAGATTGCACTTGGTCGGTCCATTGTTTGACCTCAGCAGAAGATGGCGGCACAAGTCCATATTGCCACACACGAAACTTACTGTCACAATGCGGACGGCTCGCCGACGTGTGTAGTCCAGCCGCAAAATCTGGCAAATATAGGACTGATCCTCCTTGTAACTTGAACTCCTTTCCGGCATACTCGCGAGGACGGAGAGGGACGTCCTTATCCAAGCTGTAATACGCATCCTTGTACAGAATGCGAGGCTGACCGCAATCTTCGAGGGATCCAAGCACGTCAGACGGGTTCATTGGAGACTCTGAGATCAGCAGTAGCTTCTTGTTAATACCAAATGCCAGCTTTACATCGCGTCCTAAGAGTTTGTGCCGCGAATCTATTAGAAGTTAGTAAGTAGATTATACTCAAACCTGTCAAACGTTATACCTAGAGTGCTTGCCAACGAAAACCGGCGTAACAGTTCTGGAGACGATACAATGCTAAGTGTTGTATCATCAGAACTGTCAGTCGTAGCCTTCCGCGATCGACTACCATTTGCGCCGGAAGTAGGGCCCCGAAACCTCATCTTCTTCGCCAATCTCTGGTCTAAACCGTGTTCCTGAAACGATAAACTTTCTGTGCTTTGTGTACTTTTTACACTTTTCCCGAACTCTGTCATCGACGTGGCTCGCAAGGCAGCCTTCGATGTACTCTCCTGAAACAGACTCTGCGCTTGCTCAGAAGCTTTCGTAACAATTCTAACCGTTTTGATAGTCGCCGTATCAGTTGCATCAATAGAGCCTTCCGGCTGCGACGATGTTGTCAGAGTAGAGTGGTTTGGAGAATCAGAGCTTGAACTTCCTATATTTTTCCGTTTCAAATACTTTTGAGCAGCTGGAACATCTTCGGAGTCGTCATCTAAGCGGAAACGAACTGGTTGAGACTTCCTAATGGCACTAATTTCGAGTTTGTCCAGATCTTCTTTGACAACATTCTCCCAAAAGCTCCCATCATAAGTTTGCGACGTCTCGGATCCGGAAATTTCTGAACGGGCAGGCAGGAACATATTATCCAAAACTTCATAGGCTGACGGCACCGCATTTTCTTCCTCCGTATACATGCGGTAGCTATGCAGAGAAATAGATTTACCGGCGCTACTCTCGCTCTGGATCGACTGAAATAGCTTGTCACAAAGATCTTTCTCGTTTCTCCAGTAACTTTCCTCGCGCGGCTCACCTGCTGACATAGACGGCACGTCCTTTGGAGGCACGCGTCGTAGTTTCCTTCGCCTTCGTTCATCCCTCCATAACTCGGCCATACTATGCATAAACTTGAAATCCTCTGGAATAGGATTAGTACGTTCGATGAAGTCATGGTGTAGATTTCGCTCTTTAATGTCGTATCTGCCCATGACATGCTGAGCCTGAACATCAATTTCTAATGCACAATACGACTCTCGCGCAACAATATCAGGACCGGAGATCATATGTCGCTGTATAGTGTCTGTCGTCCACTCGAATGCATTGGCGCCTTTGCCAGAATACTCTAGTTGCTTATGTCAGTCTCACCCGCAGCAATATATCCTGCTGTAAGTAGCCCCTTGCGTACCTGGCACCGGAAATCGAAATCGTAGATTATTGACATTTACCCAGCCACATCCGAAGAGATTAAAGTCTGCCATAAACTGCAAGATATACGGCACGTGTGCTTCGTAGACCTGAACTGGGATTCCTAACACAGCGGAATCGCGGAACAAATCAGCCAGTCGGCCCATTATACTGGGACTGAGCATGTACACTTTCAAGAAATATTTCCAGCCAATATGAAATCCATAGAAAGGCACACCCTTGCAGAGAACAATGTTCGCTACAAACGTGTTTCGGGCATCTTTGGAATTATACTGGAATGAGGCCCGCAATGCATTATTGATACTCATATACAATCCCTGAATATATTCATGAACTAAACTATATTAGCTGTATTATACGACATTTCAACCAAGAACCCGTAATACCGTGCTGCTTATTCAGAGGCCCAGAATATTCGATGAAAAGGTAAGGAAATACACCGTGAATATGGGCGCACACTTTCTGGCCCGTGTCCGAATTACCGAAAACCCTTATTATAGGAACTTTGTAAAATTCAAACTCCTCGCTTTCCCCTAATGGTGATATTTTACGATCATATGAGCTCGGTACCACTTGGTAAGAATCGATGCAGTTCAATTGAAATCGGAACACGGTCTGATGCAGTTCATCGCCAGCGTGCTGCACTCCGGTATTCATTTTCCTGAATGAAACATCCAAATACTATGACATGAGCATATCATCGTTATGTATGTCAACAATGTGGCCGACTTGAGAGCCACGTAGAAGTGGACCTTATAAAGGCTGATGCGAGACCGATTTCTTAGTGTTTATTACAAAACTAAACAAGTTGGCAAATAACCGTAACCCAAAGAACCTTTTGTGCTCGTTTCGTCATGGTCCACATGATTGGACGCACATGGGTTTGGAACCCTAAGCCCTAAAACCCTGTTATGTTGCTGTCACGTACGGATAACCAGACTCTTTCTCTATGTAGTTGTTGCTCCGCATATTCACTACATCGTTGCGCTGCGTGCAAGTACGTCCGTTGTTATGCCTAAGTTGTGATCACGATAAATATCCGCTAAAACGTTATCTGCAAACCCTGTGTCGAAATGTTAAGGAAACTTGGATTTGGCGTCAGTATCACTACGGCTCAACCACAAGACTCGCCAGGTCGCAATGTCGGCGGTGAGGAGCTAGATGTGTCGAATGTTGATACGGAGGAGATTGAACACTATGCGGAGATAACGGAGAAGTTTGTGAATGACTTGCTCGAGCGATTGATCAATCAAGGTTTGCTGGTCTCTGCGGCTAAGGGTAAAGCGGATGACAAGGCGGTCAAGCGCATAAATGCCCTGCAAACGAACATCGAAAGTATGGTAGATATTAGCAAAGTTCCCCTTATCCATGTGATCTCTGTACTAATTATTGGACTTATTATAGACCGAAAGGCAGATTTCGGCTGCGTTGATGGGACGTTTGTGGACGCTGCCTTGGTCGAGAAGGCGTCCGGGAACAAAACCTACTTACCACTGGTATACAAGTTGAATCTTGCAGAGATTGCGTATCAGCTGTTCCGTATCCAACCTTCCACAGATACGGCCCGAATTGCTCTTCAAGCTATTAAGGAAGCTTTCCCGGAATGTCTCGGTCTTGCCAAAGATGTCTACAACGCTCAATTCATCATCCTTGTGGCGATCCAGAGCTATATTTTGACCCTTGCCGAGCCCAGATTTCCTAGAAAAATTAGTGACCCATTGAAGGATTTCAATTCTCTTTTAGATGATGTTCCAATTGACACTGAGAGTGATATCAAGAGAGTCGATGACGCTAGGAGAATTTTAGGTTCGACGAAGGAGAAGAAGTCCTTGATTGACGCACTTAGACGTGAGTTTCCGTGGACCGAGTTTATCGAACACGCTAGCGCATGGATTTCTGTAACCATTGCCATTCTTGACAAACGACAATTGTACGTTGCCGGAAGTTTGCTCTTATGCCTCGAGTATTTATGCCTGTAGTGAATGATATTGACTATTTTTCTTTTCATTTAGTCCTCCTGGACTGGCTATGGTTGCCGGAGTCGAAATGGTGGCTACAGAAATCGATGCCTCCGCTCCCAGGAGATCTACTCGGAAGGGTAAAGGCCCAAAAAGTGCCGAGACTTCGATGTCGGCAACAATTACGCGCCAGACACGATTGAAAAGAAGACAAGAGGAACCAGAGTCACGGATAATTGAGGAATCCAAGAGGAAGAAGTATAATGAGCGACAAAAATATGCCGAAAAGGTTTCATTCTCTCAAGATAGCTCCCAATCTCGGCCAGAGGCGGGAAACTTCACGATAACAGTTCAGTCTGCAAGTCCCCCATCGGAACGGCCAAAGCGATCGGTCAAGTCAGGTCCTCCTGCGCCCAGTGATGAGGATCTCTATGAAGGTGCTGAAGCTAAAGGTAGTGACAAGGATGAAGCTGAATCGTCGGTTTCAACTCGGCGAGCAACCCCGGCACAGATATCGCAGTCACAGGCACTGAAAGCCAAGAACCTGAGCCCAACAAAAAGCTGGGAGCATCCTAGGCGTAAATGGAGTCCCGAAATGGAGGACGCGCTACTGAAAGCAATTCAGAAGTACGAACGATGGACTGCAATCGAGAAGGTGAGAAGTCGCTGAAACTGCAGTTTTCAAATGTGGCAACTAATGGCGATCTACAGAAAGTTATGCAGGCCGTGGAGGAATCAAAAGCTGGCCGTCCTTTGAACGCTGATCTATTTGAGGAATTAGTTTTGCTTGAAGGTCTGAATCAAATGAATCTTAAAGACAAAGCCAGAAATATTAAACACAATATGATTCTGTAAGTCGATGAGCCGTTAGATGCACATATTTGTATATTGACGACAAAGCTGTAGTCAAGGAAAGTTAATTCCTCTTTTTTTGAGGCCCATTACGGTCTCGAAGAGAATTGTGGGAGACAGAACTCCGTTGTATGACGAATGATCGGAGAACCTAATGACCGTCTGAGATACGCCACGTTCGTTACGTCCCAGTTGGAAAGATAAGTGTTGTTAGATATGAGGGCCAAGTCTTTTTTTTTTTTTTTTTTTTTTTTTTTTTTTTTTTTTTTGGCGAAGTGCTTCTAGTTTAGTTCGTAGGGAACTTCATATATGAGCTTCTCGAATTGGCGATATAATGGCTTTTGCTTTGTATTCTTATGATAGGAAATCAGGGGGCGGTGTCGTTTGTGTGCTAATGCAGCAAAAACAGACACAAGATAGCCCGAGATACAAACAACGCTAAATCACAAATCTAACAAAATTTCACATCATGCTTTGAAAATCGACAACCAAAGTATTCCAGTTGCGTAGATAGTCGGACGCTGAATTCTAATCAGCATTTAAACAAATTTTCTCATCATCAGCATTATCCATCAACTGTCCGTTCAAGTTTAGTCTCTTGCCAAGAAACCGACACCACTCTCATAACAGTTGTAGATAAACTTGCTAACGACGAGGTCCTCGTCGTCTAAGCGCTTGAACATCTCGAGAAACTTTGCACCAGTTCTATGCGTGACCTCCAAAGCGGGACGGTCCACATATCTTACCAAAGTTAGTCTCTTAAATCTTTCCGTAAAGGACCATAAAAGGGCAAGCGTACCTCTCGAAGATCATGAACTTGTCCGGATTATCAATTGACTTCGCATAGTAGTAGCTAAAGCAACCATCCTCCTTCTCCCAAACATCCTTGGCGATCTCGTTCATGTAGCTGAGCACCTTCTCACGGGTACCTGGCTTGACGACGAAGTAAACCTGCAACAGGAAGACATCGGGTGCTTGGAGGGTGCTGAATCCGGGACGGGTCAAGAAACCCACGTCAGCGGGCTCGAAGAACTCGAGTTCGAAGGGCTTCTCAGAAACGGGAGTCGCGGAATCAACCATAGTCTTGAAAGGGGCAGACTGCATATGGACAGTCTCGATATTCTCCATGCTCTCGTAGCTATAATACAAGGCAGATTTAGCATGTCAAGTCGATTGTTGAGTGCTGACAGCGATTCATTGGCAGCATAACGAAATTGATGGTGTAAAATATATTCTTACATCTCGAGGCCGAGAAGGCTGTTCTCTTCCTCTTCAGGTTTGAAGAAGTAGTACGCAGACGTGGTCAATTCCTCGTTCTTGACATACTCAGCCTCGGGCTTCAAGCGTTCGATGATCTACACTTTATCAGCCGGTCTGTTCCCTCTCTGTGTTCAATTTCAACTCCTATGCTATTGAGGAAACTCACATCATCTCGCTGGCCAGGTTTGGCAAAAAGCTAGAAGTCAATGCAATTAGCTCTCGATCTCGAAATGCTATGGCGGACGATTGTGGGCCGCTTAAATACCTTGGCAATGGCGACGATCGGCATTTCGGAATTGACTTGATTCAATTGTAAGTATTGGCTTCAAGAAAGTAGCGTTATCAACTAGAGTATCAAACTCGAGGTCTGGTCCTCTAGGCGTTCTGCTGGTGAGTTATTCTTCGTCGGAACCCCCACTTGTTATTGGCTTAGCGGGGGTCCGTGATGAAACCCCCATCTCCGGCTCTTGGCCAAGCCACACTTATCATAGTTAGTACAAACAAGAAACCCGAAATTCCGGACGTCTCGGAATTCCCCAACGTATGACTTCCAACCCTAGACTCACCAACTCTTCTCGCAAGGACTGCACGTAGACATAATACTATCATTTTACTAATTCCTCTGTAATGGGCTACTAGAGTAGCAAGGTTAGCAGAGACCATGCAGCCGTCCAGAACCAATATCCGCTGTTGTGAATAAAGGCAATCATTTTGCCCATGCTTTCACCCTACAGTGACGAGATAGCGTTAGACTATATTCCGCCAATCCAAGCAAAGGAGCGCTGTCAATTGGTTACGGGCGCAACACAGTATCATACAGAGGACATATACTTGTAATTTTAAAGAGACTTATAATCGCTTAACCACAAAAACCCTCCCAACAAAGGTAAAGTCAACAAAGTAGGGATAATAACAATAGCAATAACAGTACCCACGCCATTATGTATCTTGAAATCAACAAAAGAGCCCAACTAAATATAAAATAACAAGCAAATTCCCATGAATTGAAAACCAAATGCACAACACCAGTCCTGATAGGTTGAAAGCACAAACGCTAAGTCAAAAGCTGATTCTCTATAATGATCCTGATCAGTTCCACCTTTCAACGACCTTTTATCATAGTCACGCGCACTCGGCTTCGTTCCAAACAAACTAGAGCAGATCTCACACCCATGCATAAATTTGTCACCTTACCTCCACCTGATACCGCCATCTACCATCGTGAAGACCCTTTGCAGTATCTTCCAAAAGAATCTGTCGACGGTTATTGACATACGCAGTTTTGTCCATGACAGTCACTTTCAATCCAGCAAGTTCCTGAATCGGCTTCTCGAAAAGTTCTGACAGTTGCTCGACAGCCATTTCCAAGTCCTTCTGGTTATCTTCAAACAAATGAGTCTGATTGTTCTGCTCGAGATAGAAAGCGAATGCATAGGTCCACTTAAGGGTCTGCCGGCACTGCTGTAGCACTGCAGACGCCTGAGCTAAATACTGAACCTCGATCCATGACATGCCGGACGTAGACTGCAGCTGAGTCATCTTCTTCTCGGTGCGGAGATACAAATCCTTATCGAGCTTAGCCGACTGTTCGTGATTTGCATAACGGTTGTAGTAGTGTAAGTAGCGCTCCAATGACGCCCGCGATTTGGCCTGATTATCGCGCGCCTCAACACCAGACTTCTCATCGTACCGCGAACAGTTATACCATGACGTACCATGCTCTGCCCAAGAGCCGATGCAGATCCAGCAGAATTCATATTTACATTTACGGCAGGTCATGTGGTTGCACCCACCATTCTTCTCGATTGTCGCCATGCACTTTGGGCATTCTTTGGTATTTGCCGAAATCCAATTCGCAGTCTCCGAATCATCCTCACACTTCTTAATCCATTTCCTAACAAGAATGCAAATACATGGCTGGTGATCGGGTAAGCCACAGCCAAAGCAGAATCTGTGACCGCAGGCGCATTGAACAGTCGGCACCACAGTCTTAAGGTCCTTCGTTGACACATCATCGCACTTGATGGCGTATTCGCAGTTTGGCGCTGGACACCATCGGAGGTGTTCATGATCCTGTACAAACGTTCGGTTTAAAAGCGTCAGGTACCGCTTGTGGACCCGGTCTTCAACAATGAGCTGAATAGCCTCATTGTTGACAACTAGTGAACACGAATCACCTGGACATTGTATATTCCGCGACTCTCCTTCATCCATAATCTTCTGCGTAACGTATTGCTTATAGCAATCGAAGCAAAATCTATGGTCGCACTCCAATGCGAACGTCTCGAGATCTTGCCGATCCTCGCAGCAAATGTCGCATACAAATCCATCGATCGTTTGAAGCTTGTATTCTTTCCTATGACTGTCGTCATCAGCTGAAATGCCAGCCTTCTTCAAGACTCCTTCCGGATCCTCGGTGTACTGCTCAAGGAGTCGGTCATTGTTCCACTTGAAGTGCAGTAATAGAACCATGACACTTTCGCGGGAAAGACCTAGAATACCGGCAACCTGGCTGATCTGTGTGTCTTGCCGCTGTTGAATATCGGCTGTAGAAAGAACCTCTTGGACAACTTCGTATGCCTTCAGCTTTGTACTTTCGGGCTTGACCTGTTCGAAGCCCTCATTGTCGCCGTAATCTGGACCATGTCAGCACATACAATTACCGTTTAACCATTCTTATAAGGATACCCACCTGATCCTCCAAAGCTCTCGTCATCAAAATCAAATTCAGATCCCTGGTCAAAATCATCGAAGTCGTCGCTCGCGTCACTCATGCTTGTATCTCGCTTCAGCTTCTTGCTAACGGGCTGCTCCACGTGGTCTGAAAGGTCGCTTATGTAGTTTTCGGCCGAAACTATAGGAGCCCCCACGTCTCCAACGGTAGATGTCGTTGAATGCGACCCCGAACCAGCGCTGGTTCTCTCTCGTCGTGGAATTTTGGCTCCTGGATATGTCCCTGTGAACACCAGACTAAGCAGTGGTTACACACGGCCTACTCCAGTGAACAGCTGAGTTTCTAGTGGAAAAATTGCAGATAAGATTGCAAGGGATAAACACAACTCTATATGTCTGACGATGATGAGTATGGCAGGTGGAACGTTGGAGACTGTGCGCAGCCAGGGTCGATCTCGCGCTGCCTTAAGTTCCGAATGTCACGCGTCGTATGGAGTACAGGTCTGTAGCCTGAGCTCTAATACCCTAAGTGAAATCCGAATATATGAATGCAAATTATGCAATGTAAGGGAAAATGCCTCTTGCTATTCAGTAGGTCGACCTCGGCGGTGTGTAAATACAGTAGACGCGAGGTGTGGGCGTTAACAGCCCCCGTACCCTGATGATGGAAAGCACAGTCGAATGCGTCAGGCGGAATACAGTAATCACCGGACGGCGGAGGAAGCCTCGGGCGGGTGGCCACGGTAATTCTTAATCCGGGTAAGTTAGTCATGTGAGGTCTGATCCGGGTAAACAAAACTCACAAACCATCACCGAGTCACCCACCGACTTGCCAACGCATTACGTGTGGTGTGGACCAAATTAGGTTCCATCGGTAATAGGTTGTATCGGCCAATGATAACATTGTCCATTTCCTGATGTTTGTTTTGTCTATATTATATAATTTATATTATGTATTGAAATACAGACGACAAAGAGTATCATATAACAATGATATCAACCCAGTAAACCCTATCTAACCAGTAACCGCCCGATGTTCCTCGAATCCGACTGACACGTTGTATCAACCATAATGTATTTACAATGCGGAGTGATCCTTGCCTCATGACCATTCCCTCAATCTACGCCTCCCCATCCTTTGCGGGCCATGTATTACATCGTTGCGCGACAACATCGCACCAACACCCGCACCAAGCACGTCTTCCTCTTCGTCTGACGACAATATCGAAATAGCATCGCCTTCAGTGGTACGATCGTAGTGACTGCCAATAACAATAGGTACACTCGCGTGACGACCATCCTGAATTTCAGAGTCTTCGCTATCTTCACCCTCATCGTGAGAATGAGCATTCACCATTCCGTATGTGTACACGTTTTGGGCTCGTGATTCGGTCAAAACTTTGCTGAGCTCTTCTAAATCGTATTCTGTCATTAAGCAGCTTGCAATAAAACATGGAAGGGTGACAGCAATAGCAATCCATATAAGCAGTGCCATGACATCTTTGTAAGCGTGGATAATGGCCTGCCGTTCTGGACTGTCCATATCAGGGAACATTCGGCGAGCATAATCAAAGTCTGCATAAATTTCGGGCACTTGGTCCAATATCGACTCAGGCACATACTTGGTGAGTAGCGTTGGTAGCAGAGACGTCCACACAGCGCCCGAAACTGCGGCGCCAACTGCTGAGCCGAGTGAAAACACAGTAAGGAACAGGGCCGTCGCAAGAGCCACGTCTGAATGACTGCAGGAAGCTTGGACGCCCACTTGAGACGGTAAGGAGAACATACCACCACCAACCCCTGCCAGTGCTTGAGAGAATGCCACAACAACCGAGGGTGACGTTGGTAACCGCGAAAACTGCATCGAGAAAATACCCAATTGGTAGATAGGGACTCCTATCAGCAGCCATAGTTTGTAGCGAGACGAATGCTTAATTAGGAAGGAAGCCAGAATTCCTGAAATAGTAGCCGCAAACGAGAAGATTTGAACAATCTTGCCAGCAGAGTCAGTATTCGTGTCGCGCGTGACCATAAGATAACTGAAGAAATATGGCTGGAAAATGTTGTAAGCCATGTCGTAGAAAAAAATCCCAATGCAGCCACAACGGACAGTGCGATTCTTAAGTACCCGCAAACTCAAAAGCGGTCGTGGATATGAATGATCATGTGAATTTGCATCAGCGGCAGCACCGACACGTATTTCCCAATAAACAAAAATGGCCAGGACAAAAGCACCAACCACCAACATACTTGGAATTCGAGGATCATGCCAGTGCGTTGGTAACGTACTCGACAATGTCAAGGGAATCAGCATCAATGCACATCCGGCGGAAAGAAGAAAGACGCCAACGATATCCAACGCGCCTGAAATTGCGCGCAAGACATTTATTGCCGACTTGCCTGTCCACGAATATTTTGTTATTAGGCCCAAGCGACGAGCCCTTCTCTGATTTTGGAACAGAGTGACCAAGAGCGGAGAGGCAGATAAAGGCACTAGTAATACCCAAATGCCGTATCCAACTCGCCACGTGAAATATTCAGTTACGAAATCTGCGAGCCATGGACTACAGTTTCGTCAGTAGACTGTGTGCCTGGTTTAGATAGACAACAACATACCCCATCCACACTGTAACAAGGAAAGGTGCGTCTGGCAAGACTGAAAACAAAGCTCTGTTCAACAAGTCGGTTGTGTCTGTAATAAGTTAGGTTTCAAATGTCTGTGGCGCGTGGTAATACCACGACTTACCGGCAACGAAGATTTGTTGCAGAACAAGTAGACCTGTCATTCCACTGGCAGAGAATACCTGCGCGCTAGTATATGACGCGACACCTCTAGCAAGACTCATTTGTAGATAACCGATGGCAACAAATCCTATGGCGAGGAGAAACGCTTCCAATCTGCCAAATGTATTTGCGACCTTCGCCATCGGAGCCTTAACCACAGCAAATAAGATGCCCTGTACGACTTGCACTGTGGCAAGGAGTGAGTGAACATGGAATTCACTAGTTGCGAATGGAGTCAAAAGCGACGTCACTTGTGTGCCTAGTGACGCTATGAATGCAAGAAGAAATAGTCCAAAGTACGCAATATGCAGTCCGCCACGTGTCCATGTATGAGCTAGAACCTCGGCCTTCTGCACGCCTAATACGAAGTCAGTCGAGCGAGCGTGAACTGGCTGCAGAATTTTCAAGCCTACCAACTTCAATTTCAATTTCCTCGGATCCATGTCCATCATCGTAATGCTCGTCATCCACCTCTGACCGTGATTCCCGGTGCGCCGATTCGGGGTCCGCTATTATCGGCGAGTACGCCCCGTGATAATGTGCTCCAGCGGTATCATAAACTCCAGGCGATAGTGACGACCGGTGTTGTGGCGATTTCGATTTGGAACTGGCACATGCCACGCTCGTACCACCAGCGATGGGAGGGGATTCATGTCGAGAGGCCGGCTCTACAGTAGGCAAACTCATAATCACTCGCACATTTACATGCGCTCGGTGCAAGAGTCAAAAGTTGGCAGACCTGCCTGTATTAGTAAATCTTGGATATGCTAGCACAATCTTCGCGGAGCTCGCGACATGACAGTTGTCACAAAGACTATCGCGTAGGTGTTCGCAGTTCTAGACAACAGGACAGGAACCAACCTTCACTAGTCCTGCGACAAGTGCGCATGAAGGCTTACCAGAGATAATTATCTAGCAGCACGCGAGTGGATAATATACGCATAATATATTCGTCGCTTGAAAATCCGTTCCGCCGGGCCTGTAGATCCGGTTTCCTAACCCTAAGCTCTGATGGAACAGTAACTCAATATTTGTCCTGAGGCTGTTTCCAGATAGCTACAGAGAACGCATATAATGGAGGACAAAGGTTCATTAACATAAGTAAATTACTATAACCGTACCCAGAGACCTTAAACGCACATACACCTTCAGGTGCATATAAAACAAACAAAAGTTACGAAATAACCGTAACAGATACAACATATACTAATACTAGTCGCTAATCGATAGCATCCCGGTATACTAGTACTCCCAACTAAACACCAATAAAATAACCGAAGGACAAAACAAGCACGTAATGCAAATGACTATGCATTCCGCCTATGCTCAATGGTTTGATGGCCCACAACTACCGCCATGGGTTGCACGTAGACATTCAGAAGACGAAACGGCACATCACCCACATCACATCACTGGCCGTGCTGCCCGCAGCTGTGACTGATAGCTGACGGGGCGAAGCCGCGGCTGTTGCTCAAAATCCGTGGATTTTGATGTTCTTCTTGAGGATGTTGAGCTGGGTGGAGAGGAACTCCATCACCTTGACACGCTGGTCACCTTGGAGCTGGATAACCTCGCCTAGCTCATCATCTTTAACAATAGTACCATTGCAGGCGAAATCCTTCTTGAGCGCTCTTAAAATACGCTTCTGGTCATATTCGACAGGAAGGCCCTGGACTGTCGTAAGGGTCTTGCGACCGTTACGTTGCTGAATCCGAATGTGGATGTAGTTTGTCGGCTGACTATCGTCGTCACCAGTATCGGCGAAAGGATCTAGTCATTAGTTAGCAACTTAGAATTCATGTTGGCACTCGAATATTCGTCGCTGTGGTTATGACATAGCACAATCGGCATCTGTCCAGGCCAGTTCCTAATTACTGGCATCCTCAAAATTAATCAAGAACCTAGAGCTTGTCGTGATGACATACAACATCACAGAAACTGCGGTAATGTCAATCTGAAGCATGCCAGCCTGAATGTACATCGCGACAAGCGCCACCAACACCGCGCCACCAACAACATCACTGACAAAAAAATCTGCAGCCACTCACCAAAAGTCTTTAAGTTCTCGATGGACGTAGACATAAACTAAATACGATGCTGTTTAACCTAAGTGGTAAACTGGTTGATTAGTGAAAGGTAGAAGAGGTGATTAAGCTGAGAATAAATAAAAAGTTGATCGGTTGGAGTCTTGTTTGGGAAAAATCGCTTGCACTGGAGGAGGTGGATCAACGACAGAAACCTGACTAGGTGGGCGTGCTAGTGATTTTATTAGTGTGGCCGGTTGACCGTCAACCCCTTTGATGAGTCTGGGCCGGGTAAATTATATCGCTGGCTGTCCGCAGCAAAACCGCCGCCACTTGCTGGGGCAGCGGCGGGTCAGCAGATACGATGACCCGAAATGGAGGAGACGCGGGCCAAACCAGATTGGAACTATATCAGAAGCTACCCCATAAGAAAAGAGTATTTTATACCCATATCGAACAGCTGCCAACTGTTTATTAAGAGTCTCACAAGCCATTCAAGTTTCGTGATGAACCACTTTATTGAGACAATCCTGGTTCTTTCGTAGCTAAGCATAACTATTCCGCTGCTGCGCATTTATGGAATATACTCGCATTCGCCAAAAGTATTATGCAATAAACACCGCACCTCGAGCATTCGACCATTACTGCATAGTCCCGTAATCTAGCTGGGGGCTAGGGTTTTGATTAGCTCATGCAGTACACTCTGGCACAACCGGCTTGTTCGATAGCATTCATACGTCTGCAGATATAAAATACGTAGTCGAACTCTTCATTTACTCGATAAACGCAAGTTTGAATTATACAAGTGGCGGCGGTTATATAAGTATATATATCCCAGAACACAATAATTACCTATATTGTCGCATTTTCAACTGCCTCTCCTCTAGATATTGTCAAACACTGGCATCATTGAAATCACCTGGAGAGGAATCGAAGCCGAAGCGACCAGGGACATTATTGTTACAGAATGCGCCACGCCGGAGGCGAACCATTCGCCTACTCGCCGGACTTATCCCACAAGACACGAACACAATTTGGTTTAAGGCCCTAACTGTTGAATTTTGGATATATATGCACTAAATTATATATTGCATTATTCGAGGCTGGCTAGAACTTGGCTGTGCACCGCGCCGCTGATGCGGACATTAGCGCGTGATGACGTAGTCCAGCTGATATCCACGAAATTCATTGCAACATAAAGCCATCCCTGTTCCCCCTCAAATCCAATTTACTATCCTTTGCGCAAGCTTAAGATTCTCGCTTATCGTATCAACAAATATCTTACGCGTTGCAGCTTGACACTGACAATAATGCCACACGGACATCACGGACATCACGGCGGCGGCGGTTTCCACCATGGTGGTCATGGATTCCACCACCACGGCCACCGTGGTCCCCGCTTCGGATTCGGTCCTACTATTGTCGTCGCCCCTAGACCTTATCCAGGTCCAGTTGCTTACGCACCGGCTGGTGGTTATGGGTACTATGGGTCGGTCGCTCCCGGATACGTCAGACCAGCGTATAGTTCCTACTCGCCTGGATGTTTTTGCTGCCTATGATTGAACAATCGCGACTCTATCGGAGGGTCAGCCACCGATATCGTCCACATGCACATCATCATGCCAACTTCCGCACCATGACACTACTTCAGCTAGTGATGCTACAAGACTCTACCTATCTCTCCAGTTCCCGCTACATGAGCAATGATGTGCATTACGGGGCATATTCGCCTAAACCGGGCAATGTCGATCTATTGCAAGGATTGATATGGCGAAGTAGACAGCATGTGAATATTACGACGAGGATGCAGCGCACAGATGCTATGGAGTAGAGGGTACACGAAAATAGCATGAATTGTAGTATTAGAATTTAGTTTAAAGCATTAATAGTTAATTACGTTGTAACTCTAAACACGAAAACTATAAACACGAATTTCATGAAATATCTTTACGCACTAGCACTAGTTGTATCCACAACCTCGCCTGGAGCTGAGTAGACCAAAAGAGTATTTAACAGTCAGACAAGTCGCGTTCACCAAGGCAAAAAGATTCAGAAATTATTTCAACTATATTTTTACGATCCAGGGCTGTGGCTGAATCGTTGAGACTGGGTCCCGGCCGGGCGACACCCTGATTACGCTGGGGCCTGGAAGGTGGTCATCAGGTCACTATTGCCAGTATGAACCAGATCCTGCTTTTCGACCTCCTTATACGTCCCTCGGTGTCACGTTCTGAACCAGTAGTGCCTTTCGAAGGTTGTGTATCTGGATCAGTTCGCTCCAGCGGCGGACCGCGCCTTGCTGCGTCTCCAACAGGTACGCTTGACCGCGGGATAATGTGTACAACTACATAGAGAGTATCTACTGGGGAAGATCAAGTCTTGGGGCACTTTAGCGAACGTTATCGGATCACTGGAGTGAGGATGGGCTTAGTCTGCGTAATCGAAAATACTACTTCTTCTGGGCTGCAGCCGTAAGGGTGCTCCGAGACGACGACAAATTGGAGTTCGACTATATTGACTATCTGTCGCTCGTGTCTCGTGAGCAAGCCTCTTTCCCCGATCCAGATTGCTGCCGGGCTTTAGACTATATATATGCCTCCTAGCATCATGGAGCAAGCACTACAGAGAGCAAGCTCGCCATGGATCCTGTCATACAGCATCGAACAGCGGATATATTACCTTGTATCGACGCATCGCTTGCAGTGGTTCATCGTGATGAAGTCTCTTGAGGTTACGATTTTCTTCGGCGGCGGCTTAGGGGTGGGTTCGGATTATTCGATCCTATAATCAGTTGACGGGCGTCAAATTGGATTCTGCGGGACTGCTCAGTGTTTTGCGGCCCGCGGCTGTATACTCTTGTACAAATTCATACGAGTCTTTGGTCGGGCTTTGTCATAAATAATATAAGTAATAGAACGACAAAAAGGGACCCAAATATCTTAACAGCAAATTTTTAAAAAAAAATTTAAAGAAATGCAAGGAAAAATTGCAGCACCTACGATTCCAGCGTGGTCTCCCACCGCAGTACTAAGTAGGCCCAAAGAAGCTTAACTGGTGTTGATCGGACGGGGAACTGTGTTTTCTTCTTGGTATGGCCGCAACTGATAGCAAATCCCGTTGGGTGACTGACATCCTAAAATGCTGACTAAGCGCTCAGTCAGCATTCTTCTAAAGATGTCTCCACGGTCAACATGGCTTGCAAATCGCACATTTACTTTGAAAAGAAGGAAGAGCGCGTGGGTTACGATAGATAGTTGAACTTCGGTATTCTATATCCAATAACTAATAATACACAGCATTGCAAAAAAGGCTCTAATTAAGAAGAGAAATGATGATACAAATAACGTGGCCGCTGGATTGTACAACAACCAACCATTGTCTCGCATGATCCTCAACGTCATCAAGACGTTGTTTAATAATACATATACACAACAAATGCGTGGCCAATTGAGCAGATACGAAAAAATGAATATCCAAATGAGCGACTTAAATTAGAGAACGACTGAAATGAACGACTTCATCGGGTGGCCAACCGCGACATACTTTTCTTTTTCTTGAGCATATTTTTGAATCGACCTGCACCAGCAGACGAGTTCGCTTCCGCCAATCTACGAGTTTTGGCTTCCTCTTCCATCCGCTTCTTCTCCAATTTTCTATTCAACCGCGAGTCTGGCTTCTCGTGGACTAATTTTTCATGTCGATTGCGCGAATCCTTGCGGGGAAACTTCTTGGGGCACCACGAGTATGAGCAGGCGTACATGGATCCGGCGTGCTGGTGCTTGATATGTCGGTTGCATTCGTTGCGATTAGGGAAGCCGACACGCGACCATGGACAGGACATTTCGGAACACTTGAATGGTCTATCAACGCCTTCTGCCTCGATATGGTTGCTACATCTGTCAGTATTAGGTCTTAAGGAATAGACAAAAAAAAATAGAAGAGTCTACATACTAGAACTGCTCCATGGTGTTGAATTTCTCCGGACAGTGGTTGCAACGGTAGACACCCTTTTTACTCCGCGCCATCTTGTCTTCCATGCTCTCATCATCGTCGTCATCCGCGCCCTCAGAGTCATCGTCGTCATTACCATCTTCTTCGGAATACTGCTCCGCACTCCACTGGGCATTAGGCACAAATGGCAATCCAAGCGTCGGCGGAAACTCATGTAGCGCTTCCGGATGGACGAATTCTCCATGATATGTCATTGTCGGTAAGGAGTTGGGGACGTCTGCAACCATCATTTGTTTCGCACTTCTCCGTCGCGGAAGTCCACGAGCCCGACGCCTAGCTGGTTCCATGTACTCATCGTCATCGTCGCCATCGTCTTCTTGGTCGTCGTCCTCCTCTGACATCGAGTTCGACTGTGAGGGGGTGGTAAGTGGCGATGTGCTCTCTTCCGAGTCATCCCGTTTTCCGCCACTTCCTAAGCTAACATCCGTCGATTCACCCCGACTAGCTCCGCAAGACGACTTAGGAACTTGCATACTGCCCGTAGTATCTGACGAAGCGGAACCAGCACTGCCGGCCACTTCTCGACGAGAAGTGCGGACGGTGTAGGAATACCCTTGAGTCTGAGCTAGATCATGAAGGTCTATCTCTATTGCCGAGTGTTCGCATAGTATTGGTGCCGACGGCGGCGCTGGTGGGTAGTCTGCTTCTGCATCGAGGTCCACACCCAGAGATGTGATCTTTCCTGGAGAGGATAGTTGGTTGTGCGTAGAAGTCGAGTATCCCTGCGCCATGGAATAGTTTGCCCATTTTGCGGCTAATGGCGATGAATGTGAATGAGCAGGAGATTCTAGTGGCATCGGCGGAAGGTCGAGCGGAGAGACTGATGTCGTCGACGCAGAGGAGATGGGCGAAGTGGGACCTTGACGTGGCCGAGATAGCGACTCAGAGCGCTGGGAGGTGAATATCGCATCCTGGTACTGCTGCGCCAGAAGATACTCGGGGACCATGCCCATTACACTAATGCCAGTATCGTAGTTGGTCTGGTTGCCTATAGCCAGATACGGAAACGCGTCGAGCATGGGGTCACCGGTCGTTGGCGGTGGGTTTGATGGAGGAAAGAAGAGCTCTGATCTCCGACGCTCAGACATTATTGTTTGGGGAAGATATGTATATTCCGGTATTGATGATGTGGTATCGAAATCGGAAGGCTGTGTCAGGGATGCGAATGCAGCTGACCACGTGAAGTCTAGAGAAGATCGTCTCCGTGCGCTACCACAGGAGGAAGCGGCGGTATGCGAGAAAGGCGCATAGACAGGCCGCGTAGGAAGCGCTTGTGAGTGATGAAGATGCCGGGACGGAGACGAAGACGCAGACATAGCAGTGAGAGCGGACATAGTAAACAGTCGAATGGCAACAGAGGCGTGAGAGGCGGCAATCCGGTGAACAGGGCCGTACTGAATATTTATTTTGCGGGGAAGCAAAATGCCCCCGGGGGTAGACCCATGATGCCTGCCGGCACTCTTACCAGCAGGCGACCATCTGTCGTCCGCCGTGCGTCTACTGTCTCTCCCGGACTGTCTTGGTACGCTCGATCACGACTAGGGCACAGTCACGCTACCGACGGCACTCATCAGGCAACGCTGTGTTCAACCCGCGATGCTGCATATCATGCGGTTGAGAGCGCTGCAATCCAGAGTGCTGGGTACGGGTACGGGCCGCAGGAATATGTGGAGAAAGTGCAGCTTAGCGACGGTACCTTCCCAGGTGGCAACTGCGAGCCAGTGCAGCGGGAGTGTGGAGAAGAGCTAGTCCGAATCAGGCAGTAGTTTGCACGTGGAGTGGTCTGGTACGCCCTTGTTCGGCTGCAGTTTAGCCTGATACGGCATAGCGGCCCTAGTAAGCGAACACTCTGACGGCGCACGCGGCAGCCACGTTGCCCACGTGTATCACGCGGTCGCCGCACTGATTGATATGGCCGACAACTTGGGTTGGATTATGGACATTCCGCTGGCCATTGGCGCGACCATTGGGAATATAGATGTGCTGTCCAACACTGTATGTAGTAGGAGCAATAGATGGGGTAGAATCGTCCGGGCGCGCACTGTTTGTGCCTCCTAGGGACGGGGCCGAACAAATGGGTGCTGGAAGACTGAGCGCACCCGGTCCCAGCATCAGGTCGCACAACGCAGGGCCCGCTCTCGCCGCACAGGTACACGCCAGATATAAATGTCGATCGTACACGGATAGAGTTCGACTTTTACGCGGCCACTTCTGTCGACCGTCTCCGTCGAACATTTTGCGCATCGGCTTACGAGTACGATATCGGCCAGCCATCTAGAACTCGGTAGAGCACCTCTTCCGGCTGCATATGAGAACTCCGAAGACAGGACCTGTACGCTCTTTCCATGCTGATGGCCGACTCCGTAGGTGTTCCTTTTAGGCGTCTGCTCGAAGTAGCCTTTAGGGCTACTAGAGCCGATATCTGCACAAGTGGGGTCTCAAATTAAAGGGGGCGCGCCGTTACATGGCAGGGGCACGATATGTTGACCTGACTGTGGTGGACTACTCTAGGTTGCACACTCCGTGGACCACAGAGCAGAACTTCCTTTCCGGAATACTGGCAGGCTTCTTTCACTCCTTCCAGAACCCGAGGACTGCGCCGGCACCCCGTCCGTGCCACTTTGTACCACTCACATGTCCTTCGGTTTCCGAGACCCGCATAGACGCCAACAAGTTTACTTGCGAACATCTCTTTCGGTTTTAAATTTTTCCGTTCCGATCCCAAGGCGGTCGTACCTGCTGTCTCGGAACTTGGCCAATGTCCGTTCATTGGGATATATGTTGTCACAAAGCCGCGTTATTCCGTTAAGCTCCTTTCCTGTACCTCGCCTCTGCCCCTTATTCGCGAAATTAGCTGACGCTGGTCACAACACTGTTTACAGCTACCCATAGTACCGTTCGGACCAACGAGTCAGCTTGCAGTAACGTCGGTCACTCTTGATACCACTGGCCTACGTGTTGGGTTGGTTCCTCAAACACACCGCGTCTGAGACCTTCGATGCCACACTCGATCATCAGCCCCCAGTCATCCTGCATTAAGCACCGTGGTAATAGCAACCGGCCTAAATATGCGCACAATAGCATTCTCGGCTGACAACAGTATCATGCTAGAGGAACTAGACTCATCTGGTCCATTACAGTGTCTGAAACAGCAGATTACTACTGCGCCTTCAAACACTCCAATTTAATCGAAATAAGCTGCCCACCCTTTTTCATCTCAATTCTGCCTTTGCTTGCCATACGCGCATAATACAGTACGCCTAGTACCGCTTGTTCATTACATCCCTCGGCCAACGCGTGGGTCCAATTACGTTAACCTTCCAGAACTCGCGGTCGGACTAGCCGTCGCATTTTTCATACGCCAGGCCAATGACATCGTATGTCTTTCTCGTGGCTATAACTAGTCAACTTTGTCTCAGATATTCGTTCTCGAACGGAGGTATTGTTGCCCGCGCACACGTGCCGATAAGTCGTCGGGTGCCAGTGTGCTATGGGACGACGCACGATCTCGCTTCGGTTGCTCCTTCAAACAGTGGTGCGCACAACAAAGCTGACTAGGTCTTTGGAACACCTGACTTGGGCTCATGATCGGACATACCAGTTTGGTATGTGAATCAAAGCGCAGACTTAATGTCGACGGGTTATCAGTTGACGAATGCTTGAAGCCAGCGGCTTGCATTTCAAGGGGCCAACAATTGCACGCACACGTGCATCACAAAATAAACAACCAATATAATTGCCGCGGAATTACGCGGAATTACTGTTCGGAAATGCGATTTTGCCAGTGCTATTGCGACTGCGCCAGCTGGCTGGCTAACATCACAGGACGGGTCTGTACCAAACCCTGGAGATGATGTCCGAGCTATCGGGGGCTTATCACATGGCGTCAACATCTCCGACATACCATCGCATCCCCACACTTGGCACAGTTAGCAGCATTTAAGTAGCTTATATATATCCTTCTCGACCAATTTTGACTTGACTATCAGACCAATATCTGCTAGTGAACAAAATGGCTTCAGTTCTTCCTTGCAAAGACTGTATTAGCGGTACGATTCATAAGGGGCAGCCGCTTGGCACTGACACTGAAAAACTGTTCGGCCAATCTGTCTACATCGCGCCTGTGCCAGAACATCCAAAGGGGACGATTGTGTATATCACCGACATCTTTGGCTGGACGCTACCCAATGCACGGTTACTTGCAGATGCGTATGCAAAGGAGGGTGGATTTAAAGTACTCGTACCAGACTTCTTTCCGTGTAAGTATTGGTTGTCAACTTTGAATGAATGCACCTAACGGCAATTAGTTCAACCGATACCCGTGTCGTCAATTGATGCTTTTGCGCCCGTAAATGAGACGAGTGCGCCTTCGTTCCTCAGTGGTTTGTCGCAGAAATTGACGGCGTTCCCTGGCCTCATTTGGTTTCTCTACCGAACGCGGCCTTCAGTCTCCGTAAAGCTTATGGCAAAGTTTCTGGAGGACTTAAAAGCTTCCGAGCCAGACACACCTATCTTCACAGTGGGATTTTGCTGGGGCGGACGTTACTCGCTGATCATGGGTACCGACAAAGTTAAGAAGGGAACGGTTAGTGCGGTGGCTGCAATGCACCCTAGTCTAATGAGTATTCCCTCGGATATTCAGAATACTATTGTGCCTGTCAGTGTTGGCGCTGGTACAAATGATGACCTTACATCGGTGGCGTTCATGAAGAAGTTGGAGGGACTGTATCGCGAGCAGGGAGTCGAGCTAGACATCAAAACGTATGAGGACATGATCCACGGTTTTGCTGTAAGAGGCAATACAGAGAAGGAAGATGTGGCCAAGGCTATGGAAGACGCAAAGAAGCAGGTATGTGCAGCTTGATAAGCGTTGGTGGGGTGCTTGTGCACTTGCATTTTACTGACAGGTTTAGGTACTCGAGTGGTTCACAAAGCACTCGTGACACAACAGAGTGAATAATTGCAGAACTAGGGGTTTTAATATTTACCTGTGAACGCAGGTGATTGTCGGTCCACCTGACATTGTAATGTCGTTGCTATTGGTGTATGATTGATGGTGCAATTGTGTGTAATTATTAGGGCAATATGATCGTAATTTGAACCAATATCTATGTAAATCGATAATTATATTATACCTATTTATCGTCATTTCATGATGTCCTCCACTAAATGCCCGCAAACGTAATCAAATATAGGGTTGTGTCAACACATTTTCGAGCCGCGCATAACCGCCCGGGGAGCATCGTATCCATCGTGTTCGAACGCCTAACTATTGAGCCGCACGTTAAACGAGTTCTTCCGGCCCGCTGAATACCTCGAATTTCGTCCAACGGTTGGATTACTTCGGAGGAGCTACCAGGACTCGTGCGCAAACGATCGTATGTGGGCAAGCGATCGTAATTACGGACTTAAACTATTAACAGGAGGCCTGAGCTCAGTCCATCGTTTACGGTCCATGCCACTATCAAGGAGAAAGATAAAAGGGTGCCGTCCCCATATATCAGAACTTCGGGTTCGATCCGATATTGGTCTTGCCCAGGATCACCTTCGATCACATAGCCTGTAGTGATGTCGTCCACGCTCCCATGTCCGGCATGCGTATCTGGCACCTTACACACGGCCACCCCGAAAGGCTCGACTACAAAGCTATTTGGCCTTGATACCTACGTGTCACCGATTCCTAAGAACCCGAGAGGTGTGATCTTGTATATTACGGACATTTTTGGTTGGGAACTACCCAACGCGAGATTGTTGGCAGACGAGTATGCTGAGGAAGGCGGTTTTGTTGTCTACGTCCCTAATTTCATGCCATGGATCCCGATTAAGGAGAGTGACATGAAAGAAGAGCTCCTACTACATGGAGGATTTTGGCAGTCGCTGTAGGTTAGCCGTTTCAGCTCGGTTTTTGCAGAGAGAATTCTAAAATCATGTTTTGCAGGCCCTACAGGCTGTGGTTCATCCAGCGATTTGTTCCATTCCTATTCGCCGCAAGACGGTCAGTTACGGTACCGAAGATCCTCAGGTTTGCACAGTCGATAAAGTCATCGGAATACTCAAATCTTCCTCTTTTCAACGTCGGCTTCTGCTGGGGTGGGATATACAGCATTTTGCTCTCAAAATCCGATATCGGCAAAGACATGTTTGCTGCCTCAGCCTCCTTGCATCCCGGTACGTTAAAATTGCCTGCGGATGTTGAGAACATGAGTGTGCCGTTGGCTATTGGCTTGGGTACAGAGGATCAGGCAGTTACAAAGGCAGCAGCTGCTACAATCGAGAGTATACTGGAAAAGACGACGCAGGAGACTAAAGGCTTCGAATTTGAGCTGAAGTGGTATGAGGGCATGAAGCACGGATTTGCTGTCCGCGGCGACCTTCAGAAGGAAGAAGTCCGGAAGGGAGTCGATGATGCCAAGAAGCAGGTATGTTTCTGCGTGTTGAGACCTGCCATAATGCTAACTATATCCCTAGGTAGTCGAGTGGTTCCTCAAGTTTATGTAGGAGATAATGTAGAATTGTCTAGCTGTATTGCTAATACATTAAATATTACCGACAATAATGGTAGCGATGTGCGAGAATGGCGACTAGTCTCTTCCTTCACTTTTCGCCTAGTCATTTGAGGTTAGTCCGTCACTGTTGACTCGACGGCGACATGGGAATTGACAGTGGCTGATGTTTATAGTGGAGCAGATTCGCGTTCTAGCTGCGACACTCAAGCATGCCTATCAGAAGTACGTCGGAGTCTATTCCTGGATGGTAAGCATACCATGGTCTTATATGGTATCCGATACAGACCTTATGATCTACAAAGGCAGCGGAAAACCAAGTTATTTGCATCGTGCTTGTGCAAACTTAGATTGCCTTTTTGTACATTACAAAAACTTACAAAATCTGTCATATCAATCAGCTTGTATCAGGCGCCATTCAAATTCGTAAAGTTATCTAGACTGGATTAACCGCCATTAAGGGTCACGTGGTTAAGTTTTGTCAACACAGACTTGGAAAACATTTGTTGTCCGTTGTGCATGTCCTCCCCCTTGTCAGTGAAAGGTGTAGGAGCTGGGAATTCTTCAATTGATTTCCGACGCATAATCCATAACATGTATTGTTTATCACCATTCAACTGTCTCCTATATTTCTTGCGGCAAATCCGGACTAGTTCCGTAATACGTAGTCAGTTCCCCTGGATATGAAGGCATTCCGTGTCCGATAGCGATCTGCACTACCTTTCCGTTCGGTGTACTGGTCGCCATCGGATGATATCGCGAGATGCGTCTACTACTTTTGTTCGAGGAGGGAACACCTGTGTCTTCATCATCTTCAAAGCTATCGGCGTCACCTCCATTTACGCGATCATTAGGTTCCCTGTCAGTGCTGGTAATCGCGATACTTGGTGCTGACATGGAACTCGCCGAACTTCCTGTAGACGGAATATCAGTGCCGACAAGGTGAACGAACTTCGCGTCTGGGCGCGGCAGTGCGTTGGCCAATCTCTCATTCTCCTTGCCGCCACGGCCATTCATCTCTGTCGAGGACGCCAGGTCTCCAATAACACCCACCTGACGGCCTTGCTTCACCGATTGCGGGATGATCATTTTGGCACTGAAATCACTAGGCATTAAGGTGTTCTTTTCCCGCCTGTTGGATTCGTGATCTCGATTAGTCGTATCAGCAAAATATCTGCTGTTATGTACTATAGTTGCCGATTTATGCGACTGTTTGCTTGCATTTGTTTTTATGGCTTGAGACTCTCTGCCGGATCCCGCGAACGATAAATTGTCCGCATCTTCATCCTCCAGGTCAAGAACTCTGTTTGTTGCGAGTTTGGACCCAGCAGCTGCCGGTGTGCCGTCCACTTCAATGTTAGAAGCCATGACGCCAATTAATTTCTTGCTAAGAGCCTGAACACGTGCGAGTTCCCGGCTTTGTCGTTCCTCATTTTCTGCCATCTGGTGTATCCGCGCTTTTAGCTGTCTGATTCTGGTAGAAGTTTGTTGCTTCAAGCCCTTCAATTTCGACTGGTACAATTCCACTTCGCGAACCAGTTCGTTAGTCGAGTCGTCGACTTGCTTTTTTGCACGTGAAACTTCCTGTTTTAGCTCATTAAGTGCATCCTGATGCTCCTGCTGTAAGGTCTTCGCGCTTTCCTCATGTCGCTGCTCGAGTTTGGAAAATTGGGCCCGGAATTCCTGCTCTTTATTGGCGAGCTGTGCAGGATACGCTTCCGTTATGTCCACAAGCTCCGTAACACGACTCGACTGATGTTCCAATTGCTGCAGCAGTTCGGTGTTACGAATCTGCAATCCCTCGATTTCTCTTTGCAGCTGCGAAACGGTATCTCGTGCCATCTCAGCGCTATTGGCTAAGCCGTATAATTTGTCTTCTTGCGAATCGAGCTTGGTCTGTAATTCGGATCTATTCTTATCCAGTTCGCTAATTCGCGATTTAACTTCTGCATTTTCGGCTTCCAGTTCGCGACTTCTTGTTTCATAGCTCCTGGCCTTCATTTGGCTTTCACAAATGATAGCTTCGGTTTGGGCCAGTTTGTCGTGGAGCTCCGACATTTTAACCATATGGTCCTCCTCTTCTTTGTCGAGCCTCTTTTGAAACTCAGATTTGTCCCGGCTATATCTCACTTGAGCTTCAGTCACCACACGAGTGATCTCCGTTCTCAAACTCTCATTGTCAGATGAAAGCAGCTCACACCGCTCATCTCTTTCCTTCAGGTCTCCTGCCAGATCCACAACTTTGTCGTTTAACTCTTTGACCTCCGCCTCACGCTGTTTAAGAGCATCCTGGTTATCGTGCAAATCCTGCTGTACCAACTCATTTTCCATTTTGAGATCGGAAACTTGAGTTTCAAGTTCTCGCAGTGGTGCTTCGACTTGCTCACACCGGTCTTCTAGATCTCGACATAAATGTGATACAAATGCTATCACGGATTCGTGCTGTCGGGTTGCGTCCTGTGTGAGCTCTGCGAGCAGACATGCACGCCAGTCGGATGGTGATGTAGTGCCAGCAAGTGCGGGAGTGGCAGGGTGTTCTATTATGGAAATTGGCCGGCCATGTACTGCACCAAACGGCGTGTTCGCGACTTTTAGATTCGGCATCGGCATCATAGCGAGGACTTTAATGTGCATCTCTCGAATCATATCCTGATTGGGAAGTCCAGCTGTCAAAGACGTGTATGACAACAACGGCAAGATTGCCAGCTTGTACTTGAACTTATTCATATCCTCAACCAAAGTTGACCCAAAATGGTGGGAATCTGGTCCTGACTTTGAGTTGACGAGTCCTCGATACGAAGCTTGAGCTTGCGCGGTGCTGAAGTAGGCGATCAGTACGTCTCTGTACAACGCTTGAATTGGATTGTCCGATGGCAGTCCTAAAACTTCTAGAGTCGAATCAATCAAATGTTGATGTGCGTTGAGGCTTTGTGCAGTTGCCGCGCATGGTTCGGGAGAACGAGTAGCAAACCGATAGGCTGCTTCTAAACATCGGCTCAAATTCGCTGGTGGATTGCACTTTGCGACAATTAGCAAGAATATCTACCAAACTGCCATTGATAATTACCATCTTCACATATGTCCACGTTCTGTCGGCAATCATCGAACTCCCGATGTCATCCCAAGTTTCACTTAGCGCCTTATCGAATTGTATTCCAATTAATGTCGTCATCTCTGCCAGGTCAGGCACGACCGATTTCAAGAGTGCGAAGAATTCCAAAACCTGAACATCGTATTAGCAGGGTTGTGTCATACAAAGAGCAACCCGCAACGGTCATACGCCATTGAATATCCTCACGTCAACGTCTCGCGTGACACATTTGTCGACAACTTTCTTGATCAACTGTCTGCACACTTTTCCGTTTATCCACTTTTCTAGATCCTCGACGTTGACTCGGTTCGTGATATCTTTTGCCAACGTAGCATTTAGCGCATGTCTTCTGATCTCTTCTTCTCGCTCGACCGCGTCGGAGATTTCGGCTATGCGAGCAGACGCTGCGGCAACAACTACATCACCCGCCAGACGGAGGACCTTGAGACACTTGGTTCCGCTGAATAAATCAGTGGCGTCGCCGTCTTCGGAAATTGGGTCGGACGTGGTTAGACGGGCTATACAAGCAAGAGAAAGAAGGAGCACTGTGGTGTCGCTGTTCGACAGCGAGGCACCGAGAGCTGAGTGCAACGAGTAATGCTGCGCTGATGGGAGCCGGGTGAGGAAGTGGGCATGGCCATGGGAAAGAAGAGTGTATAGATTGGTCAAAGTGAGCAGAGTGGTGGTTTTCATTCTAAACACACGATCGTTAGCGGATCAACTACGTATTAGTCCATGCGCGTTAAAAACTTACAAATGCGGCACGACGTGATCTGCGATGAACGTCCAGAGCCTGGAAGGGGCCAAAACCGTCGGCGGCAAGTCGTGCGAGAGCAAAGAAAAGCAGACTGGTGAATACTACCAATAATATCTAGTATGCACATATTATAAAATTTGGACCGCAGAGTAAATACCTTCTCATAGTCGCGCTCGCTTGCTGTGGCTAGTTTCAAGAATTTTTCCAACAGGGTCGAGTCCATTGACAAAATCTCGTCTCTGAGCTCCTTTGAGCGGCCTATCAAACAATATTTAAGGTTAAAATGTCTATTACTAAACAGTCTTCTATGGTGAGGCTCGTACAGCATAATGTCAGAACATCTAACGCATCCGTGTCGTACTCTAGCGCGGTAATAAACTGCTGCACCAACTTCGCGCGGCAGCACCTGTGCACAATAGCCCATTGTGTTATCAGATTCCCGGACGCCGACAGTAGCTTTTCTAAGGTAGATACTAGTATTGGGGGATAAGATGCACCAGCAATGAGACTGAACTGGGCCTCAAGTTGGAGGTAACTAGTTACAGCCATACCTGTTTCCCGTTCTGAGCAGCGGTGGTGACAATTAAGCTCTGTTCACATAAACTGTGCAAGAGACCGCCGGCGGTTTGTAAAAGCGTTGGCGATGCGTATAAGTCGATCGAGCAGGAGTAAACAATCCTGACGCATCTTGCTTCACACATCACGTGATTTGGCGTCGTGGGCCAATCGGAGCGTCTTTCGTCTCGTTGTTAAGTAGCACACAAAACCGACAGCCACACGACTACTTCAGTATGTAATTTATCCCCTGTTCGAATCATAACAAATTTCTGTATATACTAGATGCAAGTCTATGCCGATCCACGAGAATCGTCATCGTAGGACGTACACGGCCTGCAGAGATCCCGCATGTTACCCCGGTAACCCCGCAAGCCAGTTAATCTGCGAGTATCATGAAATAGTTCCGCGACTTCTGACAGCAATTCTATCACCATTAGTTATGTGTGCAAGCTTTGCACAATACTTAGTTACTAGCAGATCTAGCGGATTCGGTTGAAGAGTTCATGTGTCGCGGTCAAGTCCGCGTATTGTGCCGCGGGTCACGCTACATGGTCACGTGCTGAACCAAGGTGTATCGTTTAGTTAGTTAAGTTATTTAATATTAATTAGTTAACTTATTGGACTTTTTGAGTTTTTTTGATTACATCCACTCTGCTGCTGCCACATTATTAGACAAGCACTAAGACGTGCAATGAATGACACGTCGATGCCTCGGTTCGTAAGTGGCTTGGCCCAAGTCTGTCGCTATACAGATGACAGGTTCATCTCGTGCCAGGGCAAGGGCCAGGCTAAGGCAGCCAGGGCGACTCATCAGGGAGTGGCTTCGAGGCGTTCGCTAGTGCGATGGCCTGTGTGCTGCTAACATGGGCTTTTGTTGGGCTGATTGCGCCACTTCTGGGCCTGCCGACATCGTACAGTACGCGCGGGCGAGCGGCGACGGCCGACGCTCAGCTAAGTGGTGGTCGCATGATGACGATGATGATAATTACCGTATGATGATGGGTGGATGAGCCGACCACCACTCACGGATCAACGTCGGCCGCCCGTAGTTTCTCGGAACGCAGTGGCCCCATCTGCCGCTCCTTAAAATATATATACATCGTCGGATCCAGTCCCTCGTCTTTCAGCACTGCTCCCCCTCAACAGATTCTCAACATCTTAGCTCTGTGTGCCTCTTAATATCCACATTCACAATTGATATCAATATGACCTGGGCACTGGTAAACCGCCGCGACGACTCTTACTACTCGCGACATGATCTCTACGAGGGCTACAATGCGCGATTCAATCCCGAGCCCCGCTCATTGACGGCGACAGGCACGCATGTCCCCGCCTTTTCGCACCGCATAAAGCGTGCCGAGCGTGAAGCTATTCGACGCAAGTCCCAAGAACAGGCTGAACAGCAAGTTTCTGACGAGCTACAGCGGCGATTCGAACAGGAGCAGGATCAAAACCAGTCAGCTGTTGCCGATGACGACGACGCTGACTCTACCAATGCTGGTAAGAGCGCAATGGAAAGGAGCCGGCGCACATCGTCGGCTTCCACGGACGGATTTTACTGCCGCAGCTTGTTCTTATGAAATTTGTTGGGATACTATTTTGTACAGGCTTAACAACAATCTTGTTGGTCGTGGATTATTGAAGCCGTAAGGCACAGGGTTCTCTGAGGTCTTGGCAGATTGTCCAGCGGTACATTATAACATGACGATTTTGATCTTCGTGAATATTGCGATTTCATGGGAAATTTTTGCATTGAGTTTGGCGAATTCGGGTTTTGCATCACTTGTAAATATACACTACTCTTAGTGTATGCGTTATGAACTTAATTGATTGCGAAGTTATTGTAATTTTAGCGATAATGGATATATTCTCTATGGAAGGCTGACCAGTTGAACAGACAGATTTTTGCGCCGGATATCCGTATTATTAGCACATCTGCGCATTGACGTCATCTGTCAGGCAACTGAGAGCTATATTGTATTGTGTTAACGCCGACGGTTAGGCCGGCAAGGGGTTTGTCTCGATTATGGCGATTACCATCACAAGTTTGCCAGCTTTCGGGCTACTTGGGTATCATAAGGCATTGGACATCATTGAGAACGTGCAGCAGAAAATTGATGAAACTTAAGCAGCGGCTTGCACTATTTGCACTGTCCTCCTTGAAGCGACTGTGTTCTAGAGTCGGATCGCTGTGGGGCCATTGTCGTCTCGTCGCTAACTAGGAGCGTGGCGATTCCGCCTACCCACTACAACGACGCACAAATAATATGCGAACTCGCGTAGAATGCCCGCGACATTCAAAGTGATAGTGTTCTGCAAATTAAGAGAAATATAACCTGCACATGGCTATTTAGCGATGCCCTGAGTTGGAGGAGGGTAACGCAGACAGAGTTCGCCCGACCGTCGTCACTCCGCCTGCGGCGTCATAACTTCCCAACCCTGAAACAAGCCATTTCAAAACACTATCAATTGGTCTCGATAGTGCCAGACCTTCTCCTCTTCCCCGATTGCCGCTACCTCCTCTCTCCTTCCATTACGATTTCCGGCGCAAAATATCTGTAAAGCGAGCTACTCGTGGCCGGCCCGCAATCCCGCCATGCCCATCAAATCGAAGCGTGCGTCGGCGTCCGACAATGTCCTGCAAAGGATCTACGAGGAAGCCTACCGCACATTTGTGGACGCCATGTTTGAGGACGGCCGAGGGAACGGGGACGCTGCGCTAGACGGGTGGCTGAACACTCTTGAACTGATCGAGAGCCAGCACTCAAAGATCGTGGCGTGTCCGCAGGTGTCGTCGCTGGATATCACGTTGTACGCTCGAATAGTCGACATTGAGCGCCAGTCGAAGGACAGAGTGTATGCGTACGCGGCCGCATTTTCTGGGAATACGTTGACTTCGGCAGAATTGAAAACTGTTTACGAGCAGCTGCGAACTGATCGGCGGAAAACGCAGAATCAGGAGCAGCAGAAGCAGCAGCCGTCGCCTAAACCTACTGCACGTGGCAAGCAGCAGATGATGCGCCCGGATGGCCCGTTACGGTCACTATCTGCCGGTACAACCGGTTCCAACGGGCCAAACACCCTTCGATCACAGAGTCCGCCGAAGAAGTCGATGCTGATGACACTGAGGGGTCCGAAGAGCTCGAAGAAGGACAATCACGCGATGTCCTCGTCAACCAAGAATCGTCTCGCAGTTCCAGCGACAACGGCCGCGAATTTGGCCTGGACGTCGTCATCAGGAGCAAATGGAAATGCGTCTCGACGCAGTTCGGAAACCAACGACCAAGAAGAGTACGCCATGCAGACCACGTTTAAGAATTTTTCATCGTCCTCGCTGCCTGGAAGCACTTTGACATCAACAGCGCCTGTCGCTGCTGTGGCGGTTGCCTCGGCAAATACAGTCCCAAATCCACGGCGAAATTTGTCAATGAGCTCGCTATTTGACAATGAACATCAGTCTCCGTTAATCTCGTTCTCACCGGTTGGCACGCCACCCAGCTCGAGCCCTGAGCTTGTGCAACGCCAGCCACAGGTTGTACAGGGTCTGATTCCCTCATCTTCTCGGTCTCCTTCGCCAATGCCACAGCAACATACAGGGACTAGCGGACGTGCCATATCAACGCCGCCGAGGAGTCTGCCGAGTCTGCCCCCGCGCACAGTCAATGACAGGCCGAAGCCGACGACTACTCAGGCTACGACGATTGCTATAGACAATGACGTAAGTAACACGAAGCCTCCGCCAGTTGCTCTACATCAGCAGAGCCCTACATCTGACCCCGGCTTTATGACACCGCCGACAAAGCCGGGCAAGTTTGCACGGCGCAAAATGCTACCTGAGATCTCGCTGTCACCCGACCAACCACTCATATCAATGCCTGCGCTGCCAACTATGTCGACATCTTCTTCGCCGCCGTCTCTGCCACCACAGTTCCCACCCCCGCCACCTCCGCGATCCAATGTGGAGTACGCACGGAATTCGGCGACTATGGGATCACCACCTACGTCGTCGTCAGATATGCCGTCAGCCCCGCTACCCATTCCGGAGTCCCTTACACTCCCGCCATCGACCTTTCCATATCCACAATCATCAGGAAAGTTGTCAGATCGAGGGGCATCGCCAATGGCAGCAACACCAAAGCGAACGCAAAAAGATCCCCAGCCGTCGAAGCGTCGACAAGGTTCGGCACCGACAAGTCCTACCCCGACAGGGCTTGCTGCTACTAGTAATCCTCTTACCGCCGCGTTAGCTGCCACTGCCAAGGAGGAGAAGAAAGAAAAGGAACGAAAGCCGCACCAGCCGTACGGCTTGACATCCAGCTTATCCAGTCAATCGGACCCAGGTAACCGCATTCCACGTAGGATGTCACCGACGCGCGCGTCAGCTGCAAGAAGCAAGGCAGCCGTCGTTGCGCATGATCCGGACCGACGACAACGCCAAACGCTTGTCCCGGCGACAAGCTCTTCAAATGCGACGGCGCCTGGTGGTCCGTTGCCACCCTTGTTGCCCCATACGCCTAATCCTGAACACCAGGCATGGAATAACCGTGTGAATGAGGCAGTCAAGAACATTACCGGCGTCGACGAAACTGCTGCACGTCAGATTCTGAACGAAATTGTAGTGAAAGGCGACGAAGTCCACTGGGACGACATTGCGGGCTTGGAGCAGGCTAAGACGAGTTTGAAGGAGACTGTTGTTTACCCGTTCTTGCGCCCGGACTTGTTCAAAGGACTTCGCGAACCAGCAAGGGGGATGCTACTTTTTGGCCCGCCAGGAACTGGAAAAACTATGCTTGCTCGTGCAGTAGCGACTGAGTCGCAGAGCACGTTCTTTGCCATTTCGGCGTCATCACTGACGTCGAAGTATCTCGGCGAGAGTGAGAAACTTGTGCGTGCATTATTTGCACTTGCGCGTGCATTAGCTCCGTCGATTATCTTTGTGGACGAGATTGATTCGTTGCTGTCTACGCGAAACGATACCGGTGAACACGAAGCGTCCCGAAGAATTAAAACCGAGTTTCTTGTAAAATGGAGTGACCTTGCACATGCGGCTGCAGGGAAGGAGCATAAAGATGGCGACGACGCTCAAAGGGTGTTAGTTCTTGCCGCCACGAATCTGCCGTGGGCGATAGATGAGGCTGCCAGGAGACGTTTCGTCAGGAGACAGTATATACCGTTACCAGAACCAGAGACCCGCAAGAAGCAGATTGAGACGTTGTTGAAATACCAAGTGCATGATATGAGCGAGGGGGAAATAGACACGTTAGTTGAATTAACTGATGGTACGTTTCATGTATGGTAACCGCTCAGCACATACTCATGAGATACAGGCTTCTCGGGATCAGACATCACTGCCGTCGCGAAAGACGCCGCGATGGGACCTCTTCGCGCCCTAGGCGAAGCACTTTTATCTACGCCTCGGGACCAAATTCGGCCCGTCAAATTCATCGATTTCGAAGCCAGTTTGAAGAATATCAGGCCGAGCGTTTCAAAGGAAGGATTACAAGCGTTTGAAGACTGGGCACTGAAATATGGCAGTTCGGGTGCATAGACATAACCTAAATCGTTCGCCCCCGCACCTTGGCTATTGGAATTTTCGTTTAATTTTTTTTTTTTTTTTTTTGGGAATGCCGTTTTATGTATTATAACAGGTTCGCACTGTTGTTGGTTGTGCTATAGGGTTCGCGGTTTTGATGCGTACCGTTTTATTCGGAGATGCATTTGTGTTTTCGCAAGCTGTACATATATTCATATATTCACGGTTTTTCCCTTCATCTCGACGATTTTACAATCGTCTTGGCTGTATATAGTTTATATAGTTTCCTATCCTATGACATGTTTTTATTCGTTGGAAACAGCTTTTCTTGGGGAATACGAGAGAGTTGTACGCCAAGCCACGACTGCACCCAGCAAGAAATGGCAACGCGGAGCTATATTTTCTAAGCCTCGCGAGGAGCTACAACATGAGGACCTTTTGTCACTAAAACATAGATACAATATCCTCATTTGCACCCCAACAACATCTCAAAACCAATAACTTATTTGGGGGGGAAAATCCGCGAACAATCAAAACCACAAAACGGTACCCTAAAAGCGGTAACTAATTAATAAGACAGTGAAAGTCTCTAGAAAACGCAAAAACAAAGTTGTTAACTCCCGTCCATAAAATTAATGTGCCCAGCGTAATCCATACAACAAAAAAGCACGCTAACAAAAAATACATCATCGGAAAATTACAGACTTCGCGAACAGAAAAAGTCGTTGTTGCTAAGATTATTCGTCCTACCCACACGATAAACCATCTAACAGGATATGTCCAGTCAAACAGTTTAAATCTTTGACTAGGAGTTGAATTCTCCGTCGAAACCGACATTGGCGATGTTGGTAGAGGTCATGATCGTTATTATGTCGCCTTTGACCGCGCACTGGTGTCGACTAATTCGGTGCCTACATTATTAGTACACTAATAAGCTAAATGCGCGAAATGGCTCACATACCGAATACAACATCCCAGAACTTGCTGGTGACACCAAAACCTAACTCGTAGTTCTTGTAGTGGTGCTCGAGATGGTAGCTCTTAAGCTCCTTCATATAGGCCGGCAAGTTGGCATGGTGGAGGAAGTAGTGCGTGCAGTCATAGCAGATGTATCCGAAGATACCGCCGCAGAATATCGCCATGGCGATGTGATATGGGAACAGGAAGTGCGCCAGACGGTAGAATGGCGTCGCGAGAATCACAAACAACGCCGGAGGCATGACGAGCCGGAGCTTGTCCATTGGGAGGTAGTGATGAACGCCGTGGAGAAGGAAGTGCAAGGTGAGGGCGACGGGATGGTCGGGGAGACGATCATCAATGTGGAAAAGCATTCGATGCAATATGTATTCAACAAAGGTCCAGATGAAAAGGCCAATACACCAAAGAGGGACCACTGCCCAAATTGACAAGCCGCGACTAGCAAGATATGTGCCATAGAGAACACAGGGAAGCCAGACTATAGGGATAACATACCATGGAGTCTTGCTGAGCGGCTCAAGAAAGTTCCCGAACAGAGGAGCCGAGCCATTGCCGTAGTGTCGCGGACGGTGCACTTGCTGAAGATAAAACTCCTTTGAAAACTTTCCCCATAACACCTGCATGAGCAGAGGCTTTCTAAGATCCAAGAAGCTGTGGGATTTGTAGTCCCGGTCGAAGTCCGTGGTAACGGAAAGCTCCTGTTCGGAGGAAACGCCGGTGAGGACGTAGGCATCCTTGTCAACTCCGGGTGCCATAAACTTCGCTTCTTCCTCGGGTGTAGCGAGGATACCAATGAGATACTCATCAAGGATCTCGTAGGCTGATTCAGAATGCTCATGGGAAATTATGTCGACCATGATCCCAGTCACATCCTTGCCAGCATAGTCGAGAATCAACTCAGCGCCACCGGGATGCTCGTTGAGGAAAGACGTGACATCGTAGACTTTCCGATTGTGCAGAGTTATGTATGCCGACTTCTTACTGTTGTGAGCCGCCACGTCCGCGGCCGTAATCAGAGGGAGCGTCGGACCCATGGTTAGCGACACGACAACAGGGAGAGCAAGCAGTCGAGGCCAATTGTGATCCGGCAGGTGCCTATAGGACGCAGTAAGTTTACACTACAGACGTAGTGCTAATGACTGTACTGGGATCTGTCCGAGCTGAGGATGAGTCTGTGCTAAGAAATTTAATGGCGCGTCGGATTTTCTAGCTGTGCAAAGGAGTGCGCGGCACCAGGGACTCCCAGTTTTGCGTTACGATGTGGCGAGTGCTAGGCGGCGCCGCTGTTCCAGCCACGCTAGTCTGAGTTCGGCTTGTGCGGCTTATACGTCGCGGAAATTGGAACGGGAGGAGAACTTTCGAATGAAAACATTCGAGGCAAATGAAAATGATGAGTGGTGTCATAAGGAACTGTCCTGATTTATCTGCAAAGCACAAAATACCTGTAAATGTGAAGCGCATCAAATTACTACAGTGAATCACTTTGCCTTCCCGCTACCTTCACTCCTCGTTTGATCTTAGCAAATTCTGTAATTCTAATATTGCCGTATGCTTCGATCAATTGAAGCGACTTGCAACGCTCCGTCAGCACCTCAATCTCTTCGTCGCCAACACAGTGCACGAATCCAAAATCTAACTGTGATAAAAATTCGCAATCCGATGATGCCAACAACTGGAACGTGGCTGACGTCAATTGGTATACCGAATTTAGGTTCAAAATTACTAGAGTCTTTGCGGAATGATCAATCAGGGCTTGAATGCCTTCATCGCCGACATTCGTACATCGCGACAAGTTGACGCTGATCAATCCGTTGTTCAATTCCCAGTTTTTGAAAAGATCACGAACACCAGCATCCGTAAAGCCGTCACCTAGTGCTATTGATAAGTTCTGTAGGCGACCGCAGTGTGGCCGTACACCTTCCAGCAAGAACTTGTCCGAGAGATCGCCAGAATCGTCGAGATTAAGAGCTAACAGCTGCGAACCAACCAGTCGTAAGAGATCGATCATGCAATCGTCGGTTATAGCACTTCTCATGTAGCTCAGCTCCAATGCCGTGAGCTTTGGTAACTGCAGCAACAATGGAATATCCTCGCTCTTCAAGGAGCCCACTCGAGAGAACGATAGCTCTTCCAAGGTACCCGAACAGTTCCTCACTAGAGATTCGAGCGAATTTCGGTTAAACCTTAAGGTGTTTGCAACCAAGAATCGAACCAACTGTGATCCGATAGTATCAAAGAACCTCACCCAGCATCCTGAAGTGATCAAAAATCCGCCATTGACCGTCAGTGAATGCAGGTTTCGCAAGTTTGTTGAGTAGTAGTCAATAACCTTGTCGGTTAACTGACCACACATAGAAAGGGTGAGAGATTCTAACAAAGGACAGTAGCTCCCTATTAACTCCAAGCTGTCAGAACACAGGTCTAAATAGTAGTTAATATTTTCCAACCGATAATCGCGTTCGCAGGTGTGTCACATACTAGAGCAATCCCAAAAGTGCAGCCGTTTGATTGACGGTCCGAGAAAGAGCTTCACAGTGTTATCTTTCAGAGAACGGTTTCTCGACAGAATCCTAGCAATCTTGTCCATGTTGAAGTCGCCAATATCTCCTAATATCTCTACGTCGTCGATGTACTTCGCGATTATTTTAATACACAAGTCCTGCAAGTTTGGCACAGCAAATTCCTGCTTATCCAAAAGCGCAGCAGCAATCGATTTCTTCCTTTTTCTAGATGAGATCTGTGTTTTCTTCTGTTGCTTTTCTTCCTGCGCATATTTGGATCCACAAGAGTGGCATAAAAGTCCGTTTCCATCTCTCGCAGGTTTGGAATATGCAGTCACAGTAAATCGACACTGGCACTCCGCACAAAAGTCAATTTGGCCTGGCCTTGGACGAGCTATCCTTGACAAAAGCTCGCCTTCATCATCAGAGTCTTCCCGTTTCTTTTTTGTCCGTTTCCTGGACCGTGAAGTGGACGACACTCTTGTCTCCACTTCGCGACTCCTAGATCTTGATGTCGAGCTTGAACCAGATACCGTGACAACTGTATCTGATGATGCAGTAGCTTGTTGTTGAATCGTTTCCTCATAGCGATGACGAATGGCATTGGCGTCGATTCCGCGCTCCTAAATCTATTAGTTAACTTATGTCGATCACGCAAATACACCATCCGACCAGTGGCACTAACCCTCAAAAACTCCGTCAAAGCAGAATTCCTTCATAAAAATCAGTTCTGCATGACGAACAAACACAGAATGAAGTAATAGCTGCAGTACTCACGGTCCCCGGACTCTCGAACCTCCGGCATTTCTCGACCTGCAGACGGTTAGCGTTCAATTTGACCATCATCTCATTCATATTGTTTACACACATATTTAAATAGTCGATCGGTTATCACGATACTGATATTGGACTCAAAGAGTGGAATTGGACACACAGTAGGAACGAAGTCGGCAAGGTGAGTCAACTTAATTGACCGCAGCAACTCGCGATTGGGAGGTGCACTTAAAAGTCGCGCGCGATCACGATTTTCCAATTGGCCGACGCGTCGTGTATCGGCGAATGCGCCTCTGGACCGGGTAACCTGCTTGGCCGTTGTGACTAATTTCTCCACATGATCGACCACGTTCAATGTGATTACTTTATTGGATTTGATCTACTCGAGTAAATGCTAATCATATATAGCCAACCTCTCATGATTAGTTACTTTGGGCGACTCTTTTGCAGAATTGTTCCCACGTAGATGTATAAATTTTGCAAACAGGTCCATACCGCACTATTGTGAAAGACACATGCCCGTGAGCAAATCCCCAAGCTAACCACATTATCTATATCGTACATGCTATGTTACAACACGTTAATCTGCTGCGGGAATATCCATGGCAAAATGACGTGATTCCTCTAATTCCTCAACTTGCTGTCCATTGGTCTTCTTAAGCCGCTTATTCGTTGTTTCCTCGGATCCGTCTTCACTAAGTTTTCGCTTGTGCTCCCTCTGCATGGAAAATGGACTAGTGATATCGATTGATAAGTCATCCCTTCAATGGAGAACATAAGTAACTTACCCGTTGACTTCGACATCCAGTTCACTATACTCTTTAATGGCGCCTGGTCCACCCCGCTCGAGCAAGTATACCATATATGTATGTGACAGATCCTTGATCACCAGTGGCGGAAGTCGAGTCTTTGTCCGAATATCGTTGTGAACCTTTGATATATACTTGTATCTCTCAGCCTCGGTCTCCAAGCTTGACGGAAGTCCGATCTCAAATTGAAGGAAATTGATCCAAAAGTACCTGCTGTCCAAGTAATGATCCGCGTACTTTTCAAACAGCGCCCTGGCGTCGTCAGGCGAGCCCTTCACAGTCCACAATAACCGAGCCCATTCGGCAATCAGGGCGCCCCTCGTGTAGACATCACATGATCCTGACTCTATCGCCATGGTGTACACCTCAATGGCGCTACTGACTCCAGCAACGCGTCTCTCCAAACTTGCCCTCGCGATAATCGTCTCAATGTTACCAGGTAATTCTGTCAGTATTGATTGAAATATATCCCGTGCAAGATCATAATCACCCTCAGCTTCTTCGAAGTGAGCGTACGCTATTCGGAACGCGGGACGACCGATCGGCACAAATATGCCGCTACCTCGGCGATAGATGTTTCGGATATCTTCTGTGTGATCGCCGTCTTGACCTGACAGCCATCGAACGTATCTGAACCAAAATTCGTCATAGAAAGCCTGCGCATATAAGTCAACAAAGATAATTCAAATAAGTCGAATAGGTTGAACATACCGTGGCGACTAGGCATTTCTCGTACAGGAATCGAATACGATTAAAATCACCTTCAATCTCTTCGAAGTCAAGATATTTTCTCCAATTAATCAGCTCAGTCTCGTCTAAAGGCTTCACATGGAAGTATGGTCGTTTGATCTGTAGACAATTAGGTCGAGAATGTGGAATTAAACTGAAACAGATCTACCTCAGCTTCAAAAGGCCATCTGCGCATTGTTTGCTGCTGTACCTCTGTGAATCGGGTGACATGTAACTTGTGAATACGAATTCGTAGTTCTCGATCGATCTCGGCAGCGGACATCTTTTCCGCTTTCTGAGCCTGTTCCATCTTCAAACTCGAAGAGACTCGATCAAATTCTTCCTGAGATGTCAACTCCTCCACTGGTCTAGTTGCACCTAATTGCGTGTACCTATCGTTGAATTAGGGCTTAGTACAATGGCTGTAGCTTGACGTTAACAGACCTCTCGAAATAGCGAGCATACTGGTGCATCGGTATGCGTGTCACGCGTTCCAAGACCTGCATTACCATATCTGGTCTCTCAAATCTCTCCTCGAACTCAATATACTTATCCCATAGCGTGTGCGACAAGAAGTCGTTCCCAACAAACTCAGCTGCAGTATCGAACAAGCTGTAATCGAGAGTTAGACGCAATAGCGGAAGCCAACTTTGATAGCTGAGATACTTACTCTCTGACCTCATCTTCATCTGGACAAGTATCCATCTTAAACGAGCAATAGCCGGTCCATAAATCGACCGAGTTCGGAATACCTGCGATGCCATGTAGATAGATCTACCTCTCAATGTCAGAATCAAGCACACGAACTGGGGCATGCTTTGCCGATACATACTATTTCCGCGGCATCAGAACCAGCTATCGAAAACTCGATGTCTGCGTATCGCTTCCAGTATCCAAAGAGTAATGGAAATTTCCTGAGAAAAGCGTCGAACAGTATGCGTATCTGTTCTACTGTCTCTGAACTAGAACTTCTCCCAATACCGCCTTCTAAAGCCTCGGTCGCTCGTATTAGACTCTCCCAATTCTCAAAATTGTCCATGTCTTGCTCCTTGATTGAGAGAAAATAAGTCAGTATCATGCATGCTCCAAACAAGACCAACTAAGGGTATAGATTTTGATTATTTACCAGAAGACTGTGTAAGCGATTCCATTCTGGATCGGCGATCGAACCAGTTGACAGCGAGTAGGCGTTGGAGTAGCTCGCCATTCTTGAGTGAAAAGCTGGCTTGCCGAAAGAATCCACTCGGCTGATCAATTGACAAAAATTTACCGATATAATCCGCGACGTGAAGGTTGTTCTTTGGAGCACCAAATTGCGACGTGAGGCGTTGGTGAGCAAGTCCCAACTTAGTTCTCAAAAGTAGATACCTGTGGACGCCATAACACGAGGCTGACAGCAAGGGCCCCCCGATCCTCATCCCGACAAATTACTACTAGTCAATCCAACACTAGTTTCCGTATATAGGAGCCAAGCGTCCATGGACAACTTTGGGTACACTATGATTATGTTGTATCCGTACGAATATTAGCTAACTATGATGATTCAAGACTCTCCCGGGCGACCATTAGGTCAGTCGCCCTGGACAAGCTCGCCCGATTTACGGCAGAGTGCTCATCGCCGATCGCCAAAGAGGACTATGGAAAGTTATACAACTCACTCGACAATTCAGGCGCTCTATTTACTGAGGCATCTGCGAAATTGAATGGTACCAAACTTGTCGGGTTTACAAACGGCAACGGGCAACTACACAACGTTCCAATTGCAACGAAGGAAGTCGAAGTATTACTGGCACTAGCATCGTCAGCGAAGTACCTGAAAGATATTATCCATGCGAGCAGGTTACTGGAGCAGCTTGGACTGTATCTACGAGACAGCCATCACCAAAAGTTCGTCCAAGCAGCTGTGGTTAGAGGTTAGCTTGAAGTTCATTCGCTTTCCTTCATAAATGCTAAATGAAATGATATAGAGTTGCAACCTTCGCCTTGGGAGGCTGTGACATACAACCTGACATTAGCAATTATTGATATCGGCAAGAGCTTCAGCGAGCTTCATGACCTAGCGGGAGATTATCTCAATTCGTATGTCGACGCCGTCAAGCGTGCATCATCCACCATAACGGCTGGTACGCCCGAGAGTATGTACTCTGCATATTTGTCGGGATCTACTATTTTCTAACTTCAGAAATGACATAGACCTACAGTTGGTTTTTCCGCTAGCGTTTTCTATCCAAGGGTTCCTTTCAGCAATTTGCTTGCGATCACTCTATAACGAATCGTCGGAACTGCAGTACAATCTTCTCTCATCAGCTAACGACATAATGTCTGGCGGATTTTTGACATGCCTCGAAGAGGCAGTGTCATTCTTGAGAAATTCTCCGGATGTCGCGCCGGCGAATCGCACATGGCATATTTATCGCAACAGATATCGGGCGCTTGGTAGACCAGTAGGATCTGCCTCCGTTAGATATTATTTCATCGAGACTGCCAGAAATATAGCCGGTTTATATATTCTGTCTGGGGTCGGAAAGTATCCCGTTGAAAAAGAGTCCTTCCTCGACATCATGATGAGGACTGGTAAGGCGACAACAACGATCAATGACGTTGAAAGAAAATCATTAGAAATTTGCCGAGATATAGCTGTCTATGAAATAGAGTCCTCTGAGGAGGGCAACGATTATATTTCCACTGTCGTCTCTGGTAAGCAGAGACGCCTGAATTTTGCCATTAAGGCATCAGCGTTGGTACGTGCCTTCAAACATTTAGTATCTCGACTGTGGTTCTGACGTTACATCTCTGCCCACAGGAGATACTCTGCGTCGCTAGTCACTTTGACCTCTATGATATTGGTGATCTTATGCAGACTGTCGAGGACAGCTTGAACGCAACAGATAATGAGCAAAAGCCGATCATCGACGAAGGGTTACTCTCAAAGATTTTCAAGATCATGGCCTTCTTATGTATTGAGTAAGTCGCAGTAACAAGAACAGCCCAAGTCCGATAAATCTAATGTATAAACAGGGAGCCTAACATTGGAGCATCACTGACTCGAATCTTCCCACGCCTGCTTGTAAACCAGAATCTGTCAGAAGAAACTATCCAAACTGGAACAACATGCGTGTCTTTCGCATTGCAAGTAAGTGTACACACTAAGGATTCATCTTCGCGTGCTGACACGAAGCAGCGCCTGTCCGAAGATGCAGTTATTTCGACATTGTATACAATGGCAAACATCTTGGTCAGTGCTCCACACGAGACGGAGTTGACGCGGGTAGTTACCACAAATGACAGAGCAGTGAGGCGACGGTCGCGTAGTCTGGAACGGGTTTCAAGCATGGGTAGCAGAATATTCATCAATGCTGAAGATCGAGAGGAAATCGACCTTATCTTTGAGAATGTTGTTTATGCTTTGGCTAAAATTGTGGAAGAATACAATGATAACAAGGTATTTTTTATTAATTTCCAGTTGAATGCCATCACTAACTATTGTTGCTTATTAGATTACTGCACTGACAATCTCCGTACTCATGCAAAAAATAGGACGCGTGAACGCGTTCACTGACCGTTGCCTTCTCCTAGGCCTCTCTGGACTGTCGTTATGTGGCGCCGAACGCGACTTTAAGACAGTCTTGAAGTTGTATGCCCGATTGAATACCGAAGCTCTATCCAACAAAGACCAAGAAATGGTTGATACGGTGAGTCTAATTCAAATATCGTATAGACCTTCTGTCAGCATAGTTACTAATTGTATAGATCTTGAACGCTCGGCTTCGAATTGCCAAGAAGCTTCAAAGAAGCGATCCCTTTTATGATGTGTATCTTATGGATCTACTTGATGGAATTGTCACTAAGGGTGATGTGCAAGAACTTGAACATCACCGTCCGCATTCGGAGATCGATGTAAGGGCATTAATGACTATCAAATAGGGTGCCACTAATGGGAATTTCTGCTTCTAGAGCACAGCTAAAGAAATATCACTCCTAATTACAGCATTGGCAGGCCTTTTGCCTTCCGCCGATGAAGCGCGATATACTACCGATGATCAGGCTATCGTAACTGCATTCCGCAATGCCTGGTTTAACATGGTCGTGCATGGATACTCGAGGAATTCCGATTGGACCAAAAAACCCTTTAGAACTGATCTTGAAGTTGTCGCTTGGAACTCGCCGACTCTTATTGCAGAGAGTAGCTCCAATCAATTCGAGAGCGATATGGAGATTAATACTGTTCTTCGACGTGGTTCGTCGCACCGAAATCTTGACGAGCAGAGGAGACAGGTTTTGGAAGCGTTTGATTCATCGGCGCTAGAAGTCAGGTCAATACCGTATCCAAAGCTTATATTCCTGTCATCGGCCCTTTTGTTAGAATCTTTGAGAGCCTCGGCCGGCGATTGTTCCAAGGTTCTCTTGTATTTCGTTGACCCTAGTTTAAAGTCTGGTGAGACCGCTAAGTTCATGAAAGGTGTCACGAATGAGGTCATCAAGATCTATCTCAAGAAAGTCCAAGGCAAGTCTGATATTGCGGCCAGTGATAGTATCTCCAATCAACTTCATGAACTATTGATTTGCTGCTGTCATCGCATCAACAGCGTGTCCGCTGTGGCCTTCAAGTGCACCGAACGACTCATTGAAGCCATACCATCGGCACTTTGCAATCGCGAGAGCTTATTTACGTTACTGGAACTGCTTACTCTGTTGTGGAATAGCTGCTTGGACGAAGATGTTGACCAGTATTCACCGAGATCAGTTTTTGTTTCGTCTAAGGCTAAGATCAGACTCGAACTTTCTGATTCCTATGCTCATCGCAAAGCTGTATTGAAATATCTCCATGAAAGGGCCGTAAAGTGGGTGCAATTAGCGATTGACACTACTCCGTTGGACATGAAAGGTCTGCTACAGGTTAGCTCAACTGCCCAATATGTAGCATAGATTTACTAACGACTACGCAGTCGTACCTCGCAGAAATGGACGATTTTAGTGCCTTCGGACATGTTGTGCTTGGTAGGTCTTTCGCTGTCGAAATGGGCGGAAGAATTCCGTACACAGACAATAAATTGGCTTCAATCGACAGGCAAGCGGGAATGGGCACAGACACAGTATCTGATTTTCTGACTCAGTATACGTGGCGCCAGGTGTATCGCCGTGTTGAATCTAGCGGAGGCTCAGACACTGACAGGCAGGTGCGGGATTTCCTGGAGATCAAAAACAGCTTGCTTGATATCCGCGATAGGCTACATAAAAAGAAATTCGTGCCAATTGCTGAGCTTCGTGAAGTTCTACTACGAGCTGCAGCTTTCTGTGTTGCTAACAAAGTTCGCGCCACTGAACTTGTACACTTCTTGGTGCATATCCCTTTCTCAATCTTTACCAAACAATCAATAAAGCTCGGAGTCTCCCTCTGGTTGTGGGTGTTAAATGAGGCAACGGACTTGCAATCGAGAATTCTATCGGAGATTGCTCTTGGTTTTGAATGGAGCATTCGTTATCACGAAGGAATCTTTTGCAAGTCTCACGACTTAATCCCAGTGCTTAATGGGAAGATGGAATACGCTCCTTCAAGCAAGGAGGAAATAATGCGTGATGCACGTATTGCGGGAAATAGCTTTGCGCCTCATCTGTATATCGTGGATATGCTGTCTAGCCACTTTCAGTCTAGCAAATTTGAGAGCCGGCATTTGTTTGAAGTTTTTGAGCGCTCACTGCGGGTCGCTTTGATGAACATGGAAGATGCTAGCTCACATCCACTTGTCCGCGAGAATAGATTTAACATCATCCTTTTCGCATTGCGACTACTTGAAGGTCATAAAGCTTTGTCGTCTCAGCGCTCGACATATTTCAAAAGCTTGACATTGACTGCTGCTTTGACATGGTTCGCTAGGCCACCAATGTAAGAGTCCATGATTGTACTTTGTATGATTCTGACGCCATTATAGATATCCTTTTAGTGGAAACCGCTTGAAATTGAAATCCGAATTTCGACTTCTTATTGAAGTTTATCAGCTGGTCAAGAGGCTCACTGTCCAAGGTCTCGAGAAAGAACTGTTCTTGGACGTCAAACAGGAATTACTTCTTCAATTCCTGGAGAACGAAATTTACGCCATATCTATTTGGCTAGAGCCGCTTCAATTTGTCCCGTACCGACAGCTAAAGACGATCATTCCCAAACGATCATTCGAGGTGCGTTAATTCGAATTACGCATTAATTAGAGAGTGTTGACAATATCTATAGCCATCCACTCAAATGGTTATTGTAGCTTGGCAAGTTGATCCGGCATTGGCAGTGTACTACGCCAAGCGCTTTAAGCTTGCTGACTTAGACATGCAACTGCGTCAGCTCATTATTGCCGACACTTCGAAAATTGCTCATATTCCCGATGCATTGCAGTACCTTCTTGACCGTCGTATGATGGATACTAGTGCGCCTCAACTGAAGGTAGGCTCTAACAATGTTCCATGGCCCGTAGCGTATTGCTTACGGACAACTCATAGTATTTGCTCTTCTGGGCTCCTGTCTGTCCCATTGAAGCTATCAACTTGTTCATGCCGGATTTTAGTAAGAATTCTTTAATCCTGCAATATGCCATGCGGTCGCTTGAAAGTCACAACGTTGATGTTACTTTCTTCTACGTACCTCAGATTGTGCAGATGCTTCGTCACGACCAGCTGGGCTACATTGAACAATATATTCTCGAGACCGGCAAGCTTGATCAGTTATTCGCTCATCAGTTTATCTGGAATATGCGTGCAAATGCATATAAGGACGAAGATATGAAAGTGGTGGGTCGTACTTGACAAATATTTCGTTTGATGATATACTCTAATTGTCTGGATTAGCCTGATCCATTGAAACCCACCCTAGATCGAGTGATGGACACATTGATTGACTCTTTTGACGGCGACGACAGGGACTTTTATAATCGAGAATTTGAATTTTTCAAAGAAGTTACATCCATATCAGGAAAGCTGAAGCCTTTCATCAGGAAAACGAAGGCTGAGAAGAAGGTGTGTGGTTTGATTTACGAGTACATGCTTGAGTTTCTAACTAGAGTAGACAAAAATTGATGAGGAGATTCGGAAGATCAAGGTTGCGCATAACGTGTATTTACCAAGCAATCCTGACGGCTTTGTTGTGGCCATTGACAGGAAATCTGGACGCCCGCTCCAAAGTCATGCGAAGGCTCCGTTTATGGCTACGTTTAAGATTAAGAAGACTGTGATGGCTAGTAGCGCCGTCAGAATTGAAGGCGAGGAGGACACTCAGAATACAGTTGTGGAAACAGTTGAGAAGTGGCTTAGCGCCATCTTTAAGGTCGGAGATGATTGTCGCCAAGATATGCTGGCTCTACAGCTCATTGCACTGTTCCGGAATATTTTCAATGCGTCTGGTCTCGACCTCTATCTGTTTCCTAACAGAGTAATAGCTACAGATCCCTGGTGCGGTGTCATCGACGTGCTGCCTAACTCTATTTCGAGAGACATGCTTGGTAGAGAGGCAGTGAACGGCCTGTATGAATATTTTATCAGTAAGCATGGCAGTGAGGACTCGATAAAATTTCAACAGGCTCGAAACAACTTCGTGCAGAGTATGGCGGCATATTCCGTGATTTCTTACCTTTTGCAATTCAAGGACAGACACAACGGTAACATCATGTACGACGACCAAGGGCATATTTTGCATATCGACTTCGGCTTCTGCTTTGATATTGTGCCTGGTGGTGTGAAATTCGAAGCAGCTCCATTCAAGCTTACTCATGAGATGGTTCAGGTTATGGGTGGAGGTTCCGATACGCAGGCGTACCACTGGTTTGAAGAGTTATGTATCAAAGCCTTTCTTGCATGTAGACCTTATGCAGAAAACATTATCCAGTGTGTTTATCCTATGCTGGAGAGTGGCCTACCCTGTTTTAAGGGCGAGACAACCGTCAGAAAGCTACGTGACAGATTTGCATTAGACAAGTCAGACAAAGATGCGGCCGTTTATATGCGCGGCTTGATTAAGAAGAGTGCAGAGAGTATCTATACTAAGGGCTATGATGAATTCCAGAGAATGACGAACGGCATTCCGGTAAGTTACAGCGATGCCTCTTCCCCTCCAAATGTGATGTATACTAACCACAGCATGACAGTACTAGTCGATTACTGCGACCGTTATTAGAACGCTTCACTTATTAATTTTCTTCTATTATACAATGAATTGATCTATTTGACATAATTATTGGTCAGATAACTGTAAATTTTCAACTCGCGGGAGTGCAACTCCTTTTTCTTTCACCTCATTCAATGCCAAAATCGTGCCCTCAACAATTGCAATATGCTCGGCGGTATGCACACGCTCCTCGTACTCATCAATTGTCTCCTCCTTTTTGAGCTCCAGCTCTTTGACAACCAATGGCTCGCCCCGATCAACTTCTTTGATGACTCGGTGAATCATTACACCACCTTTCGTGATCTCGCCTCGCTGCCCAGCTTGCCATGCTCGTTCAATTGCATTGATGCCATCAAACTGTCCTGGAAGTGCTGGGTGCAAATTAATTATTGGTATTCCTTTTTCAGAAATAGGGTGCAAAAACGACGGTGAGAGAATGAGCATCCAACCAGCGCAGACGATCAGATCCGGGTCAAAATTTAGCACCTTTTCAGCCAGGTCAACATTGAACTTTTTCCGGGCCTCCCTCCGACGAACTTTGTCGTCCTTTGGAATGTCCTCATAGTAATGTTGTAGATCATGTACAATCGTGGGAATATCAGCGTTCTTTGCGCGAGTAATACCGTATGCCGTTGGCGATGACGATATGACGGTAGCGATCTCTGCATCAATCTGTGGGGATGATTTGCCCGCGACTGAATCTATGAGCGCCTGGAGATTCGTTCCCGAACCAGATATAAGAACCAATATTTGCAATTTTGGAGCCATTTGCCTATTGCGTCTACATATGTATCGTCTAGCGGGAGGCAAGTGGCATACCTCGCTTACCTCATCGGTGTGCTCCTTTGTCCTGACGAGGCTCCACAAGACCCATTGGGACATGTAACTTGCAAAGATGGACGAAGCTACAGCTATCCTATGACTACATGTACGGACTTATGGTTTTGCATGTGACATCACGCTTAGCGCATAAACGCCAAAATTTTAGCACGCAACTGCCCTAGGACGCAGTCACGCCCTTTACTGACTTGCCCTACTGTCGAGGCGCCGACACAAGCCACCACAACAGGCTTGATGGATGGGAATTTTGGAGATTGTCTACTCATTCAACGTCAAACAGCAACATGGCACCCACCGAGAAGACAGGTATGATCATATTATTGCAGTCAATCAAGATGGACGAGGCAATTTTTCATTAGCCGAAATTCATGGTCACTTACAAGAAGTACACAGGTCTTATTGTTGGCCTGAACAAGGGTCACAAGGTTACGGTTCGCGAGCCGAAAGCTCGCATTTCCCGCAGCAAAGGCAAGGCCAGCAAGCGTGCTACCTTCGTCAGAGAGCTGATCCGTGAGGTCTCTGGGTATGGAACGTATAAGCATCACTGAGTGTTTGGAATAATTGGCTAATATGTGGTGTGAAGACTTGCGCCTTATGAGCGTCGCGTTATTGAGTTGATCCGAAACAGCAAGGACAAGCGCGCTAGAAAGTTGGCTAAGAAGAGAGTATGTGGATACGAAAATTAGTGTTTGAATTTATGGTGCTAGGAGGTCTGACGTTAAATAGCTCGGTACCTTTGGTCGAGCCAAGAGAAAAGTTGACGATCTCACCAGGTATGGTTATGAACTTCTCTGACATTATATAGAGAATAGGTATGCTAACAAGTGTCGAATAGAGTCATCGCCGAGTCGAGAAGAGCGCAGCATTAAATGGTGTAAGACAGTGGAATCGATTGTAACAAAAATTGGAATCGTTTATGGAGGATCTACTTGTAATTATGTACCTTTACACAATGAAAAAATGCGAATACTGCATGTCTCAAATATTATGGATCTGCTCTTTGAGACCCGATTTGATTGGGGTACGCTGCATACTCGTAACATTTGTAGGCTTTGCGACAGCAGTGTGACATAGGTTTGGTGCGTTTACAGATCATGGGAGACGAAAGAGGAATAAAATAGTTGTCCATCAAGCATTGTGCATTTGTAATATCGACATATCACAGGGGCTTATCCAACATATGACCCATTCGCTCAATCTGTGCAGCTACGTTAGTATGACAGGAATCTCATTTCAAAGGCTTGACGAACCTTGGTCTTCAAGTATCCCTCCACTTCCTTGCTTCGAATGCCGCCAGAGTTCATGCGCCAGGCAATTGGGACCATTGGAACTCGCTCATGAACCTTTATCTCTCTATGCTTTCCCTCCACGGCGGCAATCTTATCTGGATTGTTTGTGAGCAGCCGAATCTCAGTCTGATCTAGATCCAAGAGGATTGCAGTTGCCAAGCTATAAGATCTGGCATCAGCAGGATGTCGTAGTAATAAATTCGCCGTCACAGTGTCCGCTCCCAGATCCTGCAAATTGTACGCCCTAGATTGCTATTAGTCTCTTCTTGATATGCTAGGGGTATTCGAGGAGATTAGACATACTTCAGCTTTTCACTCAGTCCAATACCACGGCCTTCTTGGCGAAGATACACTACAATACCGTCATTCTCCTTTGACATCAGTCTGGCAGCTTCGTCCAACTGCTCACCGCAGTCGCATCGTGCTGACCATGCGGTCTCACCGGTGTAGCATTCCGAGTGTATCCGGACCAATGTAGCTAGTCTGATTAGCGACCACTGTGACCAACCTGCAGATAAAATTACTAACCTGTGTCTTTAGCGGTATCATCTTCCTGTAGGGCCTCATCTTCCCGACTGGTCTTTCTTCCGGGATATAGCCGTCCGACATAAGCACCTCTAATCATTCTATCCAATTCTGTCTCACCTTCTCTAACCCTGTCAAGACTCTTGCTCCTTATCTTGTTGCCAAAAACAATCGCAAGATGTTCTTTGTTGTCCAAGTTATTTTTATACAAATGCAGGAAGATTTCAGTCCCGCTGGTGGTGGGAATCCGGGCTCGTACAATGCATTCAACTTCAGGCAGAACATCGGGAAGACCATCCGATGGTTGTGGTGTAGATATGACGGGGATAGGCACGGGAGTAGACGGAACAGTGTCTGGGGTGAACGACGGCGAGATAATGGTCGGTGGTAGCGAGAGGTCGAGATTGCTAGGTGACGGCTTCAATCCGGTGGAGTCCTCGGCAATTTCAGAGTCTCTCTGAGGCGATATTCGCGGCGACAGGAAAGATGGAAACTCTGATGACGACGACATTGTGAATAGGAAAACAGAGAAAACCTTCAGAAGATACTGATAAATCGGGTTCACCCGTAGTCGATATCGCGGGCAACAGAGTGAATTATTCGAGGATGTTGCGTGCTAATATAGCCAGGTAAGTCGTAGTATTGCTGCTTGGAGTTTTTGTCGGGATGTGGAGTTCGAGAAAGGTTCGGATGTGTCACTCACTCTGCCGTGTGGCGCACTATCCGATTGCCCGCGGATTAGAAACTTCCCACGTTAACCTTTGTCCCGCTTAGAAAGCAGCCTTGACATGCACCGCTTCAAGACCTACGCAGCTGGACACACGGGTCAATACGCTTAAGCCATAGGACTAAAATATATCTCAGATCGGAATAGAGTTGATAATTGGTAAACGGTAATTCATGGATAGTGAAATTGTTTCAGAAGACTGAAGCTACGTCCATGAAACATGCATTGCAAAGAAACCCTGTTCCAATTTCTCATACGATATTACGATGATTCGCTTCTTACTGAGTTGTCCGAATTTTGCAAATATCATGCCATCATATGTTCATTTTCTTGCTATATCCTATTGAACTTGAACGATGTACACAATAGCAGCAAACCAGTGTGAGATCCCTAGCCCTGATCGCCAGTGCTGTAACTGTAACAACGGTTTGCCCGCTACTTTCTGGCCGCTACGGCGCAACCAATCCCTCGAGGGCTATCCGTTCCGATCGAATTCAACTATAAACTCATAGCATATTTACGTCCGGTTAGGTGTAGTTTGGCTATAGAGATTTGATCTTTTATTTCTGGTAAGACGCTACTTGATTCATCTTGGCACATTTACTAGGACTCAGTTACAAGCGACACCTGCCGCAAGAAAATAGCCCGAGTATAGTCGTGTATATTATTCATGTGACTAATCTGCTGTGCACTATTTAGGATTGAATATCATACTCAAAAATACCTATCACAATGTCCGCCGTCAAGAAGACCGCCTCTGAGCAGTTACTGAACGATAAGGTATGCATTCACGCGAACGCGCAGAGTGGCCAACTTTCATTGTTAAACCGGACTCTAACGGTTGGTAATAGTGGGACGTCGTTATCTCCAACACATTGGTGAAGACGGCACTAGGATTTGGGTTTGGTGTTGTTACTTCAGTATTATTTTTCAAGCGACGGGCGTTCCCTGTTTGGCTTGGTATTGGCTTTGGTGCAGGAAGGGGATATGCCGAGGGTGATGCCATTTTCCGCGGCGGTGATGCTGGTGTTAGAATTGTGAACCCATGAATGACTAAGATAAAGGTGTTGGCGTCGTTGTTGGACAAGGGGAGGCTTTCGTCTTATTGAATGTTCGACCCAAAGTATCCTGGCAGTTCTCAGTGTAATTCATAATCACTGGTGTATCATATGCAATAGCAGCATTAAACTCTGCATGGGTTCTCACTTGATCGTAACAATGCTGATGATTAATTCCTAATACGCCGAATGAGGCGGAATATTGCAATCTGATAATTTATAGGAAGGTTCCCAATTGAGAATCACTTGACCTCAACCGTTGCGTCTCATCTTATAGACATCGAAACAATCAAGTTACATAATTCTATTACATAATTCTACGTGACGTGACGCGAAATATATCCCATCGTTTCCGAATTGTATTTCCCATGCGATACAGGAACTGTATTATAACTTTTTTGTCATATAACATACATAATTAAATTTTACAACCTCTTGGGACGCTTACTCGTCCTCTTCCTCTTCCTCAGCAGCACCTGCACCACTACCAACCAAAGAAGCAATCTTGGCGGCCCGCTTGGCGAGTCGCTCCTCGGTAGTAAGCTTCACCTCTCTGTACTTCTTAGACTCAGCAGCATACTCCTCCTTGCTCTTCTTCTCAGTAGGCTGAGGCGATGGGTCTTCGCGGATCTAAAGTTACAATTAGCACGACGGATTTTACGACATTACTAAATTAAGCTTACCGCAGCGTGGGCATCAGTGTATATATCAGCAATGGCATCAGCCTCGATATTATCCTCAATATAGCCCTTGAAAACCTGTCGGTATTTCTCCTCGTCATCATCCGCGAGAGTTTCCATGTACTCGGCAACGTGGCCGCCGAGAATGTACTTGCTCAAAGTGTCGGCATCGAGCTCCTTCGACTCGATATCGAAACCAGGGTATCGCTTCTCGTTGTGGGGAACGTAGATACCACCGTCAGAGGCACCCTTTAGGACACCAAAGATACGAGCACCGGTAGTGGTGCGGTGAAGACCGACATCGAGGTAGGCCTTGAACGGACGCGGACCATCTTCAACAGCCTCGGTCAAAGTGAATTCACCATCAGCCTCAACCACACCCTCGTAAGTCTCATCCAAGCCAAGCTTCTGAAGAGTTCGTCGGGCAATCAAGAGACCAACAGCATAAGCAGCAGACCAGTTGGTAAGACCGTGCTTGATTCCATATCTGGGGAGCTCGTGGGCATAGGCAGCGGCGAGAACGACATCGCCGGTAATCTGGGAAGAGACGATCTGGGCAATGATGTCCTTGTTTGTGAAGCGGACAACAAGACGGTACTTAGGCGAGTTGTACTTGGCCTTGTGCTGGGTGATCAAACGCTTACGCGCATAGTAATCGGTCTTTCCCTCCCGTCTTCGTCTGTACGGGGTCTGGTATCGGGAGAAGTAGGCGGGGGTCTTAATGAGCTTCTGTTTACCTTGTTAGAAATATATTCACCTAGAAATAACAATAAATGTTTATCCAACTGCGACGTACGGTGAACGGCATTGTGAACTGGTGGCCGAGTCGATACTGTAGGTGTAGGCTGCTGCAATGGATTGAATTCGTCTTTGGGATTGATAGTATATGGTGATGCCCCCAAGACTCTGGCTTTGACTGGCGCAATGGCTAAACTAAACGCAGTCACGTACCAACCTGACCTAGGGCTAACCCTCTCTGTAGGGTTTACCCCAGCGAATTATCCTTGCAATTAAAGTTTCAAATTCTCTGCGGGTAAGGGTCGCAGATTGACGCAACCTACTGTATACAGTCCAACAACTTTCAAGCCCAGTAGCCAACATAGTGAGAGCTTCCAGCAGTCAACTGGGATCTCGCGTATCCAATTGGCCAATACGTTGCTACATAGAGGTGTTTAGCGCTGTTACGAATATTCGTAATTGCGAATATTATTCGCAGCAAATTTTGGATTGCGAGCAATATTCGCAATTGCAAATTATTGAGTAGTTAGTTAATTTTATATTGATGTCCCCGCTCAGTTGCGCATTGCAGGAAAAAAAAATGTACCACAAAAACACTGTGAGGCCGGTCTGCTATCTATAAAATGAAATGCTAACTGTATACAATGATTTTACTAGCACTTATGTACGCCAACTCTGTATATGATAGTCCGGCAGTCAACTGGTGCTTATATACATCATCTAGTAGCATTAGAATCAGCATCGTTTCTGCCTTCGTGGAGTATCTCCGTACCCCAAGTACGTCCCACCCCGCATTGAATAATCTCTCAAGTGCGACTGCAGAGCCTGGAATTGCCAAGTATTCCCTCAATGGGGGCGCTGTTAAACGATCAATGTCAGACAGTTGAGGCTTGTCTTGAGGCTATAGTCTTTGTAACATCCGGTTGCCAACTTTTTGCCTCTTATGACTTTGCTCTTCTGGACGCTGTGCGACATTAAGTGGAAGCTATGTACCTATTACCTACTTAGGCAACTTTCTAGCTTATTTTAGCTATGTCACGTGATAAATTGCGAATAACGAATAATTATTCGTATTCGCATACTTTAATCTTGCGAATAAAATTGGCGAATATTATTCGCACTGTTTGTGAATTGCGAATACGAATAACGAATATTGCTGATATCTGCGAATATTCGTATTCGCAACAGCCCTAGAAGTGTTCACAAATAATTCGAAGACTTCTTGCTTACTAATGGGAATACGAGTAAAGAAAATTAATTCGTAAATATCCTGGATTTTGGACAGCGCAATGTTAACAGGGCTGTAGCCGGATAGGCGGATAGGCGGATTTGGCGGATACAGATGGCGGACACAAATCCGATAACCCTCAGAGAGGCGGATATCCGATCCGCCATTTTGGCGGATATGGCGGATATGGCGGATAATCCGTATATTCATAATTAAATTGAAAAAAAGGTCAAAATCGAGCAGGGTTAGGGTCACAATTAGCCCTAACCCTTAACTTGCATAGTCCGACAAGAGGCTATTCTAGCACTGTCGTACCGGCTCACATGTAGCGGGGATCACCGACCATATAAGTTGCGTCCGCTACAGCGAGTCCATTTAGAAAATTCAAATATCATGTTAGAGAACTTTGCGAAATTTTGAAGAAATTAGATATATAATAACTATTAATGAATTTTGCAAATTTTTAAAGGCGGATGGCGGATTTGGCGGATATCCGCATCCGCCACAGCCCTGTTGAATGTTTTTTAGACAGCGCAATGTTCTGACAAGTTCACGCCTGTTCATAACCAATTGAGCTCGACACTAGCTGAATTCCGTGCCAATTCGATGGGCTACCGTTAGGCGGCCAGTGAACGAAAGTGAGTTTAAGCTAACGGAGAATTCATCTGTCCCGTTGACGGAAGAGATCTCATAGAGTAAGACATGCTGTTATAGATAGGAATAGTCTCCAAGGGATTGAAATATAGAGTAACATAAAACGCACTCCGAATGGCGCGTCGTAACGCGATACATTTGCTAGGTTAAAGTTTAACTATTTGGACTAGCCTCGTGGCAAAATTACGAATAATGTTCGGTACTTGTAGTTATGTATTCGACACTCCGAGTTTTATATGTTACGAAAAATGGAATTCCTACGAATACGAATGTTAAGAAAATTTTTATTCTTGAACACCCCTAACGTTGTAGTCGATAAGGATCAGTAGTCTTAATCGCAAGTTTTAGGCTATATGCTATGTATCTGAACCATATGACATCGTCAGAATGACATTGCGAGACAGGCGATACGACAAAAGCTTATCTCCAGCTCTAGAATCACTGAATCAGGCCATGGTTATTTGCAAGGCTAAACGCAGTTGATATTTAGTATTTGCATCACTTTTAATTGGGGCGGGTTGCTCTTAGCATGGTGTAGAGCCAGCCAGCCTACATATATTTGTAAGTTATAACTTAATTATATATAGGTATGTATGAGCTAACTCTTGAAAGCAGTCGAAAGGCTGCTTGGCGACCAACCCAAACGGCCAAACAGAGAATTTAAGAGCTAAGAGCCTAAGACACCATAGACAAGCATATAAAGTACTGTTTGTTTATATTCGGCATTGGCCCGCAAATGTTACTATAAAGATCACAAGGGATACCCTAACCCCACGTTTTTTGCGATGTCTTTCTTGACACAAATCCCGCCAATCGTGTTAGCGGAAGTTACCCTAACCACGCATGTTTACGCGCTATATCACAAGCTGCGCTGTTGAGCCATCGATGCGGTAACTACAACTGCATCTCCGTCATCGCCCCCTTAGCGACATTGTACTGTTACTGCGCGTCATAATTTATACCGCGTTATTCCGAGTATACGGCTGAATATTGCAAAGCCTGGCTGTTTTAGCAGTGATCGTGGTGGAGAGGGTTGAGGAACCATTGAGGTGAGCCCTGGACTAATTGTCGACCCCAGATCAAGATCTTCGATATCTGCACCGCTTGCGGCTTACGACAGTACATACCTACGATACAGCATGGCCAGAAGAACGGTTCAGCGTTCGCATGATGAAGTGGCCGGTGAAGCTGAGGACGAGCAGGTTGACGTTGTCGTTACCGCCACTCCAGTCAATGTTCCACGACTGCCGACAACTGCATTTGTTGCGCCGGAGGTGGCAGATGCGGCCGCCGTAGCCGTGCAACCACGGACGCGACAACGGATGGAGGTGGACGTTACTGTTACTCCTGAAACGGACGTTATCATGCCAGAAGCCATGCGTGACGACGAAGATGCCGCTGGGATGTCTTCCGCTATCCGCGCAATCGACCCCGCGGCAGCGAATTCAGAAACTAATCCACAGAATGGACAAATCTGCAAGCGTTGCAAGACAGTCAAGCCACGCGACGCATTTGCCAAACCAGCGGGTCGAGAAGGAACGTTCAAGTTCTGTGTATCGTGTCGTGAGCAGAGCCGACAACACACAAGCGACACGCGTAAGCGTAAACGAGAGGCGGAAAAGCTCAGTGCAGAACGGGAGATAAGCGGTGGGGATGAGAGTGCTTCGTTTGACGGTTCACGGGATGTGGTCGTGGTTACGGATTTCGCACAGTTCACCCAGAATTTTCCTACACCAGACAAAGACATCGACCCTGCTATTACCGCGTCCAGCGCGCAGCTTGGTCCGGATGCGACTACAGAGCAGCCATGCCCATTGCATCAGAAGACATTTATTCTGCGAAGTCAAGTATCTGTCGACGGAGAGACCACGATTGGTGAAGCGTTGAGGGAACTGGATGGCGAGCCTGTCGAGCTTTTCAAGAAGATTATTCAGGCGATTTTCAACGTGACAGGTTTCTATTTTGCGCGAAGGGCGAAGTCCAAGTCGGGCAAGAGTTTCCGGACACAGTATGTCTGTTCGCAAGTCGCAGATACGTCGAATAATCGCGAATCAATCAAGGCTCCAAAGAGAGCTCGATGTAAGTGTACTTTAGTGGATCTAGTATTCAAACATGTTGTAACCTACGATCTAGCACGGCGGCAACTTTTCGACTGCCACGGCAGACTTATTCTAGCTGCGTCAAAGAGCGACAAGAGTGTTATCGTGAAATACGCGCATAGAATTGTTCATGGTCCTGCAGCGCGTCGTCGGTATCTTCCCGAAATCGTTAAGCAGTATATAGCTGCGAATAGGGACAAACCACTGAGCGACGTTTTCGCGGGCATTAAGGATTTGAGTGCCCAGCAGAACTTTGATCCCGACATCGATATCAGCGTCATATCGAGAAAGCAAGTGTACATCTATATGAAGCGGCTGGAAGACTCTCTGAGACAACAGGCTACGGACGAGCCCGAGGGCAGTCCGGATCGGCGGCCTTTGGTTACTGACGAGGAGCTGCAATCAGCAATTGCTCGAGCGTCGGTAGGGACGGAGCCAAGATCCGAAAAGGTGATGTAGTGTAATAACAGCTCGGTGCGTTATATGATATGGGATTCTGAGATTTGGTAATGACATATATTGTTTTTGTGTAAAGTAGTCTATGATGTTGTGTACGAGTATTTGGAGATTGGGATCATACTTTGTTTGAGCTGGTCTAGAATATGTATTTTTTTTGTTTGTATTGAATGACCTGCGAATGGTAATAGTTATCGGATAATCGACTGTTTATTTATCAATACGAGCGAGTAATAGGTCTATGTTCACGTTCATAAATTGCCACAAAATATGTAATCACAACAGAATATATAAATCGATGTAACCCAACCGGACACAAAGTGCACGCCACACACAAACCCAAATGCAAACCTCGATGAAGAGTAAGCCACCATATTCATAGAAAAGAGCTAACCTCACAGAGTTCAAGAGCTTCTATAAAACACAAAAAAAAAAATCAAACCGCTCCCACATCCCGAATGTTGTAAAATAACCCATGAAAACCATCCGCAAACAAACAAAACCCATGAATGTAATCACATAACATCAAATTGACCTCAACCGGATCGTTACGGCTTTGATTTCTAGTGTGCAAGTTTCAATATGACCCAGGAACCCTAACCAATACAAGCATCGCAACCCATTTCACAAATATCCTTTAGCGCAATTAGACGAAATACGACGAGAAAAGAAATCAAAACAAAATCTAATATCTATGATGGACCAGGAAGAGGCTCTACCCAGCTTCCATTGTTGGCAAGCGCAGTGGCGGCTTTGGTATAGTCTAGTCATTGTTAGATGCATGGCAGGAGTGTGACGAGTGCGAACAATACATACCGGACTGCTCGCCTTCATCGGAGTACATTCCAATCCTGAAGTACCAATTGTAATTGTATCGCTGGTACTCGAGATTGGTGTAGTTATAAAATTCATCCAACGAAATGTTCATCTCGGGTCCACGATATCTCTCAACGTCATTAATCAACAAGCTGAAGCCAGTCCAGTTAGCGTCCATCGACGGGTACATCGGATAATCCCATGCGACGAAGCTTCCGTTGAAATTATTGGAGTCGGTAGTAAAATGAGCGAGATCGGTGTTTCGCGGACCTCCACGGTTAAGCGCATAAGGTGTCTGGAGGATTGAGTCGTAGCCCCAGCGAGTGGCACCGTTGAGGAACATACCGACGGCGAGACCTTGGTAAAGAAGGGACAGGGTTGACTGGAAGGCAGTAGCGGGCAGGATCAATAAACCAAGAATATAATGGTGGATACGGAGCGTCAAGTTGGGAACGACAGCCATAACAATCAGAGTGGCGAAGACGATGGCGTACGCAAACAAGTACGGGTAGAACTTGTTATTTTTCCAGATAACGTACGCCTGCAAGCAGGCGGAGATGAAAATCGTGATCAGCACAAAAGCGATCGCCGCAATACCACCAGGAAGATTTTTGATGTCCTCTAGAACAAATCGATCGAGAGGCAGTTCATCAAACGTGTAGTTGTTCAAGGCTCCAACCCAGAATGCGCCAACCCAAAGGACAGTCTTAGACAGCTGGGCGCGAACATTCTTTAACGTAGGACGAGCGGCAACTTGAAGGATAACGTATCCAATAAAAGCAGTCGGCAAAAGGCGCTCAAACGCGACCGAGATAGCCTCAGCTCCTGGGTCAGGGAACCCGTTCGTTGGTGGAGGATCAGACGCAAGAACAATCGTCCAAAATCCCATGATGAACATACCCCAGAAAAATACGGCCGGCGAGTAAACGAAGTACGCGAAAACGGCAGACAGGAAGATGTTCACCCCGGTAATGGCCCATCTCAAGTCGTAGCAATTTTCTGACGTCACGGCACGATCGAAGACGTACGAGGCAGGGTAGTATGAATCAAATTCTATCGACTGAACGCCGTTCTGGTCCGACGAAGGGAAGCTGTCTCTATAACCCGAGAATTTGACCTTTCCGCATCCACCATTAAGCTGAGAAGTGACTCCTGCATGTACAGCAGCTGCACAGATGAATGAATCAGCACGATAACCATCCTCGTTGCCAATTACATATGGCTTGTAGATAACGTTGTCGGCGCCGACAGTCGTCATACTGTACTTGGCCGCACCAGCGCACGAGGACGGGCATCGGAAACTAAGAGTCTTGTTCTCAAAAGGCTCGCAAAACTGGGCATCGAGACCACATGCGTTATAGCTCTGAGTCATCCAAAGCGGGTTTGAGCCACATTCAAGAAGCAATACCTCCTCATGCGTGCTGACCACAGGGCTGAACTTGGACTTGCGAGATAAGAACACGAATATCAAAAACCACGAACACAGGTAGATGACGATTGCCGTGACACGAACACGTTGGCGTAGCGCTCGGCCGACCTTGAGCGGGAAGAGCTGAATTGGAGGATAGATGAGTGACACAGTGGACGGACGAGGAGGCTGCGGGCCGCGGAGGAAGTTGATGAGCCGTGCCAGTCTGCTCTTTGGCAAGACAATCGGCTCGTCTACTGCAGAGAACGATGGCTCGAGTAATGGCGATTCTTCGCCTAGGAGGCTCTGGGTCTCCTCCGCAATCGGACTATTTATCGACGAGTACGACCGAATAGTAGACGCCCGTTCGAGCGGGTTCTCGCTACTCTCTGGAATACCCATCGCTGATCGCTGTTGAGAGACTGCCGCAAGGAGAACGCGGCGACGAACCGGGGAATGAGGATAGAAGGTGAAGAAGAGGAATCCTGGAGGAAGACAGCTGGCGATGAAGGAAAGATCAAACCGGACGGGAACACCAAAGGTGACAGTAAGCTAAGGAGAACCCAGCCAAGGCGGTGCGTCCGCTGGATGCTTGCCTGCCGGGATAGCCACTATTTTGGGGACCGCTATACCTGGGCAGTGGCGTGCACTTGAATAGCCAGCCAGCCTCGACTCCAGCCCGAGTATTTCCCGAACCACACAATCTAGCCTTACACGATCCACCAAACCATTTAAAACTTGCTACGTATTATTTATATCGATGGTGATTCGATTTCAAGCTCGTTGACGAACTTGCATGCATAGACTTGACCAGGCAGAGCTGTTGCAACCACGAAGGCGAGAGGAACTGAGCAATTTAATACCGGGTTAGGGCAAATTCATAATGGGACCCAAAATAGGCAACCGGCTTAGTTCTTTGTCTGGCGAAGCAACGAGGCCCGGAACGGCTTATGAAAGGCGCAAGCTCATGTCGGACGCGTCCCGGATACGGCGTAAGCAGCATGGCGGCGTGCGGACAAAAACCGTGGCTGGGGATCGCCGCAAGCTGGCGGGATCACCGGCTGGTCACAGCTGGCGAGTAGCAGAAAAGCTTGTGTAGATCCCGTGATACAGCGAATTACGGACGTCATCTGGGGCACGATTTAGTCGTCTCGGTCACAACTCACACGAAACTGTTATCAGTGCCAGATCAATCTGATAATCGGTTCTGGACATACGCCCAGCCCGCGTATCTGCAAGCACAGGGGGTCCGTCGCTGTCAAGCGGCTGTGCATCCCCAAATTTGCTGTGGTGGACTGGTCCAGGCATCCCAGAAGGGCGCCCAGCCGCTTCCAGACGTTGGATCTGGAATCGGGCAGCTGTAAGCAAATCGAGACCCGTACTGCCGGTCGCCCGCCCCTGTGTCATGCTGGAGTGAAATCATCGAGAACGACACCACATCGGCGGGCAGCGAGGCTGCTAAAACGAGATCCCTCCTCCCGTAGTCGTGTTATGGGTTCACCATGGCCTGAACCAGCTCGGAACAGGGTTTAAGTGAGACAGCGCCTTTTTGTCGCGCCGTTTGCATCCCGTAGCTTCCGTGTTCCCCCCAGCAGCCCTCGTTTGCCTCGTAGTTATGTCTCGCAACCAATACCATTACGCCCTGGTAAATTACATCATGTCAGAGATCAAAAAACATCCCGTGCTAAAAACGTACATGACATCCTATGCCGAATTTGCGTTTTGTGAGCCGCATACGACGGCAGGAACTTGCAGAAATAGCTCGCGTGAGAAGCTTCAAAGTTTATGAACGGCGATCCAACGACAAAGATGCGCCACCGTTTGGTCCGGGCCCATTAAAGTCGTATTCGTGTTCCATCCTCCAGGAGAGTGTCAAGCCAACCAGAATAACCTTCTCTGCATACATCTTTAACGACACAGTGATGGTTCGTATTCGGGATTCGTATTCAACTAATAATTTGCGAATTTTAAAATCTTGGAGAAGCCTGACCTGCACTGCCAGGTCCCGAGTCCTCGCTAATTTGCTTGGCACAGGGCTCGCAGTGGCCGGTCGTAAATCTGCCGTTGCATTTCCATTGCAATTATGTATTGCGCCTTGGGTTCTGGATGATGGTACGCCGTGAGCGACCCCGAGTGCGTTTACAGATAGTTAAGGGCAATTTCGAGTCGTACGGCTTGAAGCCAATTAACTATGCTGTGTATGCAGCTCTTATTGTGCCGTCTACCGGTCAGCAGCAGGTTGTACAAAGGCATTATGCTGTGCGCAGCGGCGCAACTGTGTAGGAGCTAGCCGAGACATCATTGCGAGGGATCCTTACTCGCTATGCCAACATACTGGCGACAAGTCAATGAATACACAAACACCACCATTTCTCCAATTGCCAAACTAAATACAACCGCAAGCCTGGAATGATCTTCTCTACTTTAGTCTACTTGATGTAAATCTTGTTAGCACCATGCAATAGCAAACAGCCCAATCCCGATCCCGTAAGCCCTTTCAATAAACCCTGAATCACTTAAGTCAAACTTCAAGATATACAAAAGCAACTTCAATTTGCTTCGAACAACGCCAAACCAATCCTAATTAGAATAGAAACTATGTACATTTATATGATCATGTCGAAATCAAAGTCCGGATCCGCCTTCTCGCTCTCATCTTCCGAATCTTGGTCTTCAGCGAAAACTCCATTCTCGTCGTCATTGGCTGGTAACGGACTGCCGCGGTACAGTAATCGTGGAGGAGCAAATTGCGACCCCTCCTCGCTGTCGCCGTCACTCGATTCGGGAAGTGATGAGAGGTCGGAAGAAGCCGAGTACTTGCGCAGTGAGGGGATATTTGTCTCCGCCAGCACCTCAGTCAGTTTTGCCGTCGACAAGCAAGTACAAGCGATGTTGGAGTATTCCATAATCCCCGCGCTCGAGGGCCCATCCATAGAATACACGTGCTTCATCTCACTACCCCAGGACTCCCGCGCCGACCGAAGCAGCTCATGCTGCGCATGGAGAAGCCGCGAACCACCCTCCATGGAAATCACGATCGGAATGGCATCGTCACGGTCCCGAATCTCAAATAACTTCACAAGTTCGTGCACAGAAACGCATGAAGGGTATCTACTACTGACAAGATTGCGTACGACCGTGTTGCGCGCCAGGCGTCGGAGAGTACGATCAGAAATTCCTAAGCTGACACTAACTTCCTCGACGTCGGGAAGTGAGTGCAAGATATCGATCAAGTCCATTTCGGTCATACCATGGATGTGAAGATTCATAGTCCGCAATGTAGACAGATGCTTCAGTGAGCTGCAGCAGCGGACAATCGCGCCTTCGCACCATTGAAAATAGTCGTCACGGAGCGACAGGTCAATAATAACTTCACAAGCCGCTAGGCTCCGAAAGAAGAGATCATATTGATGCATTGGCACGTCTTCGCGACGCGTAGTTGTAATATCAACCTTCTTGATACAGTTGAATGGCCTAGCGAGCGACTTGTGTATTAGATAGTCCGCATCATGACCCTTGATTGTAATCGACGTTAGACTGGGGAGGAACATTAACCAATTCGCAAACTCTTCCTTGCTCTTGGCAGACAAAGGAGTCCGACTGGTTGTAATGATCTCGAGGTTCTCGAGATAGGGCAAGAATCCGACCGCTGGCAACAGAGCGAGAATAAGCTTCGAGAATCCGACCAGACGTAGTGACTTCAGGCTACCACAATGAACGTTGAGACCTTCCATGACCTTCCTGAGACCAGCTCTCTGCGTAAGTCCGCTGATGCTGACATTAGTGAGACTGCATTGCTGAAGGGACTTCAGGAAGTTGGCGATATGGACGTTCTCTTGTTCAAGTGTCCTGCAAGCAAATTAGAAGGGAAGCTTCCCAAATTATAAAACATATGCATACTCGCTGCATTCAATCTTGAGCTCGGTGAGGCGTGGGCAATTTGAACGAGCTGTGATGCCAGAGAAGCTGCCCAGGCCAACACTTGCGCAACGGACGTCTAAAGTCCTCAGCTTGCGGAGATATCGCAGACATGTGATCATCGATGTCTGGCCGTCGACAATATCAGACCCAATTCTGAGCTCTTCTGCATTTGGGCAGCAGGCTGGAAACGGTCGTTCGCGGTCTATTGGCCAAATCAGAAGAAGATCAGGGGTTGTCCTTAGATACAGATGCACTTACCAAACAGAAAAGACTTCAGATTAGCATAATGAGGTCCTGTCGGCCGACCGGCAATGAGGTTGTCATTATACTTCCGCTCGACATCTGCGAACACATCCGCAAGATTAGTGAGATCAAGTATGCGGATGTTCTTGGTGTAGCTCCTTGGGAACTCGGCCATTGTCGAGTTTTCCTATTCAGCCACAAAACCACTCCTGGATGGAGTCGGACGAGTATAATCGAACAAATAATAGGACGAGATATAATTCCCAGTGTTCTGCCCAGCGATATATAGAGGTTCGACTTCGAGATCAATCAGAAGATGTTGTTGTTTCTCTAAAGATGTGAGGAGTCAATTGTGATACCGCTCTGTTGGGACTTTACTGTCAGAACGGCTAGTTGACTAGCGACTGAACGGCTGAAGCTGAGCCGCACGACAGTAACGGTGCTCAACGGCGACGACGATCTGGGGACGAGGTAGCGCTGCTGTTCGGGTGGTCGGTGAGGACAGGGATCAGAGAACAAGAACTAGCCTTAGATTCTACAGGAGACAGGATCCGGAACAGCAGATGGTGGCTCGAGGATATATGTTTGATTCTCGCGCCCCGGGCCGACGGAAACCTGTTCGTTCAAGCGGTTCCCACGTTTGCCATCGACCGCACGTGGATTCCCACGCCATACATTTCTTTCGTTCACATGCTGTCTATCCAACGTTGCGCTCTCGACAAAGTCCGCTTCTCCCCTGGCTGATCACCAATTACTTCTTATTAGATACCGTACACCTAACAAATTACGCGATATGCATTTTATCGCCTATCTGGCAAGCGAGATTACTTTGTACAGACTAGATCTTCATCATGACTTGGCCCATTAGCAAGCTCGCTGGGGAATTAGAATTTCTAGCTTTTGTGGTTGGTTGGTTGGTTGGTGAATTGTTCTTGGTGGCCAAGCGTGGGAACAATAGGGTAGCAACGCCAACAATTGGACAATTCGAACGAAATGGAGGAATTCCCATCAACTCAATTTGCCGCTTGACTTGTCCGGCGTAAATTATGTCGACGTCAGATCTTCTTCCTTTGCATTAAAAATCCCGTCGATCAGTCCACCGAAGGTTCTCCACGCGTAGGTGCTAAAAGTTTTGCCTGGAGAGCGCATTGACCCAGCTAAGTTGGCCCACAGGACGAAGTTCGGGGGAGTTCCGTGCACTTGACTGTCGCGTTTATTTATGCCTTCTGTGCTGGTTCCACCGACGATCCCTTTTGGAAAAGCAAGGCAAGCGAGTGTCCATGCGCACTCCAGATAATTTCCGCAATTCGGCTCGTTGCTGATTGTGAAGGTAATATTCTCAAACTGAGAATCATCCAATGACCATTCAATGACTTTTCAACGACGTACGAGCCATCATCACGATGTTTAGAAGTAACAGTCTCCGGCATTTACTTAATAACTGACAACTTGACAGCTTGGAGACTTCGGATATATGAACTACGTTAGAAAGAACACTCGCTCAACCATTGCGGCATTACTGCCGAATTTGTCCACATCTCTGCCGCCGAAGGGAGTATCATTCTTCCTCAACTGAACTTTAAACGAACTCAACCACGATGGCCTGAATGTCTTAGCAAGATTGATCTAAATGCGATATTTTGACCAAGATCTGTAGCTGACGGGAAAGCCAATATTCCTTGGCTCGCGTAATCAATGGTTGGCCAATGCGGGATGGGTTTCCGACAGAAAGTATATTGCAGTTATCCTCTGCGAGTACGGCAGATGAAGCCGTCTGTACACCCCGCCCACCTTAACAGCAACGTCAGACGACAATGGACAAGCAATTTCACAGCGAAACAGCGATCGACTGAGTGTCCCTTGAGAGAGTCACACTTTCGTCGCCACATCCAGGACCCATCATTTTAGTCTGCAAGTAGCAATGATTGGCGACGCCACGCTCGTGGCTAATAGTCTCTACAACCTAGTTCGCGGATGCAATATTGTATACTCCTGACAACATTGCGTTCAGTATCTTTTGGTGAGAAATTGGCTCCCAGACAAGTTTTGCTGCGAATATCGACTTAAATAAACTATAGTATGTATTCTCGATCTGTCCTCATATATTGGGCACCTTACTAGGGCATTCGGGTATGTATTGTCAACGAAGTCTGATGAAATCAGCCTGACAATGACTGGAGATTTGCATCTGGTCATGTCACGTTTTGCAGGCGAGGAGTGTGAGTATACAGCGTTTCCGGTAGTCTATCGGCAATTTTTCGTAGTCATCTCGAGCACTTTTTCACAATCAATGGGTCAGTGGAGCATATGCGCTCGGGAACTGGCTGTGGAGTTGCGTGTTCGTCCACATGCGCGACGGTCTGTCGACGGTCTGTTCAACTGCAATGCGGAGGGTGAGATCAACGCCAGTGCCGGCGTTTCCGCTGTCGATGAGCCGATGAGGCTTCACGGGCCCTAAGAATTGCGGAGACTGAGTTGTGCTTGGGCCGTGTTTGACAGGTTTTGGCTGTTCTCAAGTCCTGAAAGAGAATCGCTCTGTGGCGTGACTGGCACTTCGGAGGTGAGTCCAGCTCGAACTTCCCATTATCTCCTCGCCACATTCAGTCGACTAATCGTGTTAGCGATGTGTGGAAGAGACTTTGGCATGGGTTATTGGCTGTTCCACTGCATCTCAAGTTTGGCCCTTGGATCCGTCACGAAAGTGCCATGTAAAGTAGGCTAGTGCGACAAATTGTCATCAGGTGGCTTTAATGAAGATCTACAAGTCTTGTATTCAAACCTAGATGTGACGATCTGTTATTACTTCAGATCCCTAGCTCTAAAACAAATTGCAAAACGAATTACATGAATGGTAAGACTTCGGATCGTTATTGAACATGCATCAGCACGAAGACGACGCGCGCGCTCGGTGAATGAAACGAACCTGATTAGTTTGACAATGCTTCGGAGTATTTCCCGACTACATGCGCGGCTAGATTTATACTTGATTCTCGTCCAATTGGCGCCACCTTCGCGCATGGCATAGAACCCGACGCCATGCGACTCGCGTGCCGTTACGCTTCGGAAGACCACACGAAAAGAACTAGTCAGCGGTGCCGAGGCACCTAACCCATGCGACACTGACTTGCTAGTCTGAATTGGAAACCTTGCGGGGTCCTTTCTGTGCCTACTGCAATTCGTACGGTCGTTGCCAGGATCGTGCATGGCGAAGCAATTTGTCTGCCTTATGTATGTAAGCTTAGAAATCAATAGCTGCAAACCGAGGTGGCAGATCCATCACTCTACTGTAAGCAAATAGTCTAATCGCTTGACGATTGAAGCACTCATCTAATACACCTGCTCGTTCTTGGTATCCCACTTCTTACGTTGGTTTTGAACTCCTGTTGATCTTGTTGAGGTCATCGTGACTGAAGACGTAGGACAACATGAGGTTTGAAAACTGCTAACACTTAAAACTCATAACATATCCAACGACATACACATAATAGCATCTAGTCATACATCATATCATAAATACAACAACATAGAATTCATTTTTTGTGGTGACACCATCCAGTGGTGCAGTCATAAATCACGAAACAATTAGCCAAGTTAACTTAACGCTTTCTAAAGCAGTACCCGAAACTTGTTCTCATCAGAAAGACAATATTACCCACCAATCGGATCAAACAAATAATCGCAGTGGCCCAAAGCAAGAACTTGAAAAAGTTCTTTCGCTTCGTTTGACGCGCGTCCGGGCTTTCACTCGGGATTATACCTTCCAGACTAGATGACGTAATTGCAAGGACAACGACTACGTTCGTCAGAATCCATGCGATCACGAGATTCGTTCGGAAGTTTCTGTACTCGTCGTCCAGGCTCGGTTTCTCGTTCTTAACCGGCTCCTCGTATTTCTTTAGCGCGCGTTTCACGGTATCCTCAAACATCAAGTCGATATCTTCTTGTGTGAGATCTGGCTCTTCAATAACTGCAGCCTCACCGTCTGTTTTCTTCACCTGGGCCGATGGTAGAGCATCTGCTTGGTCTGACCCCTTTGTGCCCCATGACACGTCATGCCAGTTGCAAAACGCGTACACATTCAAGATATTGGTAAAGCTAGGCATAAAGAACACGTACTGACCAAAGCTGTTGATCATATGCCATGGGTCGAGGTACAATAGCGACGCGACCCAGAACACACCGTACGTTGAGCACAAAGCGATGATGATCAGGATCGGAATCGAACTGAAAATAAATTCAACAATGCTTTGATCTGGCGGCCTAGTGAAATTTGGCTGTCTAAGAGTCTGAACGACAAGCATGAACGAAACCACAAGGGCGTAGTATTGGATCACCCCGAATACAACAATGGCCAAATAATAATAGTACTTTGATCTGCAAAGCATTAGAAATGTCCCTAAACAATGATAGGCACACCATACCCTTTGGGCCGATTTCCGAGGGCAAGGATGAATGATACGCCTAGCATGGCGATATACAAGTTCTCTACCACAACGGATATGACAATATTAACTGTCTTATTACTAAATGGCAACGATGGAGGAGGCGGTCCACCAGGGAATGTATCTGAACTTGCGGCAAGCTGAAGAACAATCGCAGTAGTGAGATAAAATGAGGCTAAAGAAATCCAAGATAGCACAATGGAAACGAAGTTGTACAACGCCTGAACATGGAACATGAAAAGCCGAAATATGTTATGGCCACTGTGGTACATTCTGCCAAAATGCATCAGAGCATAGACGGAGGCCGCAAACGAGCCATTTAGCCAACGTCGACGCTGAGAGATAAATTCGGGGGCTCGATCTGGAACATCAGTTTCCGCTTTGGCTGCCTTGACATATGCCAGATGCCACTTGCAGCTTCTCTTGAACGTTACTTCGAAACAAAGGATCCGGTCCTCGGCCAAAAACATATTCTTTGTAAAAATATTCATCCCCTCGAGACCTTTCTTACCCAACCTCTTCGACATCGTGTGATCACCATGGAAATATTGCTGCAGTGGCTGCCCCTCTATAGCCGTAAACCTGTACGCAGAGAATGCACCAGGAAGTACACTAATATATCCGAACGAAGACTCGAGCGGCTTGTCGAGAATATTTGAGATTTTGTACTCGAAATTTTGCGCCGCAACAAGGGGATTGAGTAGATTACGCTGATGGTGACCAAGCATCGCATGAACCTCGCCACAGGCACCCCCGAGGTTGGAATCACTATAATTTGTTAACCATGGCTCTTAGAAGACATCAAAAACGCTACATACTTGTGAAATGCTTCCCAAAGAGCAAGAAGCGACTTCTGGCCTGGTTTCGTACCCGCATCAAGTAGGATGCAAATTTCAGGTTTCAATGTTTCTCCGATCGCGTTAAAGAGCCATCGGTGTGAATTGATCTTCTTCGAGTTCTTCTGCTTCAGACAGAATATCATCTGAACTGGTGATAGATTGGTTGGATCGCCCTCAGCCGGTCGTACAAGCTGCTGTTTGGAAGTCACGCAAGACTGAGTTGTATACTCAAATAAATGCGCAACTGTCTCCTTGCCGTCGATATCCTTGCGCATAACACCGTCCTGGTAGACACCTATCGTTGCCAGCATGTCAAGCACGTTCTTATCGCAAGCTGTATTGCAAATTAGTATATTACTTGCACTGTGACTTCATGGGTCCATTGAGCAACGTACGATCAATTCCATCGAAAATGAGGCAAACGACAATTTTTTGCCAAGCCGGCCCATTATTGTTCCAGAATTTTGTCCGCTTGAGATTGCATATATCTCTGATATTTTTCATAACTCCATGTAGAGTGCGAGCCGTGAGAACCTTGTCTTCATTGTAGTACGTGATCGCAATCAACAACTCTGTCTTGCGGTAGTACATCTTCGGTCGAAGCGTATACCCTTTATGTACAAACTCGTCAGGATCGCAGGTAGCCGCAGTGTCTACGACAGTCAGCTTAGTAATGGATAACTAACAGATGGACTCGCGTACATCTCATATGGGTGAATTCCGTCGATCCGCCTTCGATATCACGATATCTCGATTCAATTGAGTTCTTAACCGGGGATGGAACTCTGGTGCTTGTTAGCTATGGCCATAATAAATTACTTCCAAACGATCATACGCGTATTCAGTACTGTAAACATTATGTTTACCCACGAGCTTGACCTTTCTCGTTGCATGGCGTTGCAAGTTCTTGGTAACCCCTTCCTGTCTGCGCTGCCATTCTTCGTCCACAGGATTCACGTCATCAAGCAAGGTGTCCGAAACATTCGCAGAAGATTCCGAATAATGTGTTGCATCGAACGCGTACGTTTCCTGGAGCGTTAGTGATGAGTCTGGCGCCCGTTCGGGACCGTACGGATTGTATCCGTGGTAAGGGGGGGCATCAAGATTGAGAGGCTGATCATCCCCTTCTTGAGGATCATCACCCAGTGCATATCCTGCACTAGCAATGTCATAGTCATACGTGTCGTCTTGGTAGTATGACTGATCGACTGCATGCGCTTCGCGATGTTGATGATCCGGTGACAATGTACGCAGCGCATAGGACTGGCTGTCCTCGTCCTTTACGGGTTGGTACGACATCCCGCCGATTGCACTCCTTCAATACAAATATCAGTACGATGAGTCCGCCCGAGAAATGTTCCCAGGGAGAGAAGCCTATTTAGGGTCCTCTGGTCAACGGTGGTGGTAAAGCAACAACAATGGATCGAGATATTTTTCGAGGCAGAATCCCTGTGGAATATCTGCACGGGGTGAGGCTGTGCCTCCATGCAAACGCAAACTTAGATTTGGGTTGGTTCGTATCATGGAACACCTTATTGAGTTAAAGCTACCCCTTGCGGGCCAATTGGCTTAACTACAATAGTCGTAGTGCGTCATTAGTGAGCTACCTGCAATCTGCAAGCCAGAGGCAGCGTATGCGGGTTCTTTTTTTGGAATCAAACTCTAGTTTTAGGGACAAGTTAAAAAAAAGCTACTCTAGTTGCTGTCATTTCGAATTAGGTTCGTGACTAGGGCTGGCCAGAGCAAATTTCCCGATCCATTTACTCGGTAAGCCCGAAAAACTAACAGCGACATCAGGCTCACCAATGCAGGCATATACCAGAAAGGATTTGATGGAGAGAATCCAATAATTTTAAGAAGAATGAACGCAATACGTTGGCAAAAGAAGAGAAATCCGATTATAAGACACCGTAGACTTTACTTAAATCCCTGTCAGTAATCTCATCATGATAGAACCTTCCTTTGCTGAGCATATGTGCTTCCAGTTTTCGGCACTAACGAACTCCACCACAGACTTCTTTGCGGCCCTCAGATACCAAACACCGGTTAGAACCATTGACCGCACCATGAGGTTTGTCTCTCGCTTGCCCGACGTCCCGGAGAAAGCAGTCCAATCCCTTTCGATAGCATTGTTGACAAGCTCTCGACCATGCAAGACGAAAGCAGATCTCATTATCCGGGCTGCTGGTGAACTTTCCTCCGGGGCTATTGAGATTGATAATGACTCACGTTGCCCCGTGTCTGTCAAAGTCCATATAGCGCGCTTCAGCCGACTCCGTTGATGGTAGGAATCAGCAATACTCTCAATTAGACCCGCTGTGATGTCATGTAGCTGGCTACCCTGTTCGGCAGCAAGAAGATGTAAATGAAGATGTGCGAACAACTGGGCCATGTCACCATTTACTCCTGCTCCGGCACCAGAAAATTCCCAATCAATAACGCCTAATTTCGGCTCATTGCCATCCACGTCGCTCTGGACTTGTTCGTTTGTAGTTATCACGTCACCATTGAAATCTGCCTCACTGATCAAAATCGCACCGGTCCATAAATCACCGACCGTAAAACATTTCTCCTCATCCAGTAGGTCCCTATCAAAATCTTCAGTGACTACTTGGACAAGCTGCTCCGCGTCTTGAATGTCAAACTTCTCGAGGTATTTCACAATCGGCGAAACTGCTGATTCCCGCACGACCTTGACCATGCTCGGGTTTTCAAAACCCTTGAGGGTCTTGGTCCCCAGCGTATCGAGAGCAGATTTGGAATGAAGATCCGCGAGAAATTGGCCCAGCCTCCATCCTATTTGATGTAATATAGCTATGTCTGACTGGGACTGTCTTCTCTTGGACAACGGGGTAAGATATTCAGAAAGTGTGGGAAGATTCCCTAGGTCCTCGAGGATAAGGACATGATTTTCCGCATCGTGCTGCAGAAGTTTCGGAACCACAACGGATGAATCCTGTGCAAGAGAAATAAATGGCCCCAAGGGCGGCGTGAATAGAGATAAGGCATTTGCTTCGACGATCTGTTCGCAAAGTTAACACCTGAACACGCTGCTATTTTGCCAAAAATTATATGCTATGAAAAGAGTTATCCTAGATAGCCAAAAAGAGCGCCAGGAGTTCATGCAGAACCAGAAGGAAAAAAGCTTGCAATTTAAACATTTATCATAATAACGTTCGTTCGCTTGGAAATATATATTATGCGAATCTTAGCATATACCAAGATTATCCAAGGCCTACCTGTCGTACTTGAGAAAATGGAGCTGATTCCCCAAGTGCCGCGATATATGGCGGCGCAAACTTTAATATCAACGTCTGGTAGTCGTCGAACAGCCCTGTCTGAATTGTATCTTGGGCTGAAGATGATACCTTGTACGCTCGAACAGTGAAATTGACCAGACCTCCACTTATTCGCTGAACTGACCATATGTGGAAAGGATCGATCTGTGCAAGATACGCATCAAAGTCGAAATACATTTCCGAAGACAATACAAGAACCTTGGGCCAATAAGATTGATCACACTAGTAGCAAGTAATAGGGAACTTGATTTTGACCGAAACGTTGCTGCTAGATTGTTGATGTATCTTCAGGGTAACGTGGCTAACCTTTCATGCCATTGCTGCATGTAAATGCGCTGGCATCCAATTTAGCGCTCAGCAAACCCCTTGCTATAGTAAGACGACTGCGTTTAGGAGCAGACGGGAGACAACGCTCTGATTTGTTGACTTCGTGCAGCAGATTACTAACTGTGGTTAACTATGTGTTGTGTCTAAGCCGCCAACCGCGAGCGGAACACTTTGGCATAAAGTTCGATTACGATTTACCGCCTTACTCGTGTTTCCAGTTCAAAATTAGCCATCATCGCAAGGAATATCCATGAATGGCGCCAAAAAGGCAACGCGACCAATAATAGATGCTGTATAAAACCCCTCGTACCCTGTCAAGGAAGTCATCACAGTCATTTCCCCAGATTCGGTCTCAAACCACCCACGTGACAATGAACAGGCGTCGGTTTCTATGGCCTGAGCATTGAGTATGGGACTTGGCTTGCAATATCCCAGAGTGCTGTACACGGCTAGTATTCTGAATGCGTCTCCTAAGTTACCCGAAGTCTCGTTTACTTGAACCGTGTAGTTTTGACAGGAGATGTGGGCTGCAAGTGCTAGTAACATTGGTGTGAAACAGAAAACACTGATGTGCATATCGCTGATGTAACCCATAACTGCTTGCTTCTAACAATCAATAATGACTTAAATATTTAGCCGTTATGGTAACAAGCAGACCGGCGGTCCTTCCTGGGCATTACCTCGCCGGATATCTTTGGCGACCACCCTACAGAGTTAAGTATATGTTATGAGGGTTTGGACTACCATGTTGCTCAGAATCAACGCCTTCTGGTGCTGCGATAATATTTGGTCTTATGCAGTGACTTACCTGCGCAAGGTAGCCAATCAACAACCTTCCTAATTTACCTCTTTATAAACGCTTCATTCTACAATACGCTCGACCTACCTGCTGGCATAGGTGACAGATTGTCTGTCCAAATTGCCTCAAAATCACTTCACGTCGAGCATGGTCAGATCCGCTGGCTTCTGACAGTTCCCCTTCAGGACTTGTCCGAGGGTAGATCCGAATGGCGCGAACGACTGTGGTAACTCTCATGAACGTAATCCCCAGCCAGAGTAAGTTCCGCCGTAACTTTTGTTTAGGCTATATTTGTCCTTTTCGTTAGCAGTCGATTGCACATGTCCAATCGATTTCACGCGACGTGAGTTATTTGTTTTATAATATATGTGCTGATTATTGTGGAAGCTTGTTGCTTCTTGAGTAAGCCCGATTTAAACCAGAAATAAAACTTTGCTAAGCTGCAAGTCGTTGAAAGTTGTGTGGGCGACCAACACTGACGTCGATAGAGCGCCGCATCCACGCCACCCAGTTTCGTCAGGGGCAGATGCGATAACGGACCCAATCACTGAGTGACAGGTCAGGATTCAGAAATTAGAGTAAGCAGAGAACATATAGTTATAGCAAGCAATATTAATTTTCTGCTAACTAGATAGTAAGCGTATTTATTGAAAGACCGCAAATACTGCCAATTATAGATTATTTGGTTTGAGCTCTCTGAATCAGGAGTGAGGTATATGAAGCGGGTCGGGATCCCCAACTTATGCGGGCCCCACAAATCAAAGACGCACGGGGCCTCTCGTTGGATATATATTATTGAGGCTTCGCTGGTTACCCGTCATCGTATCTATCCGCGATCTTTATTAGCCTGAATCGTTTAATCAAGAGAAGCAGTACTTCTTTGGCAGTTGTTACGATTGGTGAACACCGTCGATAGGTTACAAAGCAACAGAATGACTACCAACAATAACAATACCCAGCTGGGTTCAAATGATCCGAAGTCTTCCGAGTCTCCCAGCCCTGCTCCAGTTGATCCGAAGCTATCCGACAGAAAGCGACAACTATCTTTGCTATCAGTGCCTGCTGGTTCCGGATATTTGCAGGCTGGATATTCATCTGCTGATCCTTCCGAATACGAATCTGAATCGGCAGCCGAGAATGCGTCCAAGTCTCAACAGCCGGCCGACCTTGGTCATCAGTCGCCACCGACAAGCCCGCACGGGATCCAACACCGGCGATATTCGTGGAGGCATGATCATCACAGTGCGACCCCTATCCAAGACAGCAGGTGGACTCTATACGACCCTCATCCTCACCATGGCAATCTATTGCCGGGCAAAGAGAAGCACAAGCATCACCATTATCAGTATCGTCATGACCATCATAAAGGGCAGCCACAGTCGGATAAGATGTTGCCCCCAGCAGGATATGTTGGTGAAAGTTCATCTATTCGTTTCCGGACACCGACGTACGACAAATCTCATTATACATTCTCTGCTGCAGGGAGCAACACGCGTTCACTTCTTGACCAAGACAACAAGACGACGACACTGCCACCAAATGAGAGACCACGTGCACAGGAGTCGGAGCATTATCCTGGACTGGACCACGAATCGGACACAGAGTCTGACGGCTCGCCTCCAAGACCTGTGTTTCTAACTCGTCGATCATCGTCAAACTACCAGACCGAATTGAATGCGCGACGAGTACAAAGTCGGAATCCTTCCGATGATTCAGCTGAAAGTCCTGATGCCACATCTTTGCCCGTCAAGGCCCTAGAGAGCCGTGTCTCGGCCATCAAAATTGGTGGGCGCGACGGGCGCTTAGGTTCATTTCCACCCCCGACTGAGCATCCATACAGAATGATCTCGCCATCGCATTACAACAGGGATTCTATGGCACATACATTCTATACGACTGAGCCGATCAAAAACCGCGGTTCGTATTCAGCCGCTCCAAACGAATCAGATGAAGGAAGTCCCTCATACGAAAGTCAAATGGCACGATCTTTACCGCGCGGTAGTAGTAATTATGGCGGTGCCCTTCCACGTGAAATTGAAGATGATTTGCTTCGAAGGAAGAGTGCCGATAGCGATAACGAGTCTTTGGATGCTTTTATCAGCGGCAGCGTGGAAGCAGGCAAAGGAAACGAAGAATCTTTTTCGCCGACATTTTTGTTCGAGACTGGTCGACAGAGAAGCTTTGACTATAACGATTATAAAAGCCATTTCCATGGTCTCTGGATGACTCCGAGGGAAGAGAAGAAGCCAGGTTTTTCTTACAAGGAGTGATCGGCGCTAAGCAACGAGTACTAAGTTATGCAACAGCCATGACGGCGTTGACCTTATATGTATAGCGTTGATGTATCCGACTTTGGTTATCTGATAGTTCATTTATTGTGGGGCTATTCTGACCGAAATCGCCGGCGAGGGGCAAGTCTTGTCGAAATCTGAATAATCAAATTTTCGGACTATTTTGTCACTTGGATTGGTACCCCATGTAAGATGCTAACTCGACTCGGACCGGTTCGCAGGTTCGAGTCTTGATTACCAACAAAACGACGCTGCAGACAGACTACGTGACATGTAAATTATCACGATATCGGGGAATTCAATCTTCCAAGAGGAATGGCCTCGCGTCAGCACACTGAACAGTCCTTTCCGTGTCTAGGCACATAGGCTGAAAGTTTACGCCCAATGCATGGCAGCTTCTGGGCATTCTTGGGGACCAGGTGGATGGACGTGGTGCGATTGTGCCTTGGTTTGTGTGTTCGTGGAAGCTTCCGGGGTATGTAAAGGGGCTTCGGTCCCCAGGGTGTAAATGAATACAAAGAATATTCTCATTCTGCTCTCATAGTAGGCGAATGAAAGGTCCTGGCGGCTTCGGAGAATACTAGCAGTATGCCAGATTATTAGTTATACGAAAAGGTGTAACGTACTTCACAAGCGAGTGAGCCACCCCACAAGCAAGCAATTAGATGGCAGCCCAACGAAGCAAAGGCACTGTAGCATTTGCGGCGAAACTGGTCATAATGCTCGTACGTGTGAAACTAGTTTGGAAAATATTATAGATTCGATTTTGAATTGTCTTAATAAATTTTTATTATCTGTGTGATGATATCGATGATTTAGCGTGGTGCGGATAGCTAGGGTGGCTCACTCGCTTGTGTGGCTCACTCGCTTGTGAAGTACGTTAACTAGGGCTAAAACTCCGAATTTTCGTCGCGGCACACAGAATCGGTAGAAATCCGAAGACGTTCGATACTGGAGGTCAACGCGATAAAAACATTCGACCATTTCTAAACTAGACGATGCCAATTGCAGAATCCGAGACTTCAATATTTGATCAACTACCGCGGCGTATATCATATGACTTGGAAGTCACCAAATGGATCGATGCGATTGGCGACCTCGCCCGCGACGACGTGAACGGATACCTCAAGTTAGCCCGGAAATTATTCTCGGAGAGGAAATGGGAGAGCTCGTATGCGGCATTTGGTCGGGTAAGCAAGCTATGATTTTGGACCGGTGTTTTCTATTTATCTGGGCGCGCATGACGACGTCTAATAGCGGAATTCAGACAACTGAAGAATGGTAGGTGATGGAGATTGCGGCCACGTATGGCAAGAGTAGCAATGAGTGTGCTATTTGCATGGAATGTCTTAATGCCCGAGTGGAAGCTGCGATAGCTGTTGGCGCGTATAGATTTGCCATGCAGGATTCTATCGAGATGAAATCGACCGAGCCGACAAATCCGCTAGTGAGTCACACAGTCGCACTGAGTCGTATGTACTCATTCCGCCTAACTCGACTAGGGGTACATACGCGAAGGCAAGATTTATGAGTTATTGCTGGAGTATGATCGTGCAATGGCTCTGTATCAGGAAGGACTCGAACGGGCGGATGGGAATTCTAGGTTCTACACAGTGAGTAATAAACTTGAAGGTTCCGGTTAGCAGTGAGCTAACAGTGATTTTGTGTAGAGTTTAAAATCCATGTACCTCGCGGCATCAGACCTGAAGGACATGGCAGGTCGCAGTGCACGAGCTTTCGGTCATGCAGCGGATCCGGATGCTAGCAAGATAGACGTGTTCCTGAAGTTGCCCACTGAAGTTTTGGTTAATATATTGGGCTATGTTCCGACCCATGACCTTTTTTCGTTTCAGAGAGTCAGCAAAACTTGGCAACAAGCCATAGTATGCACTCCGAGGTTATGGCACGTGTTAGATTTCACGCAGACCATTCAGGCCGTACCAGTCTCTGCTGTCCGGTCGGCCCTGCATTACTCGGGGGGCAATGCGACCTCTGTTCTAATAACCAATGTTGTACACAAAGATGCAAATGCATGCATGAATCTGCTATTTCGAGACGATGGCTTCATTAATGGTGACGGCGTTGCGGCTACGTCCGGTACGAATTTGCAAACGCTTCAGTCGGATTTCTGCACAAATTTCTTTTCCGACTGGAGGCACTTTGGCAGTCGTGAACTCAGTCGGTTTCAAAATCTTGAAGAGCTGCGGGTCCGGTTTGAGAATTCACGAGATGTTGTTGACATGCTGGCACTGGGAATGTTTCCACGCCTGAAAGTTCTTGACTGCTATGCGACATATGACCTAGTCAAGTCATATGAAGCCGTCACATATCTGAATGCTCATCGTGTGTCTTCCAAGCATCTTCGTCCCCAGCCACAGCTCAGGGTTCTCCGACTGGGTGGGCCGACTAAAATAAAGGACCTTTTTCCGTACATATGGGAGTCCAAGTCGTGCGTGACTACAGTACAAGGTATTCAGCGGCTGCTTAAGCTCACACCAAACTTGGAAGAATTTCATTGCATCAATATTCGATATGGCGACGGCATGCTTCGCCTGAACGTATACGAAGACACTTCTTGGGCGCAAAGATTAAATCTCAGGGAGTTATTGCCAAACCTGAAAGTATGCAACCTCGACCGGAGTGATCTTGGAGGCATGCCTATTCTGCCCGACACGTGCGAGTCACTGTATCTCGATTCCAATACGTGCCCTAGGTTGTGCTTTCGTGGCACAAGCGGCATGGTTTTGGATAACACGGACGCCGCTGAATTTAGGTTGGGAGTTCGGTTGCCGGCAGCCGTGCCTATGGAACCCGAACTGCGTCACGAGTATAGGAATATCACAGAACTATTCGTGTTTGGCCTAGCTCGGTCTGACCGGTTGATTGACCGCCTCGCTCGATTCGACCAGCACAATCTCACGAGCCTTAACATTAGTTTCTGCAAGATGGAGTGGTCAGACGCTCACTATGTCGGCGCCAATGCGGTATCGACGTACATGTCTGAATTATCGTTTGATGGTCTGAGCCGCGGATACGTGTCGGACTTGCTGTGCGACATGTTCCCGAGTCTCCGCAAACTTGGCGTGGCACATACAGATCTCACCGACAGAGCTCTGGTGTCGTTCCAGCAACTGGACCATCTAGAATATATCGACATTGCCGGAAATATTCAAATCACTGCCGACGGCGTGACCCGATTTCTTACGCGGGAGTACAAGAACCGGGCCGGCGACCCGCCGATCGACGCCGATGAATTGTCGCGGTGTCTATACGCTCATCCAGAAGACTACGAGAAATTTGGATGCCAGGTGAGAACGCTTGTCGCGTCGTATTGCTTTTTGGGAGCGGACAGTATCGAGAGCTGGGCAAAGTTGGGTGTCGACGTGAGAATGGACCTGATCGCGCTGCGCGACAGTGACTGGCTTCTCTCCGAAGTCAAGAATGGGTAGGTTGGGCACAAGCAAAGGGATGTTTGGGTTCGGATGTGAGTGCTAATTGCTGATTGTTCAGGAATAAACATGTGCTCTATGAGGATGTCACAGAATCTCATTGGTACTCGAGGCAAGTTCGGGACCTGCGGTTGTAGCAACGTTACCGTAGGTGGGCCGGTTGGACAGACATAAATAGTTGGGTTCATCCCCATCTGGTCAGTCGAACCGCCTGGTTTAGTCATGGACGGGGAGGAGAATGACGTCTGACATACATGCCTGCAGAATGCGGAACTCCCTTGTTCAATAAATGAAATGCATGTTCCACATCGCGTGCAGGGTGCTTGTTTGATATCAAGAGTTATCATCGCTTAATTTTGGGATCATTATGGCAGAATATTGCGTAGAATTATCTAGTTAGTAAAGCGCCGCTCAATTGGAAACGCCGTACTTTGTATTATCGCTGCTGGGAATTCCTTGCTTGGCGGCGAACCTTACCTGCAGACAACACAATTTGACGCATCACGTGGGAATTTGACACCTTTTTTTGACAGTAATATTAGTTGGTTTCAGTTTAATATTGATTGTGGATTGACCAAAACCTGCGGTCGCAAGGGTTTTTTTAGTGGGCGCGCGGGTGGGCACGAGCACAAGCAAACCCGAACACGGGCCCCCAAACGCACGTGAGAAGCGTCGGGAGCAGCCGAAGATTTGGCGGTCTGAGACAGGTGGGGCCATGTGCAGCACACAGTCTGACTTTTTGTTACTGTTGGGTTACGCGACGACCACGGCGCTGTGAGTTGGGAAGTCGTATTCGTACAATCAGATTGACATCAGCGAGTGATTCCTCAATACTACTTACTGTTGGTGGAATACAAAGGTAATAGACAGTTGTGTGGCTCGGCAAATCTAAACTCATTGTAGGCGATTCCAGTCTTGACGCGCAACCCTTGCAGCGAATCAGGATTGGTCCTTATCGGGATACATGCATGCATGTCAGAGGGCATCGAAACAGGGCCAGCAGGCTTACCGATAAAGCCGAGCCGTTGAACAACAGGTGAGTCCGGAACAAAAGATAAATCAACAGTTAACGCCCAAGCGAACATGATTGTTGTCGTCTGAGGTTTTCGCGCGCACTTATCATATCATAGCATACCGATTCCGGCCGCCGGACATAGGCTGCGGCTCGGGCGTAGGTTCGAGTTTGGGGATTTTTCTGTGCACGTGGGGCTCGGAATACCAGGTTCTAAATTTAAAATGTAACTTATTCAACTCTGTAGTTAGTTACATTATCCAAGCACTATTAAATCATGCAACAATGAAAACGCCTCAGTCAGGCAGGCATGATGATGAACACGCCCGCGCGGGCACAAAGGCAAATCAGGTTTTTTTTTTCTGCTGTGCCGACGCACGACGACGACGATCAGTCTCAGCCGCGCTCGCTTACACTGCCGAACTTTCACGTGCGCAGGCTGCGTGTTCCGTAGCTAGCTAGGTTAAGCTCGCGAGGGGCAGCAGCGGGCCGGTTGGGAAGATCGCCGCACGTCGGTCGCGAAGTTCTGCCGGGCTGGTCACCTGTCACTAGCAATAATAATGATCATAGTAATAATAATAATGTGCCCGGCTCCGAGTCGCAGTGGAAGAAAGAAACTGGGAGATGATCGGACAGGGTTCAACGCGGAAACCAAACCGTCATGGTGCTTATGGTGCAAGTGCGGTCATAGTGCAGCAGACTAATGCACGTTGGCGACGCTGGGCAGCGCCGGGCGAAAACGCGCGCAAATGCACATGTGCTCTGCATTGCACGCGCCACCACCACGAGTCGTAACTCGTACCTCGCCCGTTCCTGCCTTCCGGGTGACAGCAGCCAGCCACGATGACCCGCGTGCAAAAACTACGCGCCTCTGGTGACTTGTCGGCCAGACGGCAACTTACTATCTACAGTCACAACTACTGCAGTTTCCAAAACGGAAACTGCAGTCGGGTCTGCCAAAATGGATTCGTTTCAAAGGGTACCGGCCACCCACTGTGCGCGTGCGCGGGCGGGCAATGACGCAACAAACTGACAGGCACAGGCCTTGTTCCCGGGGGCGGACGCGGCGGGCGGCGCTACTACTATTATTATTTATTTGAGTTTGGACGCGCAGACAGCGGGCGGCGCGGGTGATATCAACCGGCAAAGTCTGTCGCTGCTCACTCACACTCCCAATCCGCTTTGGCCCGCTCTCGCTCGCTCGCTCACACTCTCACTCACTCGTGCTCTAACCCACAGCTGGCTGGCCGCACCCAGTTCACTATTTACTCTTGTTCACTACCTTACTACTATTGCTGATTAGCTAGCTAGCTAGCTAGCTAACTGCTACCTGATGTGTGGACACTTGCACGGCTGCGCAAAGTGCCGGCAGTAGCGTCCAGCGTCTCTGGTCGCTCGTCACTCACTAGTCACCGTACAAACATTCCCTCCCCGTCCATTGCCCCGGTTGGTCCCGATTGCTGTTGCTGCTGCTGCTGCTGCTGCTCCTACTTGCTACTGCTGGTCGTGGTGGTGGGCTTTTTTATTTATCCTCCCGCGCCGCATCCTCGCCGCTTCCTTTCTTCTCTTTGGTCCGGCCCACCCAACTTCTATCTTCCCGCCGCTTCGCGCTCTCTCTCTTCTTCCCTCCCTCTCTATCGCTGTCTCGATCGTCCGCCGCGTCCGTCGCGTACACTGACCGGGCTCATGCTCTGCGCACCCCAGGCCGCACAGCTCCCGCCGCCCCACGCCCCGCGAATCTTGTCCGGCTCACCACTCATCCCCCGTCCCATGAACCAGTTCCCAACCGTCGTGGGCTGCTCAGACCCACGCGGCACTGAGGGCGCTGCCTTCACCGTCTACGTTGCGTCCGCTGTCGATCTGCTCGAGCAGCCGGTCCCGCTCGTGCTCAGAATCGTCTTCGGCTCGCTCAGATGCGCTGTCGCCGTGTCCCGGTCGGCGCCTCCTCAACAAACCGCCCGCCAGATCATCAGTCCCCACTACTTTGCACTCACCTCGACCGTCCCGCAGCTGCCCGACAACTGGATCAGCCAGCCGATTCCAGTCTACCTGCTCGTCGAAGACAACGCCGGCCGCGAGCTCGGCTCGCTCACCGTCGCCGACTTCACCTGCCAGCCCCCGCAATCTTCCCAGTCCTACCAACCGCCGCCATCGTCTCAGATCATGTCGAGCTCGCAGTCGTCTGCTCCGCCGTCTCAGCCATCCCACCACCACCAGCAACAGCAGCAGCAACAGCAGCAACAGCAGCAGCCCCAGTTCAGGCGCGCGTCGTACGATATTTCGCCGAGCTCGTCGACGGCGTCGTCGTACGACGCCTCCGCCCACCACCCGAACTACGCCTACGGCTCGACAGACACCGGCATATTTTCCCATAACCACCAGCAGCAGCTCCTGCTCCGCGACCCGCGAGACCACCGGTACTCGTATTCTAACTACGCCACGCTCCCGCAACCACAGGCATCCTTCCAACCCGCCGCCCAAACATACTCGTCCGCCGCTGCCTTGTCCGCCCCACCAGCGACCACGCCCGCCGCCAGTCCCTACGATGCTCTGCCGTCAATACAGTCTTACCATCCGCAGCAGCCACAGTCCTCGTCGTACACGTCGTACTCGCGACACAGCGCGAGCTCGGCGGCCGACGAAGACGATGCGTCGCTGCCGGTCCCAGCCCTCGTGCGCACGTCGACCCTGCCGCCGTTCGCAAACGCCGGTGCCGGCTCGCCGCCCGTCCCGGCCCCAAACCGGGCCTCGCTGCGGATCCAGTCAGATCTCGAGGCGCTCGCGCGCAACTGGACGGCAGAAGAATGGAAAGCCCAGCGCCGGCTGGTCAGGTTCATGTACAGCCAGCGTGGGGCCGTCATCCGGGCCACCGCCAGCCCGATCTCGCAGGCAGAGTACGTCGCGAGCATGCAGCCGCCCCAGCCAGATCGGTCGGGCCGCGGCGACGGCGAGTGCGTCATGTCGTGCATATACTGGGCCGCGCGCAAAGAGTTTTTCGTCACGTCGGTCGACTGCATCTTTTTGCTAGAGCAGCTCGTATCGGCCCGATTCACGGTCGAGGAAAAGAACCGGATCAGGCGCAATCTCGAAGGCTACCGTCCGCTCACTGTCAGCAAGGGCCGGGCCGAGAGCGAGCAGTTTTTCAAGCTCATTATGGCGTTCCCGAATCCGAAACCGCGCAATATCGAGAAAGACGTCAAAGTGTTTCCCTGGAAGATCCTCGGACCGGCGTTGAAAAAGATTGTCGGAAAATACGTACGTCTGCCTGTTTACTTTTTTCGCGTCTGCGTCCCCCGCGCGCCGCTAACCAAATGCCAGTCTGCATCATATGGGCCGCCCCCAACAAAAACCCATCAGCCACCGCCGCCTCCGCCGCCCCCGCCGCCGCCCCCGCAAGACTACGGCCTTGTTCCGCCGACCCAGCCGCGAGCAACAATCATGAGCAACGCGGCCTCGATCAGTCCTGGCGTCCAGCAAAGGACGGCTCTGCCGCCAGTCGCGCCGCTCCCAGACCCGGGCCAACAGGCCTCGCAGAACCCACCCCAAGGCTCGCGCGTCGGCCTGTGGGATGTGCCCGAGTTTTTCAGTCACAGCTAGTATTTCGGTCATCTTGTATTTATATCACGCCAATCTTTTTTTTGCCATTTCATTTTTAAATTTCTCCCTGTGTATTATTGCGTTTTCTTAATGTTGGCATGTTAATCTACGGAACGGGTCTTTTTTTTTGGTTTATATATTCCGGCGTGTCGGGGGTGGACGTGTTTGTAATCTAGGTACTTACTCGGAACTAATGACCTTTTTGTTTTTTTTTTATGTGTACATGACGGTATATGCTATGTCCAGTTTTGATTATTTGGTTAAATTTTTTTTTTGTTGTTTGCCTTTTGCTTACGTTGGTATCGATTCAGATTTTAATACATGTCTAGATCTGTGTTTAAAACATTTCCGCGTCACGTTTCATATTCATATCCGGGGAGGAGGGTTCCAACAAGACGTCACGAAAGTCGATGATGACACGCATGCTTCCAATAGTCTGCTATCTCTTGCCGATTTGTTCAGACGCACATGGCAAGGTCTGCGCCGGATTAATTAATGACTGTCACCCGGCTATCTTTTTTTTTGTCGCCTGTCAGCCCGACACTGGCATGGTTCATGGAAATAAAGTTTAATTTTTTTGTAATTTTTATTTGGCAAATGTCGGAATTTGTGTTTTTTGTCGAGACTTATTGAATTGGATTTTGTGACGGACGAAGCCAAAACAGAGGGCAAGTTATTTTTTTTTAATTTCTTGGAGAGGAGCGAGCTATATAAACCTACCGTTCCCGTCTAGATTGCCGCCTACTGAAAAAGCCCAACTTCGATGGCAGGATTTGTCTTTGGTTTGCGGATTTGATTTGTGCCGGTTTGCTTTATATCCACCCCGGACGGTTTGTTTGTCGGGATGTTTACAGGTTTAGCTTTAAATATACCTACCGGCGATTCGTCGCGGAAAGAAGTAACTGGAGCGGGGCTGACCGCCGACAAGATTGGGCCAGGCAGGGTTTAAGAGTGACGTCGCAAGCTTCGCTGCCCACGCAGACGACTAAGCTTATGTGGCGTTAGTTACCGGTGTGGAGGAATAATTGCTGACCGCTGATGACGGCCAAGACCGGAGAGTTTGGGGGGCATCGTTTAATGTTTGCGTTTAGGGTTTGTGGTTTTTGGATTCTGGGCAACCAACTTTCGTACCGATGAGTTGGCAAAAGAGCGGCGCTGGCTGCAATGGTAAATTAATTCCGGGAAGCGTAAACTCCGACAGTGAATATGAAAATCTTGTTGCCGTCTATAGAGTTATTTCGTTTTGTGACGAATACACACAGCCTGCATTTCTCACAGTATGTTAGGTTTGACGGCCCCTAGACTTTGTAACCACGAGATGGGGTATCGCACAGGATAACACTAGTCCACAGAAGCCTACGTGCCGTGAAGGAGACGATAAATAGCTTCGTGCTCCTTAGCCAACAACTTGAAAATATCCTGAACCTCCTCCCCCTGCACACTCCACAGCACCGCAATCAGCATTTGATAGTCAGACGACAGCTTCTGCTCTGTGCCATGTCTCCCAAGACCCATCAGCAATGACGTCTTCAACGCAAACGCAAATATATCGCCCGCGTCCATAGGTTTCGCGGAGGCGCATATTTCGTCTCCGCGCTGCGAGTTCTTTTGCATGAGCATGTACCTGTACGGCGTCACCAGGACCTCGACCGCGTCGCTCTCCGTGGCGGCCATGTGCCGTAATCCCTTGTCGACAAACTGCGGACTCAAGTGCGAATAAGCCTGGCGCACTTCAGCCAACGTCTTGCCAGGAATCGACGTGTCCAGGACCACGGCATACCGTTTCGACCACGGCGCGAAGCAGTGGTCGTACTTTACCGGATTAAACCCCGGATCCCGTTCCGACAATAGCCGTTTTTCCTCCGTGTACAGCTGCGAGTGCAGCCGCAATAGTCTGTACCGGCTGTGATGCGACCGCAACAGAAAATTCGGTCGTCTGGCGTACATGATCAAAACCTGCTCCTGAGGCGACAGCACCTTGACGTGAAATGTTACCTCGGTGTTTGTTCGTTTCCGGGCCGAACCGTCGTCAGTCTCGTTCGAGCGTTTGTTGCCCGCGCGTTCGGGCCCATCTACCGCGGCAGGCGGCGGCGGCGGCGGCGGCGGCATTCGTCCTGTCTCGATCAGCCTTGGAGAAGAGCAGTCGAAATCGCGTGAATCCGCGTTTTCTGCCGGCCCAACAGCATCATCGCAACCTGCCATAACACAATCACCGTCGATATCTCGCGTCGACGCAGGTCCGAAATACGCGACCCCACTTTTCGTTATTAAAGAATTCACAAACTCACATGCCATTGGCATTGATAACCCGTGAGCAGGCGCGTCCCTCGGCCACACGGTATCACCAGGCGGCCATACACAGCCATCACACAGGCATCGTCGAGATATCCCACCGACTCCGTCGTCCTCGATCTCGCCTAGGCTGGCGTCACTACCAGAATCCGTCTCGCTCGAGGATCGCGATCCCGGCCGCGTCGGTCCAGTCAAGCCGGACGCCGGCCTGCTCGGCCTTCGCAGGATCGGTCTTTGTTTCGAAGCGCGCGACTGCTGCTTCATTTTTTGTGATTCCCTTGCGATCATCCGATCCCGGATAGAAATACCTCGTTATCGGTTGATCGATGGAGACTTGCGATCCCAAGCCTGACCTGGAGTCGATGAAATCGGCACGTCTTTGTTTGAGGCATTTTGGCCCAGCTCAAACGTTTTATGCTTGGCGCGTTGACTACGGTCCGGTTGACAATTCCATCCTCTTCAGCCACCGTAGTCACATAATCGTATAAGGGCTGCTTAGTCGCGTTTTTCATGGTACGGACACACTTCGCGACTAACGGAATGCAACGCGAATTCATCAAAAACGCAAGTTGGCAAACGGCAACGAAATCATATTAAACCAGTTCCAGAATGTATAACCGCCTAATAGTACACGACCCTATCCCCCCATGATCTAGTTAATATACAAAGTACAAATTTCGATCTCGAGAAATATTTCATTAGTACATGCGCGTTTCCTTTCAAACCCTTCATATGCAAATACTGTTACAGATTACCTTTTCCCCCCTCCCCTGGTCCCGAGACAAATGAAAAAAATCAAAATGCAATGCCCCTACTACGTGATGAAAAAAAGCCAAACCAAAAACAGAACGACATTGACAGTAGCGGTTCGCGGAGCCAAGCCGGACCTCGTATGTGTTACTTTTCCCTACTGCTTCAAATACTTGGCTGACTCGTTTCCGGCCGTGGGTTGAAACCCAGGAATCGCAAACGGCGATTGCAAGTTCGTCGTGTCAGTCGACGCGCTCGCGGCGGCAGCACTGCTGCTGGTCGCCACCGCGGTTTCTTCAAACTGTAAATCCGGAATCCAGAGTTCCGATAGGCCCGCAAAATCATCCAGCATAAGAGCTTGGTCTAGGAAACTAGTCGGATTAGGCAAGCTTGAGAACATCTCAAGGAATTGTGTTTCCAACGACGGCGTGGCGGCCGACACGGGCTGTGCTGGGCCAGATATTGGTGTTGACACTGACGCACCGGCAAGCGTACTATCTGCTCCGCTCGACACGGCGGGCATAGACGTCGGAACAGTAGACGGCGGCATGGGAATCACCGGTTCTGCAAAAGCCTTGCTTTGCGGTCGCGCCTTCGATTCCTTCCGGGAAGTTGAGCGGCGCGTTGACTTTGTGGGAGACGGTCTCTGTGAAGACGGTGGACAAGGTGCGGCTGCGGCAGTCATTCCGGAGCCAGGGGCCAGACCTACTTCGGCGGCCTGCCTATTTGCAAGGTCTTCTTCTAACTTGCGAAACACGGACCTCGCCATGCCACCCATAGCCTCTGCAACCCACCATGTCTTTGCCAGGTCGTCCAGAACCGCACAGCTTTCGTGCCACCCGGCTGTTGCCTCTGGAGACGGATACAGTCTCAAATAGACCGTCAACGTCAACGACACGGCATAAGGCACGGCTGGAAATGGAGGCAGTTGGGGCTGCGTCCGCACTATATGGAGAATCTCCGACGTCGAGTGCAGCAAAATCGATGCGTTAACTTCCGGGGCTTCCGGAGCGCGCTTGTGAGCCAAGATGCACGCAGCATGACGAAGAAGCTGCAAAAAACTGGCAAACGGCGACTTCGCATCGTCCGGTCCATATATCATTTGCAAGTCAACTTCTGGAGGAAGAGTAGATCCAAGCGGCCGATACATCCTGATGACGCGATCGAGAATCTGACTAACCTCGTATAGCTTACCAAGCCAGCCTTCTTCGTCGGACCGCAATCCAGTAACTCCGACATCGTCGAGTCGGGAAATGACGGGACGAGCAGATACGCATGCGGACATGCGATCGAGACACCAAAGACACCACCACAGGCGCCGAACGGGTGCTTGGTCAGGGTGCGAACGTCGCTCGTGGTGAAGACCAAGGAAGTGCGCGTAATGGAATGCTTGTTCCAGGTATGAGCACGATTTCTCCAAGCCGTCGGAACCTTCGGAATGTAGAGACAAGAGCGCCAGTACACGCACGACTGTTAGTTTATCGCGCTCGATGTCGGCGTAGATAAGAGCACGAATCTTGGCAGCGGTAAGCGAGGCAAAATGTCGAGGGGACCGTAAATGGATGAACTTTCGGGCAGAAGAATGACGACAGGCAGCCAGGAGCACTGCGTGAAGCAGCAAGGTGGGGCATTCATCACGGGCGTGCTGATGTAAGAAGGTTGACTTGTCGAGTAGCGGAATGAGAGGATGTACAAATCTAAAATACACGTTGATCAAGCCTTCTCTGTCCTGGCGTGGAGGAAGGTCAAATGCATGAAGGGAATCGAGGTATGATATGAGATGCTGGTTGACAGGTTGATGCATTGATGCACCTTTAACCCAAACACCGATACGATCTTTCTCCACGTTGCGCAGTGTCATGAGAACAGACGCTGGGTCGAGATCTCCAATAAAACGAGTGGAGCCAATATCATTTGTTGCAGTCGACGTTACGGGCTTCATCCTTTTTGCTGTTGACGACGTCGTCGAATGCTTTGGCTCGTCCGGCGAGGTAGCATGAGCAGCTGGAGTCGCCACAGTGTCATCAAACGTCGCTGCGGTCGACGATGCCAAAGGAGCAACTGCTGCCGCGGCTGTGGCAGCAGCGGATGCAGAAGTCGGAGAGGAAGCAGCCTTCCTCTTTCCATTAGTCACGTTGGCCGGCTCCGGCGGCTTTGTGTTGATACCGGCTGCCGAAAACGTTGAAACGGTTGGCGAGATAGACGCCCGGGCAACAGCAGCTTTAACAACACGTTCCGTAACTGCTCTTGTATCTTCGAAGTCGTCGATAGGGGATGGGTCGAGTTCGCCAATGTCATCGGCAGTAACAGGCACAAGACTAGCAGGCGCTTAGTGGCAAACATAAATTAAGAAAACAAACAATGCAATTACCTGCACGGAATATTTTCTTTCATACACGGAGCGCATCGCTCGTGATTCTTAAACGGAGGCTCGCATCGTTTCTACAGGACAACGTTAGACCAACAACAAAAAATAAAGACAGTAGCACATACTCGTCTCCGCTTGCACTGTTCACAAGCCTTGTGTGCGCGCTTTCGCTTTCGGTAGCCTTCGTCATTCGCAGGAAACACGAACATTAGCGGCTAAGGCCGGTTCGGTGGGAACGACGAATAGGAAAAAGATCTGGTTGTCTACTAGTACTGTCGAAATGCAGAAGAGCGTTGTGGGCGTCTGCTAATTGAAGGCAGCCATCTGAGTTCGAAGGGCCATGGTGTCAAGTCCCGCCATCCACTGACTTGGCCAGAAGTACCGCCCCAGTATCTCCGAGAAAAAGCAGTCAACCTGCAATTGCTGTGGCGCATCATTCTACTGTAGATTTATTGAAAACTAAAATTCATGCCGCTCTACACTGGATTTCTATTAATGTTAATTTTTTTGTTGCATCGAGCGATTCAAAGCCGGCAAAAATATTGGAGGTACATTTGTGCGTACCGCATTTTCTCCGCACCGCCTATGCAGCGCACAGCATCGTGAGAATTTCCTGGGCCAACGCACCGTCAACTGCGCTCGTAATGACCACTCCTGATTCGCTGGCGGTTCGGCCACTGAGCAACTCCCGCTCGTCAGAATAATAGAGGCAAAACACGTTTCCAGATATCTCTGTGGGCGTTTGATCCATAGAAAGCCCTCTAGCATGTGTATGAGTGCCGGCAGCGGTCCCTAACTGGGATACGCAAGCTCATTGTGCCCGAATGTGCTTCTTGGCGGTCCAGCCGGAAAAAGATGCGCGGCGCCATCTCGAAAGCTGCCGCTAAAGTCGGCCTGCCGACCTCTCCTTGCATTAACTGCGTCTTCAACTCTCCACTCCATTTATGATGTGCTTTTACGAAATATTTATATAGGTGCTACGCTGAGAATTCCTACCTTGTGGTGCATTTTGCCCGTTAGTCCCTAGTAGTGGAGCTGATTGATTATAACGCCGTTTAGAGTAAACGCGTGGCGGACTCGCTCCGCCGCACGCATTCTCCGCCTTTTCTCCGCGATGGCCCGCAGCAGGGTGCTGAGCTTAACTAACCTGCGCCTGCCCATATTATCATTCGCTATGTTTTTTGTCACAATACTTCATCCACCGATGTAGAGCACATAGTCATAAATCACTCAAACCACTTACGGGATCGTGCATCTCGAACGCGCGGTTTCAGCCTAAGTAACACGGGCTACCATGACGGTGGCACTAACGAAATTGTATCAGACGAAGACCTTGACTCTTCGCCAGTCCCTACGATATTGCATTAGGTAGCTTTGCGCATCCGAGCCTTAGATTCGTCTCATCATATCGACTCTTATCCGCTGCTAACATAAATAGCAGTACTGACTGTTACGCGCGGCCAGCTACAGCGATATGGATCGCCGAACTTGTCCAGCCCGATGACCAACAGGACCTTCCAATATTGCCACGATTGCACTCAATGCTCGTTACCGTTTGTCGCTGTCGACGTGCAGGTACTTTTTGTCCAAGTCGAGCATTTGCCAGCACTGGCCAGTCATCCAGAGCCGGTCAAGCAACCGAAAATGCCTATGACTCCTGAAATGATTCCATCTTCGTATCATACTACCGTAATGCCGTGACTGAATGCTCGAACGCCCACATTGTATTTGCACGATGCCGTAGTTAGCAGCCAGTAGTACTCTAGCATGCCGACGATTCGAACTACAAAAGGGACTCAGAAATAAATCACTTTACATTATCACTAATCGAAGCAATTCGGTGTGAGATGATGCATAAGTTGCCTCTGTCCAGACCTCGAAAAACCCTCCGTCTCTAGAATTTTAGTTGACCCGGACTGGACATTTCCCAGCCGCGTTTCATGCGGCTCATGAGAGATATTTACGGCTTCAGGGCTTAACGACAACAACATTAATTTAGTTACACACTAACTGTTGCTTACAATTTTTGCATGGTCGATGAGTCGCACTGGCTTATCGATCTCGAGTGTGGTCTCGACTGCCGGGCGGCATCGCCGAACAATCGAGCAGGAAAGATCACCACCGCTGCCACCTTCACCGGCAGTTAACAGCTCCTGAGCACCATGGTATAACAATTCAATTGCCTGGTCATATTGCTGTGCTTTTATATATCGCGCTGCGACCGTTTTCAATGCCTGGTGAGCCTCGTAGAACTGATGGTCAGCAATCCTAATACACAACACCAGATTAGTTTATCTCTAGCATTACAAAAGCATTTCACAGCCCTAGCTCTCGACTAAACACAAGATACCGCACCTTTGCTTTACCCTTGCTAAAGTTTTGTCGAGCTTACTTGAACTCATGATTATTTCATGTGATCTGGTGATTCAATGCTTGGTTCGTGGAACGCGGGAGACCAATCGAATAAAATGTGGCCGGCGGGTTTACCTTGCTAACGAGCCGCACCAAGTAACATATGATCCACTACGAGCCGAGAACACGGTCGCAAATATAGGCTTGGAGACCGAACCCCTAATTCTGGTCTTCGTGGCAGGCGTTAGCATTTCGCTTGAACGGCAACGGCCAACAACTCCAAATGCATATTCGTTTTACTGGCCGCCTCAAATCTTTAATGCTGCTGCTGTTGCGTTTCACGTCTCAATGGGCTTTGACGTTCGGACCGTCCTGCTGCATCTGAGCCAATGTATCCGCCGTCAATGGCTTTGCGTAGCGAAATGCGACGTAGCCCTTGTGAGGAGCTGTCTCTGGCGACAACTTGTCGAGACGCTTACACAATATAAACAGTTTTCACTCGATAAATGATCGACAAACACGTAAGATGTATTAATAAAAGCACAAACAAACTGGACATCGATAGAATTAAAGAGATAGTGTCGCAAGAACATTAAAATTGGCAGTGTTGGCGAAGCTAGAGCGCACCGAATAGACACCGGCCGCAAACTGCACAATTCTCGATATCCAAGATATAGCTAGAAATACAACCAAAGCAGTAGCATAGGAAAACTTATCCTCTTCAAAACTAGTTGGATCTTGCAAAACGCCGTCGTGGCCTGCGACTTTATTATCAAATGACCCAGCTGCAGAGATGTCAATCGCCAGAGGTGTACTCATTGTCGTATTAATGGTGAGATAACACGGGAGTCCATGAGGAATTATGTAGGTAAGTATGTGGAACAATACTGTGGAGCTGCGATCACGTGCTGCTCAAAGGACATAGAGTAACAACTCAACACACGAACCAAGAGAACGTCAGCGCCGCGTTAATGAAAAACGGTGGGATGAATCTTCGACGGACGCCACAAATTGAAAAAGTTGGTAAACTTCGGAAATTTTCGTTCCCATAACTCAGTGTCAAAAGCTCTCGACTTAGCACAGAATTCACCGGTTACCAGTAGGGCCGCGATCACTCTAGGTTGCAGTTGAATTAGAATAGCAGTATAAGGACCTGACGACTATCTCATACCTTTTGCTTTCACGATGACATTTCAGTGCATGAGACGATATGTGTCTTCCTGGATAGTTGTGGCCTGGCGCACTCACGGCCTATGAAGTCTTGCCGGGTTGATGTAAAGAAGATCTCAGTCTGTGACAGACTCCCCTCCTGCCACCTTGGTGCAGTACCTTATCAGGATGTTCCTCGCCCCGTTGATGTCCCGGTCGCAGGCAAAGCCACAGTGTGAGCATTTGAATACCTTGCTGGCCCCAACGTTGTTCAGACGCCCACATGCTCCACATGTTTTGCTTGTGTGGGCCTCACTAGTCAGCACCACTTTGCAGCATTTGTACTCCCTTGCCTTGTCCAGGAGGCGCTTCTGGAACCGGTAGTGGGCCCAAGTGACCATGGATCTCGCTGTCTTGGATCCAATCCTGCGACGTCCCCTGCTAATCATCTGCTTCGTTGGGAATGTTGGCAGAATGATCAAATTGAACGAACTGCACAAGTACCTGGCGGTCCGGCAATGCATGTCATTTACCAGGTTTCTTATCTGTCGGCGGATCCTAGCAGCTGCCCTCCTCATACCCCATTTCTTTCGGTGGTCGAGCCCTTTAACCGAATACCGGCTCTGCAGGTCGTCCATTCTGTGGCACAACCGGTAGATGTGGCCAATGTCTCCCTTGCCAAGTTCGACCACTTCACCGTCCGGCGTGTACCCAGTCATGAACGACCGCACTCCGGGGTCTAACGATATCGCCCTCAGAACTCCAGTTGGGCCATCCACCATCTCCAGCGGCCCGGGGACACACAGGTAAAAGTGGCCTGTGCACCTTTCCATCACCAGTCTGCTATCAGAAGACAGCTTCTCTGGCAACTTTTCGGCACTCTTCATATGCCGAAGAAAGGCGTACTTCCCACTGCCGCGCGCCCAGTGCTTGCTATGGATGACAATGCTCTCCTGAAAGCACTTTTTGCCAGAGCGGTACCGGATCTTAAAAAGCTTCTTGTCATTCTTGTACCTAGCTGCTCCGGAATTAAATGCCTTCAGGAGGTCATCCATCGCCGCATCCCGGATATCATAGGGAGTCTCCTGGAGCCAGGGCTTTTTGAGCGTCTCTGTCGCCTCGTTGTTGATTGCCCTGGCTCTCAACGCCTTCTTCGATCTAGGGACTCCCTCATCCTCTATGGCGCGCAGACATTCGTTGTACGTCCACCGCGCTGCCCCCATCCAGTTGAGCAGAATCTTTTTCTGCTCCGCCGTGGGGTACAGTCTTATTTTTCGTGCCTTCTGCGCAGCCGCCTTTTCCAATTTCTGCCTTTTGGCCGGCCTTTCCTCACCAGTGTCGTGATCCAGTAGCCATTCGATGTCGTAGCGGACCTCAGCGCTTGAAGACCACCTGAGACTTGTCCCCCAACCACGTGCAGTTGCCTGTTGGCCCCAGTCTTTGGCTTGATACGACGATGACGAAGGCAACCACATTTGCTCGCTTACACGAGCAGAAACACTGTTCCAGAAGGGTACCGGGAGACGTTGCTGTTGCTGTTGCTGTTTTGTCTGTTGCAAATCCATGGCGGAATAATGTTCGAACGAAGGCGAGAGGGAAGATTGAGAGATTAAGCGGGACACCACGGCAGTGGCGACAGCGGGGACATTTACAGTCAGACGAGAGGCACAGGAAACAGAATAGACAAGAACAGGCGACGCGCGCAAGACGCGTGAACGAGTGTCGGCGGCGCGTGTCGAGCACGAGTGATTTGTTTAGTTATTGCCTGTCCGTGCGTGCCTTAACCCTCGACTCACTGCCATCGAATCCGCATCACTTAGCCCAACCGCAAGAGTGATTTTATTATACGAAATAATTCTATACTGCTGATATACATTGATTAAAGTGAAGTCGAGTTATCTGGGACTATAGATCGTCTTTGATGTTGTTCGACGTTGGGAGCTAAACTGTTAGTAAATAAAGCTATCTCGGCTTCGTTTGTTAGACGCGTGCGAACACTCAATGACTTGTATAATAGAGTGTCAAACAGTAGGGGGAAGTGTATCGACTTCTCTTGAGCCGCACGACGCCAATAGCTTAACTATGGGGTGGGATCCACTATACACCGACGACACGCCCAATAGCGTCGCATCATGCTCCCGGCCCGTCCGAGTCTGCCACAACCATCTCTCACATGACAGCAGCGACATGTGACTATCATAAACTAGCTGTGACTTAATTTAATCTAAAGCCTGCCAAGAAAACCGCTTCATGCGCCATTTATTCATTGTTACACAAAACATGCGGCCGTCACTTTGTATGGCTTCCAAATTACCGTTGTCTCCGTTGTCTCCGTTGTCTTCCAAGCGTGGCATTGTATTTTGAACCACTCAGCTTTGGAATGTGCCCTTTGCTAGATTAATAACTTACCGAATACGAGCTAACTGTCCGGACAAGGTCTGCTGTATTTCAAGGCAGTCGAGCGCGGCGAGTTCGCGTACGGCTGTTGGCAACATGGGGTTAGGGCGCGCACGGACGCGGCATCACCAGTAAACAAATCAGACGCGCTGCGATCGCGGACTCGCATCGCCCATTCAGTCATGTCCTCGTCTATTTCTCGCTTCCGTGACCAACAACGCATCCTGCCAAGAAAACTCACAATGCAGTTGCTGCATGCGCGATTTATTCGACGTTGCACAAAAAACAAATTAATTAAATGATGCGTAGTTGCACAGCAAAAGCCGACTTCCAATTATAATACAACCAACTGCCGCCTCCGTCCACTCCAAAGCAGATTTCCGTCTACATACAGACCGCCGCGTCGCAGGATTCGGTCCAAGTCGGCGAGAACCAAGTCTCTTGGTCCCGTTCCTGCGACGCATTTCTCAACAAGGTAAGGAAGTGCCAGTAGCAAGAGGGAAGTTATCGATGCAATGACGCTAACCAAAATCAGATTAAGAGGGGAGCCTGTCACAGGCTGAGATCTTCTTCGAACACATGCGAGTATTTTACAATTCCTACAATCTGGTCATGTGGCTAACATTCTAATGCAAGCAGACGGTGTTCTCTACAGGGCAAGATGACAGCCTGGAACTGGGTAAGGCTAAGATGGCGAGACAAGCCACTTGGTCGACCACCGGTTTCGGCAATGCGTCCTCTACAGGGGGCAAGAGGGGAGCCATGTCAGGTTGAGATCCTCTTTAATACGAGTACGCAGATTCGCCTTGGAACTGGGTAAGGCTAAGATGGCGAGAACCAAGCCACTTGGTCGCCCACCGGTTCCGGCGACACGGACTCGACTGTGGGCACGGGGGGAGAGCCGTCAGGCTCGCAAGGAACAGTGCTAGGTTTTTACCTCCGGGAATCTTGTTTTCCCACTGGGTTTTTTTTTTGCCCGGAGGAATTTTCCCTACACCTTTGTCCAAATGGATGTTTCTGGGCACGGGGGGAGCCGTCAGGCTCGCAAGGAACAGTGCTAGGTTTTTACCTCCGGGAATATTTGTTTTCCCACTTGGGTTTTTGTTTTGCCCGGAGGAATTTTCCCTACACCTTTGTCCAAATGGATGTTCCTTTAGATAGATATTTGTATGTATGCGAGCACTTTACTTGGTCGGCCGAGTTAACTTAGCCGTACGGGCCGAGGAGTGCGCTGAGACTTGTCTCCTTGCCAGCCATGGTCACATGACTGGCATGCAAGGTGTCATCGGATTTCGGCGTTGTAAAACGTTGGGTCTGGTGCCGTCTAATACAAGGGAACAATCACCGCTGTCGCTATGGTGCGGGACAGCAAGAACCTACCAAATTTTTGACCACACTTCTAGAAACATCACGTCACGGCAACACATCGATATCCTCCCAGAAACTACATCAGACGATAGATTGTCCATTTAAAAATACAATTTGCTAGTTTATGTTTGACGAAAAACAATACCGACCGAGGTTTGCTACATTTTGTACGACCACTTTATTATGGGGCTGGGAAAAATTGGCGGGATGACGTAATACATACCCTTAATATTTACACATTTATGCCATAATAATAAAGGTATCTTGTTATCACGTGACGTCACCTGATTCGGTGTCTCGTCGCGAATGTGCGAAATTACGCGAGGAAAGCATGGAGGTACATTGAATCATATTCCCGAGGCTACGAAGGGAAGGCTGCAGTCTTTGTCGTGAAAAAGTACAAATCGCATCGTCGACTGCCAGAATCTTTGGAATTGGATTGAGTTTAGAATGAATTTCGCATGCAATTTTGTAGATTTATCTAATCGTTTATGATGTTTTTGTAAGTTATTTAATGTAACGGTGTCAGTTGCTTTACTTGGCCGTATTAGTCGTAGCGCCGTTGATCAACGCTATATAGGGCATAAACCACAAATTGATGTGCATTTAGGTAAGGGTTAGGTACTCCAAATTTGGCGGTCAACAATCAAATGGTCGGTTCTTGCTGTCCCGCACCATAATGCAGGCGCCGACTTCTTCCCTGTAGTGTTCTCCAGTCCTTACCTTCCCCAGCGAACTCAATTGCCTCGAATCAATCGAAATGACGACCTCCTGCTTCTCGTTCACGCCTCTTAACAAGAGCACCTACAAAGTTGTTCAGGACGATTCGCTCAATGAGCTCCCCTTTATCTACGTGAAAGTGTACCCCACTCTTCTCGTCCTCATCGACACTGGTTGCGGTCCCAACCATGCCAAGGACCCTACCGTCGAAGAGAAGTCCATTCGCCGACACATTGAAACGAATCTCGAAAAGGAGGGCAAGTTGAAGTACGTTGACTCCGAGACGAACGAGGCCAAGAACAAGCACTGGCTCGTCTTCATCACACATACTCACTACGACCACATCGGCGGCCTTTTCGAGTTCGCTGATGACTCATCGATTTTTATCTCGGGTTACTCGCAGGAGTACATTCTCAAGGACCTCGGCTGCAACTCCCTCTGTTGCGCCTTCAACATTCCAACGCCCAAGTTCACGGTCTCGCACTGGCTCGAGCAGAACGAGCATCTCACGTTCGACGGCGTCGATCTCCACCTCGAGGCTCTTATCACGCCTGGCCACACGCCCGACGAAATCGCGCTGTACGACTCCGAGGAACATGTTTTCTACGCCGGCGACTCGCTCTACGAGGTCCTCCCAATCTACATCATCGAGACCTCGAATATGATCGAGTACATTGCGAGCATAGACATGATGCTCAAATTTGTGCAGGCTAAGAACAAGGATCTTGTGTCTCTCGGCGTCCGCGTTACCACTGCGTCAGGCCATATCACTGATTCAGCCGACACCGAGAAGCTTATCATCGAGACTCAGGACTGCTTCTGGGACACATTGAAAGGCAAGGCTGTCTTGACGGAGCAAAAAGTCATGCGTGAGAAGAACCTCCTTATTTATATGAATGAGGCTAACAATGTCGGATTCATGTGCATTGACACTAAGCTTGAAGAGGCAAAGAAACACTTCGGCTTCGAGTGGAATTTGCCAGCGCCGGTTTCGGCGTAAATATCTACCGCCGGGCACAGATAAAACAGATCTCCGGGATCTTTGTGTGAATAGTGAATCTGACGGATTAATCGTGTGCGCGGCGCTATGTACATAATATAAAACAAAATTGGACTTTTGGAGTCGAATTGCTGGTCTCGGCAGATTAAATTGTTTTCAGTAACGCAGTCAAATGATCGTTCACTCTTAAACCTATATAGAAGTATACCGGCCACATAACAATAGTCGGAATCGAAACTGCATGTCTGGCACTAAGATTACCCCCCACCGCGTTGTCTCGGAAATGAGATACACAACGCAAGCATAATTGCTATCAGCACGAACATCGGCTCACCAGAGAGTAGTAACAATCTGTCTGGTGGAATTTGACAAGTGTGCTAGTTGTTCAATACCGCGAAGCCACCAAGGCGCCGGGCATTGGAATAATTTGTGTTGACAACTGGAATGTAAACGATGATGGAGCAGACTAAATAAATTAAACGCAGTACATAAGCATCTTTAGAATAAGGGAACCCAATAATTACCATAAGAAAATGTAGACAATACTACGCTGTATTAGCGACTAGTGACGAAAACGTGCAAAAAAAATTGCGCGAGCGATCGATATTGGTTACTACATCCCTAACCCTCGAGTCACTCACTAGGGATTTGCCTCCTCAGAAAATGCGGATTTATTATCTAACTAACTAGTTATAACTTATTAATCTAGAGGATTATAGATTTGTTAATGGTCTTGATATTTTCTTACAACCTGAATACAAATTAAAAGCTATTTCCATTTACGAATTAGCTCTCGAATACTCTCAAGGTAGAGGAAGCACTGGACTGTTCATCTAGCGCAAGACGTGATTGGCTCTGCAGGATGGATTTGCCGGTCGCCGCTTTAACTTCCGGTCTATCCTCGGCCTTTTCGCGAATGACCTCCCAATCTACCCTGAGAGGTTTGACATATCGTACTCCGCCTCGAAAATGACTTCGCAAGCAGTTAATATAAACTAAAATTACTCCGGACAACCCTTTCCTTGCCAAACGATCGTTGGAGTAACAGAAAAATGCGCAACACGTGCGGCTCAAAACAAGTGTGGCTGGACTGTGTGGCAAGAGAGCTGTACTCCATCGCGTGGCTTGACCGCTCCTCCGAGTTCTGCCGATTTTACGTCATAAGCTGAGCACAACTGAGGAACACGCCACCCAGGTTAGGGTGAACGCTGTGGCTGACGGCTCATTCGCCGCTTCGCAGGCATTTTGGACAAACGCGAGCACATATCATAATATATATTCTACATCTCTCCGCCCCTCCGAGTGTTATCGTCTGACAGGCAATCGCATATACTCGCAATTCTCTATTCACCGTGTCCGCAACTTTTCTCGAACATAGCGTAGTCATTTCATCATGGAGTCCATCAATAAGAACACCGTTGAAAAAGACGGTCACTGGCCCTATGTCCTCAAGCGAGCACTTCCCGTCGGCTGCGTGACGCTTTCGGCTGGATACGCTGCGAACAGATATCTCATCAAGCACTATCCAAAATCTGCGCCACGCAATGCAAGTATGCGGACTTTTTTGATGATTGGCTCATTCCTCATGGGATTTGTTACCACGTCCGAGGTGTACTCGCTACAGTACGAGCGCATGGTGATGAATAAGATCAACAATATCGATGAGACTCAGATACACAAGGAGATTGGGCTGCCCAAAACTGTTACTGATGAGGCATTGGAGTATGTTAACAACAATAGATTTAAAGGTATTTGGTCCCCCGTTATGGGCACGAGCCAGACGTCCGCGAGCTGACGAGATGTATATAGTATTCCTGGGTGCATGGCTGGCGTCCTTAGCGGGTGCAGGGTATATAGTCAGCCGCGACAGGTACATGACGACATCGCAGAAAGTAGTCCAAGCGAGGTAGGTCTCCATGGAGAATCAGGCGCCACAAACTGACACTAATCGGGTCTAGAATGTATGCTCAGGGATTCACGCTTCTCCTTATCGTTGGTTCTGCCGGTCTGGCTATGCTTGATGATAAGCCTAAGAGCAATGCTCATGTGTTTAAGGACGAGACTTGGAAGACCTTGATCAACGAAGACAGTGCCAAATAAATCCATCTGTCACGAGAAAGTGTACATAGAGTTCATCTAATGGGCCAGATACGAGAGATCGGCGTATGCCGTTACCAAATTAGCATTATTTCAATAAGTAACATACCCGGGTCATTATAGATTGCATCACTCGTTCTCAGGGGACAGGTCCAGTGGCTGACGTTCTTTTGCAATACAATCGTTATATGTTGTCGTAACTATTTGGGTTTACGAGATACTTGTCACTTTACGAAATGTCGTTTGGGAGGTTTGACTTTGTATATTACTCCATTTGTATCTACTCGTCTTTAATCATTCTGCATTGCAAACACAATTATTTAGAATTATGAGTTATTTTTAATTATGAATAGCTCTAAGTAGATATTCGTGGCAAAGTCAGTTTGTCCCAGTATTGTCTTATAGTGGGAAATCCCTGCCGTCGGTGAAGGCGGAATTCGCGAACCTAGCATGAAATGGACAATTGGCTTAATAAGCCCGATCGACATAACCAACAGAACTCGCTTTGACCTATGATTTTGTCAACAGTAGATCTCGAAAGATGAAATTGTAGTTTCGCCAGCATCGTATTTAATTTGGCGCGTGACTTTGCTGTCAGACGAGACCTTGGTAACACGAGGTCTCGTGCGACGCATCTTGCGCGCGTTTTGCTATCACAGCCAACTTTGTAATCTTGATGCTCGATAATTTTGGCCAGAAATGAATGTGGATTATTTTTCTATTGAAATACATGATATTTGATCTGACGAAATTGAGCTAAACGGAGAATTCATAGTTGTGCATGCGATTAATATGGCAGATTTTTCAGTTGAACGACATACCATTAACACGACGGGATAAACTAAGAACGTATGAGAAGGATGAATCACCAGTATTGCGTCCAGACATCGGTGGTAATTTTGTCGCTGTTCTCAATGAATTAGTGACATGTGTGGCAGAAGACAGGTTCACAGGTCAGGTTTACGGCCGTCTGTGCCTGATATCACTTCGGGTCACCATCAATATCAGACTCGATGAGCATAAACGACCAGATATGTCAAAAAAGCACCAGAATACGCCGAGCACGCTAGCAGGCTACTGCAAGGTCTACTGGACATTCAGAACGGGATCAATTCTAAGCAGACTGTGCCTGATTCTCCAGACAAAAATAACAGCGCCGAACAAACGCGAATATTATTGGCAGGGCATACGGTGAGTATAGAGTATCTCACAGACACGCATTATCTGTCGCACAAGAACATATATATTAAAACATGTCTAGATTCTAGTGGGATGGAAAATGCCGACTTTCCTACGGTTAATCAAGTGTGCATTGGGAACGACATCACATAAACCTTCAATTTCGTGAAAATAAGCGAGACAATACTGATATCGAGCGTTGCATCTATTGTGTCGATCCGATTGTTCGAAGATGTAGTCGTCTTTGAATACACCGAAGTGCTCGCCTGGAGGGCGGAACTCACCGATGCAAGGACAGAAAGAGGAAAGGATGACATGAGATCATTATGGCGTATATGCTATCTGCCTGACCAACATTCGGATCGCTTACCACATTGGGCAACTCCACGCGTATTGGTTCCCTGGGCACTCCACAAGAAGTTGCCAAAAGTAAGAAGCCCGGAGGAGGGTCTTGGGATAGGCGTGAGACTACGGCACACACTGTACGGACTGGAGAAAGACACAGAGCCGATCCAGATGATCGTCATTCAGTGAAAGCCCTGGCATCTCATAACGGCTACATTAGCGGTCGCGAATCCGCACTCCACACAAGAACTTTCCCGCGGATTGGAAGGGCTCAGGGTTATGCGAAATATGAACTAGTTACCAAGATATTGTTGACAGCTCGCTAGCTCAGGCATCTACCCGAGGACTGGCCGCTGCAGAATGGCGCTTTTACAGTACTGCTTGATGGATACAGTGGGGTGCCTCTCTGACACCTTAGAAAAGATCAGAGGGGGGGGGATGCAACGGCCGAGTGGCAAGTGCTGCTCCGCTGGCCGGGCAGCGGGCATTCCGATGCGGGCTTGTGACAGCGGGGCGCCTTTGGAAGTTATAGCAGCCGCTAGGTGGTCGACAGCTTTTCGTGGATGACAGCCATTTATTACAGTAATGGTGTTGACGGTGGCCATTGACATACCTGTTCCGGATTTTCAAAGACTATAAATTGATCTCTCCAGTGGAGTTCCGCACACTTTTCCAGTTCTCTTCAATTGCTGAAGACCAATATGAACTGTGGGAGTTGATCGACTACTGCACAAAGTCCGGAGGTACTATTACTTTAATCTGCCTCGGATGAGACTCGGATTACTCTCCGAGATTCTCATCGCTGCGGCGCAAGGAAATGCAGGGCAATTGAGGTGATAAGTGTACAGATATGATTATGCCGCATCTGTGTCACCATGTTGTTCAGTCGCAATACGGAAGTTACCGCTGCGATGGGTAAAGTATGGCTCTAGAGGACATGGTTGCAACTTGCAAGCCGTTCGCTAAACTTTGTGGCCGGCCACACCCAGCAATCTAAGCGAATCACGGTTACGACACCATCCTGCGGCGCGCACGCTCGCCCTGGACCTGTTCTGGTATCTGTGTTCTGAAAGTAATGCACACTGCATGCAGTGTCCCAATCCGTTGTTTCAGCACCGGGATACCACTTTCCCGGAAGTACACTAGCACATGCGGGCCAGGTACCGGCGTCGAGCTGGCTGCACGATGCGTCTCCCAAGGGTAAGAAACGGCGCTCGTCCGTTACTGTGTCATTACATTCATGTACCTACTTGCTCCGCTCTCGATTCTGTTTGGGCCACTCTGCCTCGACCCGCCTGTGCTTCACGGCATGTCTCTGCCTTTACCTTTGGTACTAGCACCCTCACCGTCTCCGTCTCTCATTATTTATCTCTTAGCGGATGTATCTCTAGTCTCTTAGCTGCCGCTTACCACCATGGCCTCTGCAGCGGCTCCGGGCTCGAGTGCTACTGCCGAGTATCACGTCGGCCCGGATCCTGATATTTCGCCCCCCTCGCCCGACATTGTGTCCTCCCGTCCTGTGTCCGCTTCCTTGGTTTCCGCCGCGTACGATCGGCCACAGCTGTCCCCGATCCTGTCGACGAGCACGCAATCGGCCTCGTCAAAGCGTCTCCTAGCCTCGAGGAACTCCAGCAGCGGTGTCATGACATCTATTCAATCGCAAATAGCGACACCTCACGCATGCACATTCAAACTCGAGGTAGCTCAGCATCCTGTTCAGGCGCGGGCATCAGGGTGGGGTTCCAGATCCGACACTAGACGCCCAGTTGATCCGCCGCCTGTTGTGAACCTGTACGTCTATCTAGACGGCGTTGATGTGTATGTCTCCGATATCCATGTAACTTGCGTCGGCGACTGATGATTGATAGAACTTCATGTTGCAAGAACACATTCATCCTGCAGGCAACTCTACACGCAGCTCATCCTGTCGCACCGTCATTAACAAGTCCCACTACACCGACCACGCCTCCCCAGACGAGTAACTTGATCGGCACCACCATCACCTCGCTCAATTTCATGAAACAGCCGCCACCAGGTCGTGCGTACTTTTTGTTTCCAGACCTGTCGGTTCGGCAGGAAGGCGCGTATCGGCTCGTCTTTTCTGTATTCGAAATATGCGAGGATGTGGGCGCAGTTTGGCGCGCAGAGGCAGTCAGTGACGTCTTGACAGTGTACAGTCCGAAAAAGTTTCCTGGTCTAGACGTCTCGAGTGCATTGACGCGTGAGATTGCCAGTCAAGGAGGCAAGGTGCGGATACGGCGCGAGGCAAGGCTGCGTGGACGGAGGCCGTCTAGTAGTGTGACGGCCGTCAGTTTCGGGTCTGTGCCATCCCGTCCTGTTACAGCGGATAGCAAAGACAGCCGTCTACCGCCATTCGGCAGCGAGTCCGTGATGAGTAGAGAATTATTGTCGGATGAGCATTTGATTGCAGACGGCAAACGGAAGCTTGTAGATCCGTCGAGAACGGTCGAGTCGCCCATGATATCACCACTGTCTGCTCCGACACAGCAACAACCACAGCACGAATACTCATATCAGTCAGCTACATACACGCCGTACACATCCACGTCCACAACCACCGTCGCGAGTACTGCGACGTACTATCCTTACCATAGCTCTTCGGCGTACAATATTTTCCCGCAGCCTATAGCAACGCAGCAAACGTATCTGCCGCCGCCGCCATTATCGACGTGGGCGGTGCCACGCAATTTCTCACAACCACAGGTTGTACTCCCACAAGTGTCCCAGACGCAGGGGCAGCTACCTCAGTACGCGTACGGGTCCACACCGCAGTACACCATGGCGAGCACAATCGATCAGACGACCGGCCAACCACGATTCGCATATATCGACGGAATGATATTGCCATCGCAGCAACGACCGCCAAGTGAGTACTCTTCGTCAGCTCTACCATCGTCGTCATCAGCTTCGGTGTCGTCTTCCATAAGTTCAGGTTCGAGGGCTGGCACGTCGCAACATCCGTCTATATCGTGGCAGAGTCCTGCAACGTCTACATCCGCACAGCAGTTACCAATGTCAATGATACCAGGCCAACAGGTTGCAGGCGTACCTGTCATGCAACAGATGCCACCAGTTGTCTCCATGCCGATGCAGGTTTCGGTCGGACCTCAAATTACAATGGTGCAGCAGCAACCGCTGCACCCCCCACCGCATCAACAGCAACATCAACAGCAACATCAACAGCAACATCAGCAGCAACATCAACATCAACAGCCAGCACAGCCGGTACCGCAACCACAGACTGGCCAGTTAGGACTTAACATCGGCTCTGTAAGTGGGCCTTTTTTGTACGATGAGGGATTTGATGAGTAGACGTATTTAATTCGGTGACTCGTGTACATTACTCTTGGGTGTTTTGGAGTATGTGGTGTTTGTTAATTGTTATTGTCGTTACCTCTAGAGTTGCCGCTGTACAATAGACGCATAGATTATCAACATTTCGTCATAGACTTGACGCCTGTACTTGTAGTAATTAGATCACAGGTATACTGTACGTATCTCTACCTACTTAACTATTTATTATTTTCGCCATTGTTGTCGTGCAGTCGACATCTTCTACCTGTGGTCAGTTCGGCTTGAATGGGTTCAATGTGATGAATCAGTTACCTGCATTTGTCTCAAGTCTTCTTCAGTATGGCCCCCATCCTGAGACCTGATCCAGCTTGCGATAAAGCAACTCATCGGACTAGTAAGAATGACAACATAAGCAGATCTTCGATCTGTCTCACAATATCCGCCATTGATTGGTGAGTCACATGTCTCAAATACGTTCTCATGAAGCAAATGAACCCAAGCCGCAGATCACCGCAGATCATTCAGACCAAGCGTGCGGCTGACAATTTGTACCGCTGCTGAATCTGATTCCCCACATCGAAAGGGTCAAAATGTCTCGAATTTCGCTACAAGCACGACTAAGGTCTCCGGCAGCCCAACTCCGTTTCCATTTAGTGTTGTACGTCGGCCAAACAGTTGCATGGCCGCGTGCGCGTGTCTAAATTGAATAATCACTTCGCGATTTACGATTCACTTAAACTGCAGTCTTGATTGGCGGTCGGCTACAGCCTATCGCAGGGTAACGGTGCGGGATGCAAAAAGTTTGCGAAAGAGTAGCTCGAGTCGGGGCTCCGATTTCGGAAAACGAGATCTGCGTAGTGACACTGTGTTGCTTGCAATATTTTCGGTTATATATTCTAAGATTGCGGTATATATGGGGATATTCTGGTTGTCGGTGCTTCGGAGAACATATTTTGGATTAATTCGGATTGCGATATCTTCTATGATCGAGCAGAAGTCAGTTCGATGGGCATGCCAGCACGCTTCTGAGTATCAATCGATAACACGACGGTCCTCTGCACGTGTTCTGGCAATATCGACAGGCCGACTGCTCGATCTGAGTTGAGGCTGGTGTCCAAGGCGGTTTCTATCTCTGAACGCGCATATAAGCCCCGGTGGAATGAGCCGATTGTGGCGGCGAGCCGGATCGTTGCGTATTGGAGTCCCTTGCTATACAGGTTGCCCATGATGGAGGAAAAAGCGCGTCGACCGACGCTTTCTATTTCAAACCCGGAGTCATATTTCGGAGTGGCAGACGCCGTGGTCTCGACGGTTGAAGGCGCGAGCCTGAGTAAATCCAAAGTATTACAGCCATCTGATAAAAATGTGTTTGCAGTTCTCTAAATAACAGCTACCAGACATTGTTTCCACCGGTCTTGACCGCTATGTCGAGAAAAAACGGCCTCTGGCAAAGACATCAGGAGAGACAAAAGTGCACCAGGAGACCACACAACTTTGTGCTGATAGGTTCGGATACGCCAGATTTGATGCTGACTTGGCAGCCGGTTTGTTGAGATCCGATTCTGAGTACGGCGGGCGAAGTTGAGTAAACGTATTTGTACTAGTGATTTTAGTGGTACTGTGGTATTGACGGAGTTCGACTGATGACCGAGGTCGGAAGGAGCTTGTGGCGTGTTTGCAAGTCTGTGAATCGGCCATAGGTGAGACATTGACCGCAGGATATACTAGACACTGCCTGTTTGAGAGATGAACGGCTTTCTAGGATGTTGTCCCTGGACATATACATAGATGCGCAGGTTCACGCTGGCGTGCTGAAGGGATTTGACCCGGATTTTCGTGAAAGAGAGGTGCACCCAATTACGCTCTTACATGCTCTGTCGGGGACAACCATTTTCAGATTAATAGACATTGCCAGTGACGGACTCAGTCAGTTGTTATCTGGAAATTGTAGGCGATGGGCAAGGCTGCGTACATAGTACCTATACTTACGAATGACCGGAATCTACATGCACAGATAACGCAGCGGCTGACGCTCTAATATGACTGCTCGAACTCTGAGACGCAAATATATGCCAACTGACAGATAAACATTGTCCTGAAAGGACTGAACACGATACGATATCGCCGGGTTTTGCCCATATCGCATATCGTATCGGCGGCCAGAAAAGTCTGGCGATACTATCGCCTATTTTATCGCCCACTAGTCGCCCACTAGTATGGACGATACGATATCGCCAAGTGGGCGATAATGCGCAGGAATAAGTACCGAGATTAGTTTAAATAGTAGGGTTAGGGCTTGATAAGGAGGGTTCAGCAGAATTTATTAAATATAATCTCTGTAACCCACAAAATATCTCTGCTGGGGACTTTGGCGTGCACTTGATTGAGTAATTACTTAGTCTTTCCATCTCAACGCCCTTTATTTACCGTGATGAGAATCAAGTGGAATCTCGACGATACGATACAATATTCAACTTCAATATCGTATCGCCTAGATTATCGCCAGGAATTTTCCTCTGACGATATCGTGTCCAGCCGTACGTGACGGTGTCCAGTAAAGCTGATCACTTTCATATCGCCCCTTTAGTTTGCAGTCGCGATTTATGTGTTGTGTGTTAGACACGAGCCACGATCCTGCATACAGTGCATTCAGTGTACAAGTGTCGCGCGAAAGTCTCGTCCACTTAAAAGAAAAAAAATTCCCAACCCGCGCCGCGGCTCGCACGATAAAATCGCATTTTCTTCCCTCATCAACACAAAACGTCCTATATGTATACTTCATATTTCGTCGTATTACAGTAGCTATTAGCTGTTGGAAGCAAAAGGTATACAAAGGTTAGGGAGACTTAAGAAGGAAAGTTACACGAGTCAAGTACGGTCTAAATATACAACTGCATTACTCTCATCACTAACAATCACCATGACTCCTTCAAAAGGGAAAAGGCAAGAAGTTAATATCTAGCTCTAAGAAAACGCCGACTGCCGACCGGCCATTGAAAGTACAAGACTCTGAGGTGTTCGGAAGCCAGGGACGGTCAGCATTTCGACTTGAAAGTGAAAGTCGGCCTTCTTCTATACTGGAGCAGAAGAGATTTCGAAGGCCGACGACTTTAAATATTTGCTGAACTAGCAAATGCTTCTGGATGAAGTTAATCATCAAGAAGTATGCTTTGTGTAGGAGATTAGACTTCAACTTCGACGCATTGGTTCGAGAGATTGAGGCCGACCATTTCGCAGAGTCCAAGGATGCAACTCGCAAAAAGAATCGCGGTTCTTCAATGATCTGGACGCGGGACTAAGTTACGAACTTAGTCGAGTGCATGATCGTAATTAGAATACAAGTGCATTAACATTAAAATAGTTCCTAATGCCTGAGATTTATGTATGAACGTGTTATCCATCACCAGGACGGATCGAGGTCGGGGATATAGCGAGGACAGCGGCAGAACTTCGTCTCGAATAAATGCTGTGAACGACTCCTGTTTAAAGCTTCCCAATAGTATCTCGCACGTCATGTACCCGTCTACTGTGTAGCATGGCAGAACAAAATATCTTTCACTCCTAAATGCGGGCACACTTTCATCTGGAGTGACGCCGACAGGCGCACAGCCATACTTCCGATGACCAGTCTTTTCATTAGCGGCCGTTCATTCACAAACATGAGCTGTTAGGCGGTCCAGTCAGTTAAAGCGAAGTAGCCAGCGTCCCTTAGTACGCTCAGCCGCGTTCTTGCGAACCTATGACGAGTAATGTGAGGAGCTCAATTATCTGAACAGACGATATTACCTGTCCAACACTTTCTTCTTTGTCCAATTGCTTTTCTTTAACGTTCTGCTTATATAGAAGCCCTAACAATGACGTCGAATTGGTCGTATATGAATGACCTCATTTCCTCCAGATCTGCCGAGAGGGCGGTAATAAATGCTCCAACAAGTCCTGTGCTGGTCAGCATAATAGATCGCGCGATTGTGGACAGTAACTTTACAGCCAGCATTGCATCGCTTATCTTCGGCGGTCTCCCTAGAGGTCTCTCTGACGGAGACTGATGTGATTGCCACGGTTTAAAGTTGTGTTAATGCTCTTGACAGTCTTGGTGCAGCAGACTAGTTCCTTAGCAATCGGATCGTCACTAGAACCACCCTCAAGCATGAAAAGAACGGCTTTACGGAAGGAGTCAGAACAATTTTGCGTGACAAATCTATGCTATATTTACAATATGTGACAAGATTCTCTAATAGAAACCGGGCATAGAACTGGCGGCGGGAGTAACTTTTAGTGTAGTAGAGTAGGATGATGGTATGAGTTTTTTTTTGCCATGACACTGACAGGACTTTCGCAAGACACTGTGCGACATTGATCACGTAATCCCCCTAACCCATTCCTCATTTCTGTCCGCCACAGTAGACAATAGTGGGAGATCTCCGAGACATATAAAGAAGACGTTGAAATTCCCCGGTTTGTCAATCGCCGACGGGAATTCGCCGATGTCAAACCGTGCCGTCTCATCCTCGGCCGGAGCGAGCCGTGAGCTGAGCCAATAGCCCTCGGCAATCCAAATCCGCTAACTTTGTCAAGCTGCTTACAAAGTGCAGCGGTTGGCATCAACGACGCCTCGCCGTGTCAGGGAATTGTGGAATAATAATAATCAGAATAATTACTTGGCTCGTTGGGCTTCAAGCAGAATCGGTTTGGAACCACGTCCTAAACCTGACAAAAAACATTTAACTTAATCATCAAAACTGATTTTTGGTTGAAAACCCTGTTGTACGAATGAATGTTGAGCAGCACAGACGAGGAAATACCCCAGCTGTATCAGTAGGGTGATGTGTACCGCTTTATTCGCTGTTGACGGCACGTCAGGGAGATACCGATTATAAGATTTATTGTGTTCTGATGGATTCGGGGCTACGTCACCGAATCCATGCTTCGTAACGATCACCCCCTAAGTGCGCGCATATCATACCTTCAAATCGCGATGCATCTGCCGGTTCCAAAATGATTGGAGACTAACCGACTCTGCATTCGAACGGCATTGATTATCACTTCACTCCCACTCCGTAACATAACACATTGACTGATTGCGAATTCGTTTCGGGTCAAATACTTTTCCTCGTAATAGATTGCAGGATTAGATTTCATTAAAATCTCGAAGATGTCGCTTGAGAATAAGACTGTTATGTACAAGAAGGTGCCGGTAGGCTTAGTGAGTTCCCACAACAATGCATGCATTGTCTACTTTCTTCTGTGCGTACTGATTTACTATCGGTAATCTAGCCAACAGAAGAGACTCTTGGGATCGTCACCAGCAAGATCTCGTCCTCCGCGCCCGAGGGGGGATTGCTCATTCAGGTTCTTGATGTCTCGTTGGACCCCTATCTCCGCGGCCGCATGCGTGACCCTAGCGTCAAGTCTTACACAATGGCGTTCGCAGTCAACGAGCCTATGTATAGCTATGGCATTGGCCGCGTTGTCGATTCTTCCGCTCCTGAATTCGCGAAGGGCGACATCGTCAAATCACCTATTACACAATTCGCACTTTATCAGTCTGTGCCCAAGGCGGCAATTCAATTTTTCAAAAAGGTCGAGAATCCCAATGGCTTCCCATTGACGTACTTCCTCGGAGTGCTGGGAATGCCGGGTTTGACGGCCTATTACTCCTTCTACAAGATCGGTGAACCAAAGAAAGGCGAGACCATCCTCATCTCGGCGGCTTCTGGTGCCGTCGGCCAACTCGTCGGCCAACTCGCCAAGCGCGAAGGCCTTCGAGTCGTCGGTTCCGTCGGCTCAGATGACAAGGCCACGTATCTCAGGGACGAACTCGAATTCGACACGGTCTGGAATTACAAAAAGATCGCACCTGCGGAGGCTATTGCCAAGCACACACCTGAGGGCATTGATATCTACTTCGACAATGTCGGCGGGGAATTCCTGGATGCGGCGCTGGCGGGCATGAATAACTACGGTCGTATAATCGCATGCGGACAAATCTCCCAATACAACGTCTCCAAGTCAGAAGATAAGTATGGCATCAAGAATACGGGCTTGATTGTAGGTAGGCGATTGAAATTGCAGGGATTCATCATCCTTGACATTTACGACAGGGACGAGGAAACAGTTGTTGAGTTCGAGAAGAACGTGTCCAAGTGCTTGAAGGACGGTGAAATTATCTACAAGGAGGACGTGACTGAGGGGATTGAAAACACGTTGAATGCTTTTGTTGGTTTGCTGACGGGTAGCAACTTTGGCAAGGTCTCTGTTAAGGTCTCTGAGTAATTTGCTGCCCAGAGTTCTGTATGGTGCGCATTTTCTAAGCATTTGTGAATTGTGGTGACTGACTGATTCTCCAGAGTTTTGTCGAATTTGAGAAGCCGCACATGGAGCGGCTGTGTTCATTGTTGGATAAGATCCGCAGCGATAGAAGACTGACCATAGTATAAGTACAGGCGCATCTGGGACGGCTGCGTTTTATGCCACACGTGAGGTGGCGTGCGCTGCAACGGTAGACGTTCGTGTACAATTATTTAGGCCGTCATTGTCAGTCGAAAAGGCGTCTGGCACGTGGAAGTCTCCAATTGCAGCGAATGATTTCAGTCCTTCCTTAGCAATTCAAGTGAACGTACTATGGCGAGTAGCCGTAAAACACCCAAACTTGAACGTTAGCTGAAGGTTCAACAATTAGACAGCTCACCTCGCCATTGATTTCTAGAGCCATAGCAAATTAAAAAAATAATAATGGCCAAAATTTTCACGTCGGAAAAATCTGCAAACCTTAATATTATGGCTCGGTCGCAACTGTGGCAGGAGCGAGCGCGCTCAAAGCCAAAGCCTAATAAGGCGCCACCCAAGAACTCGGGCCAGGCACAGCCCTAGCCCACGAGGACGGGTCCACTTCAGCGTGGCGTATTAACCGCTAATCGCGATGCCAACTCTGCTGCTCTGTTCTTGCTTTTCACCTCAGGATAGGACTGGAGCACACGTTCTTGGTTGTCGCCATTATTAAATTGGACAATATTTCTTTAGACGGCGTCGGCATATTTGAGCCACATTAACTACAAGGCAGTACAGGGAGAATTCGTGTTGCGAGATATTACAGCAGGCGATAGCAGTGACTTTACAACATACGCAGAAATCGTAACTTACTCCGTGACCAAGATGTCGACGGGAGACATGGACAAAGTCAATGGGTGCCCGATAAGGAACGAGATCGGCCTTGAGCTGGTACAATGGATAGCTAAGTCAGCGGGTTCGTGCATGTACGGTGAAATGGGCGGGGCGTCGTATATATTCGGTATGTTAAATTCAGTGGTGATCTGTGAGCAGGGCAGCTGATATATATAGGCTATCTGTCGCTGTTTTCGTGGCTTTGGGCGCAACTGCCGCAGATTATAAAGAATTATAGGAATCACTCAGTCGAGGGCCTAAGTTGGCTGTTTTTGTTCAACTGGTTCCTAGGCGACGCAACGAACTTGATAGGATGTCTATTGACTCGACAAGTATGTTCTTTAACCAGTGCCGATATAACTGGATGTCTTTATTTAACTCCAGCCTAGTTACCATTTCAAACTTTTCTGGCGATGTATTATCTCATAATAGATGTCGTATTATGTTGCCAGTACGTATATTACACCAAGATCCAGTCGCAGACCTATTACGTCCTGCTTTCACCGCCTGAAGCTGGCACTCCAACCTCATCGCACTCGTCAAAGACCATCCGGAGCAACGGCCGAAGGCGAGCAAATGTCATGCTTTCTCTCTCAGCCATCGCCGCCATAGCAGGTGCCATGGTCACGCCGCCGACTCCCTACGGCCACGCAGCCTTGCCTCCAGCGATATCAACTGGCGACGATATGTTTTCCATAATGGAAGGAAAATTCGACGGTTTTCGGCGTTGGTTCAAGCTGACCGATCGCGAATTCGTCGGTCGTGTCTTTGCATGGGCCTGCACAACAATGTACCTTACATCGCGGATGCCTCAGATTTACACCAACTTTGTGCGTCAATCTACCAGTGGTTTGTCGGTCTTGCTCTTCATTGCGGCGTTTTGCGGAAACTTGTTCTATACAATGTCTATTATCTCCAGCGCCGCCACGTTAGATCCCAGCCCTGGAGGGGAGCGCGCAGATTTCTTGTGGGAGGAATTGCCGTATCTGCTTGGCTCCGCCGGCACAGTTGGGTTCGACTTCACAATCTTCCTGCAATGGATTTATTACGGCGAAGGCAAGCTCTTCTTCCACAACTTGTACTACGGCCGAAAATCGTGGGAATTAGCTGATGGTAGCGCCGATGCAGATGCACAGAGCTTGGTGGATGAGGACGAGTATTGTGCGGATAGCAGCAGCAGTACCAATTCAAGCAGTGGAAGCAGCCAAACTGTCAGCAGCAAACAAGTGCCTGGCGAAGAACGTGAGATGAATTGAAGTTGAAGCGGGGATTACATTTCTTCATTAAGTAAGATTCGGCACTGGATCAGTTCGCTGCCCACAGTATGTAATATTTGTAGACATTCGGAATTCCTATATTATTGCGTCTCGTCTTGCGGATTGTTTAGTATATACACACAGCTACAGCACAACTGACTTTCGTAGGATTGATTTCGCAGATGAAGTGTATGGGCCGGTCATGTATTATATAGACGATAAGAAAACTATACAAAGCTTTTACAAATATAGTTGTCGTTATGCAATGCCGACAAATGATTTAGACTCTACCCTTCGTTGTCACCTTCTAGCTCCTCCATATCTTCCTCATCCATCTCTTTCAGTGCGCCATCTGTGAACGGTGCAGCGGCATCACCTTCAGCGATTCCCTTTGCAGTGAGATAATCAAACAAGTGTACGTCACCCTTGAAATTATCGATGAACCCGAAGAATCCATAGAATATGTTCTCCTTGGCTTCCTCGGCGTAAATTTTGTCATAGATGTACTTCATCTTAAATTCCTCCATCTGGTCATTGTAGGCATCAAAGGACACTGCATCACGACCAAATGATTTTAGTCGCTCGTTAAAATTAGCATACACCGGCCGCTCAAGAAGTAATCCCAAGGCAGGTGCTTTCGGAATGTTAATCTTCCGGCGGTGGAACGCCTCGTTAATTCGATCGAGAGGTGCACCGCAGCGGACGACTTGCGCCACCATGCCAATCATCTTGCGTATCTGGTGCAGCATGAATGACTGACCGTGAATCTTGATTGAAATCCATTCCGAGCCTTCAATGATCTTGGCATCACTTGCGACCAAAGATTTCATGTATCGCCGCGAACTAGGATCGTTAAAATCTTTCCCGATAGTAAAATTATGGAAGTTATGCGGTCCTTCGTATCTCTTTAGGGCCTGGCGAATCAAGTCTTGTCGCTCAGTCGAGATTCTAAAGGCTCGCCTTGCGGCATTCTCAATCGCTCTTATTTGTTTGAGCTGGTTATACTGTTCGTCCGAAAGGTTCAGGAACGTCTTGAGAGATCCATCGTCGTGGGGCATTTTCTTGTTCAAGGCTTGTTCTTCGAGTGCTTCGGCATACGCTGCTCGAATATCGTCCTCGTCTATGCCAGCGTCTTTAACTTGTTGCGCGACATCGGCCCAGAACTTTGCACCTTCTGGGTCCTCTCGAGTAACACCAGGAAATTCGTCCGCCATTTCCTGGATCCGCTTCGCGAGGGCTGAGCCTGGTTTTGGAGGAAGAAAGGAATAGCTTGGAATTAAGTATTCGTAGATTCTCGAATCGCAGTGCTTCCGGCATTCAAATCCCTTCGTGGTACGCGAGTATCCCCATAATCTAATCTGACCTGGCAAAAAAGTGTTGATCTTCTCAACAACATCCGCATCCTCAACAATCAATTTCAAAGATATAACGTTACCGGCAGCATGCACGCCCTTATCCGTTCTTGCGGCACGCATGAAAGCAGATTTCTTCGGGTCATTTGAATTGTCTTGCGATATTGCGCCTGCTTTAACAAATGCGTTGAAAATGTCGCCTTCGATCGTCTTTTGGGGAGGATTAATTTGCATGCCGTGGTACCCAGTGCCACAGTAGCCTATCATGCAGGCGACTTTCCGCTTCGGTCGGCGCTCCTTTGCTTCAGCTTCCTCATCTTCGTCGCGTTCGCGGAGGGGTTGTCGGACTGGCATATGATTCTCGTTCTTTTGGCGTTTATTATAATTTTCCCTGTAGGCGTTAACATCATATACTATGTCATCAAATCGCAAAGCTGATTCACCTTCGCACCTTCTTTGAGCCACCGCGGCCTCGCTTACGCTGCTGCTGATCAGTGCTTTCAGCTTTAGTCCCATTGGCATCAAGTGCCGGCTCATGCTCAGTAGCGGCAACGACTGTTGTAGAAAGGTCATCGTTCTGAGCCGCCAGAGGTCCAGTTGTCTGTCCTTCGGTCCACATGTAAATTTTACGGTGTTCAACAAACTATGTCGTCGCTTTGCCTCAGGCTTAATCAACCCTGGATTGTGCGGAGGACCTGGCAGGAAAATTTGGATCCTATACTATGAGCCGCACGACTGAAATATTTTGCCGTCGAGACTTCGACAAATTGCAACCTCATCCTCAACCTACAAACTTTTTTTTTTCTGGTTACACTGAGAATTAGACTGGTCCTGTGATATTATGAGGCCACTTACCGAGGATGAAACGAAGACGATGTTCGAAAAGCTTGCGAACTATATCGGACGGAACATTACACATCTAATCAATCGACCAGATGATCCACACTGTTTCCGGCTGCAGAAGGATCGAGTGTACTACGTTAGGTCGGTTTGGCACTCCTATGTGGAATGCTTTGGAGCTAATAGTTATTGGTAGCGAGAACGTTATGCGTTATGCGACCTCAGTCGGCCGAGTCGAGCTTATGTCACTCGGCCTTTGTATCGGTAAATTCACGAAGACAGGAAAGTTCAGATTGCACATTACCTCGCTCGAAATTCTTGCACAGTACGCCCGATATAAGATATGGATCAAGCCGAATGGAGAAATGTCGTACCTCTATGGAAATAACGTGCTGAAAGCGCACGTTGGCAAAATGAGCGACGATATTCCTGAACATTCTGGTGTCATTGTCTTTGCTATGAACGATATTCCCATGGTACGTATTCGGATTTCTGGCGACCAAAGATGGCCATCTAAGTTTGGAATTTAGGGATTTGGCGTAACGGCGAAGTCAACGGCAGACGCAAGACGACTAGATCCTACTGGCATTGTGGCATTCAGACAGGGTGATATAGGGGAATATCTCCGAGAAGAGGATACTCTTTTCACGTAGTTGTCAATAGCTGTTGCTTACACACGGATGGTTCAATGTTATGATTTAGGTTAGGTAAATTCTTGGCTTGGCATATACTTAGTTTGCTCAATAGTGCAGAGCTGGTAATTCAATGCATTGGTATGGTGAATTGCTTCAGTTACATTAACCTATGCAGGTACTAATCTACATAAATGTACACCGTAGATACTGCATCTACACCTCCCTCCCCTCAAATTTTATGCCTTTATTTCACGCAATAGCCTTTCGGCCTTGGTGTAGCGGCCTTGTGACTCGTAGAGCTGCACCGCAACAGCCACGAGACCAGGATACGTTGGTACGCCAGATGAGAGAATCTGCTCCACAATCTGCGCTGCGTGGTCCGCGTTGTTCCTCTCGATAAGCATCTGCACGCATGCCAAACCCAGTCCGATATTCGACGGCTCCTTCGAAAACTTCTTTAATGCCCGATCCAGGATATTCTTGTTGGAGTATCTGCCACCGGTACTGAACGGATCCAGGACAGCGGGCCTAAAAGTAAGCAAGCGAATAACTTGATCCTCAGGGAATTCATCCAAATGTCGCTTAACGCCTTTCTTAACTGCAGATTCTTTGCCGACACGATACTCTACCGCCAGTCGGTTCTTATGTAATAACCGCCGTTGGAAGTTGATGTATGCTGACCCCGAAGTCTTACTTTGTACGATTGAATCCAGCAGTCTCAGATTGACATGCGGATTAGAGTCGTCGTATCCCGGGACATTGGCTAAGTACAGAAGATTGTGAACAATCAGATCCTTTATGTGAGGTTCCGAGATACTAGCAATGAGTCAGGAAAGGCTGCCAGGACTAAATCAACGACAAGAATTAACGTACGATTGCGTGTCAAAACCGGACAATATTTCAGCAGCTTCGTCCTTCTCTCCGAGTAGAATGTGCACATATGCAGCTTGAATCAATATCGGATAAAGTTCGTCTTGTACTTCCTTCTCAGATAGGCCCTCAATAGCTTGCGCCAACTCCTTCGCTTGTTTTAGAAGCAACAATGCATCACCATACTGCCTATCTCCAATCTTCAATGAAGCCATATTAAATGCTTGCTCGTGCGAGACTATAGTCGGGTTTGGTGCGGGGGCAGAAACGAGATTCCACCATCGCTGCTGAGTTTGTATAGCGAGAACGTTGACTAGGACGTCATGATCCTCACCCTCAACCTACAACACGAATATATCAATACCTTAACAAACGTGGATGCGGTAAGACGTACCAAGTATGGACCCCTGGACAACTCATCATAAATCTCTTCCGCAGCAGCGAACTTTTCTAACCGATATGCCTATTGCCAGGTTAGCACGAACTCGTCGTATATGTCAAGTAACATACAATTTGTGCCTTCAAGTGGAGAAGGCCCCTCTGCTCTACGACACTGCTCTCGCCCTTCTCGATTGCAACCACTATCAAATCATTCGCAAGCTCAAGCTTTCCCAGTCTATACAAACAGTATGCCCGCTCCAATGCCAGCTCGTTGGGCTTCAGCTCGTCGTCTCCAAAGACTTTCAGCGCCTCTGAGTATTGATCTAACTTGATCAAAGCAACTACTTTTGCTTTCTTAGCTTTGATGTCAGTAGGATCTTGACGGAGGAGCTTGTTGGCAAGGTCGAGCACGAACGTATGTTCATCATTGAGTGCATGAACTGTTAACTTCTCTAGCAACTCCTGTAGCGACGCAGTGTCCTTTTTTGGCATTGTTGACCGTTACTGAACTATCAAGTCCACTGTAGGATATAATCTGACATATGGTTTGCGATAGCGTGCACAATTCCAAGTGGTGAACAGAACTCAAAACGGAATCAGAACGCTATTTTGCGTCCAATTTCCGAAGGAAAGCCAAGCTTGCTGCATTCTTTCGAGCCGCAAACCTTCCCCATTAGATGCAGGTAATTTTGGCCCACGGTTCCAAAATTTTTCTTGCAGCCTTGACGACCCTTTCACCCTTTCTCATCTTCACAAGCCGTCCTCACTATGGTGTCGTTTTTCAATGAGATATGCTTTAGGTGTAGGATAGGCAACGGGATATTTTCTAATCCTGTACTGGTGACTCCGATATCATGGCAATCCACACGCGGATATGTACGGCGCGCCCCCAGGAACGGCTTCTCGAAGCAGAAGAAGTACGAAAAGAGCAAGAAACTTATGAAATACACGAAGCCGGCACGCATGCTGTTATCCAAGAGCGTTATAGCACCGTCCGACGCACAACGGTCGCGATGGAGTCATGACGACTTTCGAAGACAGAAATCGGTTGTGAAGGAGTTTACGGAGCGACAAGGGACGACCCCGTATCTAGTCGGGCCACCCAATGCTGGTGGGTTTTCTGTTCTGAAAAGCATTGATTATGAGGATCGCCTACCATTAAACGCTACTGTTGCTCGTTTGAGCTCCTTTGAGTCGCTCCGACTGTTACCTATTGTGCGGAATGCATTGTATGGACGAGCATTGAGGCAGCTTGATGAGAAACGACCCACGGCGATCCAGGCGCTTGCGATCAAGAGAATTATGAGTCTCCCGCCGCCTACCGTTCGATTGGCGCAGCAAGGATTATTAGCGAAGGAGGATGAGACAGATGAGGAGTATTATGAAAGGAGGCGATATCGAAAGAACTTGCACAAAATGAAAGTCAAGCTGAAGTCTTATCTACTAGCCGCAGAGACTGGATCGGGAAAGACTCTTGCTTATTTGCTTCCACTTGTCAGTATGCTCAAAGAGGAAGAGTTGCAGAATGCGCCGGCTGTATGGGAATTACCGGAAAGGCCATATATTAGATCGGTAATACTAGTACCGACCGCAGAATTGGTTCAGCAAATATTGGCAGTAGTCAAGGACATGTGCCATGATATCAAACTAGCTTCTGCCGGCCTGTCGCAAGAAACTACGAGGGGCGTCGCCGACAACATTCGCAAGAAGCAGATCGATATTTTAGTGGCGACGCCTGTCCCACTTCTGAAGTTGTTGCACCGAACAGATTGGAACATTCTTGAAGACTGTCGGAAGATTGTCGTCGACGAAGCCGATAGTCTTATGGATCGATCTTTCAAGAACGAGACCCAGGAGATTCTCGACGCCCCACTACGACTGGAAACATTAGTATTCTGCTCTGCAACAATTCCGAAGACATTTGACAGAACACTTGCTAAAAAGTATCCAAGTATGGAGCGTATCATTGCGCCTCATCTTCACCAAGTTCCTCGTCGCATAACATTTTCTACTGTCGACACAGCTGCCAGACCATTCTTCAACGATAAGCGGAAAGCGTTGGCTGAGACATTGTATAATCTTGACCGAAGTGATACTGATCCCGGAAAACTCAAGCGTATCGTTGTATTCGTGAATCACCGCGAGAGTGTTCCTGGTCTGGTTGAGTATCTCAATGGCTTGAAGTTTCATGCCGTCGGTGTTACGCGCGACAATTCATTGGAGGAACGGTCATCGCTGATGCGGGAATTCATTAGGCCCACGCCGCGTCTGGAAGAAGTCAACAATCTCAACGTTGTCACTGGAGCTGTGAAGACGTTGCGTGTTCTAGTCACCACAGATATTTTCTCAAGAGGCATTGACATGCAATCAGTTCGAACAATCATCCTGTATGATGTTCCATTCTCTTCTATCGATCTTATACACCGAGCAGGACGAACTGGTAGAATGGGTAGACGAGGTAGAGTTATTTTATTGGCTACAAAGGGCGAGCTCAAGCCATGGTTACGCGGATTGGCTACGACGATTAATAGGGGCTATGCATTGGTTTAACGGATATGGATATGTTTTGGTGTTTTTAGACTTCTTGTACATATTACTTCCACTACTGGATAGTTTTGAACCATCTAGGACGCGATCACGCTGCGATATGCCTCTCTTGCGCATGGGGTGTTCTATTATTTAACCGATGCAACTTCATCCGCAGGTTAAGCTTATAGCTTCGTATCTGTCGGATTATACGAACTCGGAAGATTGAACTGTCATAGAGAGCCTAAAGTTCAGCTGGTTGACTGGTTGATAGTCTATTAGCCTTACTGTGGCTCCGACATTCTCTGATACTGTATAATTACAATTTGCCAATTTGCGCGGTTTGGCGTCATTGAAATAGTCTTTCCTGAGGTAGATTGAGATTCGTAACAATGGATGTCAGTGGTCATAATTTAATTGTGATTGGTCGCATGTGGTCGGTCGGTGTTAACTGCGTGCCCCGCGAAAAGGGGCCGCATGCCAACTGCGGCTGTTGTGGCGTATTTTCATTCTGAGAGAACCAGCATTCCGAACAGTGTTGAAGCGCTGGTTATTTCGAAGCTCGCATGGAATGAACATCTACTGCGACAAATAGGCCAGTGGACTATAACAGATTATGACATTGATTCGGACAAGAACAGCATCTCAGACAGAATTCAACGCGCTTGTTTACCGCCAGTCCTCTAAACTAATACAATGTTCTCTCGAATAACTCAAACCGTCAAACGCGCATGGGATAAAACCGTTCAGGAATTTCACGAATTCGAAGCACAGCACGATGCTAAGCAGCAAGACAAGCGTCGTGCGGAACAAGCTCGCGCGCGTCGTTATATGAGGCTGCGCGGTCGGGCAATTAATCCAGCTGTATCAGCTATAACCGATTGCAACAATGGAGCTAATATGGAGTTTGAGATGGCTATTGACAGTGAAATGAAAGTCGATGGTGACGACAGAAAGAAAAGACTGAAGCTCGAGAACGGTCCAGCAACTGGGCAGTCATGTGAACCATTGGATCCCTCGCGTCGTCCGTCGGTACTAGGCGTCATGTCTCCCAAAACCAAAGCAGCAGACGTACAACAATACAAAGACCGACGACCAATGATAGAATCAACTGAGCCGACAAGAGAAACGCGTCAATCATCTCGGTATAGTCTTAGTCCCGTCGAGAGGCCATTCACGCTTACAAGATCTGCTTGCCGTTCCGGAGTACGGCCAGCTAGTACAGATGCAGATAGCACAAATTTGGAAAAGAAGTTGCGCAAGAAAATTGCACAGCTGGAGCGAGAGCTGCGAAAATCTAAGCATGTGATTCAGAGATTGCATGAGCAATTAGAGGAGCATGATGATTACATTCGGCCTATGGAGCTGGACAGGAGTCGTGCTAAAGAAAGCCGGGTCTATGGTACACGTGACGGAAAGAATGACCCTCACGATGGTATTGAATACAGCAATGACACTGCAGTAAGTTTGGCGAATCGGCCTCGGACGGGGCAATCTCAAACGCAGAATTATACACTCAGTCCAAAGAGGAAATCGTTTGAACCTGACTCTAGAGACATTGACGATGATAAATCGTTTGAGCAAATGTCGCCAGTGCCTTTGACCGAATTAATTGCGCATGCTGGAGGTTGAATAACGATGTGTTTAGCTCAGGTGTTTTTGGACAGCGGCGTGGTTAATCTGCATGTTACGTGGTCTAGACAAGGTCTATGAAACATTACAGCAAATAATTGACATTTAAGGATTGACATTAAAACACTGTAAAGGCGTAATGGCAAAATATCTGCTCACCAATCGCACGACGATGAGGCTGCAATTCTGCTCAACAAAAACATGTGCATCGTTCACTTGTATTAAACGGCCACCAAACCCCGGATTTTGAATATTACGAACAAAATGCCGAGATCGGGTGGTTCCATCCTGCATGCCACCTGGCAAGACCAGATGGCAAGGAGACAAGGATCAGCGCACAGTCCCTTCTGATAGAAGGGCGACTAGCTCGCCCGAAGGTCGACTGTGCTCGCATACATAAAGAATCTATCTAAAGGAACATCCATTTGGACAAAGGTGTAGGGAAAATTCCTCCGGGCAAAACCAAAACCCAGTGGGAAATCAAATATTCCCGGAGGTAAAAACCTAACACTTTGGACAAGGGCGTAGGGAAATCCTCCAGGAAAAACAAAAACCCAGTGGGAAAACAAAGAGTCTTGGAGGTATGTTTTTCCAGTGGTGATTCCGCCCCAAATTCCTTCGCTTGTCAACGTTGATTCACTCTGGTCGGCCTTCCAATTTTGCTGCACGTCGCCGTTATTAACATTCCAGAAAACTTCCGCTTCTGTTCGTGCTCGATCTGATCTGGAACAAGCGTCCGCGCTTCTAGTTAAGTCCTGATCGCCCCTGGGATCCGGGGAGTCTGCTAAAAGATAATGTCTCCTCCGGGTCTCGTTATCTACGTCGTCTCCCCGCTTGTGCATCGTTCGGCCGGGTGCCTGCCTAAACGTTGACGTAGATAGAGTTTGCACCCTTCCCCTGCCCCTGCATTTCAACGCAAGTGATAGACACCTAACTCCTGAAGCGCGTAAACGTGGCCATAACTTTGACAAAGCCGATGTACAACAGCGAACGCGTTTTTACTTATAGTTGCACAGTAGCTCCGCCTACGTGAGTGCAATTCTTCTCTATCCTTGCTGAATTGCACGTTGACAAATGTGGAGCTTGTCGACAATTTTCTCTGTCTTCTCGGTGCTCTTCTGGGTGGTCAACTCTAAAAGCATCCCGCTGGCTTGGTATGTTATGGCGCGTTCACTTCACGGCCTTAAATGCATTTGCCGAATCTGTGAATGCCTCTGACATAGACGCATCGATTGAGGCACTGCAGGTTTTACAGGTCACTTATATACTTCCTATGGATCAATAGAAACACGCCAGCGGTTGAAGCCAATGTCTTCCGTACTCGGATCTGGAGCAGTCGCTCGCCTCCTATGGAATGTGACCTAAACGGTCACAAATCCAACTCGACATACTTCTCCGACCTCGATAATGCGCGTACAGATCTCATGGTTGACGTCTTCAAGAAGATGCTGCTTGGCACTAGGAGAGAAAGCGGCACATGGCCTTACCTCCCTCTTGGAGCGGTCGTCTCCATCTTCCGACGGGAGATTAAGCCGTTTGCCAAATATAATATTAAAAGCAAAATCATTGGGTGGGATGGGAAATGGTTGTTCGTCGTCAGCAGATTTGAGCTCGCAGACAGCGCACACACTTGCGCGATTTCTATATCCAAGTATGTGTTCAAGCTCGGTCGCAAGACTATTGCTCCGCAGGACGCACTCAAACAATGCGGACTCTGGTCACCTGAAGTCGAAGCCAAGGGTCGTGAGGGACGAAAGAAGGTACAGGGACTTATGGACTTGGATCAGTTGGAAGAGGAGGAATTTTAAGCGAAGAAGAATATCGATATGTATGTGATATTTGGACGCATTAGATTATCCGATACAGATAGATAGGTTGGATCTGAACGTTGAAATCGGATTACTATCAGGTATTTTAACATATCGACAAATTCGTGCTGGTATAGCAGAAAAATTGCTGAGAGGCAGAATTCATAGTTAACCGAGTCTATCTCCTATTAACAACAGTTCGATTATGGTCGGGACCACTTGTTACCTCCTAGCGGATGCACAACAAAGCGCGTAAAGGACGATCTCTATGAATAACTCTATTAAACCAAGAATCAATTACTTTTCCTAATCCAAAGAAAACCATGTCCATGCATATGCACCATTACAGTACATAAGAATACGAATTTTAGCTCAAGTATCGATCCAAGCTCTCCCCTAATATTCCTTCAATAACAGGTACCAAGCTATTCCTGACCTCTGTTTCAACATTTTCGTCGTCGTCTTCCAGCAACTCGGCAACTATAGGAACGAGCTGTGGCAACATGCTCAGCCATTCCTCACCTAATCGCTCATAAATCGCCCTTAGTGACTTCACCGCCGTGATCTTAACGTCTGCGGCTGTGGAACCTGCCTTCAGTCTCGCCGTCTGGACGACGCGCTTAGGTTCTAGGACGATAGCGCCAGAATCCTCCTCGGCATCGTGAAAATCAATCAGGATATCGTCATCATCGTCGAGGTTCCTCATGTAGTTCAATATAGACTTGTTGATAGACTTGTAATGGTCTTCGGAAGAGCACGAAACGGCTAATGCCACGATTGCCTGCTGAAGAAGATCGCTAGAACGCAAACCAAGAGCAAGCTGCGCCAGCAACGGGTCAGCAATCTTGTCAAACCGCACAGGCGCTTGCCAGAATTCTGTCTTTGTTAGTTTCTCGAATGATGTGGATATCTCGAGACTGCGTACCTTCCTGGTCATTATAGAATGCGACTGTCAAACTACCGATGACTGAATCCCAGAGTTCGCGATCAAATTTCGTCTCGCTTGTGACAAAGTCGACCAAAAGATCGGCGGTAATCTCTAGTATGTATCCATAATAGCTCGTGACAATAGACTAAATTCGTCAGTATTACCGTCCCTTTCAACTCGTGCTAGTATGTTACCTTCAAAGATCCGAAAAGGCGCTCAGAGAATTTATACAAAATGAAAAATCTATTTCGGCGTTCAGTCAAAGAATCCACCGCAGCTTCGGCGGCCCATTTTGTGACTCGCAGAAACAAGGGCCTGAACACCTTGTCATTCAACTTCAAAACAACTTGCATTGCTAGCTCGATGATGTCCGATTCCAGACTGTCAATAATCCCTTTTCCTTGTCCGCCTTGGACATTGCGGGAATTAAAAACAGACAGCAAGAAATCGAACAATTTGCTAGCATCTGACATGACAGCTTTGCGCGTTGCCCGCTCGATGACTTGCGTAGCGGTAGATAGGTAAAGCTTGATGATCGCATAATCCCACCTGGCGATGACATCGTCCCAGTTGACAATGAGCGACGTGAGTAGTGGCTTGGTCTGAATCTTTGTAATGACATTCTCCAGTAAAACAGTTCTAGCATCCTCAACCGAGGGACCATCTGCAAAAGTGCGTTGAGAGTTTGCAGACGCTGACAAGAACACTAGACCAAGAATCTTTGCGAGGTAGCTTCCCATAAACATCGGAATGCGTTTAACGAGGGAATCAACAACCGTGAAGACAGCGATACACACCAATTCCTGACCGCTGGCAATCGCTTCGTCAAGAAGGTCCAAGATAAGAGGAACAGCTCGTGGCAGATATCCCAATAACCTAGCACCCAACGCCATGGCTAAGGTACTCAGGCAGACTAAGGCTGCAACGATGGTATTCTCGTCGGCGCATTGAATACCTCTGTCGCTCAGAACTATCTCCAGAACATCGCCCACGAAAGCGTCCGGCTCTGTGGCACCGAACTTGCTTCCAAGAGTCTCAATAGCCTGCAATCCCACCTTTATGAGTGCTGTATCCGTAATATTGGCGTTGGAAATTGCAGCACAAACAGATGGTAAAATCTTCAATCCGGAGTTCTTGGCGAAATTACCATGCGCCATACCATCATTCTCAAACCTGGTTCGAATAAGCAGAAGACCACGTCGAACAGTAAAAGGATCGTCTAGTCGCGAAATCAACGACTCAAGAACGGTAACGAAATCCTGAATCGAGAGCAAATTGAGAATCGCATCCAGCGAATCATATGCTTCCGTCTGATACTTTTGGTACTTCTCCTCTGACGTTGTTTCTATAACAGCTAACAGCTTCTCAATACAACCAGCAATTGATGCCTGGAATGTATCAATATCTGACTTAGGGATTGACGCAGTTGTGCCTCTGAAAATCTCAGCAATCTGATTGCGGAGTGAAGTGGTGGAAACAGTAACCCGAAAAAATCCCAGAAGATCAAGCTTAAGCGAAAGAAGTTTCTCAGGACTCAAACCTGCAATGTCGTCCAAATAACCAACGGCCCCATCTGCCAGCGATAAATCGAATGGAATAGCGCTGACAAGACCAATGTATTGCCGTGCCGCCTCAATGCGCTCAATTATCGTGAATCCTCTTAAATAAACTTCAATGAAATCTTCAAGGCCCTGAGCATCACTGGCCCTGCTTCTTGTCACAGCATCCCAGTGACGCTTACCCAGCAGACGTAAAACAAGATATAGACTATCATGCGGACCCAGAGTCTTTACAAGTGTGGTGAAAAGTTTGACTCGTCGGTGGTACGGGATATGAGGGAAGGCATTCACGAAGCTCAATAACAGCTCAACCGTGCCAAAAGGAACTCCGTCACCACGGTTCGTCGACTGCGCTAGAGCGGGGATAACTTGCGAAATCGTCTGCTGAATAACGTGAGCTGAAAACTCGTCATCTTGGCGGACCGTATTCGCGCCCATGAATGTAAATATCGGCATGACACTGTGAAGAACAAGCTCAGGGGATAACTTAGCCAGCGCTGACACCAACAGGAGGAACTTATTCTGAACTTGAGGAGATGTCGAGCTTCGGATACAACTAACGATGATGTCCATACGAACGGAGTTGGAGTCGAGCTGGGAACCCTACCCAGTTTGTTAAAAAGGATGATCTACCTAAATCGGCTACCAACCAAATATACTTACGTCCATAGTCTTAACCATTGGTAGCATGCAATCCACCAACACCTGCTGCGTATATTGAACCGGCAATGAGCTATCGGTTTTCAATAAGAGTAACTCTCCTAAAATAACGAAAAGCTGTTTCAATAGAGCAACATGCTTCTCAGGTTCATTTCGCTCCAGTAAATCTAATGCCAGACTCAATCTCCTCAGATTCGAGTGAGCAGACTGCCAAGTGGCGCCTGACTGTTGATACTGAGAAGCGCTACTTCTCCGCCTTCTCTTCGATTGTTGCTGCGGTTCGTCGCTCTGGTGTTGGCTAAGCCTGGAATCGTTTAAAATCGATGAGAACATATCCGTCGAAATTGTGATCCGATTCAGAGTCTCCAGCGCAGGAAACTTTGCCTAGGATATGATTAATCTCCACAAGAAATGGGGACAACAGAGCAAGCCTTACATTATCGTCCAACGCCAAGTCCACTAGTGTGCATACCACTGAGGATTGAGTATCATGCTTCCAGGTGTCAAACAGCTCAACGATCCTCACGCCCGCGGCATCCGACAGTCCAGGAATGTCAGTCCTGATCGAGTCCTCAAGGAACTTTGCACCATCTCGATCGTTACCAGACACTGCCATCATCATAGTCCGTTCAAAACCAGCGCACGGAACCCTCTCTATCGCCAGGCTCTCGAGAAATGCATTTCGCTGCTTGATCCATGTACCAAGTAAAGACGTGCACAACGAGTAGACCGAAACCGGCGTCTTCTTAGCAGCAGTAACCATCTCAAGAATAGGGTACTTCACTCGGAAAAGTGGTGCGCCGTTAATATGGCTACAGAAGAAGGCAAGCAAAGATGTCTTGAATCCAACTTCTTTCCTTTTCCTTTCACTGGTGACAGACACAGAGCTGTCAACCAATGTGGCTACAAATGTTTTGACATAGTCACGGTCCAACACTGCTTCTTCCAATCTCGCACCAATGTGGTCCTTCAACAATGCCCGAAGATCTTTGTAACCAAGCCATTTGAGCTGATCCGTCTCCGCCCCAGTACCGTACAATGTCTCCATCCCCCAAATTTGTGGCGACTTTGCAGAACGATCATATCGAACAGAAAGTGCAGACAAGCAGTCTGCAGCCGCCTTTCGAACCTTCTCGGCAGTATCTGTCAGAGCAATAAGAAGATAGATGATAGTAGCTTGCAAGTCGACCGTCTCTGACATACTCTGCACTAAGGTACTGAAAAATTGAAGCGCAGCGACTCGAGCAAGTACAGGGTACGAACCAGTCCAAATTCGCAAGAGGAATGACAGAGCCAATCCAGACTCGGAAGGGAATAAATTCCCATTTTTAATCAGCAAAGAGAGAACCTCCTTCTTCTCTGCAAGACCCTGCAGGTAAATCTCAGCTAGAGCTTCAAATTCCTTTGTTGCTGTCGGCGCCAGGAAGGATGTATGACGTGGCCTTCGAGCCGTATTGATCCGCTGCTCAAATGTTACCTTAGGCGGTACAGAATCAATTTCCATAACGGAATCGTCTTGTGATGCTAGTTTCACCGGCCGAAGAGTCGTCTTTAACTGCAACTCCATTTCGTCGATGTCCATGTTCAACTGACACATCGCGTTCAAGAAAGTATTGCGTAAAGTTGAATCATCAAGGGCCCTATTCAGTGCCTCACCAAGTGCACTCTGAGCCTCGCCGTCGGCATCCGAAATCTGGGCGATCTTGAGAATAGCCTGCGCAACAATCGATTTCTGCGTGACACGCAGTGACTCCTCAGCAAGAAGATTAAATACCAGCTTGATGTTAGAGCTGTTGTATTCGAGGATCGCGAGAGCGTATGCAACAATGAATTTATCAATCTTAACTTTCTTCTTAATTTCCGCCAGGTCCTGAGGGAGTGTCTCGATCATCTCAACAGCCTTCCAAACACCATAGTCCAGAGGAACATAGTTATTTTCCGACAAGTTAGAGAACTGAATTGTTTGAGTCAAAGCGGCCATGCCAGTCTTTGATGACTTCTTGGTCCAGTTAAGCGCAATACTCTTAGCGAGAGCATCCAGCACTTCGTTGCCAAGCCTGCATTGCGACACGAGAACGACGATGATCATGTAGGCTGCTGTTTGTGCCTCCGGTGACTTGCGTGCGGAAATGACGGTCGATAGATGTGGAAGTGTTCGTTCCGCAATGATTTCCTCGAAAATTTTCGCCTCTTTCATTGACAAGATGACGGAAATAGTTGCCGATGTCCAGAATGATAGTAATGCGTGATACGCACGTTGAGTATTGATTTGAGTAACGATGTGCTCAGAAACAAGACTGAATAACTCTGCATCACGCGACAATGCTCTCGTCAGTAGATTCCGAGGTGGATTTGTCGCTGTAGTCTTAGAGTTCGACAAGAATGTGAAGAGTGGCGGAAGCGGGAGTGAGATGGTATCCAAGACGCGGGAGAAAATCGGATGGCTGTAGTACGGCAAAAATGTCAATAGAAGAATTTCCGCGTTCAGCTCATTGATTCTGCAGTCTATTAACGCTTCAATCCGGTACCGACGAGTTTAATTACTTACTTGAACCGTCGCACAAGCCATTCTACAGATTGAACTGCCGGCTGCAGTAACACTCTCGGGGCGAGGAGCGCCAAGAAGCTCTCGATCGCCCTGTCCAGAGCGGCATTCTGGTCCGGTGTCTGCGATATCCAGTCAGAATGTTTGCACACCTTACAGCTTTCCATTGCTACCTACCTGAACATGTCTATCAATCGAAATACTGGTCTCGGAAAACAAACTCTTCTCATACGTTTGAAATCGGTGATCGATAGATTCAAGATCCCGAAGTCCCTCTAGTGCCAAAAAATATATACTGTCCAAGTCCTGAGTGACCGCGACTTTAGGATCATATATTAATGAAACTGCGTGCGATCTCTGTCGATTCTTGCGATCGAGTGTCGAGTTGGCGACGGCCTTTGCCTTGATCGAAGATAATTGTCTCGCCAACGACGATGCCATGATGAATTTTACAACCGCTTATCGAACCAGAGGCAAGATCCTATGGCACATATGTGTAAAATGCAGTAGGAGCGGCCGACAAAAAGTCAATGATATCGAAGGGCCGTTCTCGTACAGCAAGTGTTGTTCAGATGAGATTACAAGAAATTTTTCTGCATTGACGCCCCCTGAATTTTTACTCCCAATAAACCCGACACAAGTCATTTCGAAACTTCGGCCTAATACTGCTCTAGAGCCTAATTTCGTAGGTATTCCGAGTTTCACAAGCCTGTCCGCCTATTTAAAACCGGGTTATATTTACGCCGTTTCTCTTGTTTAAGTCATTTGCATCATACACAAAATGAAATACGTTCGTCATGCGCATAAATCTATCTACATTGAGCATGAAAAAAGGAACTTACAAAGCCGTGTGATGCAATAATCACATTAAATATATCTAGAAACCAGCAACCTTTATGGATTCACGTACAAGAGCTTTATATGGACTTCGCAATGAACAGTTCATTAAACGATCATATCCCTATGAATTACAAGATGGTCTTATCTTTACATGCATAGAGCTCCCTAAGTGTCCTCAATAAACGAATCCCAAAACTTTTCCAGCGACATGCTTTCTTCTCGCCTCCTCGTGATCCAAAATACCAGCAGAAGTGGTAAGAATAATGAAACCGAACTGACGGGAAGGTAAGAGGTTATTGACCCACTTCTCAATATCGCCAATGCGGACATTGAATCGTGGTGAGATAACACCACATTTGTTCAATCTTCCGTTCAATTGAACGACAATCTTTCCAGATCGGTGGTCGTCGACCTCCTCGAATTCTCCGATGTATCCTAATGCATACCGTTAGTGGACGCTCCAAGCCTAGCATGCTTGTGAGATAAAGCACAAGGGCTCCGCGACTTGACATAAGGAAACTGGGTAACAAATGTCGGAGAGAAGTAAACGCGAAACAAGACGGAAATAGACAAGCCAGCGTGTAAGAAGCGTCTCTTCAAACCCGCGAATTTAATGTGCGAGTTTTAATCTTCCGGGCCATTAAAAGACGAAGACAGATGGGAGCAAGCAGTGCAATTCGTCCAGTTATTACCCGGGTAAAAAAATATGGACTATATATATGTCGATTGTCGCCAGATTTCTCAAAATGCCAAGTCGCAGCAGCGCACATCAACTTGTATAGAACCCAACATACCGTGCTTCTGCATGACGGTCAAAAATTTCACAATGACCTTGCTGGAGGGCCGGATTAGAACCTGTCTTTTGCCAGTCTTCTCTGCATTATTGATCGCGTTGAGAGCGTCATTAAGGACGGAGGCACGAGTCATTTTGAATTATATGATCTGGATTAAAATGATATTAGCATGGCGCTCACTGAGTGTCCTTGATCGAAATGTTGTCGGTAGTCAAGGATTCAACAAGCGCACTCGAATCTGAGCAGTGCCGTATCAATCAAGGCAACCTTGACAGAGGACACCGCAATTCGAACTCCGGCCAATATCATCCCTCCTCTTTATCTCTCTCCATAATAACCAAAGACCTGAATATTATCTACATACCTTGTGTAACGGCTGTTGAATTTGACCAGTGCTGAGTCAATTCTATATATTCTGACCGGGGAAGGGAATATTTGGCCGCGATGTTAGCTGGCACCCCAAAGCGAGAAGCAGTCACGGTCACAGCTTAACCCTACAAAGTAGCCCTACCTATGCTTAAACCTTATTTGGTGGCAACGTGGAGCTACTCGTGAGCCGCAAGGTCACGGAAGCGCTGAACGCAAGGCTTGTCCTCCCACTCAAAGCCCTGGAAGTGAGCCCTAACCGAAAGTTAAAACATTTTTAATACACAGTATGTTGGAGCAACCAAAAGCGACAGGATCACGACTGCAAAGGTTTCTAATTGTGGCCGCGGACTAAAAATAAACTGTGGCCAGTTCAACTACGAGGTGCGCGGATGTTGGTATGCGTGTCAAAGAGTCAACATGACTCATAGAGCTGAAATTTTTAGTTTGGATTACAAGAAAGTCGTCAGTCGCTCTTCGTCTAGACTGATGCCGATGATAATTAGATAATGACAAACTTATTATACAATAAAACATGAGATCTAATCTTTTAACTCTATAATGCAACCGATGCCTTCTTTTTATTTATCTGCATAATTATAAATTTTACAAGTGTTTAGGCGCAAAGGCTAGGTTATCTCTGTGCGCAATATATTCCGAATCTAATCTTCATTAGCGATTGCTCTTCATGTCTTCTAGTATCCGATAGCACATACCCGAATATCCAAGTAACGATTCAATTTCTGAACTCTTCAGACCCATTATTCTTGCAATCTCAACCGATGAATAGTTAACGATTGCCTTACCAACAACTTCACCTTCTTCAAGTATGGCAGCTCTTACTGCTTTATTAGCGTCTCCACCGCCTTGAACGTCTTTCTCAGCATTTGCTAGTGTCTTTCTATCGATTACGACGAGCGAAACGGCTTCTGAGGCACTGAAGGTACCTTTCACATCTACAACGCCAGCGGGAAGTAGTCCAGCCCTGTTCGCCCGGGTAATAGCCTTGTAGGCGCCGGTGTCTATATACACAGCACCGTGCGATTTTAAGCCATGTAAAATCCAAAAGAGACGATCTCGCATGGGATGCGACTGCGGAAGAAAACGAGTATGCCGTGGAGGAGGCGACGGAGTACGACACGGCGTTCGAGATGGAGAGGGAGAATCTCGCGCGACGGAATCTGTGGGTGCTAAAGGAGTAATGGACCGCGCTGATAAGCGAATGTCGGGGTCGGAAACCGAGAGGTCGGATGGTACAGTGGGATTAATAGATTTATCACTGGTATTGCGTTCCCCTTCTTGTCCTTTGAGATATCGCAAATATTTGATGATGCCACGGATGTTCCCAGGAACCGATGATTTGGTAATGATAGTTGTGATGCCCGCCGATGTTGCCAGTTCAGCGGCAACTAGCTTGGTGACCATACCTCCCGTTCCAACACTACTTCCGCCAGTAGACACTATTTATTATTAATGAAAGACGCTGATGGACGAATATAATATGAAAACATACCATCCACTGTGAGTTGACTTATATCTTTAACCACTTCTATCGGTAGAGCATCCGGATTATTGCGTGGATTTTCAGTGTAAAGACCATCAACATCTGTCATAAGAAATAGGTAATCGGCGTTTACCATTCCAGCTGTAATTGCAGACAATGTGTCATTGTCTCCGAATTTGATTTCCTATTGGATGAAATGAGCCCCTGCAAAAACACCTCACATCGAGTATCAACCGACGTACCATAACAGACAGCGTGTCATTCTCGTTGACAATTGGGATAACACCCATATGTAATAGTTCCAGAAGCGTGTTTGCTGCATTTAGATACTGCGCTCGCTAAGACCTTGTCAGCCATGAGTCGGGCGATACTACTCACTACTTACATCTGCAATATCATTTCTAGTCAACAGAATTTGTGCAACAGGCTGATTCAACTGTCTAAACAGCTCATCCCACAATGCTATTAACCTACACTGCCCCACTGCCGCGATAGCCTACTCACTTGTTAGCCTTGTGACATTACCTCCATTCCAATCATACCTGAACTGTCGCGAGATGCTTTGGACGCTTCGGAATATCTAATCTCTTCAAACCCATGGCAATAGCTGCGGATGAAACAATGATAACACGATGCCCTTCCCTTCGCAGCTTTACAACAGTTTCCACGATCAGCGACATATTCGCTATGCCTGGTTCGTGAGTCACTTCGTCGCATATTGACGACGTTCCTATCCACAACACTCAGTCCGATCCTTCATAAAAGCGGACGCGTAAATTTTCACACGAGATAAATTATGACTGTGCTCACCCAGCTTTATGACTATTGTTAATGGTCGTTGATCTTTGTGCTTCATAGTGCTGAGAATGAGTAAATCTGTGTTGCCAACACACTCGCATCCTAGTGTGCACGATTATACTTGTGACCTCGGGATTAATTTAATTATCCAAGGCGTAGGTCTCAAGACGTTGCCCTTATCAACGAGCGAGACTCAGCTACTTAGCCAGGCAGAACGGAGGTCTCCCGGCTTGTATATTCTGCCGATATACTGGACAAGAAGGGTGCAAGGTAGAGCCTATGCGGCGCCAAAGGTACGATTTTAGAGTCGTCTAACGAGAGACTAAGTTAAGGTTTTCCGGGACCAGCTCTCGACATTCTTCGTTCGAAGCCCACAATACTCATGAACGAACTGTAAATATCCGGGGCAAACTGGCGCTTCTCATCGTCGGTGAAGTACAGCACCATCGTTACGTGTTTTTCTGCAGGCAATTGATCGGTTGCACGGTGACAAGAGATAATTTACAATGACGGCATCATCTTCCGAATCGACGCCAGGAGATGGCATCGGCGAGCCAAGGCTACCCCATGGCTTCGAATGGCTAAAAATGATAGCTTCCCACTACACTGGCGCGTTAGACGAAATGGGAGAACAGCGATACAGTCAAGTGCTTGCGGAAAGACAGCGCGAGGCGTCCTGTAAACGGTGTGAAAAGTATAGAGACTGGAATTTGAAATACAGTGCGGCCCCAAGAACAACAGTCAACACCATTACGAGATGAATGCTGACCATCGGTGACAGGTCCTACGGTAATTTTTATGCGAGAGCAAATCGAGAAACTTGGCGGCCAAGTTGGAAGGAAGCACGTTATTTGCGACCACTGCGACGAATACAAAGCAGGCGGCTTCAATCCCAGCCTGGGCGTCCTATTATGCCAGAACCATGTGGCCAACCGACTGCACCTTGAAGATACTCTGGCCCATGAGCTGATCCATGCATATGATGAAATGAAGTTCCACGTTGATTGGACTAACCTGAAGCATCATGCGTGCTCTGAGGTGAGTTGATGAAATTATCTGTGATATCCTCAATGCCAACTGCCATTAGATTCGAGCGTCAAATTTAAGTGGAGAGTGCCGGATGACAAACGAAATATTTCGTCGAGGGCAGCTCAGAGTGACACGGCAGCATCAAGAATGCGTACGACGACGAGCAGTTCTTTCTGTCATGGGGAACCCCAATTGTAAGGACGAAGACATGGCGAAGAAAGCTGTTTCTCAGGTTTGGGATTCATGCTTCAACGATACACGGCCGTTTGACGAGATTTACCGATAGCGATATGCGTGCGATGTCAACATAATGTCTCCTCCTAACTTCTTTGTACATAAATGAGCGTACGAGCTCTATGTCGCGCATTACGAACTGTCGTATCGTGTAAAGTAGACTGCACTACCATGGTACATATCTTCTGCAACCGCATTTTGCCATGAAACATACATACATGTCAATAGCGAACGTAGAACATTACAAAATCCCAGGGCCAATCATGCAAGTAAAATTTACTGGCCCCCATCTAACTCGATCGTCGTTGGCCGCCGCTGCTGCTAGGCCATAATGGCCTGTTCTTAACAATCCATGGGTGATCTGGAATCTGATCAAGAGGATATCGCCTCTCAGGTTGATGTTGAAGCAGCTATTAATGCATTGTTAGTAGTGGCTGTGAGTAAACGCTGTTCAAAACATACACGCCGGATCAGATCTGCGGCTTCGACGCTCACAAATGGTGGAATTTTTAGATCAACTTTAGATATCCGCTTATATGTGGCCTTATGAGCAGGCTCTTCGAACGGAGGATTTCCAACCAGAAACTCATATGTCAGGACACCCAAAGCCCACAGATCAACTTTATAGTCATGATCTTTAGCCTCAACCATTTCAGGAGGTAGGTAATCAAGAGTTCCGCACATAGTGGTTCGACTACAAATTGTTAATTAGAATCAAATCCCTCTTTTTGCGGTATTCGCATACCGAGACGAAGGACATACCGAGACGAAGGAGTGTGCACACTCCACCCGAAGTCAGATAACTTCACTTCACCGTCGAGTCCAATCAAAAGGTTCTCAGGTTTCAAATCTCGGTGAATAATATGTTTCTTATGCAGGTACGAAAGTGCACTGGCAATCTGACAAATGTACTGAGAAGCTAAGATGTCGTTGAAACGGCCTTTCTTACGAAGCACTTTGAACATCTCTCCCTGGCCTGCGTATTCTAGAATGAGAAACACTCTAGAAGAATCGTGAAAATGCCCATAGAGTCGTAAGATATTTGGATGCCTAACCAATGGATTAGCTGAGAGACATCGACACTGCGTTGTTGCTAACAGCTCACCTTAAGTTTGATTGAATCTCAATCTCCCTTCGAAATTGCTTTTCAACCTTGAAGTGAATAAGCTCTTTCTTTTCCATAACCTTCAACGCACAAACATATCCCGTCGCCTTGTCCCTAGCGCAGTAAACCTTCCCAAATTTGCCCTTGCCAAGTTTTCTACCGATTTCGAAGCTGTCAAGCGAATACTGGCGATGAGCTTGAACTTCAGACTGATTATGTAGGGCAGTGATTGGCGGTGACGAATTACTCCCGCTTGAGCGGTGAGCGTCAGTTTGCGCATTAACGACATCGTGAGACGATACGTATCCATGAGGTGCAGGGCCTGCGCCTGCCTTGTGCAAATTTGGCGACGATGGTGGGGGCATTTGCGATCCCCTATTGGCCGACGCTCCACCGGTCGTGTTGTGCAACACATACTTGAGTAGTGGGTTCCGGACTGCACCGCCAGAGAAGCTACTGATGTTTTCTTTGTTGCTGGTTGCATTGCTTGATGTCAGCGACGAATGCTGGGAATGATGAGTGCTTGTTGCTAGAACCGAAGACTGTGCAGTTCTCATGTTAGCAAGGTCTTTGGCCAATTAAGTAATGATGCATTCTTTACCTTGAGTTTTCCATTGCTCCCATTGCAATTTAGAGTTGTGGTATAGGTAGGAGGTCCATGTGGATCATGAAGGGTAGTCCTCGACAGCCGGGACTCTAGGGCCTTCACGGATGTCATCGCAACCTAATCAAATTTAAAATATGCTGCTACAAGCGGTCAACGTACATTTAGTTGACGTGACGGCCGTATCAAAGAGTGCTAAACGTTGAGAATGAAGAAGAATAATGCCGTGCAGGGTAAAGAAAGGGGTATATGATGCTCTGAGCTGGCTCACCGTTAGCGTGTTTACCGCAATGTAAACAAAATCGTTGTCGCGGCAACGATAAGTTCATACATTCCCCAAAAAGGAATTTTTCAATCGCTACTGTAGCGACGACATTGATCGTCAGTCCATATCTACGGCATACCGTAAGATCATATTACAATAGATAACACTTATTGCTTTTATAATCCAAATACATGACTCATAAATACATCTAACTACCAGGACTACATCACCCCGCGACCCCAATAAACCAATTTTCAGTACAAACTATTTTGTAACATAATAAATTATCAGTGAATGGTATCCCTGCAACAAAAGCAACTAAACGATGAGACAATGAAGCTAGACAGCTGTAACGCCTAATTTACTCGGAATCCTCTGCCTCCTGGTCTATTTCAGACTCATCCTCCGATTCAGCTTCCTCCAACCAGGTCAAGAACGGCTGAGCGGCCTTGCGAACCTTCTTACTAATATCCTTATCGACGTACTTCTTACTAGCTCGAGATCCCCATTTCAAAATAGCAGTCTCGGAAACTATGTCACAACTGTAGTATTGGTGAAGAATCGTAGGAACCGAGGGAATCAGCTCAGGATGCTCCAGACCAATAAAGCGCTCAGTACCACCAAGGAAAGCCTTCTCATGGTTTTCGCCAGTCATAAGTTTCTTCAATAGTGGTGCGCGGTACTTGATCTGATTCTGTTTGAGAATGTCCTTGTCAAACAAAGTCTGAGCAAGAACTTGGAGAGTACGATGTTTATTCTCGATTCCCAGCTCCTTAATTTTCATAAAGACCTCCACGTTATTGGACTTGGCGGGTTGCTCAAGAATCCAGTTGCCGAGTTGCGAGTAGATATCGCTACCATCGGTCTCGTCGTCGTCGCCAATTACAAACGCTCCCATTTGGCCCTCAAGTTCCTTGACTCGTGCACGGACAGCTTCCTCAGACGTATCGACTGCCCAATCATCATCGTCTTCCTCGTCGCCACCCGTGGCAGCTTTGGTGAGTGGAAGTGAAGAAGCCTCGGCAGCAATACGCTTGGTGAGTTCGTCGTCGGAGCCCTCTCCATCCTCCGCATCATCAGCGTCGTCGTTTTTGTCCTTCTCCTTATCCTTTCTGTCCTTCTTGCTCTTTTTGCCACCGGAAGAGCCCTTCTTTCCGACACTGGCAGGAGGATTCTTCAAAATGACTCCAGAGAGTTTGTGGCTGAGATCAATAGGAGAACGCTTGCCGCAAGCTTTGCAATCACGATAGAGCATTTGATCCTTGGTGATGACAATATCGGTTTCAGGATTCTTGCAGGCTTTACAAAGCACAAACTTATTAATGAAAATATCGAGCAAATCTTGGAGCTTGGCGGCGTCGTGCGCGCCGTTGACCATGTATCTGTCCGTAGCCTCATTGACAGAGGTTTGGGCACCCAGCTCGACTCCGAAGAACTTAGTGACATACATGGGCGGACGAGCGAGAGCACGCGCGACATCAGCATTATTGACGACTGCGGTCTTGATACCATTTCCGCGGCCCTCAACTTTAGAGATGATCGGAGGCATCTTATAGCGATAGAAGGGATCCTGGTTGTCCCGACAGATATCTAGGTGGCAAATGAGTACCTGCTCACAAAGGAAACAGACCAAGAAGTACTTACTGATCGACATGATGATAAACTGCAATTAACACAGGCTATGACGAATCTGGAAAAATAGGTTTGTGCCCGACAAGTTGCAAGGCGAAACAGCGACGTACGTCAGAGGAACTACGTTTTGGGGACTTTTTGATATGGAGGGTGCGCGAGAGAGGTAGAACAAATCAACGGCGGCGGGGTCGGCGGAGACGGACACCGAACAATGCATAAGACAGGGAAGTCTAGACGTGTTGCGGACGATTAAAATGAGCAAAGAAGCAGTCGGCTGTGTGCAGCTACGGCAGAGTGATACTCAGCGTGTGAGAGCGATGAAGACTGGACAAAATTTGGGCAGGCTAGTAGAGTAGAGAATTTAATCGAGCTGTTCCGCGTGCCCTGCCTGCGGCGCCACCAGCGGCGGGAGCCACAGCAGAAGTTCGTAAACAGCGGGTTTCGTACCGGTATTGAATTCGAGACAGATATGCCACTGATCGAAGACGGATACTTTGTATACTCCGCAAGTGTTGCCAACGTTTTCTCGAGAAATGTGATACTGTAGTGGCCAACTCGAAGGCGGCCCGATTTGCACCCGCATCACCGAGTCTACCCATCTCAACACCAGCCGGCCCTCGTTCGGCATTGTCGTACAATCCATCCTCTGTCGACACGTTATCGTCCGAGTTCTCTTGCAGTCCCTGAATGGCCTTTGTCGGTACTATAGGTGAGTGTTCGATTTCCACACTGAGTCCTTTCTTGTGGCAATTCAGTGGCATGGCCGACGTGATACGTGTGGCGGTGTGTGGCTGGATACCTCTTCTTAATGGCAAATTGCACTAGAATATTTCCAAATTCGGGCAAATTTCAGTTTTATTTGCTATCTTATTTTCAAGTTAACGGGAATTTGGGAGTAGAGCATATGCTCACAAACCGAGGTGCACGCTTGACACGTCTTGTTTCCTTGTCAAGGGCTAAGCAGAGCAAGGAGTTCCCTGGCACCCCTGAATCGTCACTGCCTGCGTCGGCCTGTTACTACTAATCCACCGCATAATCCACCGCAAGCGACTAACAATTTTCGTCTTCAGGTATTTCTCGTCCAACGATGGCCGACGATGAGATTCTCAATAAAGTATTTGGCTCAATGGGGTCCGAGTCCGTGCATCTGAGAGCTCAAGTTTTCTCGCCATCGTCATCTACGTCGTCCCAGTCGTCGTCGCATTCGTCCGCCACAGCAGGGACTTCGTTATCATCCGTTGCAGACTCAGACTCTACATGGCTAGAGTACGCTAAAATCTTGGAGGACGAAGACAATTCGTCTACACATTCGCAAACCACGTCTCCAGTCAATAAGTTCGACTCGCCATCTCCCTTGCTTGAAGCGAAAGACCGGCAGGCGCTCTCCTCGTCCCACCCGCTCACCGACAAGCTAGAATACGGTGTTTGTGTTACTTGTGGAAAGCCATATTTAAGACACGTTCTTGCCTCCCACATTCGTGAGTGCCTTGAACGGCGGCGGGATACACAAGAACAAGGCAAAAAGATTATACAAGACGAAGCAGATAACAAAAGCAAAGACAGTATTAAATTATCGACAGCAGGACTGAACAGAGATGCTAGAGGTAGTGGCGGTAACAAAAGCGGTAGCTCTGGAGGATCTAGCAACGCCAAAGGTGGCTATGGTGGTGCTGGTAGCACCGGTGGTAGCAGCACTAGCGGAGGAGGCGGTGGCGGCGGAGGCGACGGTAATGGAAATGGTGGAAACAATAATGGCAAGGGTGATAAGCCAATAAAAGGCAAGAAAGATAAAGAAACTGCTAAGGAGAAAGAGAAGGACATGGCCGAGAAAGACGCAAAGACAACCACAAAGAAGCGAAAATTTGAAGCTTCGATAGAAGACAAGCAAGTTCCCAAGAAGAAGAAGAAACAGCCTCCAAAAGCCGCACCAAAGCCGAAAGGTCCGGTCGACGTCGAACGACAGTGCGGGGTGCCATTACCGAATGGTGGCTTCTGCGCCCGTTCGCTCACATGCAAGTCTCACTCCATGGGTGCTAAGCGAAATGTTCCTGGCCGATCGCAGCCTTATGATGTTCTACTTGCGGCCTATCAAAAGAAAAACCAAATGAAGCAGGCAGCACTGACATCTTCAGCCCAGTTAGCTGAGGATATGGAGCTTGCCAACGGTCCAGTAGACTCTGACGAAGAAGTTGAATCCGTTATGGCTGGCGTACAAAAGTCATTCCCAGTGCCGATTGAGACGAAAGTGATTATGCCAATAAGAATAAAGAATCATTTTTTTAGAATGCGGGAGATGTTCGCTAGCGCGTTTTCGAGACAGATTTAATATTCATTTGTATTATAAGTTGTTAAAATTTGGCGAGTGGGTTATCATTGATTGAGCTTATTTCGTTGCGGAAGGTTGTCTATTGGTCATAAGTAGAGGCCAGGCGTTTTGGTGTCAGTCGTGTGTATATATGCATACATGTGTATATCTATTACTCTATATCTACTCGCTAGAACTATTTAGTGATTGTAACCGAAGCGGAGATTACCTACGTAAATAATTATGGCCGGCTCAAAAGAACGATTTTGTGTTACAGTCGTTCAGGGTATTATTGTCCTTGAGGACGGGTATTGTAGTCCGGGCGCAGTCGTATGTAATTGTTATTTGATTACAGTAATACAAATGTGTCTACCATGCGCTGGAGGGGCTAGCTTTCGATGAACACGTTAACTACTGTAATTTAATCCTTGGGTGAGATCATCTTCCACTGTTTTCCTTTAATAATATACTGTCTACTCTAGTAGTGGTCAACAAGTCTATAATAAGCATATGATTTGCGTATCACAATCATCTAGCCGTTAGTAGGATTCGTTAAAAGTAAACAACGCACGATTATATGGTTCATAATATACAAAATATATTCTATCTCCATGTAGCCATACATGCCAGTCTATAGTGCGCATTGTCTAAGTCTCATCAATGTATCGTTCAACCTTAGCAGCTTCCAACCATGAGGCATCGCCATTGGCAGTGGCCTTCGTGAGCAGATATAATTCGTCAAGTAACGCGGGAATGAACGTTCCTGGTCCTCTAACCCCTGGAACGACAGCTGCACGTTCGGCCGCAATAGTATATAGCAGAACACCAGCCACTGCAGCGAGGAACCTGTCCTCTAGCGAGACAGCAACCATTGCACCAATTATTGAGCCCAAGACACATCCAGATGCTGTTATATCTGCAAGATACGCATGGCCATTGCGAAGTACAAACGTGGTCATGCCATCGGATATCACGTCCTCCTTACCAGTCAGCACCACAATTGTCTTCTCCTTGGCGGCAAGCGCTTCAACCACGTTAGCCTTTTTTTGCAACTGAGAGTTGGACGTACTATCCACGCCTCGCATCTGCGACGCCTCTCCAGCCACTGAGAAAATCTCGCCCTCGTTTCCCTTGATAACATCAAAGTGAGAATGGTTAAGCATTGACTTCACTGCCCCTTTACGTAATTCTGAGGCGCCCGCAGCAACAGGATCTAATACTATTGGCCTCAATTTTTTGGCATAGGCACCGGCTGCCGCGAGATATGTTTCTACCCAATCATTCGTGCCATAACCCATATTGATAAGAAGAGCACTGTTTGGAATACTCGCGAAGTCATCGAATTCTGGGATATTCTCAGACATGGCGGGACTGGAACCAATTGAGAGGTTGACGTTGGCGGCGAAATTTGTAGCGACTCGGTTGATGATGTTGTGCACAAACGGAGTCGCTGACCGCACTTTCGAGATCACAGCCGGAACATCTGCCAGAACTGATGTTACATCGCGATTTGGAATAATGCTCATCCAGTAAGGTGGGTTCCTGACAATGCTTAGGAGTTCCTTGGAAACTGCGGCAGGATCCTCTGCGGCAATGATTGCTGAAACAACAGCAATTCCGTCAAGACGACGTCCTGGAACAGTGGAGAGATGAACAACATTTCGCGCAGTTTTGAGGTTGAGGGAGCCGATTGCGACAGTGGAAACATAGCGCGGGACAGATGAGAGATAAGAGAGAATCTTGCGCGCACCATTGATACCAATGGGAGGTTTCTTGGGTGTCTTAGTCGCAGTGTCGTAGATAGCGCCGATTCCAACGTAATCTACGCTGTCTAGTGTTAGGCGGCATGCTTGAGTAAAACGCGCGCTGACAGCGTCTCGGTTCTAAACATACCCATCCTCTACAGCCTTGGCGGCCTCCGACACATAACTCACGGACATGCCAATAATCTTGTCTGGTCCGAGAAGCTTTCGCGCAGTGGCAACATCTAGCAACCAATTCTTGTTAGAAGATGCTTGCCGCAGTATGCCGTTATCTGAGGACTCACCAATATCTTCTTGCCCAATATGAACGCCCTCGGCATCAATTGCCAGCGCAACGTCTACTCTGTCGTTAATGAGCAATGGGATTCCTGCCTTCTTGGTCATCGCATGGATCGTCTTAGCTCTTTCAATGAAGTCAGAGGTCTCCGCATCCTTCTCCCGTAGCTGCACAAGCGTAACACCGCCATCTATTGCCTTTAGTACTTGCTCTTCGAGCGTCGTGCCCACAGGCACTAGATACGGGTCAGTGACGAGATAGAGAGAATAATCCACTTTAGGGGGCACCATTCTATATCGCTGTGCACAATGACTGGCGAGCTGTGTATTTGTATCTCATGCGGCCACCAGCTGTTGCAGCTATTTGGAATTGCTTCTACGGACGCAACCTTTCCGATGATCACCGATTCTGGGCATCCCACCAAAACCCTAGTCGAGCTTAGAAGATGACGGGAAATTCAAACCCTAAACCGAGAGACGATGAAACTAGCTCTGGGGCAATACAACGTATTTCACGGGCAAACCGGTCAAAATTCACCACCACACCGTCAAAATTGAAGATTTCATATCAAAATCAACCGCAACAGAATTAAATTGGTCAATCTAGCAGTTCAAATTGATAGCTATTTTACTACGACAGCGTCTGATTGTAAGCAGAAGGCATTTTGGATGCTGGTGAGCTGAAGGACAGGACCCAGAATAGTGTTTTGCGGTGGAATTTTACCCATTAGCGTGTTTTGGATTGTGACCGGTTCGGTGGTGTGGGCGGTTCGCTTGGGAAGTACGTTACGTTAGCGATCAATATGACGTCATTATTCCATGATTATCATATCCTATTAGCTGCCGCTTCAAGAGTATATTACAACATGTGAGATGTGACTACATGCTTACGCTAGTATTGCTTGAACATGGCTCAGATAACCGCTCAAATTCGGCCTATTGATCTCTCGACATCCGCACTCATTGTCATCGACATGCAAGAGCACTTTCGTGAGATTGCCGGATGTCTGCTTCCATCCTTGATTCCAATGTAATCATGCAACGATGAAATGCCGGTTACATTTGCTAACGTCATGCTAATTAATGGTGCAGCATTGATGCATTTGAGGAACATAATCTTCCCGTCATATTTACACAACATGGACATGTCAAAGACGCAGACAGTTCGCAACTCATGAAGTGGTGGGGACGAGACAATTCGATTGCTCGATTTTCACCAGCATGGCATCTGATGTCGGAGCTGGAGGCCCATGCGCCAGAAAATAATCCGAAAACGTTCAGGATTGAAAACAAGAACAGATACGACGCTTTCTTAAACACCGATCTCGAGAAGATCTTGCATCAACTGCAGGTCGACAGTGTGGTTGTTACGGGTACAATGACGAATCTTTGCTGTGAGACAACGTTGGACTCACTTTGCAGATTTTCAATGAGGAAACGAGTTAGCTAATGACTTAGAGCAGAGCAAGGAGCGCCTTTAATCGCGATTTCTACGTATACTTCCCGACGGATGGCAATGCGACTCTCAGCACCCAAATGCACGGCGCGTCCATTCTGAATTTGCGATATGGATTTGCACAAATAACAACTTTAGATAAAATTCATAGGGCCCTAAGCCGTCTTCCGTGACTCTGCCGATGTACGTCAGCGCATGAAAATTTGTATAACGTTAATCGTTTCATGTTACACATGCCCTACATAATATCATTACAACTATCCGATGAGCACAATTATAAAGTACCGTTACAAGGAACTATAAACTAATTAAACTGGCCCGGTGAAGTATTCGACTTCGTCGAAGACGTGGTCTTTCCATTCTCATCCAAATCATCTAATGGAATATCTGCCTTCGTTGAACCAGACTCAGCCAATGCTGACGTGCGATTCCTACTGTAGCTGTCCATAGGCTTAACATCCAATACTTCCCGAAGCTTCTCCTTTCCTGACGTGACAGCTTGATCGAAGGCGGCATTTCCCATTTTCATTATTGGACCTAGGAGATGCAAGAAATATGCAACATATACGACTCCACCGACCATAGCCAGTAGGGCAAAGTACAGGGGGTTTCGCAAAATTGCCATGATTTCATTCCACCCCAACGCCAACAGTAAGATATAAAAGTATAACGGAACTTGTCTAATGCTCTGAATGGTACTTCTCTTGGCGTCAACATACATTGAGTCTGCAATTCTCTTCAGATCATTCCGAATAGGAAGCATCTGACTCTCGCTGAGAAGGATAGGGAACTTCTCAATTTCAATTTCTTCATCTCTTTGCAAAGCTGGAACAACGTCTGGATCGGGAAATACGGTATCGCCGTTTTCTAGTCTAGCAGTTGCATACAGCGGCAGTAAGCGCATTGCGGATTTGAGGGACTCGCTGTAAATATCACTAATATCGTCTGCCGGCTTCCAGACGCGAGGAACACCATTATCATCGTACTTGAACCTCTCCTCAAAGTGTTCGCGAAGTCGAATTAGAACGTTCTCAGGCTTTGAAAACTCTTTCATCTTTCTGTACAAAGCCTTCCAAGCTTCCATCTTGATTTGATCAATTTCAGCAGCAACTTCAGCAACAGTGCCGCCCAATCCCAGATCGTACGTGACAACGTCATCCTTTTCAACTTTATATATCGCCAAATTTTTGTCAAGAACTTCTCTAAATGTAAGCACTATCCGATCCCAAAAATCCTCATTCGGATTCTTGTAAATCCTAGGATATATATCATCCAAATCTGAGGTGAGCCGCCTTGTGATCCTACTACCGAGCTTCTTTGCTTCGAGAGCCCGGAGACGAGACACTGACTCTTCAATGTCAGACGTCAATGACTGCAATTCCGATTCAAATGGTAGCAGTGCGCCTTCGACTTGCGCCTCTGTGGCAGCCGCCACGAAAGCATCAAGGGTCTCACTTTTAGCAGCCTGTATAGAATCCAAAAAGATGTAATTTGGTCTGCCCAACTCCGACGTAACGGATGTATTAAATTTCTGAATCGCAATCTTATGCAGCGTTGAAATGTAATGACCATAAATATGAGCTAATTTGGCGTCGATCTTTGCGAGTAGCTCCTGCCTTTTTTCTTCATACACCGTACGCGTATACCTCGACGCCTGTGCGTCGTAAATTTCCAGGGCTACTTGTCGGGCAGGACCCATTATGTCGCCTAATCCCGCCACGAGGCCGGACATCCCTTCTACCGGCTTAACATCATTCTCGAATCTCTCCCAAGCCAGGCCAGCAATTTCCTCGCATCTGAACCTCGCAACTAGGACTTGCTGGGTGGGCAAATCTAGATCTTTGTTGAGTTCTATTTGCGTCCACACATTCTGGGCATATATAGACCAGCCGTCAGCAGGAACATTTCGATGGTACGACTTCTCGAAGACATAATGCTCATGGTCCTTCGAATCAAATCGGTGGCCAAGACCATCAACTGCCTTCCTGAACGGCTCAGGCTGTAGAATTTTGTGGGGTAAAGCTGTGAATTGAAGAGAGAAGAAGTTAGTAATCTTAGAATTGCTTAGAGGATCCGGCTTAATCAGCGATTCCCAGATACGCTCAAGATCCGCGGTAAGCGTAGCTGCAAGATTTTCGAGAGGCGTCACCCCAATGTGGTCCCGGATCACAAATAGCAGCAATGACTTATTCGGTGAGCTGAACAGGCTGAGATTGACCTCAAACACAGTCTTCAGTAGACCCATGTTTGCACCTTGATAGAGGCCTACCTGGTGTTCCCAGATATTTACAATAAGTACTTCGGATGTTGCAAGAGCAAATAAAGCCGCCTTTCTCTCGAAGTCCTAGACATAGGTCAGCATTGTAGATGTTTGGGAGAGAATGTACATACCTGATCCTCGCCTCTCTCACGACCGTCAGTGCCTTCAACATCCATAACTAAAATTTTATCTTGTTTGGCCCTCGACATCCAGATACCTAATAAATCTTGTCAGTGCAGAGTTCATAGCTTGCTAGCTTATCTGTACTTCGTCATACCCTTGGTAGTCTGACGTCGCTTGCTCTCGTCCATAACATCAAACTTGGTGCCGAACAACGCATTCAGTAGTGTGCTTTTACCAGTAGATTGACTGCCAAAAACCGAGATCAAGTGGTAATTAAGCCCGGCGGACAAAAGATCGACCTTCTGGAGATAGTCATTGACAGTGTTCCTAGATACGCAAGTCAATCCCTTTAGCAAAATAAGCAGCACAGAACCAGCATACGAGAAGACTTTATTCTCATCAATAACCTGGATTTGTGGATACACCAGCGCAGGAATAGGAACTGCCACTTCCGTGACACCCTCCGCCAGGTCACCAGCAGTAGATGATGATGTCATCTCAGATCACGACCTAACCCCCACGTAAGTCTCAATTCACTTTCATGCTGCATTATATCCGACAACTAAGCTCTGCTAGTACTCACCTTGGCTCTAGTTCGCTTGAAACGTTAAGTTAACGAGGCGTTGACTGTGGAGATCACTGTCGATGCAGTGTTAATTTGTTGGCTGGCTAGGTTTAGCCCCGGTCCTTCTCCGGACTACGTTGTTCAAATCAACAATGCACTCCTACCATATATGTCAAAGCGCCACTCACCGCAACGATAAGGTTTTGCTTCAGAAGGTTATCCGATGTGGAGTATCTTACAAGGTGAACTTTTGTAAATTTGCATCAACCAAAGTCCGGATATTTTGCGCATCTGCATGATGGCGGAAGAAGTAAGCATAATAATACTACTGGTCATTCTTGTGATTGGGCATTATTAAGAGATGACTAATATTTCGGAGCAGTTTGTCGATGACGAGAGTATGGTCCGACGGCGTCGAGCGGACTTCATTCTGAAAGACAACACCGAGATTATCGATATCAGGTGAGAATCATAGGCGCTTGATTATTGGTATACTATTGAGATTCTAATTTTTATCTAGAGGTAATTATGCGAAGAAATGCTGGTGGAATGTCATAACGGTCGACTAACGGTCCTTAGCTTTCCAGCGAACGTATGAAGGCGCGTATTTGCGTACGGCGATGCTTGAAGTTACCTTCTGTATGTAATAATCATGGCATTGTTCTCGCTGGGACAAGTCTAATGTCGATATAGCGCTTTCTCTCTTGCGAATTTTCGACATTGAATTCTATCCTGTTGGCGCTGCATTCGTCGCGATTGGTATGACGCATATCTGAATTCGCGAGTTAATCTAACTAGAGTAACAATACAGGATTCTCATTCATGATGATCGGTCTTTTCCGAAGGATAATGTCTAATAGATATATTACAAACGGTAAACCCGCGAAGTACTTTCTAACAAGTGGAACTCCAATCTTCATAATGTCTATTGTTTGTATTATTTCTTACATTGTCATTATTCCAGAGATTTTCAGACTGCAGTAGATTATTTATTTGGGTTAGCTACGTCTTATATTTATTTTCTCACTACGTTTCTTGTTTTGGTGTCCGGAATTTTGCTTAATGTAGAGGGTAGAGGTATTGAGGATGTTGGCTGCGGGTAACCCCAGCACAGGCAAGCCGGGTAACATTTGCATACAGGGACCTGTGAAACTGGGCTAGGGCTAAATCTTGTACATGGTCAACCCCTTCGGGAACGTTCTCGTTGATATGAATACCCCCAGGTGTCGGTTTCAAGGCCGCAGTGCAAATGTATGAAGTACAACTTATAATACGTACGCGAGGTCTCACAAACACCCTTAAATACAAACAAGCCGTCTACATTACACACAGAAACAAAATGTATCTATTCCCCAACCTCTAGGACGAGGTTTGACACCTCTGGTAAAACAAGCACTGATTCAGCGTTGTTTTTATAGTCGATCTCAGCCGTAACCTGCTCGTGCTGTCGTTGACCGGGACGTACCTCTACAGTTGGAAGCAGCAGATTCCCATGTCGAATTGGTAGTATTGTAAGGCGCAAAATAATCGTCTATGCGGTTAGCTATACTGAAAGAAACTTGAAATCAAGTTACGGATTACCTTGCCCGAAATTATCAAATGTCCTTTTCGTTTGCCAGATATTATCCATGTATCGCTGCTCGCCATTACTTCATATGAAAACTCGATGCATCCGTTTGCAAACATATTATCTCCGTTCCATGCCCAATTGGCAGAGGATTGTAGCCGCAAGGTGACCGGTATAGCTTGTCCAATGTAGAATACCTTATCCGAAAACGTACAGGATGTTGGCAATAGGGATGCCGTTGCTTCAGGCGACTCGGCCTCTTCGTCGAACGAATACCGCCATTCGACAGTGAAAAGCACTTGAACTGTCGGTACCTCAACCGGGATCACCAGCTCCTTTGTAATTGGCTCCAAGACTTCTTCTGGGTCTTTAGAAACATCCTATATGCATATCAGCAAAAGAAATCAATGAACAGAATTTTCAGCCTACATTGTATATGTCAACTAAAGCATTGCTAATTATTTCGCGATCCGGTAGTCTTATCTGCGCCAAAATGATTTCCCATTGACTTCTCTCACATTTCCCTAGAACAAGCTTATTAAGGAACGCATAGCTAGTAAGCTCACATCTTAAGAGCATTTGCGCATGGTGCTCAAGAAGAAGCAGATATTTTTCCATTCCCAAACCCTTCAATTTATCCGCGATAATGCGTGTCAGTGTGCGCCGCATTTCATCCTCCAGTCGCCGATATCTTACTGCTAACGACAACGGCTCAGATCGAGCTGGTGTCCCCAAAAGCTTACTACTCTGAGTGATTCGATATGCGTACGTTACTGGTTGTTTAGGAAACGCAACGTAGGATTCGGTAGTTCCTCGACCATCATCCACGATAAACTGCTCATTACCAGTGAGTATTCCCGAGACGATACGTAGCGGCGTCGACGGACTAATACAAGAGACTGAAAATTTTGAAAATAAACTGCTCGCCTTGAATATATCCTGCACGTTCACTGCCAGCGGTAGAGCAATTGAGACGTGTCGCAGGACGGACAGGGAATAAAATCCCTGTGACTTTGTCTTAAAATCGACATGTACTCGAATGTATAGTTCTTTCGTGTCCGTTTCAATCTTGTAAGGTACTGCGAGGCACACGGTAGACCCAGGGCTTATAGCACCTAATTCCAAAAGCGGCGTCGCCTCGGCGACATATTTCACGTCGAACTGGCTCGTCTCAGTGCCTTGCATTAGAGAAGCTTTCGTTTCCGACACTTGCAATCTTAGTCCGCTCGAAGCACTCCTAGCTATGATTTTGGCGGTTTCAATATCATTCCATCCCGTATGTATCTCTATGAGAACTCTCTTCGGATCATCCAGTCGCATTCGCTTCGGTGTAGAAAGCGTTACGTCTAGATTTCCCGGTTGTTGATATAATTGTGATTGCTGGTTCTCTAAACGCCTCTGTCCAGAATAGTCCTGGATCAGCAGAAGATTGCCTATCCTGAACTCGACATTATCAAGTTCGTAGATGCCTGGAATATCATGTGCCGTTCGAAGGGTTACCGCACTTCGCCCAGGTGATAATACGACTTCATTTGTGGACCGAAATAGTACTGTGTGCTTCATACCGGCGGGCTCTATCAACCGGACGGAAGCAGCGTGAATTGTCCACACGACGTCGAAAGGATTGAATATTTCCATCGTAATGTAAAAACTGTCATCCTTGCTAGTTGATACAGAAATCTGCTGCGATACAGACGTCGTGAATAGTGTGGAAAGTGGAAACGTTGTTTCTATCATTGCGTCAATTCTATGTGTCAATAGAACCTTAGGCGTCATACTTACCATTCTCCATATCTCGACAGACATCCTTGACTTTCTCGCATATACTTGAAAATTGCTGTATACTTGAATTCCCTCTGTTCGTAATAATCTGCAAATAGACCTTGAGATACTCTTCTTTTCTATTCAGGTTATACAGGCAATGTGCGTATATCAAAAAAAGGTTAGTTGAAATTAGCTCCCATCCCTGGCTGGAGTATATCTGCGGTAACGACGCTAGTAGGCTTACTGCCTCTTCATATTTATGTTCCTTATACTTAATTATTGCCATCTGCGCCCGCAGCTTATCTACAGAACGGGTCCTATCGGCTGTTTCGTAATAAGACTTGACTGCATCTGAAATGTCCATATACGTATTCATAAACGAGGTCTCATCTGCTAGAATCTCTTTCAACTTGGGATTCAGGTACCTCTGCAGGAGGTCATCGTCCTCTTCTGAACTCAACGTATCCGTGTTAAAATCTATATCCTGGAAACCGACTTCTCCGATGCGCCAACCTTTTCTTGATGCCAGTAGTTCGATTGCAGATCTTGCAAGTAAAAGTATTTCAGCTCTACCTTCAGCAACATCACGGGTCCGTCCTCCTTGGATTACTGGTGCCTGGACTTCAGTCGCATCTAAGATTTCCCGCACGATTCCATAAACCCAGTTGGCAACTAGATACCGATTCTTTCCGTAAAACACAAGCATTCTACTCGTCTCCAACGTGAAGTTTCTGGTTCGTATAAGGAAATTCGCGATACGCATAGCGGCCATCGAAGGGGAGGATGCAGAAGACATGAGCATGAGGAGCAACGAAGCCTGTCGAGAAAATAGATAGCATCTGAAATCAAATAGTGAAATGCTGTTTTCAAGTATTTCATGACGGACAGAGACGTCTTTGTCTCGCGTTAGCACGGAACCTGTCGTGTCAGGCGAGAAACCGACATTCTGAAAGTACGTCACTGTATTCTCGCTCATCAGCTGCATGAATGTTGCGTCTAACTCATCGTATTGTATTAATGCATCTTCCAAGAGGCTGACATTTTCGAAAGATAGAGCTAACCCTTCCTATGCGGCAGTTAGAGTTGGAATATACTCATAGTTTTTGAATCCAGGTAGGAGTACCTTCATAACAAAAAAAGTCGCAAAATTCCATCCCGGTATACTTTTCTTCGCTTCCAGCTTCTTAGCCTCCTCTTCGTACATCTTGACACGTTTTCCGAAAGCATCCAGAACGCCTTCCTTGATCTTTGCCATGATTTCATTCCACACCTCGGCATTCTCATTTAATTGTGGTCCAGCACTACCAACAGTTGTATGACTAGCTTTTACAAGCATGCATCTATCCTCTTTTGAACTCGTATTGAAGTCCGCGCGAATTTTGTCGAAAACCCCAGTCTTGAACCTCAACGCGGAATTGGAACTGTTAGAACCATTAGGCGCGTAATATATGATCAGCCATTCTGTCGAGTCCCTCTTGGATGCCACTTTGGTAGAAAACCATTCTCGGATTATTTGCCGAACGCTAGCGCGGTAAGTGTCGTTGTCCTCGCACTTGACAAGAATAATCTTCATATACGGAGTATCGAGCAATCCGGGAATCTGATGCTGCGGCGCAGCGTCGTCATTGAGCGATTCCTCATGTAAGTTGACGGATAGAAAACCAATTGATCTTAACGGTCGTGGAGGATCGTGCCAATGCAAGTTACGCAATGGTAGACGAGATTGGATGTCCTTGATGACATGCGGATAAACGCCAAACGGATCATAGTATGTTATCGAAACGGATCGCGACACCGTCATTTTGGTACGTGCTTACAGCCCGAAAACCCGTTACAGTATATATTGGCCGAATGGATTACATCAATCGCGATGTCTGTATTAGCTGTCAGTTAAGACTCGACTTCTCAAGCATGTGGAGGGTTTCGAGGAATTAGCTCTGAGCCGCACGTGTGACCCACGAATTCGCTTGTCTCGTAATCGCCATCACATGAATTATCTCGCGACAAATACCAAATAAAATCGTCAGATATATCGATCTCCGCAGTTGACATATTCAATCCATTGCATGAAAGCGCATGCACACACTCGCAAGCGTACGCGCTCATCGTCAGAACGATCTCCATGCCGATATTCATCCCCAGAGCCGCGAGTTACTATATCAAAACAGCGACAGAAGCACAGAGGCACTGGCATTGACGCGAACAGCTTACTGATTGGCGCAAGGAAAGATGTTAAATACAATACAGGCGCGGCCACTGCTGCGTTAATCACGGCCGATAAAAATTACGGAAAGGCCATGAAATTTATGCATCCTGACAGTCCCTATGCCGTTGAGAAGTTTGCGTACGTTTATGCAGAATTATAAGGTTGTGGCGTGCTAATGAGTACATTATAGGTCCGAATATATCGAAGCTGAGATGAAGAAGAGAAATGCTTCTAACGAATGTATGGAAAGCGGATCGAGCGTACGGGATATTAGCAGAACTGGACGCTCAACAACTCTGGACGATCAAGTACAGTCTGTCACACTTGGGAAACTTTTTGAAGTGCAGCCATCTCACGAGAAGATTGAATCTAAATTGGCTTCGGCTCGCAAGAAGTCAGAGCGGCGGCGCAGCGAACAGCATGAGAAAGATGCTTATCGAGGCCTAAGCGAACGCCTTCAAAAGGTCCTAAAGGAGACCAGTACGTGAACCTATGTACTAGAGAGTACTCAAAGGTTAAGGTCATCAATCTAATGATCCTCATCTAGTGTCTACGTCTTATCTTACACCTACATTTGATCGAGATAAACCTCTTTCCGCCGAGCAAATCGAAGAGCAGCTCATTGCCGACGAAGCACGAATAACAAAACAGAGCGGAAGGCAGTCTGGGCAGCCGACGCAAGTAAAGGCCCGCTCCCGCAAGCGATAATATGATCGAAATCATTAAATTGTTGTTTCTAATGGTTGTCGAATAACTCAGAGCTGAAGTTGTACGATAACCTAAATTTCTGAAAATGCTTCCTAACAGTGCGCTTGGTCCTTATCGTTCAGATCTGAATAGGTTCGTCCTCTGTGTCCGGCTCTGCTACCCAGATCGCTCCATCTGTTAAAGGCAGAGGTAGAAAATCTGCAAGTGAGAGAAGCCAATTGCGACCTAGACATATACAAAGCTCAACCCTGTGAATAACAGTATTGCTAAGTGATGTGAGTGCTCCTGCCGCGAGAATTGGCGCGGCTCGATGTGGTCAGCACCCGACTGAGATCGCCATTGCTAGTTCGAATGGAGTAGTATTTGCACAGCAGCTCGCGAGACAGAGGGAGGGAATAATGAAGCCAATGGCTGGACATATTGCAGTGAACATTGGAGAAGCGTTTAACGATGATATTGGGGGGGAGAAGATGATCTTAGACTGGACTGAGACACATGAATTTCATATAGGAAGCTGTAAATTGAAGACCAAAATAGTATCGAGGCAAGTAGTCTATTCAAGATATCCAAGAATAGATTATATCTTATTTTTACAACAGAGGAAAGCGGAATTAGCGTCCCTATTGGCAGGAATTTCTACATAATATTCGATAAATTCGTTTGGGTCCATCTAATACAAACAGATCATGCACTGCGCCCCGCCACTGCATCGTAAACTATCACTCAATTTAATTGGATAGAAATATTTAAACAGCCTCGTTGATTAGGGCATTGAGGCGGGAGATCTTGCTGGACATACTCAAATCCACAGTTCGATCGCCAACCTCAACAATGAGGCCACCGAGAATATCGGGGTTAACCTAAACCGTGATATTAGTATACCTTGCCACATAACACATAATACAAAATTCCACAACCAGCATACCTTGTTGGAAACCTTCAACTTCTTTCCGTTGCCAACGAACTGGGACTTGGCGATGGCAGACTCGATGCGGGATAGAACCTTAGAATCTAGTGGCTACACGTAGAATTCGTTAGCTACAATTCTCAAAGAGATAATCCGAGCTTATTAATCTTGGGCCAATTTGGTAAGATATCAATATGACTTTTGAATATCGCCATAGATTCAATAACAGGTAGCCGGGTCGATTGGATGAACAAGACAAATTTCGCTTCGCCAATAAAATCGAAATTCCATACCGTAGCAGAGGTGATAGTAGCCTCAACCTCGCCCTTGTACGCGCTCATGAGAGTTCCGAACTTTTCGATGATCTCTGAAAGAAGACCAAGTCTGTTGTTCTCGGCAAGAACCGCGAGGAGATTGGCGACGGTAGGAGCGCTAACGGATTTGCTGAGAGTCTCAACGACAATCTTCTTGTCAGATGCGGAGAGAGCAGGGTTAGCAAGAATTTCAGAAAGATCAGCATCTTTCTCCACAAGAGTCTTCAAGGAAGTAAGAGCCTTGCTGGTGTCATCGAGCGAGGAACTCTTCGCGGCGGCCGAGTACTGTAGAGAAGTCTCAATTAGCACCTTGATCCTACACCTCAATCCAGAAATTACAATTCTGTCCATAACCACAAGACCAACTGAAAGTTTCGATTGAGCAACCAAAATCGGATCAATTGGATTGGATGAAAACAGCGTCTACAATTGCACATACCAGAGCAGAGGCGTAGGTTCCATCGACTCCGAACAACTGGACTGGCGGAGTTGTGGAGGCTGCGGTAGCATATGTTCGCATGAAGGTGCGGCCCGATACGGGTACAGCCCGCAAAATAATTCTGGTAGGGATCATGCTGTAGAGTGGTGATGATGATGTGCGCGAGTATGTAGCTGCACAGAGCAGAAAATACGTTGGTAGCAAGCTCCGCGCGCCCTTCTCGGAATTCATCCCGTAGCTCTAGGCATGGCAGTACTCTACAGACCAGCCAATCATCGCTCTCCAACTTGTCCCAACGTACATCGATGTGCCTCTTTCATCTACCCTTACAATATTATGCCGGTGTGATATTCTTATTCGCTATTGAAGTCGCCTGACACGCAGACTCTGAGTCTTTCGCTAGTGATTATATTGGGATTTGGATGAACAGACCAGGGCACAACATATCAGCGCCCAACTGTGCTCACACTGCGAAGGACGACAGCAAAGCCATGGCTAAATGCTAATTCGGGTGAATAAAATATATGAGACCTACTCTAACCTACAAATAAATGTGCAAAATCGTGCAAACCAACGCCGCGGGGAATCAAACAATCCGCCATTCAAAGCAACGAACACTTACGACCTATCTTAATAACACAGTAAAGACTAGTTGTTCTTGCCCTCAGCCAGCATGCGGTCTATGAAATCATTTAGTGGTCCTAGATCATCACGCTCGATCAAATCAAATTCCTTAACGAAATAGACAAAATGCTTGAGAGATGTGTTCAGATGCGGCTGCATTCCGAGCTGTGTGATGACTTCAAAGTGATGGCAATATATGTGCGCATAAACTCGAAATAATCTCTTACATATGGTCCGTATGATATGGGGGAAGTTCGATGGAAATGGGACACCTAAGTTTAAATCAGTGCCTCCGTACGCAGTACACTTTTTGAACGTGACACACCAATCTTTGAAGGGAACACGGCTTCGTTCTCAAAATAAGTCTGTACCCAGTTCATTAAATGCTCAATATAATCTGGAGCCGACAATTTGGTTGGACGCTTGAATTTGTCGTTGTCCTGCCACAGATATTCGTACCTGAATTGGGCGTTAGTTCGGTAATCTCGAAGATTGGCCGATTGATGGGAACCCACTCGTCTGTAGCCTTCATCTCTGGACATATTTGAGGAGAGCAAAATTCTGTAACCGTTCCGTAAAGCATATTAATCTGATTGTAGAAGTCGACAGCTGCGGATAGTAACAGTTGGTCAGCATCCGTCACAACGCGTAGGCGTGCCTACAAAACATAGCAACATACTATTTACCGCCAGCCACTCGTTCATATCTTCACCCTCCGGTAAAAGGACAGCCTGGCGCAGAGATCCTGACCCAAGTGTAGCTTCAGCATACTGACGAAGTTGGAATTGGGTAGACCCGTGACGGGAAGGGCTAGCCTTGTACGCTTTGGACGACCTGCCGTTTCTGTCTAAGTTAGTGGAAATCATACAACAGAGAAAAATTATCCGTACAACGAGTGGAGAAAGGCCATTATTTGTCTCCGCAGGCAGCTGTGGGCTGTAAGCGTGGCGCGATCCTGTCGATATTATGAACGCTAGAGTGGCCAAGGTGGTAAACTGTGAAACTGTTTATGCTCAGCCACGGGAGTTGCATGGGCGTTGCCGAAGCAACAAACCTAAACCTGAACCTGAACCATGGCATTTACAGGTCTAGTTCCGAGCTTTTTCCAGTTTTCCACATCACTCTACGACGCCGATTCGCAGCACGATCACCGATCCACCTTACTCAAAGTGCAACATATCTCAAAAATGTCGAGAGGTGCTAATCAGAACGATCCCTTCCGGAGATTCGCTCAGGCGCTGCAGGAGCAGGCCAATACTGCAGGAGGTGGCCGTCCTCCCAAAGGTGCCGGTATCGGTCTGGCAGGCCTTGTCGTCGTTATTGCCGGATCGTTTGTTGTAAGTCGATCATTATTCAACGTCGATGGCGGCCATCGCGCAATTAAGTATACCAGACTTGGAGGGGTTAAGCCAGAGATCTATGCTGAAGGAACTCATTTTGTGATTCCATGGTTCGAGACCCCAATTACGTACGACGTACGAGCACGACCCCGCAATGTCGCTTCGCTGACAGGAACGAAGGACCTTCAGATGGTGAATATCACCTGCAGAGTCTTGTCAAGGCCGAAAGTTGATGCCCTTCCTACTATCTACCGTACGCTGGGAACCGACTACGACGAGCGGGTACTACCAAGCATTGTAAACGAGGTTTTAAAGAGTGTTGTCGCGCAATTCAACGCTTCTCAACTGATTACGCAGCGTGAGCGAGTCTCGAAACTTGTTCGCGAAAGCCTTGTTAAACGAGCGTACAAGTTCAATCTTCTGCTTGACGATGTTTCGCTTACCCACATGACCTTCAGTCCTGAGTTCACTGCTGCCGTCGAGGCAAAACAAATCGCTCAGCAGGAAGCCCAAGTATGAGTGACCTTATGCAACTGGTTGTGTGTGATGAATCAGGTACTGATATGGACTTTAGAGAGCTGCGTTTATTGTCGACCGCGCCAGACAGGAGAAGCAGGGCATGATAGTTAAGGCGCAGGGAGAAGCTAAGTCCGCCGAACTCATAGGCGAGGCCATCAAGAAGTCGAAAGATTATGTTGAGCTGAAACGCCTCGATACTGCACGGGAAATTGCCGGCATCATGAGCCGGTCAAACAATAGGTTGTTGTTGGACAGTCGCACCCTTCTACTCAATGTTGCTTCTGATTCACGGACCGAGCCATCAAAGAAGAAGTGACAACATGACTGGATTATGTGAGACAGCTGTCTGGACAGTCCTAATTACAATCCCAATTCAGGAAGAGCTTCTTAGCTTATCGTCAGCTGGACGAGTTGGTCAGTGCATTCGGTCGACGTGAAGATGGAATTTGTCTCTCTTTCGATGCGCGATGGATGTTATGTGTATATAGAGTAACGCCAATATATTCCAAGTAAATAAATACCTGCGATAAAAAAAACAAAGCCGAGAAGAACAACATGTCCATCCATATTGTGCACCAAAATGCCTGAATACTACTGACAACAATCGTACCTGACAGCACATTCCCATCATTTATCACACTCACAGTGGCTCCTAGGCTATATGATTAACATAAACCGTCGTTGGACAATTAGCATTGTCCTACAATCCCATTAGTCAACATCTGACCGGAGAGATGAACCAAAATGTTACTCACTGCATCCTTATTAGTTGACCAAGGCTTCTTCTTTAAATTTGGGTTATTATTTCCAATCGGCTCAACTACTTTGTCCATAGTTTCCACGTCAGAAGCATTAAGCTTGTAATACACCCACCAATCCTTTGTGCGGTTAAGCTTGGTCGACGTCTCTCGGAAATATTTCATCACCTGCTGTTTTGGATGGACAGACCTTATGAAAACATCTTGCATTTTTCGCGGAATTCCGTAGAACGTAATATTTAACGGCGTATAGTATTTTGGATCGCTTGGGCTTGGTGGACTATCCGTTTCAGCCTGTTCGATGGTCTTCTTTTTCTTCCGCTCCTTCTTGTCTGGTTTGGGAGTCGCCTCAGCTTCAGCGGGAGCCTCGGCAGGCTCTGGCGCTAAAAGGAAGCAAACAGCAGACACCTAAACGTCTTAGCTTTATCAGTTCAACGCCTGCTCAAGGGGCACATTACTTACCGTGCCATTCGGCCATAATTTCACAACCGAGTCCTTTGGGAATAAAAACCGATCCGTAGGGTTCTCTTTAAATTCAAACACAAGAGTCTGATCTCTTAGAAGCTCTCTTTCCTTCCTTTTCAGGTCCGGTCTTGGTTTAAGTGGAGTCTCCGGGTGATAGGTAGGATTATGGCTGGATTGAAGCGGGGGAACGGACGTTGATGAAGTCCTCTGCGATCCAGGTTCCCCTTCGGCTTGCCTCGATTGCGCGATATATACTTGAAATCTCCGGACTTCTTCTGCGCTTGCTTTTCCTGAAGCAACGGACTTCATAAGTTCGCCAAATTGAGGGTCCTGGCGAGCAAGAGCATGTAACCGATCAATTAGTTCCTCATTGGGATGCTTGGACGGCGGTTTGGGCGAGCACTTCGAAGGTTCTGGTCTTGACGTTGATTGCTGGATTGTGACAGGATCCTTCTGTGATAAATGTGGTGCTGTGGTCGTGTCGAGTGGCGTTGTCTGACCTGGAGTGGCACTTTGCTCTGGTTCGGTAGACGTTAGGGGTTGAGTCTCCGTAGATGATGTATGTTGTTGCTCTAAGTTGCCTGTTTCCTGTTCGGTGGCTTGAGAAGAAGTTGCAGGTGGTTCAATCGGCGCCGGCCCGATTTGTTGCCCGGAAGTGATAGGGGCTTCCGTGATGGGAGTCTTAATGGAGAAGCTCTTCATAGCCGGTATCTCACTTGGCGTTGCAACCAATGTTGCACTAGACGTGCTGCTACATGACTGCGTGGCACTGGCGTTACTATCCTTGCTCGTGGCTGGCATGGCCATTGTGCTAACTAGATCCTTTGTGGACGCCTCAACTTTGACCGTAAACAAGCGAAGCTCAAAAAAATGGGGTCCGATCTGAACATTGCATTCACATAGTTTCGCCATCTTATCCCTTGCATTGTATTGGCCGTCGGCCAATTTCCGTCCTCGTTGCGGTCGCGTCCAAAATTTCTCGAACATGCATCCTGTTAGCCATGTTCGCCGCGACCGTTGAAGCGAAACTGCCAACGCCTCTCTATGTCTGCATTAGAACGTACTTAGCCATAAACAGAAGGAGTGTGTATACGTTTTGTCAAAGCCGACAGGATCATCTAATAGACTGTAGTTCGTTGGTTGCTCGTGAACGAGTAAGCCGCTGACTCGCCTCAGTGAGAACGCCAGCTCGTCTTGGGACATCGCTGAGGCCTGCGTTGGTGCCTTTGACGAGCCATCACGCAAGTCAGACAATGCCTCGTCATGGCTAGAGGCATCCCTGGCATACTTCCGCTTCTTTGCCATACCGTGCCCTCGTAACTTACGTGCGGTTGTTGTGTAAAGGTCTTCCGTCTGCAATGATAGAGGGCAGGGGAGATTGATAAGACGAGGTGCCGTGATACTATGCGCGTATGCCGTGCTAGTTCCAGTGCGTCACCACTCTCCAGAGTCCACACAAGCGTCGTATTTCAACTCCTGGTACCATCTCGAAACCACACGTTTGTGGTGGAATTACTCCAACTTAGTAACTATACATTTTGACAAACTACTAGCGAACATCGATAGAGGCACAGTATCGTGTTCGTACAGGTAAACCGGTCCGTACGATTCACCACCCAGAATCATGCCGTCACCACATCCGTCATCAGCTACCATTGTTACCGAGCGGGCTCCAGAGACAGATGAAGATAAGCATAGTCTTTGGACGTCTACTCTGAACTGTCGGGTATCGGATCCGCAAAAGGAGCAAGAGGGTACTCAGAACGCATACATATCCTATCTCATTACAACCGAGTCCGATTTTCCCGCATTTCAGACTCCTGAATTTACAGTCCGTCGACGATTTTCAGATTTCGTTTATTTATATAATATTATTGTGCGAGATCATCCAGCATGTGCTGTTCCTCCATTACCAGACAAGCAGCGAATGGGTGAGCAATACTTTGACCGAGGATTGTGCATAAGACTAACTTGTTTGCTTAGAATATATCACGGGAGATCGATTCGGTGTCGAGTTCACATCTCGTCGAGCGAGTTCACTTCACAGATTTTTACAGCGCTTGTCCAATCATCCGATTTTGCGTCGCGCACCAGTGTTGATAGTGTTTCTAGAGTCGCACGAGTGGAATGCGTATATGCGAGCACGGCCATATAAAGCGTCCGGTAGTGCAGAGTCCTCCGGGGTTTTTGATGGTTTTAGTGACGCGCTGATCAATGCATTTTCCAAGATTCCAAAGGATAAGGATGACTTTTTGCAGGCCAAAGAACGCGCGGACAAACTCGCCGATGACGTCGCGCACACGGAGAAAGTTATGACGCGACTCGTCCGTCGCGAACACGAATGGGAAAATGACTTGTATGAATTTACGAACCAGGTTTCGAAATTGGCACAACTTGAACCAGATATTGATAACGCTTTCAGAGCGTTTGCAAACCGAGTGCAAGGGACCGGCGACGCAGTGCACAAGCTCCGCGACAGTGTTGATACTGATTACGTAGTTTCGTTGCGGGATATGGAGAATTACGTTGTCTCAGTCAAGCAGTTGCTCAAACAGCGAGACCAGAAGCAGCTGGATTATGAGGGATTACAGGACTATCTGAATAAGGCTACAGTCGAACGCAATGTTCTCGCCTCTGGTGGTGGAAATGGATTTTTACGATCTAAAGTCGAAGATCTACGCGGTGTTGATCATCATGTCGCTCGCATTGAACGATTAAGAAAACTTGATACGAGATTGGAGGTGCTAACAAAAGAAGTCGAGGAAGCGAAGGAGGTATCCGGCTCATTTGATAAGGAGGTTGTACGGGATCTGGTCGATTTCGAGCGGATCAAAGCCCTCGAAATGAAGGATACGCTAGGTACCTTAGCCGACGAGCATATAGAATTCTTCAGAACGGTAAGTGACTATCTTTAATGCAATTGGACTGCGAGAGAGAAAACTAACGTTGTTTCCAAGCTTATTGAGAATTGGGAAAGCGTTATTCCAGCGTTCGAAAGCTAATCATGACGAACTTTTGTATGTGTACATACACAAATCATAATTTTGAAATGTTTGACAGTTTTATTTTTGCACGGCTTGTATTATCTATCATATGGTACTCTCCGCTGGCAACTACATTGGCAAAATCGTATTTTGTAATTTGATGGCGTTGCAGGCGGACAATAACATATGCGCCAACAGAATGAATGGAGCCGCGCCGAAGCCGCATCTAAGTTACCCCTGAAAAATCCCCAACTCCTACCTAATTAAAGCATTAACCATGAATTGCCACTCTAAATACACCTTATGTTGCCTGACGTTGCAACAGCGACAAAAATTCAAGGTCCTGGATTTTTCTTTCATGTAAACGTAACCTCAGGTATACTTTCTCAATAGAGGATCCGCAGCTCGCAATGGCGATTAAGAAGAAGGTGACTAATGATCTTCGTAGAAGACATAAGGTATCAGAATATTCTTAGAGTAGACGAGTTCGAAGTTAACAAGATTAGTTCATTTCATTTCGAGAACGTGTCGATGGTATGAAGATTGACCCCGTCCGACGAGCAAAGCGCAACAATGATATAGGAGACAAAGTATGTCTCATATCTCATACGACTTTATAGTGTGATGTCTACTGACTAAGCTTGTGTAGCCTACCGAATCATTTTTTCACGTTGCTCTACAGACTTGGAAAGAATTGAACAATAGCCCAAGATTTGTCAACTTTGCGCAAAACGTTACGCCGATTTCACAATCTTTGCCTCAAGTCTTGTATCATAAGGCTCAAATCTTCAATATGTTGAATGACGCTATAGCTGAGAAGGAGAAATTTGTGAGCCAGGCTTTGCTAGAGTATGTTTCTCTCCAAATCATCCTTGTAGTCTTCTGACGCATTCCTAGTCTACTGGCTCAATTTGCACATGATATTGGACCAGAGTTCGAAGAATTTTTGCCAAAAGCGGTTGGAACTCTGATATCTGTATCTCTTCACGAAGATATTGAGGTGGTGGAGGTTAGTACAGTGAGATTTAGTATATGTTGGCGCACGCTAACGTGGCGCATCACAGTGGACGTTCAATTGCATGGCGTATCTCTTCAAATACTTGTTTCGGTATCTTGTTGATAAACTCTCTGAAACGTTCGAGTATGCATCACCTGTCCATCAGTCCACCGGTAACGCTAACCAATGTACAGTTTGATCTCGCCATTATTTGCGCAGCGGGAGCGAAGACCACACTTATCTCGATTTGCAGCAGAATCATTCTCGTTTTTCCTTCGCAATTCGAAGCAGACTAGCATTGACTTTTTCTTGGACCACGCTTTCCGAGAATTAGCAGTGTCTAAATCCGCAAATTTCGAGACAGCTATTTGTGTGATCTGTACTGAGGCGATGAAGGGTCCTGACGCCACACTGAATTCAAAGGCTCCTAGGTTAACACTGCAACTCCAACAATACTGTGCAAGTGGTGCTGACGGTAAGTTGTTCAAGGTACACCAGGGATATGAGTCAAGCAAGCTAATATAATATCAGAACGCAAATTTCATGTGTTTTTGACTATACTGACTGATACTCTACATCATGTGAACAAGTCAACTTCGGGCCCACTGTACAAAGTTATATTCAAGTGGATAGAGAAGCAGCTTTCTAGAGACGACGTTTCTCCAGAATTGACTCGCCAGATGGCCCAGGAGCTTTTACTGCTACTTGGCCTGCGGAAAGGTACCAGAGTGCCGGACTGGGAGGCGGCCTTAGACACTTACCGTATGCTTCTCGTTACGGTCAACAGATTCCCAAAATCTGAGATCAAATCTAAGGCTGCATGGGAACTCTGTAAAGTATCACAGTGCTTCCTGCGGCACGCCGACAACATGGATGAGACTTTGGCAACGAAGATAGTAGAGAACGTTTATAATATTGATGATTCGCAAAGTTTTCTCCCATTCTTTGATTCGTTCACAGACCTGCTACAGAATAGTGACTACTATGGAGTAATTTGGTTATATCTACAGAGGTGGGCTATTATTGCCAATGCCAGACAAAGATCACTGGAGGTTTTGCTAATAATTACTAGATTCATTGACCAACTTGACAAAATCGACAGTTATAGTATTCTCATCATATTAACAATTCTCAAGAAATGGAATCTGCCTGCCGATACACCTCAATATGTGCCCATTCGAGGAAGTAAAGTACTGGCCAGCTTCCTGGTAAAGGAAATACAGGATCATACGTCATATATCAAGTCTGGATATAAAAGTAGTTGCTCAAGTTTAGGGCCGCAGCTTGAGCTTCTCTATAATGTCTTCGAGGTTTCGGAAGATGTCATTGATTGCGTAATCAGTTTAGTCAATATCCTCAGCGCAAGAGAGGTCAGTGAGTCCAACACTTCAGTAATATATGGACGAGCGCTGTCACTGGTGGCAAAGAATCTCAAAAGCACGGACGATAAATCCCGATTGATGACATTATTGAAGGAAAGTTCGGAGCAATTCGAAAAATTCAGGTCCAACAGGCATTTCGTTCATGGTTTAATAGAAATGCTGGAAATATGCAAGCGGTAAGAGTGTTTGTTTCATCCGAATTTCGGTAAGTCTGATCAGTTTCAGGTTTGGAAATCCTCCCGGTGAATGCCAGGGTTTAGTAGATATTCTCAAGGACTTGATACGCAAGGTCGAAATCAATCTGCGGGACGAAAATTCAGATTTACGACGTGAATCACTGAAATTACTGAGTCTAATCTGCCAATTGAAAGATGAGAGTGTTCCAGAGGTTGTAAATATCTGCTTGACGATCGAGCAGACTGCCTTCGAGATCGCCACGGCAAGAACATTATCTATGCACATCCGACGAATTGCAATAGAGTTTCGTTCGTTAAAGGATGAGCAACTACGATTAAATATTATATCATACTGTTTTGGTCAGTAGGTTCAACATATAGATTGGCTGATGTCAAGCTAACGCCGTTGCTTAGCGCTGATAAAATCGCAGTTCCAACCGGTCTGGCAGGAAGCTTCCTCGACGTTTGTAAAACTCGCATCAGGCAATGAAGATGCCATCTGGAATCGGCTATTTGAGGGTATTGCATCACCACCGGAGTCCACCACAGACGACCTGGAAATCGAGTATCCAACGGTTGGGAAGTCGTATGATGCTTATGTTTTTCACTGTACCAACGTTCAAGATATCGAAACGAAATCTACGCATGCACTTCAGAAACAGACTCACTCCGATATCTTATTGAGGGAGTACTATGCGAATGTAAGCTGTTGACGGTTACGAATTTATTGCAATACTAAAATTTTAGGATACGTTCACCGGCAAAGTTGATGAAGACACAGTTCGCCGACGATGCTTCGGTGTATTGAACAATCTCAGTCGTATAGCAGAGCAACGAAGTTCTGAGCTGGTGCCCATATTTCTCGCTTGTGTGGACGGCGTGATTCAGAAAAAGTCTGTTTTATTAGACATTTTAAGCCTGCTGTCATGCTTTAAAAATCCATCCATCTCCCTGAACTCGGACGGTATTTACGACCACTTAATGCGTCTACTTGCGAGTCCCGATTCCGATATTCAGAAGCGGGCATTGGATTGTATATTCACATGGGGCGACGCGAGCATTAACATTTACAAAGACCATCTCCAAAATCTGCTTAGACAGCAAGTTTATAAGGATGAGTTAAACAAGTTGCTTCTGAGTAATGTTGATGGGTCTGTTGTTACCCCCGAGCATGCGCCTAGTGTCATGCCGCTAATTGTGCACATATTATATGGGGCAGCGATCGGCTATCATGGCAACAGCAACGGCAAGGCGAAGAGCTCCCATCGATCCACAATCATTTCCTCTGTTGGAAATCTACCTTCGGAATATGTCTCATTATTCATCCATCTCGCGTCGGAAGGTATACCTAGTCAAGTCCTTCTTGACTTTGGGTCGGCATCGATTCGGAGCAATGGGTTGACGATCGCACAGTCTCAACTTCGAAGAATTACTGGTTTTATGAATATGGCGGAAGACATTTTGCGTGTTCTCAAGGGGCATGTTGATGTGTCTGGCGATTATCTTTTGCAAGCCATTCTGTCCTGTACCGTCTTTGCGCAGCGTGGGTTGGACGACCAGGAAGCTAGCACGGAAATTCTTACCATGGTTCGTTCGATTCGCAGCATAGGCATGAAGTGTCTCGAAATCATTCTAAAAGACGTTCCCACTATTAATTGGGACCGATACAAAGATGTTCTCTTTCGAGAAATTATTCTACCGCGCATTCAACATTTCAAGAACGAAAATACGCAAGATGTATCGCCAATTATGCGAATATTCCTGATCTGGAGTTCTACAGAACGATTACTGCCATTGTTAGACTACGATGATACAATTATTCCTCAGATTATGGAGACGATGGACTTGAAAGCTGCGAAGGACCCCATTTTCTTGGCAGTTATTCAATTCATGGCTAATCTATTCAGTCTGCAGCAGTCATCTGTAGATCGGAAGACAAATATTGCCATAACTGCAATGAGCAGAAGAGCGTTATCATTATTTTTGCCGCGCTTTGTCCACGTCCTGTCATCGAAAAAAGCGCCTGAGATTGTCGAATCTGGTGTCGCTGTCTTACGTCTAGTTGTGAACAATTTCGGCGATTTCATGCTTAGTAATTCGCTATTGCTTGAACATTACGTCGACGTGTGCCTGTCCGGAGTCACATCATGGGGCAGGAATGCACATAATATCAATGACGTTTTCGAGGTCCTTGGTACTTTGGTGCCGGCAGTGACCAACGGCATTCTTCTGAGAAAGTGTTACGACGAACTTAGCCCGCTTTTGCAGGTCGTCAAAGAACGGCATACAAGAGTATCATTGGTCAAAATTTTCTCCTCGATTGGCATTAATAACGATAACGTCAAAATGGTTGCCGATCTCTTAGTTGAGCTCAATTCGTACTCGAAAGTCAAGCTTGACGAGGTTGACTATGAAAGGCGACTCTCAGCTTACGCGAAATTCAATATTGATTTGTGGTCTAGCTGTAGTCCGTTGCAGTGGGGTCCTATCTTGCATGATTCTATCTTTTGGATTGCTACTAGTGATGAGATCGCAATCAAGAGTGGCGCGTCATCAGTACTGAAGCGATTTATCGAGGTAACGGCTACCAAAGCTGAATTGGAAGACACCGATCGAGTGCAGTTTTTCTCACTGATGGAAAGCGTAATTATCCCCGCAATTCGCAGTGGCCTTCGGTCCGAAACGGATATATTACGATATGAGCACGTTGCTATTGTGAATACTTTGGTACGAAGCAATGCGGCATATCCAAAGGTTACAAATCTGCAGGTCCTCTTGTTTGATGGAGATGAGGAGGCCAACTTCTTTAACAACATAGTTCATATCCAGTCGCATAGACGTCAGAGGGCTATCTACAGATTAGGACAGATTGCATTGACCCATCCACTCGGTGATTTCAATATCGCGCATGTTTTACTGCCACTACTTGAGCATTTCTTGCGTGATGTAAGCGAGTCGACCTCAGGCATGGCGGAAGAGGCAATTAGTACGATTGGAAAGCTTAGTATGGGCTTGTCATGGAACCAATATCAGGCAGTCGTGAAACGATATCTGTCAAATCTGGAGAAAAATCGTGAAAAAGTTAGATTCTTTGCTCGACTGCTGGATTCCGTTGCCGAGGCCATTTACCACCGCTCTGTTTCGACGGAAGTGGAATCTAGGTTTAAGGCATACAATGCTAGCAAGGTTGACGCATATTTGGCAAAAGAGGTGGCTCCAAAACTTCGAAATATTCTCAAGATTTCGGACGAGAATACCGTGGCAGATAGAGCAATGGTCACGGTACCACTGATAAAATTCCTTTGTGGTACATCAGAAGAAACGCTAGTTAATATGTTATCAAATGTGATTCTTGAGCTATCTCAGCATCTCAAGAATCGTCTGCAGGACGTGCGTGATACAGTGCGGAAAGTTCTTGCTAAAGTCGCCGTCATAGTTGGGCCGCGTCGTCTCAGTCTTATTGTGCAGCAAATGCAGACAGTGCTGAAGCGCGGCTCACAAAAGCATGTCCTTTCATTTACAGTACACAGTCTGCTGGTTGCACTTATTAGTACGCCGGGCTCAAAGCACGGGGATCTGGATCCGAGCCTGGAAGTTATTATGGACATATGCATGGACGATATCTTCGGTGTTACAGGCGCAGAGAAAGACGCCGATGATTACATTAGCAAGGCACGGGAGGTTAAGGAAAATAAAAGTTACGATTCGATTGAGATTTTATCCTCGAATGTGTCGGTAGGCAGATTCAATGACTTACTGTCGCCCGTGAGACGAGTGCTAGGGGGCGAGCATATTAGCTTGAAGATTGAGCGCAAAATCGACGACTTGCTGCGGAGGATTTGTACCGGCATATCGCAAAATGAAGAAGGTTGTTCACATGAGGTTATTTCTTTCTGTTTGGCGCGTTGTTCAGAGAATCCAGAGGATTGGAGACCAGTCATGTCGGGAAGATCTGACAAAGGAAATTCCAGACAAAAGCGTTTTCTGGTAACACAGAGGGGTCAGGTACAGAAGAATTTGGCAGATAATATGCATTACTTGCAGCGTTTCGGTTTGGATGTCATAAAGAACTGCCTCCGGAAGAACCGTGATCTGATTGGGGCTTTTGAGCTTCAAGAATTTGTCCAATCCTTGAGGCCCTACCTTGCCTCGCAGCACGAAGATATCCAATTGTCTTCGTTGAAGCTACTTTCTACGGCTGCCAAGTATTCTCCACTTCTTGAAAAACTTGACACCGAGTTCCTGTTCACATATGTGGTTGCTGTAGTCCATAATTCTAGGTCGACAACTACGGAATTATGCCAGACTGGTCTGAAGTTGCTAGCCACGCTACTGCAGAAGAAGAAATATTCGACGCCAGATGAATCATCAATTGCGCACATTTTGCAAAAAATTCAGCTCGACTTCATCGAGCCAGACAAGCAAAGCCACTCGTTTGCTTTCGTCAAGGCCATTCTTCTCCAGAAGATCGTTATTCCAGAAGTTTACGATGTAATGGACAAGATCCGTGAAATCATGGTAAACAGTGGGTCAAATAATACTCGCGAGGTTTGCAAGTCTCTGTTTTGCCAGTTCTTGATGGACTATCCTCAGGGCAGAGGACGTTTGAACAAGCATATGCGTTTCCTCGTTCATAATCTTAACTACGAGTACGCCACTGGTCGTGAATCTGTCATGGAAGTATTATACGTCTTGCTTTCGAAATTGAAGAATGACAGTGTGCAGAGTATCATTGAATTATTCTTCGTACCACTTACGATGATTCTTGTGAATGATGAATCAATGAGTTGTAAAGAGATGGCACTGTTGTTGTTTAGAACTATTATTGAGAAGGCCAATGTTGAGAATTCACAATCTATGAAGAAGAGTTGTTCGGAATGGATGAGCCAGAAAGATTCTCCGGAGTTAAAGGAAGTTGCGTCTCAAATATTTGGGATTTTGAATGAATTAGGAAAAGGTTAGATAATACTTCATTTCTCTTGTGGCGTGGAAATAGTGCTAACTGAGTAGACTAGGCGTCATCTAGGTCACTTGGTACCATCTTAGAGCAAGGTGAATGTCAGCAGTGTTAAGCTACTTTGTTGCTGTGATTTGTACTAATAGACGGTCATGTGTAAATTATCTTGGGAAAAAGGATTTCAAATTCATGCTGAAACGACGTTTATATTAAATCAATATCTGCCGCATATAGCGATCGTATCTATATATCTTTTAGCCGAAGTGCTTGATATTTCAAAAGAATGCACATGTTGCCAAAAAAAAAACAGAATGCGTGCACAGCAGGCACTGTGTTTTTGATTTCGATGCAATTTGCTGCGGCGCAGCTACAATTCTGCGACACCCAATGATCACTAGATTCCGAGCATCACCTTTGAACGAGAGACTGATCAGCTCTGACGGAAGGAAAATGTCCCCTCTTGAGAACCTCTGTTGAGTGGTGTCCACATAATTGTTACTAATCGTAGATTAGAGAGCTAGAATTTTCCGCAACCGAATGTTAGCGCGGGCGTATTGCTCTTTGTTAAGATCGAACATCAAGTGATAATTTGGTAATACGACGCAGTGTCATGTTATAGTAGTGTACTGATGATCCGAGGAGTATCATACATTAACAAGATGAAAACAATGGCGGGGACAACACCCTTGACACAGGAAGCTCATTGTCGACAAGAGAACCTGAGTCGGATAATAAACTCAGATGTCAATGCAAAAATGTAGCAACAAAAGGGTGAGCAGGACACCAGGACAAGACATATACTGCTGTTTTGTATACTGGTGTCTCAAGAATGTTTATAAGCTAAAGCAGTCCTTGAAATATGACCCTCTTAGAAGGCTGCAAGTCTCAGATACCGTCAGACTGCGTGGTATTGGATGCGGGTGTCTGTGACGTTTCAATTTAGTACCATAATTTATCAATTAATGGCCCGTGCATGTCCAATTCACACCCGTGGATGCTTCCAGGACCCAGTTATATATACAAGAGTCTACTCTATAATACACCTACACATTTCTAATCTCAAATATAAAGGCGTGACATATAGGTCCGTCTATCGGTAGTCGGATTCATAATCAGCGATGCACATTCACTACGCACAGCCTCCATGTACTCCTTAACTGACTTTGAATCTAGATCTTCCCGAGCCCGAAGAACGTCTTCGACGAACTTCAACGGTGCATCAGGGAAGTTTTCCTTCAGGGCTCTAAACCCTTCGATGGCACCGATTTTGTCGCTGGATGCTAAGCCCATGAATATTTCTATGCCATTGAATTGCGATTCGACATGTTCGCTGTCCGTAAAAGTCGTAAAAAACGGGTACATTATCGCGACGTCGCTTTTGATTTGGTCAAGTGATCGTGCCGATAAAGATGCACCTTTGTTCTTGCTAATTGCACTGAGATACGATACAAGCGTCGCTTCCAGCAGATCGTCAATATAAATTTGGAACAAATCGGGGTTAAAATGCTCCGTGAGTTCAGAGTTGTATTCCTCAAATGTTCGCACGACCTCTTGAATAACGAGACTGGCTGGAGTCGATGTGATAGTCCCATCCGGAGCGGTAGTCGTCACAGGCGAGGTATACCACGAGTTCTTGAACAGGTTGGCGAAGGAAGGCTGTAGATCAAACATAACCATGCCGACCATCTCGAGCATGCAGGACTTTGCGGTCGCAATAAAGCCATCCATTGCGTCTTCTAATTCCTGAACCATTCTTGTTTGGGTATTCCGGTCATCGTCGGAATGCACCAGGACATCGACATTCACATTTATCTGGCGCGTGATAATATTCTCCGTATAGTCTGCCCCGCGAACTTGATCGTTTGCGACGGCAATACAGTATTCAAGCAGACCTCCAGGTACCTCGTCCATAGCAGAATTCGACTTTTGAATTTCGTCGCGCACGACATTTATCCATTTCTGCTGCCGAACTAATAACTGTCGCTTACATTCGTGAATTACACCCGCGACAACACGAATTTCGTCAGAGTCTATACCAACATTAATTTGCTGATTCAGCATTTGGAAAACGATCGGTGTATTTGCTAGGCCGTATTTCGATTCGGGATCAACATCAGGAGCTTGAACCCTTTCGATAAATTCATTGTACTCTGTCTTTTGGAGATTTGTCATCCATTCGTCAACTTTGCGGCAAATCAAGCGCATGTAATCGCCAAGAATTTCTTCCTCTTGGCCGTCTAGCAGCGGTGGCGTCAACTGTTCTTGTGGAATTTCGAGTTCCTTGACGAGCGTATCATTGTACTTTTGAGACCAACGGACGACCTTCAGCAGCAAACCAGCTTCGGTGTCCTTTGAGACTAGAGATTTGAACAAGACGTACAACTCTTGATGATATGCCGCGACGAACCGGTTCGTAATTTTCCAATTGGCCGGCACACACTTTGTCAAATCCGTCTTTGCGAACAGAATATCTCGGGTGACCCAATACAGATTATCCAGTAGTGTACTAGGATCGTCCGGAAAGGTGGACACGCAATTCCGAAATACATCTTTGGCACCGAGTTTAATACATTCCGTCAACCTGTCGTCGTAATTCCTGAGAGCCCTAGTCATCCCTGTCGGCTGGCTGCTCATCGACAAATGCCTCGCGAGCTCCATATGCGATTCTGACGCAGATTTGAGAATTTTGACTTTCGTATCCAGACGTTCCTCCAAGTCGATGACTTTTGCCCAGCGGACTATTAAACTGGAATTTCCTTCTCGCAACACTTCGAGTAAGTTCTGTGCGATATCGAAGACTATGTCGTCGAATTCTTGGATCACGTTGTCGAGGCGCGTGAAGTACTTTTGCAACGTACGTTTTGCGTCTTCGCTAGACCTTGCGGCCTGGAACATTGCCTGATCCCGAAAATCACGAAGCCGAGATAATTCATAGTGAATGGTGAGGAAATTTGTCATGGGCCCGAATATATCTACAAACCATCAGTAATCGTCCTGAAGCAGTATAACTATACCAGTAGGTATATACCTTTGCCATCGGCGTCAATCAATGCTTCCATTTGGTTCAGCTTTGCCGGTAATTCTTGTAGGTTTCGCATGACGTCTTCGACTGCCATGAAGTTTCGTCGCACCTTTGAAACACGATTGATCTGACTGAAGCCAGGAACCATCTTCTCTGCTTGCGCACAGAAAATATGCAGCTAATCATAGATGATTAGCTGTGACGACGGCAAGAGCAAGTGGCTGTACTTACATTCACTAACTCGCTACTCAACGCACCCACCAACGCCTTGGCATCCAGCAAGTTTTTAAGCCCATTCTGCACAATTGGATTAGTTGTAGTTCGATCATCTAACCAATGTTGCTACAATCACACGTACTTTTGTGATGTCCAGTTGTGTTTGGACTCCACTTTTGAGTTGCAAGTCAATGGCCGCCTTGTCTCGCACCAGACGCTCCTTTATTGATGATATCTTGGCAAGATCCTGCGGTCTGTCAGTACCAAACAATAATCACCCGTTTGGAATACCATACATCTGGATACCTCAGAAGGTCAGCTAAGCTATGCAATAGTCAGATCGCGCAATGTCATCATGAATAGATCGGCTCCGCACCTGCTAATCGCACTTTCCGCCGGCTCGCCCATTTCGCTAGTTTCGAGCCAACCTTTTATCGCAAACAGACACTACTTCGAGTCTCTAAAACTCTAGCTACACGTACAAAACAATGCGCGTATGCATAACTACAACAGCCAGCAGCGGAGCCTTGACTGCAGCTCAGGTGATAACTGAGCCGCACGCACTAAATCGGCTTTGTTTTGGGTTTCGTGGGTGTCCCGCGACCGCACGGTGCCGGCTTATCGACTGCTCTGATCAGGTTACATCGAGAACTCATAAGACTTCAATTGTCGCGCCTCAGCAGAGTAGTAGAAATGGTATGCAATGCAAATTGAATACATCTATGTAGTGAAGTTAACAGCCTTTTTCCTAGGCCAAATCTGCAAGGCCGACGAAGGTTAAGAAGCCGATGCGGCCAAGTCGTCAAGCTAGCAAGACCACAGCAGCTGACGCATCAAAAGTCAGCAAAGTAGCCAAGCTGGCAGCATCAGCAAATCGGCGGGCAGAAGGATCAACTGCATCCGACAACAGAGCGCAACAGTCAAGGACTGGTCCAAAAGTGAGGCGGGTTGTTCGAAGGGTGAGAGCCAGGGTGATTCAGAATGACTGGGTCCAGCTATCGGAGACTGCGCGCGAAGAGGTTATGAAAGTTATGCAGGCTTCCTCACTTGCTGTGTATAACTCTGTTACGGGGGAAGAGAAGAAGAAGGAGGTGCAGGAGGTGGTTGGGTCGGTCTTAAGCAAGTATGTTGTTTGGGCTGATATCTTGTGGAGTATAGCTGACAAGGTGCAGGATGGAACGGAGACTCCGTCGATTGCCAGTACCGCCTACGACGAAGGATCGGAATTTTCAGTACGAGAGAATGCTTGAGCTGAATGTACGTAAAGGTAAATGAGGGAGATTGAAAGCTGACTTTGTTCAGGTCGCGCTGGAAGCAGATCTAGTGACGGATCTGCAGCAAGTCGCGGAACTTGAAGCTGAGATTACTGCTGAACAGAATGAATTAGAGAAGGACACAGAATATCTGCAGACGCTGAAGCATAACGCGAAGTCGCACGAAATGCTACGCGGGTCCCAAAAGAAGAAGGTATGGAGATCTACCATGACTCTGACTGTCCTAACCTGTACCAGCTTGACAAACTGCTCAAGGAGGTTTCGAATGTTACGCCTACGAATGATGATGCAGAAAGCATTAATTTGATGGACACGTCGATCGCGGTAGGTGTTGTGCAAATGCAACGTCGGCTATTCTAACGATCGCAGGACCCCCAGATTACAACCGACAACGACCTCAAAATGCTCATATTTCGCCTAGGCTCCCACTTGACAAGCATCAGAAACAACATTGTAGGTTTGGAAGGGGTCCTCGCTGCTACGCGTCAGGTTGAGCGAGTTCTGACGCGGCGGTCTGGCCGGGTAAGGGTTTGTAACGAGGAAGATCACGTGCCCACCGCCTAACGGCTCCCGGATTAGGGTGTGGCCTTCTCCACTTGATTTGATTGAATGCGGCGACGACAAATGCCCCTCCCAGGACTTTCCGGCGACGGCGTGTCACCTCCGCAGTTCCACTCGCCCGCAGATATGACCGAGTTGGCGCACCAAGAGTCAGCAGAATATTCATCATCACGACCGAACAGTCTCACGGATCTCGCGTCGCTGGACGCAATTAACTTGCACACGCTCGCAGACGCCACAGTCGCGAACCTCCCCGCAGCACAGCTGAAGAGCGGAATTAGCAACAGTGGCACGTCCGGGCAGGACTCGACCACGCATCTTTCACCATCCAGCTCCCCCCCTTCAGGGTCGGCTCTGAGCAGCTCGAGCTCGCCGGAGTCGTTAGGACAAAATTTACGACACAGTAGTGAAATAGGTAGTCATCAGGCCAAAATTGACGGAGGCGAGGGTACCACAGAGTCCTTGGCCACGTCCTCCCAGCTGGCCAAGCGGCGCAAAGTCGACCACGGTATGTTACACCAAGCAGTTTGGTGCTTTCGAGAAAGCCGTAGTATTAATTATGATAATAATTCTAGCTTGCGTTTATTGCCGCAGGTCACATATGACCTGTGATTCGGGTGAGTTCTGGTCAACGTATAGTCAAGAACAAGCATAACAATGACGAACAAAATATAGGACGTCCTTGTTCCCGTTGTGTTAAGCGAAACATCGGGCATTTGTGCCACGACGAAAGCAAAGAGCAAAAGCAAAGGTTAAATCCCAGAGAAATCGAGATCGGTTCGTCAACGGTGCGAAACGTGAATAAATCTGACAGTAAAGTATCTACGATTACGTACGGCATATCAAGCCAAGGCACCTCGGCGCCGCTTCCGATAGACAACAACACGTCGCCGACAGAGTGGTTAATGTTAAACAGCTCGACTAATATTCTGACAAATCTGACGCCGTATCAGCCGCCGCTCTTCTTTTCTGAGCATGCAGGCAGCGAGTTTTCGTCGTTGAACGACTTTCTGACTATGTTAGAGGACACGCCGATGCCGCCGCCTACGACAACTTCACCGAGTGGATTTGAGACGGCAACGGATCCGCTGATGCTTCGTGCAAGTTCGGCTGCGGCGGAGGTAGAGGGAACTGGCGTCGCGAGCGAAGATATCAGGAGTCCCCTGCAAGCGGTGATTGCGCCATTAGCGAGCGATCAGACGACGCCGAGCATAAATCATCTGTCTGCAACCGCTAATGGCAATCTGACGCTCACCACGCCGTCCAAACCGCCTCAAGTACCGGAAACGGCAAAGGACAAGTTTTTCCTGACCGCTGCTGACCCAGCGGACGGACCGGAACACACGCCGGAAGAGCGTCTCAAGCAAGTTATCAACGCGAAGCTGGAAGCGGGCCTTCTTACGCCGTTCAATTATGTAAAAGGATACGCGCGGCTGCAGCGGTACATGGATCGACACATGTCTCCTGCGTCACGGCAACGAATTCTGAAGCCGCTTTCGATATTCCGGCCGGCGTTCCGGGCTATTGCGCAGACGTTGATTGATGTTGATCTTGTACTTGTTGAAGAGGCATTTGAGCGGATGCTGCTGGACTATGATCGTGTGTTCACGTCGATGGCGATCCCGGCGTGTCTGTGGCGGCGGACGGGAGAAGTTTACCGGGGAAATAAAGAGTTTGCGGCGTTGGTAGAGGTTCCAGTGGAAGAGCTCCGAGATGGGAAACTGGCGATCTACGAGTTGCTGAGCGAAGACTCTGCGGTGAATTACTGGGAGAAATACGGGAATATTGCGTTTGATTCGGGCCAGAAGGCCGTGCTGACGAGCTGCACTCTAAAGTCGCGAGATGGTACGCGGCGGTCGTGTTGCTTCAGTTTCACAATTCGGCGTGACCGATATAATATCCCGAGCTGCATTATTGGGAATTTTATTCCGATTCATCCGTGACAAAATTATTGGTTGATTGGTTCGTGTATAGTATTCAGCTGGATGTTGGCGAGGATAAGATAGCCTTTCTGTGTGTGGAATAGTTTGTGTATATTAGTTTAATCATTCAATACTGGATACGTTGGGAGGAGCAATGTGTAATTTCATGTCATTTTGTATATACTATGTGATACGTGATACGTTGGTATAAGAGTTGATATTGTCGCCGCGCATCGCCCTAACCCATAGTTCCAGGGTGAGCATGTGGACGTTCTGTCAATAATGCTACTGAGGGACTATCCAGGGGATTCCTCCCCTTGTTCTTCGCTCGCCTTTGCTTTGACAGTAAAATATGTTGGACTGCTGATGATAAACTGAATGCTATGCTCCGACGCAAGAACCATCGGGGGATGCTGCTGGTGCTCGTGACCGCGATCTCCATTGTTGCTTGCTACGCCCTCTTCACTTGGTTCGGCGCTGCCCCTTCGTCCGCCAGCCTGCTGTCGCCTTTGCACTCGCATTTCTCGAACTCGCCCACTTCACTTCCGATCCTCGTCATTTTTGGCGACTCCTGGTCCGACGATGCCAGCCGGCCATTGCCCGCCGACCGCGCTGCGCGGGTTGCAGGCGATGAGTTTTACGCTGTCAAATTTAGAGAGGGCCGCAGTGCGCGCAGATTCGGCGCGGGACTCGGGGGGAGATGGTCAGACGGCCCGGTATGGCCAGAGTACATTTGCGAGGCCGTCCGGTGCGCTGACTACCTCAATCTTGCCGTCGGCGGGGCAAAGGTCACAAACAACTATGTTCCGTCACTCGTTCCAGATCTCGTCCAGCAGAAAGACAACTTCCTGGCGATCAAAGAGGCCGACTCCACGATTGTGGAAAAAGACGGAAGTCCGACAGATGAACTGGTGGACAACAGGCGAACGCTGTTTGTGTTCTGGTTCGGAATCAATGACCTGATCCAGTATATTTCAGTGCTCCCGACTTCCGGCGACCGCCAGCGGGCAGTTGTCTCCTCGGTCGCAACGCTTTTTGACATCGCAACGGCTCTCGCAGGCAGGTTCCCACAGTCAAATTTCCTATTCGTGTCCTCCATTGATGTCACGCTCCTGCCGTTCTGGAGCGAGCGCATGATGGCTAACGATCTACAACTCCGCAAGTACAAGGAGGTCGTGCGACTATCGGAAACGTGGCGCCTCGAAATGACAAAGCATGCAGGCAATTGGAACAGCTCACTCGCGTCCATCCAGTACTGGGATGCAAACGACTGGTTAGCCCGATCAATCTCGGGCGTGGCCAAGAATGGATTCGAAAATCTGAAGGACGCCTGCTTCGATCATGATTCAAGAACCTTATGTCCCACACCTGAAAAGTACTTCTTCTGGTCAGTCCACATTTTCTTGTTAGATTTGGGATCATGCTGACAATGCCAGGGACCACATCCATCTCACAACCGCGGCCCACAAGGACATCGCTGCCAGATTAAAGCGCCTTAATCTGTGGCGGTCCATGTCCAACGTCCCTTAGTCATCTCATCTATGTGTGACAAAGGTCTCATTGTTGTACCTGTCGTTTTGCGGTCACATTAGCACATGAGCTGTGCGATAAATGTAAGATGATTGAATGGTTGATTTATTGGGAGTGTTCGGAGCTTGTTGAATTTTTGGTGTGGACTTGCTGCGTACCTATTGCGCATAGTATGTTTATATGGTTAGACTAATGGTGTGTATACAGCTTATATAGGCTGCACTAGATATTACTATTATTGGCTTCAAGGTATAGGTAGACAGGGACAAGTATATGATCTTTATGAGTCTCCTGGTTATTGTGCGCCATATACACTATTTTGGGGCCCGTCAAGTTTGGGACTCGATCGCTTCATGATCGCGCCGCAGGAGGAATGCCACAGTTACTTAAAGGCACTTATACAGATATTAGAAACTTATCGACAAGACACGATAAAACCAACCACTAACTCCTATTCTTACACTCACGGTGATGGGCGTTATATACAAATCTACTTCTGATATAACCTTATAAACATGCTAGCCATACCGCACGACACTGTAATGCCATACCTATCACTTCGCTTACCACTCCAGTCCCCATTTACCTTCACGAACGATTCTGACCTTGACAACCCAAACGTATCCGTTAAATCAGATCCCCCGGCGATCCACACGCAAAGTTCGTACGTAATCGAATTCGACGACGCGAGGACAACGAACCCGTTACCGACGGCAACGGATTCAATAATGGTGTCCTCGTCTTCGGCAAATTGGTCGACAATCCCCGCAACGTCGACAGTGTTCGGCAGTCCGATAATCCGCGTGTCAGGTGTCCAGCCCCAGATATACACATCCTTCGTGTCCCGCGATAAGCAAGCGGTCATAAACCCATTCGTCGCGATATCTCGCATCGGTATGCCTTCCAAGGCAGGCACGCTCTGAGGGTGCAAAAGTGATCCGCCTGGTTGTAATAGTTCGCCATGGAGATTGTCACCCCAGGTATATACTTGGCCATCCGAATCCAGCGCGACGAAGTGCAGTTCGCCCGATCGAATGCATGTGAATTGCAAATGCTGATGGTATCCGAATTGTTTACGACTACCTCCGCTCGATTCCTCTTTCTTGGTTTCGGAGTGCGCATAGAATTCAAGCAACGACCAAAAAGTTGATATCGATGTCCCGCAGTCGTGCAGAACCGCAACGTGCTCGGAGCCGGTTATCGCGACGTGTAGGACCGCGTTGTCGAATGCGGCGGATAATTCTTTGTCAAGATACAGGATGGTCGTCATCGTGGTATCGGACTTGAATCGCCAGATTTGTCCGCATGAGTCGACGATACCTAGAAGTTCGGCCCATCCAAAGCCGGAAACAACCCTTACGCCATTCGGCAGCTGGAGGATTCTTGCACTATCGGTCTTATAGACGCTGAAACCACGCAATTCTACGCGTTGGTCAATTCGAACTATCAAACTTAAACGTTAGTTCTTCTCACCTCCTCGAACAGGTTGGCGGAAACGAGATATACGGAAACAAGATGTACCTAAGGTTTCAGTCCATCCGACCCATAACACTTCTACGTCAATTTGTCCTTGAGCAATACACAGTGGTCGACCCAGTATCCCACAGGCATCCATTTGATTCCCATTATCATTTTCACTCTCACACAATGGAGTTAATTTCCTTTTTTTCCGGTCATCTGGTTCAACCGATTCACCAGTGCAATTTCCGCTGTTAAATTGTCCGTGAATATGGTTGAACTCGCCTCTAAGCTGGAAGTATATATCAAGTCCGACCGCATATAGCCATTTTTTCGGCATTTACCTCTAATCCTTGGCTCTATGTTTGTCGTCTGAGTAGTCGTGTATACCTAGTTTATTAAACAATGCAACTGATGGCACCTGCGCATTCTATGTAATTTCGAAAGAAAGGCGAGGGAGGTGGGTAAAGGTATGGTAATCCTGGGGTATTCTTAACTCGGGGACGCCGCCGGAACCTGACGCCGACGCCGACGCCGCTGAAGGGTAGGTTACAATTTGAATCAAATCCATGAGGAATTTCATGCAATTCATCATATTATAATGGAGTTGGTACGGCACAAGAAGATGACCATAACGCGAATGATTTCACCGAAGGATCCACAGTGGCATATGACGAGTAGACAGTTCCGCGTGTTCTCCTCGTTGGGACGCACGTTCTCACGACGAAATATTGATGGTCCTACCCTTGCGCATGTAAATTAGCTACAGCTCAGATGTGAGTAAGCGTGCCTGACGAGATAGTTTATACAAGCCGCCGCGACACGACGTCTATGGCGAACAACGCTCCGCACCATAAATGGTAGGTGGAGTTGTGTTTTAGATATTGTTGGTCATGCAAAAGGTGTTAATACCTACTTTATTTTGCAGAACTAGGGGAACCTGAGTTGAGAAAGGACATGCGGATATGGGCACGCGAGGAATTCGACCGGCATAAAACGGAGAGGGATCTAGTATGTTGCGAATCGACTACACTTGATCGTGGTATCTGGCGTCAATTATTGACTTACCTGACAGGAACGGATAAAGTATTTTATTGCCGCCGGTCAGAAGCAGCTCGAGGTAATGGCCGAGACGCTACGACGCTCGCGATTGTCATGAGTTGTGTAAGATCAAAAGAAAGCGGACTACTTGACCAAACCGAATTTATTATGTTGTACATAGGAAATTAGAACCGAGCCTCAGAGAACGCCAATAATGCACAGTTATTTACTAAACCGGAATTTCAGCCCATCGTTGTCGCTGTCGCTATTATCGGACGCGCCTTCGAAGGCCATGTCATCGTTAATGATACGGGGTAGCCTACCTTGCTGTCTCCTCGCTCCACCAAGACGGGTCAAAACTATATCGTCGCCATCGTTCTCGATGACATCGTCACTATCATCTTCATCACTGCCAACAATATTTCGCAAGACTTGTCGCGTCACTTGTCTATTCCCGCTTCCACCGGACGCTGTCACCGAAGACTGGTCATCGGCATCAATATCTTGAGGCGCACTCATACTGAATCGCAACGAATCTTCCGTGGCATCCGCATTGCGATCACGTAAAATATTCTGCGCCTTCTGCGACTTGGGCTTCATCTGAGACGCATCGCGAGGTGCAGACCAATAGCCTAGCCCATTAGTCTTGATACACAACACAGCCAAACCGAGAAAGGTCATACCGTCACCAATACCAAAATCCTCTGGGCGGTACTCGACAAAGCTTACATAAGTCTTCCCGCTCTCATCCCTCTGCACCGCGTTCTCGCAATTCGCCCGCGCCCCTAGGACAGATTTTCGGAATTTTTTGTAATTAGGTCGCCCATTCCAGCGAACCTGCCAACGAGTATTCACGTGCCGGGACCTTGAAATCTCGCACGATACTGACGAGCCAGTTGGAGGGCGCGAGCGCATTAAATTCGCAGAACTGACTTCCGCGCCAGCATAAAATTCTTGTGCTTCACTTGGCTCTCTTGTGTCGACGACGAGATTTTGCACGACCGCCGGGTGACCGCTGTCGTCGTAATCGTTCCGTATACTCGACTCTACCCTCTCCAGCTCCGGCCCTCCCTCCGCTTCATCTCTTTCATCCCCAGTGTCGGGAACTAATGGAGACCTGTACAACATCCCCGTCGTCTGGGGCACCATTGGAGCTTCAATCCTCGGCGGCTGCGACATCTGGCTCATGTCGGCAGGCGGACTCTCTTCATCGTCTTCGTAGATCATGCGTCTTGGTCTTCGTTGTTTCCGTGACGGCAGATCAATTGCTAATTCACCGTGCCTCCCTTTTCGTGTCAGCGGACCGGTATCTCCAGTAGTACCCAGTCGTCCACCAATTTTCTCCTCACCAAGTCCACTCTTTGCACCACTTTTCCTCTCAGCGGCAGCGCGTACCTGCGACGACCCTGGCGGCGGCGCAAACATTGTCGCTAACAAATCCTCGTCATCATTGCCTCGCGGCTGCGATCTAGCCTACCCATTCGTCAGCCCCACATTCATCTCGTATTACCAGATATATGTTCGCTGTCCAGTGCGAATGTACCTGCTTCAATGCCGCGATGCGATCTTTTAAACTTGTCGACTCCAGCTTCTTGGGCGATTCGGTCGGAGCTCGTGCGTGACGCAGGTCTGTTGGGTTAGCATGTCATACGCATTACAGGACAGGCCAATGCTATGCGTACCGTGTCCGCCAATATCGTGGTGGTCAGGGTGACAGGACGCTATATACGGTCTAAGTAGCCGACACTACAAGTCAAACACACAACTAACGTACATGGCTGTGAGTCTGGAATGACTTCTGAAGAATCGGAATAGCTGCTGTCCTCCATGGTCGGAAGTATCGTAAATTAATTGACGATTGCGCCGATTTGAGAGGTCTGGCATAGCGCTGGACATATGTTTTGACGTCGGCGTGGGCGCCGGGTTCGCGCAACGTCAGGTCAGAATAATTGAGATGCTGGAGAACTAGCCCTGACCCGCACGTTACCAACCACACGAGATCGCCTGAGGCTGATATTTCCATTCAGTTATTAACTAACCAGCAGTTATCACACCCAACGCCGGAACTCGTGCTTGTCAGGCGCCATACAAATAAGATTCAGGGTTGGGGCTGTTTTGTCAGGCAGCCCGCTCAGTCTTGTCAGCCAATTCACACATAACCGACATTTAATATTATTATTTCGAGGTTGCGAAATAAAGTACTATATCTACTACACCACATGGGCTTATATACTGTCATCAAAATATTCTTCAACAACTTGTTTCACACATCCCACATCCTCAATTAGCTACGCACGCGACAAAACGACCTTGAATCCCTCTGTTACAACCTTCTGGATCTCATCATTCTTATGAGGCAATAGCGACAATGCGTATGTAACGTCTCTCCACTGCTTCTCGCTTTCGCACCGCGGTAGTCTTGCAGCCAATTTCTCTGCAAGCTGTTTCGCGTGTTTTTCCTATAGATATGTGAGAATTAAAGTCCAGACTTCTGAAGTATAAACCGGCGTCACCTTTTCAATGAAAGAGGACAAGAATTTCAATATTCTTCTCAGACCATCTTCTTCCAGACCCTGATCAGCAGATAGCGTACTGAAGATATCTGTATATCCATTATATATCGCATTGTCCTTACGAGAAAGCTCAGTGAAGAACATCTTGGCCATGTCAGCAATGCTCTTGTCGTCGTCTTCTAAACATTTCGCCATCTCGCCAAGCTGTCCTTTGACCTTGACTTGTCCCGCTAAAATAAGGAACGTAAGTGTCATTAAGCACGTTCGCTGGACAATCGAATCTGCATCGTGTAGTCTGCGGTAAAGGAAGTCCGTGTTCTCGTCGATGATGTGGTTAAAGCAGACAGCTATGTCGCCTAAAGCAATTACTATGTTGCTCCTTGTAACTGGATCTCTCGATTTTTCAAGGATAGTGAGAAGAAGTGGGAGATTCTGTTCGCAATACGATGCTACAATTCGGATTAGAATATATCTACCAGCATATCATAGATACTTACACGAGACACACATTAGCTTGGCAAGACACAATGTCGCAGAAATCTGAAGCTGAGGATCCTTGAACTTGTCAGCATAATTCATTCCAGGCGAAAACAAATCACTTTACATTATACTTCAGGTTGTCAGAGCAGATCTCTGCAACCATTTTACCGAATCGAGGCAACAGCGCCATCTCGTCATACAATAGCTCTTGTTCTCTGATGTGGCTAATCGCATCTGTGAAGTCGTCCTCAGATGTACCAGCAATAAGATCCATTTCGTCCTTTGGTGGCCCTTCATCTCTCTCTACCCTCCACTTAGCACTACACATCATGGTGCAGCCGATCCTTCTTACCTTTCTCCGTCGCTGCTTTGCGCCGCTTAAATTCACTTTCGTATGCTTCCATGTGAACAATTTGTTTTACTAAACGAGTTAACATAACATTCAGAATTCAAAATCGATTCCTACACATACTTGCGATATGACCTACCAAGAACAGTAATTGCGACAATGCACAAGTTGTCGACATCGGCCTAGTCGAAGCCGGCGACGCAGGTTCACGCCTAGTGAACACCACTCTGGTCATGCGTCGAATCACTTCGGCACACAGGAGGTCCGGTCGCTTGGCCAAACTGTAAACAGCGTTGATAGCTTGCTCAGCAAGGGCATACCTGTAGTGGTTAGGAAATACGATCAACTGGCACAAGTGTGTTGCCTACCATTCACGATTCTCAGAGTACATATCCATGACAGCAACAAGACGCTGAAGAATAGGGTGATCGTTTGGAAGCTTCTGTGCTAAGTAGGAGTGTTAGCTGGTCGCGACGATTGCATTTGCTCCTGTCTTACAAGATGACGTTATTCGCTGAAGAGCCACGCATGTGTATCGGGCAAGAAGAAAGTCATGCTTTCCATGAACACCCAGACCAACATGGAATAATGTCTCGAGCTCTTTGACAACAATTCCACTGTCATACGCGGCCAGCATTCCGAGAATAATTATAGCGCCCCGCCGTTGGGCATTTGAGATATCACGCTGCTGGATACCGTAAACTTGCCAAAGCTTCTGGATAACCAGCTCGTGCAGTTGCTTGTTCTTCATCATGACATAGAGTAACTGCTCCAGAGAAGTCAATTCTGCCGCTGTGGCTCCGTACGTCAGACTGATCAAATTGCGAGCAATGTATGTACAACTATCTCCTTCTGAAAACTCGTCTGGTGCTGTAAAAAATAGAGATTTGTAACAATCAACCAGGTGAATCTGCACGCCTTGGCCCTCATCGCTGTTGGCCTTTGTCCATATCAAATGCAGCATTTTTCGAATACCCATCTATAAGTCATGGTTAAGATATGGATCATTAATCAAAGAAGCCACGCATTACCTTGGCAGTCTCGAGTTTGTACGCATCAGCAATGACAAAGAAGTCCATCGCCTCGATGACCTCACTCTTATTTTTCGCAGATAGCAGCGAGCAGATGATTTCACTAGCCTTGTGCAAACTATTTATAAATGTCAATGCTTCGGTATAGTACTGCTTGGTTAGTCTCAGTCTGTTGATCGCCTCGCTATTGGCATACTGCTCCGCGATCGCTGTGACATTAGCAGCAGTATCTGCATTTTCATCTTCTGTGGGGCTGTCCAAGAGGTTCTCGTCAATTGTCGACAAATCGCCTGGATCATGTGCCTCATTCGCTGTTGGTTCGAGCGGTGGCAAGAGTGTATTTAACTCAGCATTGATCTTCTCTAAGCGCTCCTTCCATTCCTTCTGTGGCAATTGACCACCGTGCAAAAGACTGAAGGGATGAGTAGATATAAGGCGCGACAAGAGCTTAATGGCATTTCTACGGACGTTACTTGACTTGTCCTCCAAACTCTGTGTAACTAGATCGGTAAGTTGTTGACGTCTCTGTGTAAATTTCGTCTCGGCACTAATTACTAGGTTAAGAGACGTCTGGATAATAATTAGTATTAAAATAATAAGGTGGCTTACTCGCAAAGCTTGGTGATCACTTGTATTGCCTTAGATCTGCAGTAGGGATTTGCGTCCAAGATGCGTTCTTCGAGGACATCAAAGAATGAATTTATCTGCGTCTTGTGCGTCTCCAGAGTCTCTTCCTGCCGTGAGAGGTCTAAGATGAGATAACCGCAGACTTCGATAATGGCACAGCGTAGAGTATAAGACTATCATATGTCAGAATAAAACCAGAATATGTTGAATAAAAAGCTCCTCACGTCGCTATCTAGGTGTTTTGCAAGAAGTGTCATCTTTTGCATAACTAATCGCGGCGCAACCTCTGCAAATCTGACCAAGAAAGCTGAGACGGACTTTGGTCCCTTAGAATCGTTGCTATTAAATTCCTTATTGCTGAGCTCCCGCAGAATCTCATCTGCAAGTTGAGGATAGTCATATTGTTCGTACAGAATTTGCAAAAATTCAGCGATAGTCTCTGAGAGGTGGTCGTAGTACGTCAAATTCTGAAGGAGTGAAGTTTGAGCTCCTACGGATGTTAGAATGATCCATGACTGGAAATGAGCACATACCGAAACCATGACCATTATGTTTAATGGCTATGCATAGCACTTTAAAAGCATGCATCTTCAGTGTAACATTCTTAACGTTCTGTTCATTTTCCAGAATTAAGTAAGCTGATCGAGTGTAGAGGCTAATAAACAAGTCCCGGTCAGATGTTGTGACGAACAGCTTTGACAACTTCAACTTCTGGGCTTTGCACATAACCTCTAAAGCACTCTGCAAATAGTCGTGAGCTGTTTTATTATCAAAATTACTTTCACCAATTGGTTTGCTCTTTGAACGAGACCTTGAACCCCCCTGACCGTTTTGAGCATTGCCATTCTCTAAGGCAGCCACAGTCCATTGGACCAAGAAGCTATACATCTCAAGCAATTGTCGTTGCTGACTGAATAGCTCATGTTCGTCGCTCTCAATCAGCTGCTGTGCTGTCTCCACTTGAGCTGAAAGCCCTGATATGATAAGGTCCGAGAGCTTCGCTTTGCACATCGGCGATAATTTTGGGAAGTTTCTCAAAGAAGCTATTAGTAGATTGTTGACAAGATTAAGAAAGCTCACTTACAACAGCATAGATTCCAAAGTCTCGAAATTATTTTCCTCTGCGAGAGCGGCAGAGTCAACGGTGACGGTATTGATCAAGGCGTCCAAGGCGTCGTCATGATCTTCAATGTAATCCGCCGAAGTGAGCGAGCTAGGATCTGACAAATAGGCTGTTAAATAATCGGATAGGCAAAACTCATCCATTCTTGTTTTTTCAATGAATATGGTGGAGGAGCGTGTGTTGCGTGGGCGCTAGAGACAAAGCCTGTAAGAGTTGTGGAGTTCGCGTTCGCGTCAGTTGTTTGTTTGTCGTGGGCTTGGTGCGGCGTTGCCTCAGCAACTTGGTTTCTACTGGACGAAACGAGTTGCTCTTAACACTAAATGGCAATAGCTATAGGGCCTCCAACGTAGCGGCGCGATCCTGCTCCACAACGCATTTGACAACTGTCGATAGCAATCGTATAAGAGTGAACATAGAGTGCACTTTGTGCTGATTGTTGTCGCAAAATGCGAGCATATGGGACACGATCCAGGATGTCCACGAGACGCGTCATTGAAGACCACGAGAGAGAAGAGTGGGACCTAGCTTACGAAGGGCCTGCGCAAGAGGAATACCAGAAAGTTGCCCGTGATGATATGATTGCAGAAGTAATTGCAGAAGGTGACGTTGTATGCTTTGAAGAAGAGCCCATCAGTGATGACCAGCTTCTACCGGAAGGCGAGGAATTTTCAGGCGAGGAAGCAGAGGAAGATCGGGAGCCCAATGACAGCATTCATGAGGAACAAGTACATATGAGAGAAATTGAAGAGGAATGCGAACAGGATAACGATGAAGAAGATGAGGGACAAGGATATGACCATGAAGAGGAGAGAGATGAGTCCGAAGAAGCTAGAGAGCAACAGGACGACGATCTCGAAGAGGACGAGATGGATCCCCAAGTGGCGGAAGAGCTTGATTCTTTTGCACACTCGTTCAAAGATGTTGCAAACAGATTTCGACTTGTATCCAAAATTGGTGAAGGTAAGCCATATCATACTGCGATATGATTTGCTTTGGCTAATGATGTATAGGCACATTTAGTTCAGTCTACAAGGCGGAGGACATGGAGTACGACGTGTTTGACAATTCTTGGGATTTGGATCGGAGTCCAGAAGGAAAAAGACGATTGGCAGCCTTAGATACGTATCCACCTATCGCAAAGAGGCAAAAGATGAGTATGGCGCCACGTCGCAAGAAGTATGTTGCGATTAAGCGAATATACGTTACTAGCAGTCCCCAGCGTATTCTGAATGAACTTGTGCTGCTACACACTCTCTCAAAATGCGATTCAATTGCGCCACTTATCACGGCATTTAGGTCGCAAGATCAAGTGGTTGCGATTCTGCCGTATTACAAACATGCTGATTATCGGGTGCGTGCAACTCCAACACGAAATATCGATGACGTTCTGCTAACGGCCTACTAGGCGTTTTACCGTCAATTGCCTCTAAGGGAGTTCAAATATTACATGAAGTCTCTGGTCACAGCGCTTGAGCATGTGCATCTCAAAGGTATTCTGCACAGAGATGTTAAACCAACGTAAGTGCTGGATTGTTGTTCCCTGTTCATGGAGTCATCATGGTAACGTACTTTAATCTAGCAATTTTTTGTACCATCCGGAAATGCGACGTGGTGTACTGGTCGACTTTGGATTAGCCGAAGTAAGATTGCCCTGAAGTTACCTCGCAGTAGCCATCGCTGATAATTAAGCGTGAATCGCTGGACCCGTCGTACTGCACGTGCAGAGACTACGGGGAGAACGATCATATTAGGCAATTTACCGACAGACAGCCTATTGGCGGCTATCTCAAGAACGATACAAGGTACTCATTCGATCATGTTGCTAATGACCGGTATCCTAATATATGCTAGACCAGGGAGACGAGCAAACAGAGCTGGCACACGAGGCTTTAGGGCACCTGAGGTATTGCTTAAATGCCTAAATCAGACAACGAAGATTGATATGTGGTCAGCCGGAGTAATTCTTCTGTCGTTCATGTCCAAGCGATTTCCATTTTTCAATTCCGCAGACGATATTGACGCCATGATCGAAATCGCTAGTATTTTCGGGAAGCCTAAGATATCAGCTTGTGCAAGACTCCATGGTATGACATAGTTTGTGTAAATATCTTGATGATGCATCTTCTAATGAATTACATAAACAGGCTCAATTTTTGATACTAACATCCCAACCGTGCCCGATCGTGGATTCAAGCTGGAAGAAATCGTCGAATGGGCTCTCAGGGGCGTCGACGAAGATGACGAGTCACAGGCTAAGAGAGGATCTCTTGATGAAGAGCCTGACAGAAGTTTAGCATTTGATTTGTTGAAGAAATTCCTTGAGGTTGACTTTAGAAAGCGCATTTCGGCAAAGGAAGCATTGCGTCATCAGTTCTTGGAAGAAATTTAGAACACTGCCTTCTAACGGTATCATTGCATATTGTATATTATTCGACGCTGTGTGTGACTAGCGAGCAGCAGTAGCAATAGCTTTTTGTTCATCATTTGCAATTTTTGCATGCTTATTATTTATGCCACGTCCGCCGTATCTAGAAATGAATATCCCGCATGAAAAGGCGTACCCAATGTGACAGTATTTATTTACTTTTAGGCATTGACCGACCATTTTGAAATCCTTAACACTACAAAATACGTAAACTGTGAAAACACTATTCTAACAGCACTCATGCAACAAGTTCAATCGCACCACCAACAGCCTTGATCTTCTCCTCGGCAAGCTTAGAAACGTATCGCGCCTTAACAATAACCGGAGTCGTAGGGAGGCGTCCCTTTCCAAGAACCTTTCCGTATCCCAGCGCCAAAGTGTCGATGACTGGTGCGACTTCGCTGCTAGACTCGGCCAAGTACTTCTCCCGGGCCTCAGTGGGGACGAGAGCCCACAACTTGTCGACATTAATAGTTGGCTTCCAGAACTATATACTCATTAACTTCCCAAGTCGTTCGAAACAACCAATTTGCACGTACGTGGTTCTTCTGCTTGTGGAAGTATCTCATACCGACTTTACCGAAGTAACCGGGATGGTACTTATCGAGATTGGTACGATGATGGTGCTGACCACCAGCAAGACCACGGCCACCTAATATCAATTGAATCAGAACCCGATGCCAGAGCGTATCACGACTCCCTTTGACTGATTGCAATCTCATCCCAACACCAACTTCACTGAGATTAAATAAATAAAATAGTAATTACCAGGATGCTTGCGGTGCTTGCCGACACGACCGTGACCAGCTATAATGCTACGTTAGCGGCTGCGTTCTGTTAAAGGAAGGAAGATAATAGCATTGACCCAAGATCCATCCAACTTGACAATAATGCTATTACGCTCCCCTTTCGTGATACATATTGCTGGTCACGATAACTGAGTATTCTTTATTATTGTACATACCAGAGACATGTCCTCTAAGTTTCCTGGTTTTAGTTGCTCTAGTCGGCATGGTGAATTATTGTTGTGGATTGATTACACGAGCGCTAACCTCAGCAACAAGCAGTCGATTCTTGGTGTTGGGCTCGCCGCTCACGGATTTGTTGTGGTCCCAAGCCGACGGCACCAGCAAAGGTCGCATCTTACCCTGCTCAGACTCAGCAAAACGCAGTCACGCACCCTCTGGGCTGGCAGACTAGGGTTCCTGGGCACGTGACAGATGCTATGTATGTATGTGGTCTGTGCGGATGCTAAAATCTGATTATGACTATGACGTTTGAGCGCCTTCGCATCTGATAGGGATGTTGATGTTCTTTCGGGCACTACAAATTTGTCCTTTAGAGCCGAGTTCATTAATCGATGTTCTGAATCGGAATCTTCAGACAATTTGATTATGACAAGTGATGGAGCCGGTATGTCAAATGCTCGCGACGTGAAGTTACGACTGACTGTCTCAACTAGGGCAGTTCAATATGCTGCACGCGTCCGACTGCCGACAGCTCTATAGTCCCTGGCATTGGCAGCAGCAGTACTACTTCCCTATTGCTTCTTCGTTCCTCAAACACACTATCTCCACCCTCTATGCAGTCAAGTTCGTCTCCAATGCTGGCCTCGGGCATCTGTAAGGATCATTGTTTTGTGGCCGGTCTTTCAGAGCACACTCCTTGTGAGCCTCTCCATCGATCAGACCACGAATTTGCCCGGCGGAGGGAAGCGTGAGATGGCGGACTCTACTAGATATATATGCAGATAGACAGGTTCCATAAGCACGTCAGTTACATTTTACTGATTCCGATTGCCAAAAATGCTGGGTATACATTGGAATACGCGTTAAGATGGTTCCAGTTGGACATTGACAGTATATTTCAACAAATATTCGATGCGAGTGCGAGTACACATTACGTATAAATTGGTTGTATTAACTTATTGTTTAATGAAGTTCGTGATGCGCTCCACCCTATAGACACGAACATATGGAAACCCAAATTACAAATCATGCTATTTGACGCTAATCAATCTCTTCGTCTAATCTACAACAAGCAAGACTTTAACTTCTGCAAGTGTACGCGGAAAGACAGTCCTTGGAAACTCAATCGAGTCGACAATGGCTTTCTCCACCTTAGCAAAGTCCTCGACAAACAACTTCGAAGCATCTTGAATAATGCCATTGCCAAGCCTAGGCGATGCGAGACGTTGCAAGAACGTTTGGGCATCCATTAGGGCCGATGGCAGGAAATCGTCGAGCGCTATACAAAGTTGTGTTATCTTTCCCTCTTGGAATTGGTCAAGTGACTTTAATGGCACATCAGGTGCTTTTTCGTTTAGTGCCGTTAATGCTGGTTTGAGTTTGGAATCTGTCAGGTATATGTCGTGCAGTATGGCTATTAATGATTCTGTATGATGCTGGACCTGCTGATCAAAGTCCGACAACTTCTTCTTCGTAAACGGAAATAATTGCAGTACAGACTGGCGTGTTTTGTTAGCAATTAATAGCTGGAACATATCGACGGATTGTGCCCACCTTTGCTGAATCCAAACAATTTATAAGGAATATATCTTTCTCCGCTGCGCCAAGGGAACTCGGCTCACACATCGAGAGACAGCAAGTTAAGTACGGTACCAGCGCTTCCTCAATAATCTTGCTAAATTCCTCGTCTCTGTTCTCTGGAGCGACGGCAAATGACGTATCGAAGGAAGTCATCAACGTCTTCATGTCTAGCAGCGATTCGTGCAAAAATTGCGGCGGTTGGAGGTCCAAGGTAACCTTCGGAAGATCTGACTGAATCAGCTGGATTTTCTCGCGCAAGGACAGATGGAACTGATTCATTGAGGAGCTCTCAAGCCTGTGCATAGCAGTCAGATGAGTTCTAGCAAAGGATACTACCAAAATTTCAGTTATACTTACACGTTTAGGACGTTTAACAGCTGTGAGTTCTCGCTCAGGTACTTGGAAAATATCGATCTATAAAACTCGAAAAGATTGAATATCCTGTATGCGAGCGTTGAGTCGACATTGCTTGACAATGACTGATCAATTCTTGCCTAGTGGCTGGAGTCAGAAACGTAATTAAAAGTGGACTCGAACTAATTTTCTACCTTCAATGGCTTGCAGATTGATTGCATGTTTTTGTCTGTCAATTCTTCTATCGTCCGCTTTAAATCGAACACCTCATACCAAGGCTCGCTGGCAAGGCCCTCCTCGAGACCATGGGCTATGTTGACATCCTCAGCGACAAACATAAGTTCAAGCACTTCCTTCTCGTTGACAGTCTCTGAATGGGTCCACGCAAGCATGTCGCCGACATAGCGAAAAGGATCGTACGCGACAAGCTCGATAGGCTTTGCCCCCTCCGTCAATGCTTCTAGAAACTCTCGCAGGATGATCTTCTGCCGTATTTCTGACAGACCGTCGAGACAATTTTGCAACATTGTTGGTCTTTCTGCCAGTAGAGCCAGTGCTCGTCGTATGATCTGCCGAATTTTCGGGTCATCAACCGAAAGGTGTCTAATTTCACGTTGAACCCAGTAGTAAAGCTTGTCAAAGGCTCCATCGATATGCTTCGACATTTGATCCATAATTTCAACACTATCAATTTTATGAGAACATATTTCCACATAGAACTCATTGAACGTACCCGATCACAGGATTCTCGCTAGCGAGCAAGACCTCGCAATCCGAGTATATCTGTTTCGCCTTTTTGACGATATCAAAGAATCTATGGTCAATGGGATCGGCGGACGAAGTCAATAGCTCTATTTCAGAATCCGGCATTATAAAATGCGCCTTCACTGCATCCAAAATCGCTTGTTGGACCTGGATTTCATCCTTCTGGTTTGATAGCCGCTCTTCCTCTGCGAACAGCTCTTTGGTCTGCTCCCTTGTCACAGATACACTCTTAGTCAATCCGTCGACAACCGAATTCATATTCGCAATGGTCAATCCGATTGTCTCTAGTTGCTATACTTTATTTAGCATCGACTGGGTTCATGTGATTGAATTACTGTTTGTTACCATTGCGATCCTTGAGAATTGCTCGAGAACCTGTCCATTCGCTTCAATCACTTCTGCTTCGACGTTTGCTCGAAATTGTCTCCGCATCTCAGGAGTGTTCTCCTGTATCCGCTCACCCAATAATAGCAACGCTTCTCGAATGCTAGAGTCAGAGTAAGAAGTAGATAATATTTCTGATAGCTTGAGGGACAGCAAGTTAGATCGTGACCCCCCTGACAGCGATGTTGGCGTCTTCACTGCGGCATCCGCTGCCGCAAGGAACGGGTCCTCAGTGCCCGCGAAGGACATCATGAAGAATTATCCTTGATTGGGATGATATGTTGCGGAGCAGCTGTGTTCGAGTTTAGACGCGATGCGTGTCGGCCTATGGAAGCGCTGATTGTTTGTCTGTAGTCACTTCACACTTGAGCCGCGCGATGATGTCCCAACGCCGGTCCCACGCATTCAGGGATCACGTTGCTGGCCCACTGCATTATTTATTGTTCAGATCCCGGGTCATATTAATGTGCCTTCAGAACTGATTGGTTACGCCGCTGATCGTCATCACGATTCGCGGTTTATAGTTTTAGTGTTGCGGGAGTTTCGTTTGGGTCCACAGATGGCGAACGAATTCTTGACCCGTTTCTTCGGGCAAGGCTCTATATACCAGACCCTCCAGCGTGAGGACGAGAACTTTTATCAGGAGCCCGATATCGAAGCGCACTTTGGTGAACTGACTGGACTTGGAAGGAGTGATGCGGGCGCCTCTATTCAGTATTCTGCAGGTGGCTCCTCCGCTGGCGTGCCGTCTTCATTTGGTTCCTCGCACAGCCTTCACCGAAGCGATGATGATACACAAGAAATCCGGTCGTTCACAGGACAGGATGACGCGGCTTACGCCAATAAATCAATAATTCCCGATGTCGAAGTAGTGTCCAATGAACATGTTGATGGAGCCGATGATGACGAAGTTCCCGCTTCGCTGATGTACGAGATCCCTCATCCACAGTCCAAGTACAGAAGAGGAGGAGAAAACTGGCATCCATCGCCTGCGGAACTGTCCTTTCGGTTCTCGAAGAACTCGTGGTTTGGGCCACCGGGCACATCTTATCCGTTGCCTCCTGCGCCAATTGATCTACCAGCTCCGCCGGCGAATATCAGGGCCCCACAAGGAATCAATCTCGAGTCGTCCTACATGCCAGGATACCCTCCTGGACAGAACTCGGATACATTGCATTTAAACCTTCCGCCGCCTCCATCCCGAATCGGGGATCCACTTGTGAATAGAAGGAATCAGCAACAACAGGAAGACGAGCCAACTCATCAGGCTCGATTTGGTCTTAACGATCCTCGCGAACGTGCACTATGGAAGTGGGCTAATGTGGAGAATCTTGACAATTTCCTGCAGGAGGTGTATGATTACTATCTGGGAAATGGCATCTATAGCATCACATTGTCCAGGATTATCAATCTGGCTACGCTGGCATTCGTAGTGGGATTCTCCATGTATCTCAGCTCTTGCATAGACTATTCGCTGATTCGGAGCAGTACAAAGTTATCACAGATCCAGATTCCTCAGTGCATGTCTCAGTAAGTGCAGCTAGTAGAGTCATACTTGTTTTTGAGGGCGGCTAATCGTTCATAGTCTCGGTGGCTTCAAGACTTTTTGCCTGTGGATCCTTAGCCTTGTGTGGTTTCTTAAGCTGGCGCAGTATATCATTGACATAAGAAGACTGGTAGACCTTCAAAATTTTTACAAGTATCTTCTTTATATCACAGATAATGAGCTGCAAACTATCTCATGGCAACAGGTCGCTCGTAGATTGATGGCACTACGAGACGATAATCCGATCACATCTAATGCAATAGCGCGACAGTACCTTGGCTACCAATCGAAACAGAGGATGGGAGAGCACGATATTGCGAACAGAATCATGAGGAAAGAGAATTATTTCATTGCTATGATAAACAAGGACATTCTTGATCTCACGATTCCATTTCCGCTGCTTCGCAATGCGCAGTGGCTTACTCGGAGCTTGGAATTGAATCTGAGCGTCTGCATCATGGACTTTGTATTCAATGAGCAAGGCCAAGTTCGTTCCACCTTTCTCAAAGATACGCACAGGAAAGCTCTGGCTGAGGGCCTTCGTCGTCGATTCATCTTCGCCGGCGTAATCAATATCATATTTGCACCTTTTATCGTCGTGTACCTTATTCTTCTCTATTTTTTCCGATACTTTGATGTAGGTCCATTAGTTCTTCCTCTTGCCTGATTTTGACTAACATGTCGCACAGGAATATCATAAAAATCCGAGCACAATAGGCTCCAGGCAATATAGCAGGCTTGCTGAATGGAAATTTCGCGAATATAACGAATTGTATCATTTGTTTCGTCGGCGATTGAATCTGAGCTATTATCCGGCATCCAGATACGTAGACCAATTTCCAAAGGAAAGGACGACTCAGATCTTTAGGTTCATAGCGTTCGTGGCAGGATCATTTGCGGCTATCCTCGGTATAGCTTCTGTGATCGACCCGGACTTGTTTTTGGGATTCGAGATTACCCAGGATAGAACCGTACTGTTTTATATTGGCATTTTTGGTACCATATTGGCCGTTGCTCGTGGATTGATTCAGGAAGAGACGCTGGTGTTTGATCCTGAGGCTAACTTGCGATACGTTGCGGAATTTACTCATTATTTGCCCCCAGAGTGGAATGGGAGACTGCACACAGACGAGGTCAAGAATGAATTTGCGCAATACTACGCATTGAAAATCGTGATCTTAGTTCAAGAAACCGCCAGTATCGTACTGACCCCGTTTGTGTTGTGGTTCTCGCTCACCAACTCCTGTGAGAAGATTGTTGACTTCTTCCGCGAATGTTCACTGTACGTGGATGGCATTGGGTACGTTTGCTGCTTTGCTGTGTTTGATTTCAGCAAGAAGCCACGATTGCAGAATCCGCGTCATCATATGTAGACGTGTTTACCAAGAGATGTGTCACTTTACTTTGTAGTTATTTTGATATGGCTTGGTGTTGGACACGGACATGCTTTTCGTTGCTCCACCAGCAGGGGATGCGGCAATGATTGGAATTATTGGTGTTTAAGTCTCGGTATTGCTTACAGTATTACGTGGTACGTATACTTTAGTTAAGCACAGTATAATAAATGGTCAAGGTCATCTTGAAGAGCGTTTGCTGTATAAGTTAGCATGACTCCGACTTCACATTCCCGAGCCAATAAAACAATCCAACGTGAAATGGGTGTACATTCATGGCACTATAATACAATTAATATCGATGAGGGATGGAGCTTGTAAATTGATATTACGCTTTGCAACCCAAGCGGCAATTCTTTCTCGCGAAATCCTCATCCCAGGTTTGCCTTCAACGCCTGTCGCCTTCCAGGTTTGCAACGCATTCACACTCTGCAGTGCTTCTATAATATCGTCCTGTCTAATACTCGTGGCATGCGCTATCTCATTTATCGAAACTCTGCCATCGTGCTCAAGATGTGGAAGCGTCTTCGCAATAACCGTGCACCAGTATAGCAGATAACTCTTGCGTCCGTGCTCAGAGAGCGGCTTTTCTGGAGATCCAAGCTTCCCTTCCAATATTGATAATTGGTACGAGAACTCAATTAGAAGCTGGCCAAGTCCCTGACCCTGGAACGGGGGGAATACTAAGATGCAAGCCACATTGTTCTCGTCCCATGACAGTTTCTCTTTGGAAAAGAACCCGACAGGTTGTTCCTTCTTGGATGACACGTGATGAATCAAGACGTAGAACTTGAACCGATCTACAGCAAAATAGATTGACTTGGTGTCGACAAATAACTTCGCGAATAGGCTGAGGCATTGGCAATAAAGCTTCCGCGGACAATTAGTAACTGATCTAACCTTGCCATACCGGCTTGAACATACCTTGTCCTTTTCTCCATCCACTTCGCGTATCGAAAATTGATTGCATTGATAAATAAGTCTTCCTGGAGTAACAAACGAGCTACTGCACGCGGTCTAAATAAGCATGGTTAGGACATACATCCACAGAAGACGACTCTGGCATACCAAATGCTGGCCCATGTCAGGCGCCTTGGTGGTGTACTTGAAACATCTGCTGCACACGTATAGTCTCTCTAAAAGAGTTTTTGCATACTGTTTCCGTTCCTTGTCCGAAAAGTATGACGAACAGCCATACCAGGCCTCAAATTCTAATTCTTCGCCGAAGACCACTGTCCTGACGTTGCGAGGATCAGTGACTGATGCATTGGTGCTAGAAGAGCCGTTTTTGGAAGATTCAGAATCTCCCATTACTCACACATTCCAGTCTGCATCTCCTTAGTATAGACGGGAAATACCGAAATAGTAAACAATCAAATTTCTATAAAGCGTTACTGTTTGGTGCACTCAGCAGCAAAGTTAGACTGGTTCAACCTGGGTCCCTAACCCATGCCCAAGTCTAGATAAGTTACACCTATTGCACGAGAAGGTTAGGGTTATCCAATTTACCGGTCAGGAATGCACACTTGTATTAGACGGCCGAGCATACAGTTAGCAAGAAATACAACAAAAATGTCTGGTGGTTTCGCCCTGCCATGGGTCACAAGCAACAGCGGCCAGCTCCAAGAAGCTGGCCTCTCATACATATATATGTATATATACATAATATATATATATTTATATAGACAAACAGGAACATAATAGTGATAGAGAAAATCCTCACGCAAAACAAAAACCCATAAAACAAAACCCATAGTTAGGGAATACAGAAAATATATTCGGAGTTAAAACCTAACACTGTTCCTTGGAACATCCATTTGGACAAAGGCGTTAGGGAACATTCTCCTGACAACAAAAACCCCAATGGAGAAACAAAACAAGCGGAGATAATTTCTAACACCATTCCTTAACCCCCGTGCCCACATTCGAGTACGCGTTCCCGGAACTGGTAGTGTCCAAGTGGCTTGGATCTCGCCATCCTTGGACCCTTGCTCCAGGGCGAATAAGCGCACTCGAATTAGAGAGGATCTCAGTCCGTCAGGACTCCCCTCATGCCCCCAGATGAAAGACGCACCTTCCAGACGAGATCCGCGATGACGCCAACAGCTTGATGGCAAGACCTCTGAGAATTGAAAAGATGCCGTCTGTTTTTAATAATAATAATGATAATGCATCGCGAATTGTGGATGTATTGCAGAATGGAGGGACGCGTCGACGCGTTGGAAACACTGACGCGCGACGCGCTCGCGTGACACTACAAACAAATGCCGAATGTTTTGGGCGTGCAGCCGCCCGATTCCGCTTGTGTCAAAAACAAAATCACGAGGAACTGCCAGCGCCGATAATTGCTTGAACCCGTCGACGGTAGCAAAGAGTCATCTTCTAATAACGCAGAATAAGTTCCCGGGGCTGGACTTCTGGACGTACGGTCAGTCATAGTGATAGCTATCTATGAAAGTTAAGGAGAGACACAGAACGGATGCTATATAATTTGGTGTTAGTTATGGTGTTAACCGCTTTCCCATAATTACACAGATTGAGGCGTTGGTACTTTGTACTCTCCTTCAAAAATGTAGTGCGACATTCGGCATTCGGCTGGCCGAATGGCCTAAGTGGTCACAGGAGTTAGGGCAGTAGAAGTCTAGATACGGTCGAATGCTACGAATTACTGGATTTTGAACACGCTTTACAAGTAGGCCGGAGCATGAATTGATGACGGTCTATGGGAGGGTCACGAAGTCTTGACGAGACGATTGCCAATTTTGTGGGAGCATTGGATTTCGTGGTCGCCATCGGACTAATCTGATGTTGGCTGACAGCTATTTGCCTGAGATATTCAGTTTAGATGGACACAATCCGTGGTCACTTATGAAATGGACCCGGACTATGCAATCATTTGACTTGACGTTTAGGCCAGAAGATTCTACTCCGAGACTACCAGAAGAGGTTGTATTATAAATCTACTATTGGTTTTCGACGTAACCACAGAGCTGTTGCGGATACGGATATCTCACAGCAACAGACTATTCTCTATTCTCATGAAGTTCATAGAATTTGAAACCAAGGTCCAACGGGCCCTCCAAAGGGGTACTTGTCATAAACAGGACAAAATACCCTCCGCCGACTACGTCAGCCTGCCCCGTAGAGCCAGCAATAACTTTAGCGCCGTCATGGAGATTAGAGACACCATATGCCGACCAATGTTTGGGCTCTACCGTAGGCGACCCGATTACATATTTGGTCAACATTTGTATTTGTCAGTTGTACCGTACTTCTTTGGCATCCCATCCCCGCGAAGATTTGACCGTTAAGGAATGGATTGGTACGTGGTGCTTAGCACGGGAGACGATCCGACAAGGCAGCATCATATTCATTCAGTTGTAAAACAGAACGACTGTTGAACTGTGTCAAGTAGCAAAATATTAGAGCCACATGAATTCCAAACATTACCTGCCCACATCTCCAGCTGCATTGTATAACTACGGATATATACTTTTTCCCAGACGAATTCAGCAAGACTGAAATCGACAGTTGAGTCATTATTTCACCGAACCATAGATATGGTGAAGTTCTTCGGAAATTGCTATGATTTGGCAAGGGCGAGTGTCGAAGATATTTTCCCCAGGCTCCGAGACGAAACGACGATGTTGCCTCAGGTCAGAGTCATCTAGGCTCCAGAATAGCCAGTAACAATATGTATGTCACAATCATTCCCAGATTGAACACTACCGTATCATGCTTGGCGGAGATATCAGGGTATTGACAGTCCAGTTAGTGACCGTTAATAGCGGCTACTGCAGTTCTGTATCGAAATTCGCTCCTAGATCGGCCGGGCCTAGTGTTCGTCAGCACCCGGTATATGGGATACATCATTGAGATTGTGAGCAGATGTCCATGATAGCACGGGCCACGACTTACTGAGCCAAACGATACCACCGAGACGAAGCAAGATCCGGAGTAACGCACGTTGATGGCAAAGTAGTTCGCTTGCGGCTGCTGCTCAATATTGTGTACTCTTGAGCATGTCGATTGTTTTGGCGCCGAGGAACACGGTAACTGGGATCTGATATTTCCTCAGTCTTCGGCGATCTCATCATGGTACAGTCTTCTCAGTGCTGGTGAAGTCAGATCGCATCATGGGTAGCAATTAAGTTTAGTCAACACGAATTTGAATCGTCTGTCTCTAATCGTGACTCGTGCGTCGGAGGACGAGAGCGCGAGGCTTTCCGTGATCCCCGCAGCCGATGGCCATGTGCTCTAGCTGGCTCGCAAGCCGCTTCTGGTAGGCGGCGCGTTGTGAATCGGGGACTCGCTCATCATTGCCTCAAGTGATCACGGACCTAACCCCGGCCTCCTGACACATTGATCCGCGCGACCAGTAACGATGATTGAAATCGTCATTAAGACATCATAGCTAATAATGCACACGCGTCCTCCACCTAGATCTCTCCGATTGCGCATGCCTCTTCCGGGTCTGTTCCGTTCGAGGAACGTCTCGCCGATTGCCGTCATGCCCCCACGGTCTTTATGGCGATCGTCGGCCGATCGCCAATTGATCATGTGCGGCCTAGTGGAGGACTAGCTGATCTGAGGCAGCCCAGTACTTTCTGGACCTTGATCGTTCTGAAACCATAAATACTCCTTTGCCGCCATGGCACTTGTGAGTTAATTCGTCAGAACTAATTTTACGACGCTACCTGCTTTAACAGTTTCAATCTTGTAACAATGTCCGGCAAATTCCAGGAATTCAAGAGCAAGCTTTCGGGCCAGTAAGTCGGAACCGTTTCGTTAGAGAGTTGCTACTTGTACTGATTCGTAGTAGCGACACTACGAAAAGTGATGAGCCGTCCGAGATGCAGTCTGGCACGACCGAATCTCAGGAACGAACGACCTCGGGCACACGTTCTGGTCAGCAATACAGCTCCGGCGGTGGGGAGACCCGCTCCGGCCAGACCTACGGCAGCGACCAACCTATGAGCGGCAACGTTCGTTCCACTCGCCAGACTGCCACCTCTGATGAGCCTTGGAGCTCCCAGGGGAGGCCCCAAGAATCCGGCCGCGAGGCTGGTGGTATGGGCCAGTTCCAATCTGGACAGACCGAGGGTGGCCAGCAGCAGACCAAGGGAATGCAGGGTGAGGAGCCCTTGTATGGTTCTGGCATGCAGGGCGGACGTACTGGCGAGTCTGAATATCAGTCCCAGTCAGCAATGGGTGAGGGTGAGACGCAGAGACAGCAAGGTTCTGGTGAAGAGCAAGGTCGCAGTACCGGCCGCCAACACCCTAAAGAGTCGCTTTTGGACAAGGCTAAGCACTTGATGAAGTGAATGTAACTGGAAATAGTGTGATTCTCTCTTTGGTTGAAGGAATGTTTGACGAAAATGAGGTAGTCCGAAACATTGAAAAGCGAAAGATTCATTGTCATGTATTCGTAACAATATCTCAAGCTATAATATTGGCTTTTAAGGATTTCGATTCCCCATAATTTTCTAAGGCCCGAGAAAACGCGACGGCAAGAAAATGGCCGTGTTGTTCCTGTTGACAACCCATATTAATGAGACGCGAAACGCGTCTCGATCGCGTCGTGGGCCATTCGTACCTTGGGTACCATAATTACATGTGGGCCATAAAATGCTCAGCGGGTAAAGTTTGGTGTTATCCCTGCGACACGAAAGAGGGGCGTCTCAAGGGTCAGGACGCGTTCGTTCACTCCCTTTGAATTCTTCGCGGTTCACACCGGCGCAAAGCAATTCATTGCGTATAAACGCGTCATCTATTCGCTTTTCCACCGTGACAATGGCTCGACTCAAACGCTCTGCTATGAACTATAGCAAGGTTCAAGACACCACCGCAGACGGATATGTTGACTCTGATACTAGCGAAGTTGTAGGTGTAGTCGCGCGTATCCAGGAGTTGTCACTGCTAACACTTTATAGGAGCAGTCTGTTCATGTCTCTAAGCGTTTGAGAACCGATGAAAGTGTTGCCGGTTTGGAGCAGGAATCTGGATCTGAGGAACAATCGGGCGCCGACGATAACCTAGATTCCGAGGACGAGGCATTCGATCAGCTAAACCTTACGCAGGATCCCGATGCCAACGTAAGTGTCACTGGCATCTCTTTACTAGTGATAGCATACGCTAAGCATATTACAGGCCGTAGCAACTGCCGGTATCATTAAATCGGTCGAACTTGTTAACTTTATGGTATGCGGATATCCCTATTTTGTGGTCGACCGGGTCTAATTTATCACGCAGTGCCACAAATATCTCAAAATTGATTTCGGACCCCAAATAAACTTCGTTATTGGTCACAACGGCAGTGGTAAAAGCGCAATTCTGACCGCGATTACAGTCTGCTTGGGCGCGAAGGCTTCGGTCACCAATCGCGCATCGAGCTTGAAATCCCTTATCAAGGAGGGTTGCAAGTACGTGAGCGTGACCGCAATTGTACTCGTCAGGATGATGGATCTCACTAACATAACTTTGCTGCAGCTCTGCGTCGGTTAGCGTTATCATTAAAAATGAAGGAGAAGGTTTTAAGCCTGAGAAATATGGCAATGAGGTATGGGTTGAGCGCATTATTCAACTCAACGGTTCCAGCAGTTATCGTATCAAGAATTGGAAAGGTGTTCAACTGTCCAAGGATAAAGAGGAACTGACCAGTATGCTCGACTTTTTCGGCCTGATGGTTGATAATCCAATGACGATTCTGTCGCAAGATACGGCGCGTTCATTCTTGAGTAGCTCCACGCCTGAGGAGAAGTACAGCTTATTTATGAAGGGTATTCGTCTGGACAGTCTCAGAAACGACTATGACGCTTTCCATCTGTATGTCGAGAAGACCATTGCTACTGTTAAGGGCCGAAGAGAGGCACTGAACGAACTTCGAGCTCGAAGGGACGAGGCGGCGGAGTTGTACAAGAAAACACAAAGTCACCGTGAAGTCAGGGACACTCTCACTCGACTTCAGGGCCAATTTGCCTGGGCAACTGTTGTTGATAGCGAAAAGGTGTGCAACTAAGGCAATACTTTTAGGAAGGATTACTGACGTTGTGGTTAGGCTCTCGCCACTCACGATGAGAACGCGGAGATAATGGCACTGGAGGTTCAGCAAGCTGAACAGGCAGTCGCAGCTACAGAGGCTGATTACGAGAAGTCAAAAGAGAAGTTGGTGGAAGCTCAACAAGTGCTTCAAGATTTTTTTGATCTGAGGGATCAACTCGATGAGCAGATTAAGTCTTATCGTAACCAAATGATGGAAAAGAAAGGACGGTCAGGGGAGATTCAGGTTCGTCCGTTCAGTTCGCTTCGATTTGATGTATAGATTTTAACTTATAATCAGAATGATGAGCGTGACATGGCTACGAGAATTGCAGCCCACCGGACGAAAATCGCCATTTCGGACAAGAAGATCGCTGACGAACAAAAGCGGCTAAGTGAATTAGACGGCGGCAGGCGAGCAAAACTTGATCAATCTCATACAGATGGTCAAAATCGGCTACAGCAATTGAGAATGGATCTTGAACAAGCCACGGCCGACGGTCGCAGAATGCAGAACGAAAAGGAGCTGCACAAAGTCGAAGTTGATGCTGCGTTAAACAAGTTGAATAATAAGCAGCATGAACTGAATGATGTACAGTCGCGTATCGGGAGATTGCAGAGCCACCAGCAAAAATACTGGGCAGTCTTTGGGCAGGGCATTGACAACGTCCTGAGGGCCATTGAAAGGGAATCTAGATTCGTCCAGAAGCCTGTTGGTCCTATTGGGAGCCATATTCGCATGAAGCAGCCAGAATGGGGCCCAATCCTTGAAGCCTATTTCAATAGGACTCTCGACTCCTTTGCCGTTACCTGCAAAGAGGATGAGGAGTTACTTAAGCGTATCTTGAATCAGTGTAAATTGTATGTATTAGGTATCTACTTGCTTCGCTTTTGTTACTAATTGACTCTATAGCCGTTCTAATATAATTATTCGCAAGGACGAAAGATTCAATTTCTCACAGTATTGTCCTGATCCACATTTTCAAACTGTCTTAGACTGCTTAGACGTGAGTCATCGAGTATTGAAGCCACTGGCATTTACTGATCATGCAATAGTTTGAGAACGAGTATGTCAGATATATCATGATCGATGTGCATAGCATTGAGCGTGTTATCTTGATTCCGGATCGCAAGGAGGCAGATCAAGTTATGTACACAAATCCTCGAAACGTCACGTTTTGCTTTGCCAAGAGGCCTGGCAGCGCTCTAGATGGCTACCGATTGAGTAATAAGTTCGCAGGCTTTTGGTTTCATCCGACAATAGCCATATGACTAACTATTTCAGGCGAGGTGCTTCTGGCACGCAACCGCAAAGAGGCCGACGAGAGCCTCCCCGAATGAAGACTGACAGCGGAATGCAGATGAGGTATGTTGATACTCGGCCGATTACAATTCGTCGCTTTTCTTACCTCGTTTTAGATCACTCATGGAGGAGGAACAGAAGATCCAAGAAGAGGTCGCCAGGCTTCATGCTGAATGGAGCCGGCTGGATAAAATGAGTTCAGATTTTAGAAGGCGCGAGCAGTCTATAGCCGTGAGTGGTAATGATTGTTGAGTTCGTAGCTTGCTGTGCTTAACGTTGTCAAAGACGAAAATAGATCATCTTAGGGCGGATATTCATAGTACGGAGGCAGAAATCGACCGGTTGGCTGTCCTGATGTCCGCAGCCGATGAGACAAGTCGGCTAGATTCGTTGGAGGAGATTCGAGATGTGAGTTCGGTAAAGTTGGGCAGCAGTGGGATGCTCCAATTCTAATTTTAACCATAGAATCTCCTTACTCAGTTGAAAGAGCTGGAAGAAGTTCAGTACCCAAATATAATTATGGAAAAAGATCGACGTTTTAAGGAGCTGAATGATTTTACCCTCGAGCTGGATGCGAAAAAGCAAGAATTCGCGCAACTTAACGCCGGAGAGGCTGGGCGACAGGTATGAGGGAACAACTATTTCTGAAGATTAATTTCTCACATTCTAACGATGGCCCCATATAGAAACTAGTAGGGGATGCGACGGTGGCGTCTATCGAGTTTAATAATGTCCTCTCTTTCAGACGGAAGCAGTCGGCCGAGAGACGTAGCAGGATGCAGAAGATGCTTGCTGAGCGAGCAAAACTTGTTGCTAACCTAGAGGAGGTTACCAGACTCACTCGCAGCATGTACCCAGAGAGAGTAAAAATTGAAGAGGGAAGGACTGCGGATCAGTTCAAAGAGGAGATGATTCGAGTTCAAAGCAGTTACCAGACGTCGATACGAACGTGAGTCCATATAGCTTCCGTTGACACGGTTTGATTGCCTAACAAAAGGACAGTTTGCCCAAGCCTGTTGAGCAGATCATTGAGGATCACAATACGGCTCAGAGGGAATATAACAATGCCGCAAGAGAACTAAGCAATCTCACCGCACTTATGAATGTATGTGACTTAGCTTGTTTTATATTAGCTAGAGATTGCTAACTGCAAGTAGAAATTGAATGAGACCTATCTGGAGCGCCGAGATAGATATTACATTTTCCGAAATCAAATTTGTACTCGAGCCAAGGATATTTTCAGACATACTCTCGACGAGCGCGGATTTAAAGGTCGACTCTTTATCAGTCATGAAAATGAAACACTAAACTTGAAGGTGCGCTTCCTTGTCTAAGAGCCAATATTTGTGTGATTGACGCATGTGTAGGTTGAGCCAGTTGATACCGGAAAGTCTAATGGAGACAGTGGTAAACGCAATGTCACTACTCTATCTGGCGGAGAGAAGTCATACACCCAGATTTGTTTGCTGATGTCACTTTGGGATGCTATGAACTGCCCATTACGCGGTCTTGATGAATTGTGAGTGCAACTTTAGTTTGGAAGATATCCGATTTCGGGTTGGCGCTAACTCAACGTCTAGCGACGTTTTCATGGATGCTGTGAACAGGCGTATCAGTCTTAAGATGATGGTGAGTAGAGTCACACTGTTGCGTGCTGGAATAGAAAACTGATATCCTGCATAGATTCAAACTGCTCAGCGCAGCAGCCAGACTCAAACGATATTCATTACTCCGCAGGATATGGGTAACATCAAGTTGAGTAATGACGTTAAGATTATTCGCATGGCTGACCCTGAAAGAGGAGCAGTCGTTGCCTAAGAAATACAACGAATATAAAGAGAAATCAGGATATATTATTATGTTCTATGACGTTCCATTGTGTTTTATATGCTATGATGTTGCATTGTGTTTGGTTATGTACTTGCTCATAGTTCTTGTTTATGTATTACTAGAGATAGATGCAGTTATTGCTATAATATGACATTAATTTCCGACCATACGCAGTACCGCATCATCGATGTAACCATTGACGCGCCAGAGTGTAAAGACGGATGTGAGGCACCTTTAAATGCAAAGTCACATGACTTGGAGTCACCTGCCTCTCCAGTCAGTGGTTGTGGCGATGTGCAGGGCCGCTCCACCCAAGCCACTTGAGTCTTTCCACCATCATTTTTCTGTCCTTCATCAACTCTACCCCACCTATATACGCTTAGATCACTATCATCTTCAACATCTTATCGATCCATCCTCATTAGCGTGACCCCTTGCTGCTTTACTGAATTTGTCAATTGAATCATCTTCAACACCATTCGAAGTTTTTACTCCCCATTTGCTTGATAGAGCGATATATCACGAATCTTTCAAACCTCTCCACCGCTCACATTGATTTCTCCATATTTGACTCACAACACGTTTTAAGATGACTACAGCTTTAGCTAGCCAATTAGAGGCGACATCGCTTAGGTACGTGACACGTTTTGTCTCGGACTGTTGTTGAAGTCTTGGACTCACTCTGGCTACTTTCTTTGTTGGACACCTGATCTAACATTTCTCGGCAATTCAGCTCCGATTCCTGGAAGTCACAAATAAATCGACCAAAGAAAGATCTTCGACCACAAACTGAAGATGTCACGGATACTAAGGGTAGTGAATTTGAAGACTATTATTTGAAGCGAGAGCTGTTGATGGGAATCTTTGAGGCTGGTTTCGAGAAGCCATCCCCGATTCAAGAGGAGTCTATACCCGTCGCTTTGGCTGGTCGAGACATTCTTGCTCGAGCAAAGAACGGTACCGGAAAGACTGCCGCGTTCGTCATTCCCGCTCTGGAAAAGGTGAACCCAAAGAACGACAAGATCCAGGCGCTCATCCTTGTCCCCACACGAGAGCTGGCCCTCCAGACCTCGCAAGTTTGCAAGACACTTGGAAAGCATTTGAACATCAATGTTATGGTTACCACCGGTGGTACCACCCTCAAAGACGATATCGTACGCTTGCACGATACTGTGCACATCATGGTCGGCACACCTGGTCGTATTCTTGATCTTGCTGGCAAAGGTGTCGCTGACTTCAGCGAATGTCCAATGTTCGTCATGGATGAAGCTGATAAGCTTCTTTCTCCCGAATTCACGCCTATAATTGAGCAGCTGCTAGCTCACTTCCCTCCTAGTCGCCAGATCCTGCTTTTCAGCGCTACGTTCCCGCTGATCGTTAAGAGCTTTATGGTACGTGGAATGTGGTGAACACCTGACCGAATTAGTTTCTAACTTGCTCGTAGGACAAACACCTTAACAAGCCTTATGAGGTTAACTTGATGGACGAACTTACCCTTCGTGGTATCACGCAGTATTACGCTTTCGTGGAAGAGAAGCAGAAAGTCCACTGCTTGAATACCCTCTTCTCCAAGGTATGTTGACGACTGTTATAACGGAGTGAAGTTTCGAATGTGCTAAGGTTGGTCGAGCTCCAAATCAACCAGTCGATTATATTCTGCAATTCTACCAACAGAGTGGAGCTCCTTGCCAAGAAGATCACCGAACTTGGCTACTCCTGCTTTTACAGTCACGCTCGTATGCTTCAGGCCCACCGTAACCGTGTTTTCCACGACTTTAGAAACGGCGTTTGCAGAAACCTGGTCTGCTCTGATCTGCTCACAAGAGGTATTGATATTCAAGCTGTAAATGTCGTTATCAACTTCGATTTCCCAAAGAATGCCGAGACATACCTTCACCGTATCGGTCGATCTGGTCGTTTCGGTCACCTTGGTCTTGCCATCAATCTCATCAGCTGGGACGATAGATTTAATCTCTACAAGATCGAACAGGAGCTAGGAACCGAAATTGCGCCGATCCCGCAGACCATTGACAAACGTTTGTATGTATACGACTCCCCTGAGACTGTCCCCCGCCCACAGATACCTCAGCAACCTCGGGCACCGCATCAACAACAGAACCAGCAGCCGCAGCAACAGCACCAAGAACAGTTACAACAGCAGGTGCAACAACGACTACATCAGCAATCGCAACAGCAACAGCGCCAGCAGCGAACCCCGCAACATCGAAATCATACCCAGCCACGGCAGCAAGGACCACGTGGGCTTCAAAGTCGTCGGGCGTGATCCAATCTAGATTGTTGAAATGTGTTATAAACGATAATGGATTCGTTTCTTCGGCGTCTTGGTATGTTGTGTTGCTATGTTATGAAAGATCAAGGTGCTGCGAGCTTATCGAGTAACTGAGGTTGAGAATAACGGAGAATAGCTTTAGTCTGGGAGAAAAGCATACAAAAAAATGTTAAAATTTATAAAACTCCTGTTTTTCTTTTTTTAAGAGAGGGATTTGTGGTGTTTGCATGTCATTTTGAGAAGGGTGCAGTGTAATTTTAGTATTCTGTGTTTTAGTGTGCACCATTTTGCAAGATGAATATACAGTGTCGCGGTCTCCCTCTTACTGGCTGGTCCCCACAGATATATAGCCTATAAATTGGCGGTTTGTTTATTGCCGTAGACTAGGGCATGTATCGAATGTTTAGTACATGATGGGCGGACAGAAGGGATTCGATGCATCATACCTGCGCAGGTACACTCTATGACAACTCCCAAGCCGGTCGTCGGAGTCGGACTAGCGCAACGCATTTCAAACGCGAACATGTGCAGGTCAGGCTTCTCATAGACCTCGAATATTCGCTCAAGATGTCTGCTCATATTAGCCAGGATGTAAGAGTTCTTATTTTGTCCAAGGAAGAATCGCGAGATAATGTTACGGTATTTGTTCCGACACTGACGGTCTACCTGTAGGGATCTCTCCCTAGATTAATGGCCGCTGGTATATTAGCTGGAACGGCCGAGATCGGACTGACTTGTAAGTATTAAATACAGCATTTAGTACTTGTTTAAATTTCTTCCTGTTTATTGGCGCTGAGGATTGTCTGGAAAAATCCGTACTGATCAGGGTAGATCCACTCGAATACCACAAAGTCAGAAGTCAGCTGCCGACAGCTCTGATAGACAAAATAGGCAGACCGGCACTGACATTGAAGCTGTTCAGAGGATGTGGAACGATGATGCTCGGCAATGGAACCAAAACTGTGGTTAGATTTGTGTCGTACGACTTCTTGAGCAAGCAGATCGCGGACGAGAAGGGGCACATTTCGGTGCCGAAGTCATTGGCGGCAGGATTATCGGCCGGATTCTTGGAGTCGACGGTATTGGTTCCATTTGAGCGTAAGGTCTCCCTGTTAGTTAGAAGAAGTAGTAATTCTAATTGGTTCATGTAGTTGCAAAGATTAGACAGATCAGCTCGCTGGCGACTTCACCTCCCGGTACATTCGCAACTTTCAAGCGGATATTCCAGCTTCACGGACCTCTGGGCTATTTGTACGGATTTTTTCCTACGTTGCTGCGACAAGGGGCGGCGTCGGCAGTGCGATTTACAGCGTATAATTCTCTGCGGCAGATGGCAGATGGATTCATCGTGTCACCGGGCGATAGACTGTCACCAGCATGGGCCACAGGTCTCGAGCTTCTGGCAAGCTACGCTGCTGTGTAAGCAAGTCCTTAGTGATTGAATTTTGCTAGACGTTAACTGCAAACAAACAGCATAACGACAATGCCCATCGACGTTGTCAAGACCCGAATGCAAACACTCTCCGGCCGTGAAGCAGCCCGCGGCAACAATCTTCTCTGTACCTATCAGATTTTCACTGCAGAGGGTCCATGGAAGTTGTTCAGTGGTATGATGCCACGGCTATTTCGCGTAACCATTTCCAGCATGGTTATGTTCTCGTTTTACGAAGTCGCATTCAAGGCCGTTTCATTTATTGATGAGCGACCTGGAGCGAGCAATCGCAAGAGCGGAGTCAGTTAACCCCCGCCAAAGTCAGTTAACCCCCGCCTCCGGAGTAGGAATCTGGCAAAACCTGTCACATATATTTTGTAATTTAGCTTGGGATTCAGGTCGATTTGGCACGCCATTTATTACGATGAGTACGCGTACAGCTTTGTTATAAGTACAAATGATTAGATTGACCAAACCACAAGCAACGGATCAATACTGCGTTCAGTACTAGCCTATACTATACAACGGTCTATTGTACACTGACTACTGACTAAGAATATTAGAACCGAAGTTAACGCCGAAAAAAGTATTCCCACCAACAAAAAAAGCGCATATGTGAAACACCCTAATAATACATTGGAATCTTCAACTACGTAGTAAAACTTCGTCATCGTTTCTTTCCAATTCCGCTATGTTCCGCACCATCATCTTCGGCACGGACAATACGCCGGATACTCGGGACAACATCGCCCCGCGCTTCGTCATGAACAAGGCAATACACGATCCTTTCGTTGCGCCAGTACTCAAGTGGTTTAACACGCGTACGCCCTGACCGCCGAGTCGGTTGCTCTTCAGGAAGAGCCCGAGACTGCCTCCTGGCACGCTTGGGCCCCGACGAGGGCGGTGGAGACAGAGACGATTCAGCATTTGGAGATTTCGAAACGACAATAGGCATATTACTTTCTGCTTCAAAGATAACATTTCGACCCCCTGGAGGTTGTCCTCGTGCAGGCAAACTCTCTGGACTGGTGGATTCAGGTTCTGAATCAGGAACCTCCATCTCTTGCGCGACCTCTTGCTCCGGTAATGTCGTACCGGGCTTCTTCTGGGGCACTTGGGACTCGCGCTGTTCAACGCGTTCGTCTGATTCCGATTCGGACGTAAATGGAGGTTCACGGTCAGGCGATCGTCTAGCAGGCTTCGACGCGGCCTGGCCAAGGTGTCGTCCAGGAAGGCTCGATCGCCCACGACGTGCTCTCTGTACCCCTCTCCCGCGTATGACTTTCGTGACGCCCATTTGCTCGCGTCTAGGCGACGTGGACCGTTTCTTGACTTTCCTCCTTGATGAGACTAATGGGCTCGCGGATGATGCTCTCGACTCATAGACTCCAATTGAGTTGAGCTGCGGTAATGGCTCTGGGATCGAGATCACTCTGCTTTTCTGCGCTCGCTTGGTTATGGATGCAGGAGGCAACAGTCCTTCCGTCGTATTTGCATTTGTTGCAGAACTGGCGCTCGAAGGGGTAAAATTCGATGAAATGCTGCTATTGCTGCTCAGAGACTGCGAGTCGGACGGAGCATTATCCATCTGAATATCGGTGCTTGCTTCCTTCTCTGTATATAATGATTCGCTGATCGTGGTTGCCTCTTGAGGCCCTGAAATCTCTTTCGAAGGAGACTTTTCGGGCTCAACAGAATGCCGTACTCCAGACACCAAGTTTAATAAATCACCAATTCTAAATCCAAGACCCCTACTCTTTTGCCGTGCTTCTGGAGCTGGCGACAACACTTTGCTCTGTGGGACTGCTGCCGTTGTCGGAACTGGCAGTGGTGTCGGCGTAGGTTCTTTCTGCTGTGGCTGCACATGTAATGGTACTGTCGGCAATAGCGGTGGTGGAGCGCCCGATTGTAGCTGGCGGGGCGGTGGTGAACGTCGGAAATTGTCTGGCGATGCTGATGACTCTGCAGATCTCCAAGAATTGTTGTATGCTGGAGCGTCTATCGCGCTCGTATAACTCGGGCTCACAGGCGGTGCGACAGTAGTCATTCTCGGACTCGATGCGATCGGATTATGTCTGGCGAGCGCAGGATTTGATATCTGGATGCCGCTATTAGTATCATCGACTAACGACAGCAATCAAAGCAATGCATACCCGCGGCATTGGGCTCTGGTAGAACAACTTCTGCAGTTTGCTATTGGCATCACCAGTACCCGGCCTTCGCGCACTAGGCGCAATTAGCCTGGTGGCTGACGTAGGCGGTTTAAATCCAGATCCAGGTTTCGGCGGAGCGAACATCGGCGGACCAATGCGAGCAGGACGGCCCGGCGTAGAAGACAGGGGAACATTACTTCCCCGCGGAAACGGTGAGCGTAGGGATAGATCTTTTTCGAAGAGATCTTTTGCTGAGAGTTCCGGCATTGTTGTGGTTGCGATGAGAGATGGCGTGCGGCGATTTGTGATTCACCGGTGTACTATTGTTCTCCACGGTCTGGAGCAACCCGACAAGCAACTAGTGCATATATTCTCGCCAAATGTGGGAGCCGTATGAAAATGGTTCAAGATGGTGATATTAGAAATTGATATTGGAACTTTGTGATAGTTTAGGTTGTGTAGAACAACGGTTATGTATGAGGTTATTCAACGTCCTTGGCTGGGAAGTTACGTAGGTTTTGGCGGTGCGACGCGGCAACTGTGCGATGAGATGACGTTGGATGTGAGCCAGCCAAGTCAGTCATTCACCGAGACGATACCCAGTAATGCACAAGCCATCAAATAACTAATAATGTACAATTTTTCGAAGCAGACAATCACGCTATAGTCGCAAATAGAACTCTACATATGCAATAATACAATATCACTCTTTTGCACGAATTGATGATACAAATGTTCTAGTTCAGAATAGTAAATCATATCTTCTCGAGAGTCTCCGGATTATTTTCAACTGCATTGAAAAACGAATCCGTTCCCTGCGCGTAAAACAATACAGCCATTTTGTTGCCAACGCTTTCCAGACTGTACGAGTTGCCCCTAGGCACTAAAAAATGTCCACTTCGCCGTATTCTGAAAGCAACTTCCTGGTTTAATACGACCTTGACTGTCCCTTCCAAAACGCAGAATACTAGCGCATTGGCTCGCGTTTTCCTGCATCCTTTGCACCCGGTATTGGCTGGCAGCCTCAGGATACCAGTAGCCAGGAATCCCCCGTCTTCCTCAAACGTCTTGGCAAATTCGAAATTTGATGACGAGTTCGATACAGCAATATACGGAAGTGCAGTAGATGGTATAGCCACGCGCCTTGTTATTCTCTCCCCGGTAGAATATGCCTCTACCTCCGTGACGATTTCCTCTGCGTCACTCTCATTGACCATGTCGAAGTCACCTTTTACATCCCGTTCGACAGCTCTACGAGTTCTGAAATTTCTCGATGCGGTATATGGTTCCAACGAAGTAAGACTGAATTTCCTCTTTGAGCTCTTAGGCAGTTTCTCCCTGACTGCCGAACTTGGTCGGACAATGGACTTAATTGCTGGCACTGCATGTCCTTGCTCTTCATCTCGCACGAGATTATAAACAATTCTTTCGTTTTTCCAGTACTCTAGCGGTTTCATCCTAGTCCGGCTCGACCGTCGCACAGGCTCATCCTCGCAGTTCACTGAGTTGCTATCGTTCTTGACTGGTGATATTGGCATGGTTGCCGTCTGACCAGCGGTCGCTGTCTTGCTGATCTTTGTACGACGAGAGCTTAACGGCGAGGAGCTTCGCATAGCGTACTCCTCCGCTGAATCAACATCCTCCACGAACTGAGCAAACACGTCCTCCACATCTTCAGAGCCGGACAGAACGTGATCCGGTTCCTCGTCTGCGGCTTCGATAAGCATACTCCGTCGGTCGGAAAGAATCGGAGCGCTTGACGATTCCAATAGCGAAATGTCACCATGGTGACTATCTTGAGCGGGACGTACGTCTTGACTAGTCTCCTCGTCATCACTGTCGACATCCAAGCATCCCAATGAAAATCGACGCCTTGCTTTCTTCAGAGACGACGTCATGCTCCGGCAGTCATCGTCAATCACGGCGTCTTGGGTCTTACATGGTCTATCCGGATTCGTCAGAGGCGGTGATGGCGGCGACGATGTCAACGACGGTGTTGCCGACGTTGCCGGTGACGGCGACGATCTAGGGGGAGTATTAAGTTGTGTTGTCATGGATGATTCGAGACTTGAAAGTAAGGATGCATGTTTTTCTATGGGCTATCGATTAATTAATGACCACATCCAACAGTTATGGAATGAGAATGGACATACAGTAGGCGTTATCTGCGAAGTCGGGCTAATCAGCACATTCGCTCGCGCAGCACCGCCATCCACACGTGACAGAACTTGATCTATGGATAGTAACGGCATTATCCCACCTCAAGTGCTCGAATGCCCGCAGCAGCTAAAGACGTGAAACTAAGATTTGCAGATTCTCCATTAATGATTTCTCGTATGTATTACCAATGAAGCCAGGGCACCGTTGGACACGCGCCGCGCGACGCGTGTCCGTAGATTGAGTTTTCTGCACGGCTCAATCGTCGGCGGGACAGGCCAGAACGGCAACAGACCCTATTCCATTCTGTGCCCTGACCAAGTAACCCTAAGCCACGCAGTACGTTGCCAAAACACAGTCACGGCCACAGAGTCTAGACGACACCGCCATCAGGTACGTATTGCAGTATGGCAAACTTCGGTACCACCCTTGCCTGACCTGCCCTATCCGATATTGTCTGCTCACTCCTAAGTCTCTAATTGACCTCTTCACCACCCTCTTGCGACTATCCATTCTGCACTTAACAACATGAGTTACGACAAGGAGAAAGCTGCGGGCTTGGAGGCGCCTGACCTCAAAAAGTTCCGCATCACAATGACCTCGCGAAAGGTCCAGCAGTTGGAGAAAGGTAGGTTGTCATGAGACGATTGTGAGCGGGGCATGTTACGGGCGGATGATGTGCATGTAAGGTTGGAAAGAGTGGAAGGAATTTCAAACGTGGCCTCTAGTTGAAGTTCTGGACACAATTATGTTGACCGGTACTGCGCGTCTACCTGATTCGGATGTGTACAGCTTGATATAGTATAAGGATCAACCCCTGACGTGACTCTTATAGTTTCGAACGAGCTCATTTTCCGGGCGAAGGAGCAGCACATGAAGGTTAAGGGACCGGTCAGACTACCCACCAAGTTCCTACGTATTTCCACCCGAAAGAGTCAGTATTCCCAGTTTATTTGCGATTCATTGTCCCCGTATATTTTGCTATGGAGGAGTGCTTGAGCTGAGAATGTCTGGGATCCATGCCTACTGAACAGTTGAATGAGATGGATTGAAAGTTGTTCGTACGTGATAGAATGCTAACAAACTGTTTAGCCCCTAACGGTGAGGGTTCCAAGACCTGGGATGCCTTCGAGATGCGCATCCACAAGCGCTTGATTGAGTACGTCCATTCATTATATGCTATTGCCAGAAGCCAAGTTCTAACGGTTCTATAGTCTGGAAGCTCCTTCTGGTGCCGTCAAGCAGATCACATCGTTCAACATTGAGCCGGGTGTCGAGGTTGAGGTTACTGTTGCTGCGTGAATTTAAAGAATGGTGCTTGGGTTGGGTTTTTCCGTTCGTTTTCCATTTCACATTGTCACGATACATGTAATATTGTCGCAGTCAAAAGTAAATACAGGAAGTCAAAATAGCTACTTTCCGTTGGATGATCATGTGATAACAGTTTTTTTCTATCGCTGCGCGACTTGCCGCATCTCATTGACGTATAGTGAAGCGATCGGATCGTATCTAGCAATACACAAATACCCCATGTTTATACATTTATAACCACTAAATTACACTTACGGTGCTTCCACTTTAGTCGCGACACTTTTCTGCAATTGTACAACCACGTCCAACAAAACTTTCACCGCCACCAGAAATTAAATACAAAATAAAATAAATCATCGTGTTAATCGTGCCTTTACTTACATTAATAGGGAATATTTTTTGCTTTAAACACAAATTTGTGAGATATTTGGGAGGTACTACTTGGTTGGGTACTTTGCCGCTTTAGTATGGCGAAGCCCAATAATTGGCCGCGTGGTACATGGCGAAAATAAGGTTCCGGTTAGGGTTATTGAGCGAGCTATACTATTAGGAAGTCTAGATTCCTAATATGGTATAGCACTGATATTTTCTTACTCTTACATCCGCTATGCTAGATCTGGAGTAGTTTGTTGTATTATATTTTGCGCGTTGTATGTGTTTTATTTGTGCCTTGTACGTATTGTATGTAATCTTACTACGTATATTCTGCCTAATTCCCACCCTTTGCCGGATAATGACTGATGCTCCAATATACGCCTGCGGTATACACAATACGCCGTAAAAGCGAGGGTAAGGGTTAGTAGTAGAAAATTGGCCGCTGGGTTAAGGTTATTTAAAAGTGTCGCGACTAAAGTGGAAGCACCATACACGAAATATGTACAATTAACTACATGTCACTACATATATTGCAGGGGTGGCACAATCTCCGGCACATTTCCTAGATTGCACACCTTCGTCTCAAACGCGGCCTTTTCTTCCAGCGTCAGGTCGCTCACATCAGGCAAATACGTGTCGCCCGCGCTTTGCATAAACGCAACATACCCAGTGTTGGGGTTTCTCATGTCGGGCTTCAGTGTCTGGCGGTTGTGTCGCGCGAAGTACGCGTACATCTGTTCCATCTTGGATCGGGGCCGCTGTGGTAAACCAGGAAACTGGTCGTTCTCCGTTGCAAGCGAAATCGGGAAGCGTTGCATCGCTGGTGTAATGTAGTTGCCTGTGACCACCTTGCCTTGAGAGGGACCTTTCGTTTCTTGCACGTTTGTCTGCACTGAGGCAGCAGGTGCCTGTGCCTCTGCCTCTGTTGCCCTTTGCCGCCGTTTGCCAATCTCTGAGTTGTCTTCTTGCTGTCGTGGTTGTTGTGGAGATATGGGCATTGATTGCTGCGGTAATGGGTGTATCTGCTGCCGCAAGGGCTGTCCAGCCATCGTCCCTGCGTCATTGCCCCTCTCATCCGACTTTGTTTCCATTGGCGAAGTCATTTCGTTATCTTTATTGTACTGGCTCGCGAACGCACCAAATGGCGACACGGTGTTACCGCGATCATAGCCAAACGCCGAAAAGGCTGATCCGCGGCTGGTAGAGAAGGCTGCGAACGGTCTTGACTGGTCGGCCGTGGTCTCGTCTTTCGGTCCAGCGCCGAATGCGGATGTTTGCTGCTGCGCTGACGCAATTCCGAAAGGCGACCCACTGTTCGCAAACGCGGAAAATCCAGTTTGCCCAAACACCGGCCTACTTGCAGCTACTGATGCAGGTGCAGAGCCGAATGTCGACGATCCAAATGCAGGAGCCGGACGTGAGCCGAAGCCGGATAAGCCAAATACTGGCGCTGCGTTGGTTGATGACAGTTGCGTGGGTATTGGTCTTGTAGAATCGAGTGATCCAAACGCGGATGATGGGGCGTGTGTCGTGGATTCGCCTAGACGCGTTCCGAATGACGGTACGGGCGACGATTGTTGGACTGACTGCCTGAGATTGGTAAACGGCGATGGTGAAGACGAAGCGCTTGTATTAGCCCTGCTGGCGTTATTCGACTCTGGCCATCCAATTGCTGAATCGCTGCCTAGTCCTGATCCAAACGCTTGCGACTGTGAATTGGCTTGTGGTTGTCCAGGCGAGCCAAATGTCGAAGTCCCAAAAATCGTCCCACCCAGGTTTGTGGCCGGCGGCGGAGGAACAGATTGAGCGGATGCTGAACCAAATGCTGGCGAAACAAACGCAGACGCTTGCGTTAGTGGCGACTGTTGTTGTATAGATACACCGAATGACGAAGATCCAAAGACAGGTGCGACATAATTCGTCGTTGGTGCTGGCACTGGCGAGGATCCAAATGCCGATGAAGGCTGAGCAGTACCGCCCAGTCGCGCACCGAATGCAGACACTTGTAGAGGCAATGGTTTTTGCGCGTTTCCGAATTGAGAAGTCTGCGGAACCGTCCCGCCAGAGGGACCGGTAGTGCCATGGGACCGGTCGGTTGTTTTCTTCTCCTGAATTTGTTTCTTCAGCTCATCAAACGCGGACGTATCGCCTTTTAACAATCTAATGGCCAGTAATCCGATTGAATTATCACTGTGAACTTCTTCTGGTGGTAAAAAATTCTTGATTTCAGAATCCGACCGTTGCCTAGCGATTTCGATATACCGTTCGGCTTTGTCCATGTTGTTGCTTATAAACTCGAAGAGATTAAGCATATCTTGGCGCGCAATATCAGCTATTGCTTCCTATATTTCCGTCAGCCCAAGTACTCTCGCTGGTGATTGGTTGCTCCGGTGGAGTATCACGTACATAGGTTTCGAATTCTCCCATACGCCTCAACTCATATGCAAAATACCGTAATTCTTCCGGCGAAATGTCACGGTCATTGATAATGCCTCTGCGACCACCCTTTGTGACCGCAAAACTAGAATAGAAATATACAGGAGGGCGGCTCGTGATTTCATGCAGTTCCTGTCGGTCGAAGTCTAGACCCCCGTTAGCATTGGTCCAATTGGTGACTTCACAAACAACAAGTAGGTTTTTAGGCGTAAAGTATTGTACATACCTGAAATGCTGAAATCGGAATTATCGACAACGTTGAGGGCATTGGAATACTTCGTCGGTCTAGTTTGTGATGATTTATCCGCTCCTTCGTGGAGGAAAGGACAACTCTCGCCTCTGGCGCAATTTCCTAGTAATACTTAATAAAAGTTCGTTTCTTCCAGCATAGCAATATATGAACCCAGCTGCTCTGTAAAGTAGAAAGAGTACCTTGTTTGTAAAAATAGCATGGTGTCTGCTTGCTGCTGCCTTCGCTGCCGCTGTTGGACACCTCGTTTATATTTCTCTGCTTGTTCTTTTTTTTCGTCATATTACTGTCTCGATTTCTGTGTAAGTGACTAGTATACAGTGCGGTAGACTAGACTTCGCGGAGAGGGCCATGGAAATGAATGTATAACTCCTTGAATGTAGTTCGCACTCCATGCGTCATCCAGACCTGAGAAGTCCCAACGAAGTTTTTGACTCGAGCTCAATATTCCGTTTCCACAAAACAACATTATCTCAACAACAGAGAATGACAACCACGACGCAAATCAGCAGGCGACTGACTTGTTCTTACAAGCAGCCCATACGCCTAGTCACACGACGCAATAGCCAATGGAGTGCAAGCTCGCTAGCAGACGAACTTTTCCGCGCAACTCTCCGGGAAGCGTCGAAATCGCAGCCGGATTCCTCAGACCAAGCACAATCCACGGCATTAGAGTCGGCAATGGTGGAAGGTGAAGACAAACTAAGTGGATGGGAGTACCTCAAGAGCGAAGTCCCGTACGGCGTTGCAGGAAATGCGCGATCGGTGGCTTACTACTCCAGTAATCAGGCTGAGGAGAAAGACCCGGAGATGTACCAGCGCAGAAAAGCCCAGTTGCGATCGAACGCTGGGGCTGCCACTGTTAAGGAGAAATCTATCTTCGAGTCGTTATTTGGACAGGTTTTGAAGGGGCGGACGGAGGGGCAGAAGGAAACAAAGAAGAAGGAGAAGCGTTCGACAACTACTTCGGGGAAGAGTATGCGGATGAGCTCTGCGGAAGGATCGATGGTGTTCCGAGCGCGGCACAGGGATGTGGAAGGAGTGGATTGGAACAGTTCGTGGACACAGAAGGCTAGTGATCCGTTGTCGTGGATGCAGATTTCAAACGTGGAGACTGGTGTCGAGGCTTATCCGCCGTCACTGAGGGAATTATCGGCCCGGGTCAGGAGACAGCGAGGTGAATTCGGAGAATTACCGACGGAATACATGGATAGGGACACAGAGGAGGCTGAACGTGATCGCATTGCATCGTTGAAAGGCATGATCGAGCGGATGCGGTCGTGCCGGACGGATACAGAATTAGATGCAATGCTAGAACGCGAGGTCTACCAGCCGTTCAAGCATGCGGCAGCCTATTTCGAGCGAACTAACAAAGAAATCGTTATGGCGCCTAATATCGCAAAGAATTACCCGTATCTGTTGACTCGGGCAATGCAGATCATGGTTTCAAATTTTCACGATGCGTACGGCGCGTTTTCGGTGTTTGATCGGGCACGGAATTATGGGATCCAGTCGTACATCATGGGATGCACTATCGACGTCTATAATGAGGTATTGCAGCTGAAGTGGGACTATTTCATGGACCTCTTTGGATGCAAGACCTTGCTTGAGGAGATGATTGTTAATGGAGTAGAGGCCAACAGCCGTACTGCGAGCATACTTAAATCGATCCGAACGCACATTGCGGCGAAGGAGGCCGAGGATGGAGAGGGACATCTATCTGCGCTGACGAAGGAGGCCATGGTCGATGGTGCGTCGTACCGTAACATCCGATTTGCCTAGATTAAAGGATGCATTCATTTCCGTCGCACGGCGTTAAAGTTGTACATAGATCATCAAATAGAGTACGTTTAATGAGCGTATCATACTAGATACGACCGTTTATTTACATACAACACCATTCCATCACCCCATAGGATGACAATTAAAAGCAAATACATAGACACACCCATCTAAACAAAAATTTGACCCGTACCATTAGAGTGCAACCATCCTAGATGATTGAGAAATGCGACCGATTGGATAATGATCTTACTGAGGGGACATGTCTTATAAACTGTCATAATAAAATAAGTGGCCATCAACGATAATTGGAGTCGGCATCGAGACCAAACTGAATCTCCTGCTCCCACTTATCGCCATTTGCCAGCAGCTTCTCCTTGTTGTACAACAGCTCCTCGCGGGTCTCTGTGGAATACTCGACGTTAGGAGTCTCGACTATCGCGTCGACAGGGCAGGATTCCTGACAGAGACCGCAGTAGATGCACTTTGTCATGTCTATGTCGTACTTTGTAGTGCGTCTGCTGCCGTCGATTCGCTCCTCTGCGTCGATGGTGATGGCGAGCGCCGGGCAGATGGCTTCACATAGTTTGCAGGCAATGCATCGCTCTTCACCGGAGGGATACCGCCGCAGCGCGTGTTCGCCGCGGAATCGAGGCGAGATCGGGCCTTTTTCGAAGGGGTAGTAGATGGTGTACGGCGCGCGGAAGTACTGTTCCAGGACGACGTACATACCGCGGAAGAGCTCCGTCATAAGATAGAGACGGCCTGCGCGATCGAGAGCGGACTCACCTTCGTCCCAGGCCTCAGGACGCGGTAGACGGAAGCCTTTGGGGTAGGCGCCAGATGGCGCAGGCTTCGCGGCGACGAAAGCAGACCCGGAGAAGGCGCGGATAGTAGCTGGCGAAAGGGTATTTCTTAATAGCGAGGTCCGACTGGACCGGAGGAGCAGAGGCGCCGTGGAGAGAACCATTGTAATGATGGAGATGTGGTTGCGTCCTTGGTGCTGCGATTGCGAGTTGTTCTTCGAGGTCGTCGTTTGGTGGTCGCTTGAGAATGGCTCTGTTGTGATTGGCTGAACGCCGCAGCGATGTCGGGTCACATCTTGCTCACAGCAATCTCAGCACACGAAATTTCTGTCTGAGACGAATTCAGTCGTTTGCTCCTCCACCGCCACTTTAGTTGTCTTCATTACCTGCATTAATACAATACAATGCTTTGCTCTCAACTCCTCCGACACGCCCGGGCCGCGTCTCGCTTGACTTCGCCTGTCTCAGCGCGCCAGTTCTCGTCTGTCTCACGCGTTGCCGTCTCCCGACCACTTGCCGCTTGTGCCGTCCTCCGACCCCACACAAACGTCCAGCAGCGATTCTACTCCGCCGATGCTGGTCTCTCCCGCGACGAGGTCACCGGGCGAATCATCGAGGTTGTCAAGGCCTTTGACAAGGTGCGTCTGCCGATGAAACAACTGACAAACTGCATGCTGACGTCTACGTCGACAGATCACCACTCCAGAAAAGGTACTACTGATTGCGGGCCCAATGTCGATAACTGTATCGAATGGTACTAATCGTGCAACAGATCACCGCCAGTGCCACCTTCGCTAACGATCTCGGTCTGGACAGCTTGGACGCGGTTGAGGTCGTCATGGCTATCGAGGAGGTATGTTGATGTGCCATGTCCATTCTTTGTATGCACTAACAATTGTACAGGAATTTAGCATCGAGATCCCAGAGTAAGTTGATGTTGATGGGATGAATGTGACGAGTTTTCTGATTGATCCCGCAATAGCAAGGAAGCCGACGAGATCAAGTCCATCGGACAAGCCATCGACTACATCTTGGCCCAGACCGACGGTACGTCTTCCATCGTGTTTGCAGAGCATCACCGTGTGACAGGTCATTAACAGTAATATTTTAGCTGTCTAAATGTTCTAAGATATATGATAATTCTCGCATCGAAAAAGACGCGGGATGCAAGACGAGTTGACATCTGGGTGGAGATCGTTGGAATACATAGTTCAAATGTAATATAAGCCATAGCATCTTCTCAGATAAAGATAAAATTATTTATGACAAAATCGTTCAAACGAGATCGTCATAGATCGTTTGATATTGGTTGAGATATTTCTGTATAAGACACTTCTAATATCTGACTACCAACTATTACGCTCAAAATAGCCTATGCAACAAACAGTACCAAACAAATAATCAGACTTTACCACAAAGATCCCGTACGCCTAGTATGCTATGCCTGATATCCAGTCATCATGAACGTCACGACTCACATGTGGCGCGTACCAACATCTTATTCTCATCATGCTGTAAGCATTTCACGATCAATTGCCGCAAGAACTTTGTGTAATCATGCTTCCGCCGACTCGTGTACGCTGTGTCCTACAATATCTGTTAGTCAAGGTCAACCCTTCATCAAGGGCTGACTGCTCTGAGCCCGAAACGTACCACGTCATATGCTTGAGAAGACTTTCGCCCGGACACTTGAGACCGCAAAAGAACCAGATTCTCTTCCTTTGCGTGAAGAATGTCTATCATTGCGCCCACACTATCTTCCGCGCAGATCTTTTTGATCTCGTCACGGTCCTCAGGCAGTAACATGACCATCTTAGACTTGATATCCAGGGCTAACCGGTTTCGTCCAGGAGGCATGATCTCTTCCCAGTCAGGCGCAATCAAGTCCAGATGCTTCTCAACTGTCTGCACCATAATCTCCGCCACCCTAAGTGCTCGCTCCGACTCGTCGAAGGACTGTTCCTCAGGCGCGCAATCTTGTACCACAGCCATTAAGTTAAACCGAATCTCGTTCATAGAATATTTGCTTATCCGCTCCTGTATATATGGCACCGCCAGACCCGGCCACGAGTGTATATCTTCCACTTCCGCCAATTTAACTGGATCGTTGCACAAACCATCAAGTTGCCAAACCGCTCCCGATACCGGTACATACGCAATAAAGTGAAACGCCTCCTCGTCTTCTTCATCATCATAAATTGTTCTTTTCCGTTTCGCTTGCTTGGCGTGGCGGTGCAATTGCACGCAGGCGTCTCGTAATTCTGAAGCTTGGGTGTACTGATTATGTATTTGCCGCAGGAAATCAAAGTTCGCGAGTGCTATACCTCTCGCAGTTGGATTAAACGACTCTGTGAACTCTCGAAACTGCTGCAAATGCTCACCGAGCTCAAGTCGACCCTCACTGCCTTTGCCAGTACACGATGCGTTAAGTACAATATTGAGCAGCGCGATCGACGCGCATGCATTGTCCGCTACCTGATTCGCGAACCATGGCTCCTGCAAACTGCTACTCTCCACGTCCTTCTTGGATTTCTTTCGCTGCTTCGTTGATTTCTGACCATCATCGTCTGGCGTCCATCTGAATAAGAAGATCAATCCCAAAATAGGTGGCAGCTCGCGAAGCGAATCAGCGTCCATTGAGTACAGCTCGACGACTTTGACCCCTTTGACGCCCACCTCGTTTAAAATGTTACTGAATATACTCTAAATGGCCGTCATTTGTTAGCCTTAATCACTTATACCACGCTAGTACACATATTCTCACAGGATCGCTCTCGACTGTTCCCCATCCCTTGTACTCGAGTTTTTGTCTCAGCACTGATGTCGGAGACAGCGGCACATGGTCGATTTCTGCGTAAGACTCGCTCTGATCCTCAGACACGTCGGGCCGGCCTCCCGAAATCTTCCCTGTCGACCTTACTCGTAGTGCCATATCTTGTCAACCTTGTAGCGCTCCAAAGTCATTACTCGCATAGAGGTGAAGGAGGGGAAGCAGGAATATGGATTTCAGGTCATAATTGAGAACGGTTTCAAGTCGTCCGGGTAATGCGGCTTAAGTCAAGATCAACGAAAAAACCAAAACCTACATAACTTCTTGCCCTCAAAGATCAACAAAAAAAGCCACAACAGCCTCACGGGTGATCTCACATTCCGCACCCTGCCATATTACATGATCTATCGTTACGGAAGATAAGATAGAGCTGTGGCTACGGTTGAAATAGGATGTCGTCTCTGACGTCTCCGCCGCAGTCAGCTACTCGGAGTAACGGGCTCATTGCGCGCTCTCCCAGGCGAACACCCCTCAGGGCTCCGTCCCTCCCCCCGCCCGGGACGCCCGATTACTTTTCTCAACGAACGACGAGATTGCCGTCTTCGTTTCCGCCGTCTCCACCGCGGCAACGGCCGGACGGTCCTAGACCTGGGACTCCATCCAGACCTGAAGTGCGCGCAGGGCCGTTAATACCAGACGAATACATTGACGTCGGTTCGCAGCGACTATACGCACTCAGCATATTTGTAATAATACAGGGATGGAAAATTTATGACTTAACACAAATTCACAAAGCAATCAGCACAGAGGCGGAATTGTCCTTTGCATTCAAATATTTAGTTATCGAGGGGTTATTTTTATGGGTATACTGTATATTGGATTCTATTATTGGATTCATCACTAATATAGCATAGGCTCTTCCGGTATTTAGAATCCCTTGGCTTACGTTTTCACCGGCAGTCACGGTACTGCAAATTGTTATATGCTCAGCGTGGACGATATTCCTGTCTTCGGCGTCAGTACTTCCGATCTCGGCTTTTCTATCTGCCGTATGGAGAGCGATATATGACCGTGAGGTCTCCATATCTGAACACCGGATTCGTGCGAAAGACATCGTGCATGGGTCGTCATATATTTCGGGGCGCCACGTCGTGCATATCCTTCCAGAAAGTACTGCAAAATTGAATCCTCGCGCAGAAACGTTCTGCATCGACGAGCAGGGAACTACAGTGTACCTTCCCATCAGGTTAAACGCGACCGAGCCGAAACTAGTACAGATGTACCACGTGGTATACGATGATACATCGTACTCGACCTTGAATTTCACTCGGAGGGAACTGCGCAAGATGACAGAGGTCATCAGTGTCCCCGCGTCGCACGATCATTCGAGATCTGCACCGTCGAAAATTTTGGAAGTCAAAGTTCCTGTGAAAGAGCCAGGATTATATCGTCTCGCGCGGGTCGTGGATACGTCGAATTTGGACCTGAAGCTGTATCAGGTCGACGTGTTACTCTCGCGTTGTCCTAGCGCCAATATTCGCGGATCCGGCGAATTATCACAATCCCAGCACAGATGTATTGGTGCGCTGGATTCACCTACGCTCACAGTATTGGGAGTACCGCCGTTACGCGTCAAGTACAGCCAATCGATCAAAGGCCGTGACGCAATGTTTTCCGTCCAAAGTATCCAGCCCGATCACTTCTCGTCTCCATTATTACAAGGAAAGCCGTCTAGGACTGGACGTGTATGGCATGCTGGGGATACTCTTGAATGGGCCCTACCACAGGCGGTTGAGGTTGCACTTGATACAACTTTGGGAACTGTTGGTCGATGGGCTTACATGATTGATGAGGTTGAGGACGGTCTGGGCAATTTACTTAACTATTCACGAATTTATGAGGATAAAGAACGCGAAGATTCCCCGGAGTTGGCTAAGAAAGGATTGAATTATGGATTCTCAGTGCATTCGAGACCGACTGTTCGATTCACTAATTGCAACGCCGAGAAGCCGGTAAATCTCGCCAAAGGACGAAAAGAGAGCAGGCAATTACTGCTGCAAGGTACGTTGGAGGAGGGTCCCTACAAAGTCAGGTTTTTGTACACTCCATCTGAGAATGAGGCGGCACCTGAAATACTCGAGTTAACAATGCGCAACGGTCGCGAGCCCTTGGAGATCACAAAACCAGGATCATACGCGATCGAAAGTGTTCAGGGCAAGTTCTGTGAGGGCGACGTTTTGGAATCGGCGACGTGTCTGGCATTGATGCCGGCGGAGCCTACACTTTCAGTCAAGTTTGAAGGCATTGAGGACAAATGTGCGGGATCCATTGGGGTTACTGCAGATTTGACGTTAACTGGTACTCCGCCTTTCAAACTTCGCTATCGAATCGTTACCGACAGACAACGCGTGGAGAACAAAAGCCTTGAGATCGAGAAGACTCGCCACCAGCTTCAATTCCGTCCTGACTCCGCAGGCCATTACGCCTACGAATTCCTTGAACTTGGCGATGACTTATATAAGAGACAATTAGATGTGAAGCAATTCCGTACCGAGCAGACTGTTAAGGTTTTGGCCAGTGCCTCGTTTGCGAGAGATTCTTTGAATAAGAAGTGTTGTGCCGGTGATTCTGCGGAGGTCACTGTTAATTTCCATGGCACCGGCCCGTTTACTCTTACATATGAGATTTTGCATGGGAATAAACGGAAGCAATACAGCATATCCGATATCACCGAGCCTACACATACATTGACAACTCCACCATTGACAAGTGGGGGATCATATATTGTCGTGCTTTTGTCTGTTGAGGACGGAAATGGATGTAAGAGCACACTAAGCGAAGCGGATGCCAAAATTGAGGTTCAATGGCAGCGACCAGAAGCGCGGTTTGTCCCGATCGATGGCAAGATGAACGCGAAGGCTATGAAGGGACAGAGCATTAAGTTACCACTGGGATTGAGCGGTGAGGCGCCCTGGCTCATTGCCTACACCTACAAGAATCGCTCAGGCATGATTGCTTCGGAGACTGTGAGCAAGTATCATGCGATTGGCGATACGATTACTGTGCGCGACGAAGGCGTCTATGAGATCACGGGGGTTGAGGATGCGTTTTGCCCTGGTTTGGTGTCTAAGAGTGCAAATTCATTTGAGCTGAGCTGGTTTGAGAGGCCGCGACTGGACCTTGTCGAGTCGCCGTCGCTTGTGGTTCTGGATGACAGTTCGGTAGTTCGTAAGGACATTTGTGAAGGCGATGAGGATTCTCTTGAGATTGCTCTATATGGTGAATAAATATGTGGCTGTTGACGGCTATGACCTTGACTTATACTAACATGCATCAAGGATCACCGCCATTCTCTGTCTTATACGAACGAGAGTACAAGGCTCCGGACGGCAATATCAAAGCTGGCACGTTTGACCTTCAAGCTCTCACCAAGTACGCTAATATTCGCATGGAGACGGAGAAACACGGCGCGTACAAATACTCGTTCAAAGGGATTTCCGATTCAGTTTACAATAGCGCCAAGATACCGAACGACGCGTTTACTCCGGTTGAAGTGCAGCAGCTCGTTCATCCACGTCCTGACGCTGCATTCGCCAATCCGGGCACTGTGTACAAGTCGTGTCTCAAGGCTGGGGCCGAAGACAGTTCTATTGAACCTATTCAACTAAAGCTTGTTGGGGTATGTATCATCTCAAGTACCATTGGTTGGAGTCGCTAACGGTACATAGCTCGCGCCATTTACGTTAACGTTGCACGTGAAGCACGAAAATACTGGACAGTCCGATACAGTCACCATCTCAAACATTAAAGATAACCACTACTTTCTCCGTTCGATATACAGTTCACTGGGCCTAGGCCGCCACGCCATTACTATCGGCAAGGTCACAGACGGTAGAGGCTGTGTACGTGAACATTTCCGATTGTCACAGCAAGTTATTGTCAGCGTGTCTGACGTTCCGACAATCTCACCTAGTACTCCACGCGTGAACTACTGCGTCGGAGACCGCATTTCCTTCGTGTTGACCGGCGTCCCGCCATTTGAGATTGAATACGAGTTTAATGGGAAGCGGCAACGTGCGAAGACGAATTCGCCGTTCTCGAGATTGGCGTCCACGCCAGGGAATTTCACAATCACATCAGTCAAAGACTCGGCTTCGAGCTGCAAGGTCGCAGTCCACGGCGATCTTACCAAATTAATCCATGACGTCCCGACTGTGAAGGTATCAGAAGGTACTTCCATAATCCAAGACATCCACGAAGGTGACCGTGCAGAGATTGTATTCAGATTCTCAGGAGCACCGCCATTCGCGCTTACATATACGCGGAGTGAGAAAATTGGACGGTCGTCTCGCGAACTGGTACTCGAGACACACACAATCTCGGACATTGAGGAGGACACGTACAGCATTTATACTTCGATGGAAGGTGTCTATGAGGCAATTTCGATCGAGGATCGTTATTGCCGGGCAAGAGTCGGTGCATGAGCAAGTGTGCAGTGGTACCGCTTAGTTCCTTAAGGACTTGTTGGTCATATTATGTACAATAGACAGTTACAATGTAAATAGATAAGAACTGATATTAATATGCTCTTACATATGCAGATGAAATCATAACTTTTTCTATCCCAAAAATGCACCCTCGAGAATAAAGATAATGGACCAATAATGGACGACTTCTAGATGTGACTCCGAACTCACTTCAAAACGTCAATTTTGGAAATCAGATCTCCACCTAACCTTTGCATCTCACGGACCATGGCCATGATATTAGCCCTAACATGCGCGTTATTGTCGCTTGCGTTAGCCACCTCGGTTGTGGACGGCTGAGTCGAATATCCAAGATAGACCTTCCAATTGCGAGCCTTTAGGATGCTAGGGTCCCATACTCCCGCGATCACATCATTCTCAAGTGCGTTCCGTAACAACAGTACATTTCCATTAAAAATAGTCTATAACCAGATCAATATCTCGCAGTCTTAGCGTACAAACCACAACCCTTACCTGAAGCTCATTAAAATACAAGCCAACATAATCATATGGCGGATATTTCACGTCAAGACAAGGTCGATGATCCACTTTCTTCAAATGGATCACGAAATCGAAGTCCTTCAAAGGTGAGACGAAGATTCTGCCAATGGTACTCTTGTTGTTCGAAACAATAGTGTTGCCGGTCTTGAGTACCTCGCAACTTGCTCTTGCTAACATTGTGATTCGACTTGCAATTACTTTAGAGGGATTAGGCGACGTCCACGTAGTTCCGTCTCGCGCGTAATTCACGGCGACGAACATTGCGGTTTGACTGTATTCTAAATCGTTATTTCGGAGAGATTTGAAGGTGTCCCGGATCGCTTGCACGTCACTAATTGTGAGCGAATTGTCCACGTCCAGAATCAATGGGTCGGCGCGCCAGTCCCAGTACGCCAAAAAATATAACGTGCGCAGAAATCCTGTTGTAGCGTTCGCGGGCGCCGTCCAGGGGAATGGCTTCAAAAATATGGAGAGTGTGATGAGCTCAATTAGAACGTCGTCAACTTGGGGAGATAGGTAGTGCGAGTGAAACCATTTTTTAACTCGACGGACTGCTGGCGACAGGAAAGGGAATCGATGACACATAGTCTGAAACTCGGTAGTGTGTCTTGCCGCCAGTGAAAAATTTCGTTCGAGGTTCCGGTGAGCGCGAAGACCCAGGTCCTTATCGATACTATAATTTCTCAGCATACTGGACTCCCGGTCCGTCTGAATGCGAGCGCGAAAAGCATAGCCGCTGGGAAGCAGAATGTCTAGGTACGAGAAGTTTTCGATTGTGACCAGATCGCGCTCGAGTCCGACCTGTGTCGAAATTGCCGCGTCAACGTCTTTGATGCTCTCCGCGATGCCCAAAAGGAATGCAGCTTTACTGTGCTGAACAGCCACTAAGTCGTCTGGCCATTTCGACGAAGTCTCTAATTCGATCACTACATCCGAAAATTCATGCACGCATTCAATTGAAAATTTTGTTGGTGGCCGGATGCTTGCATATCGAAGTGCTGGCGACGCGGGCATTACGGAACTAACCCGCAACGGCAAATCATCAATGTCGATCAGCAACTTTCTCAAAAGCTCAAACTCGTCAAGATTTTTCTGGAACTTGGTGAACGCACTACCGTCGCCCAATTCCATGTCCTCCGCAAACGTTTTAGCCAGGGCGTCAGCAACAAAAGTGATGTCTTTTGCTATGGCCTCGCCAAAATGACGTTCAAGAAGGTAGGTGACAATCTGGCTGACAATGGAACGTTCAGAATGTGGCTCCCATACAACGCTTTCGATGATGCTGCCATCCTTGAAACGACGAAGCTCCGACTTTCGGCCCCAAAATTTGCGGAATTCCTCAGCCTGAGCCTTGTCTTCCGCGGACGGCCCATGGATAACTAGACGCTCACTATTTTCGGGATCGAGAAGAATACCAAGAGTGAACGCACCGTCACCAAGCGATGACGGCTTGGGCGATGTGAGTGGCCACCTCGATGTCTCCGAAAACTTGGTCGAGATCAATGACGCGCGCTCGCCAAGTCCCCAATGTAGGATTTGGTAGACCTTGGACGTGAAATATGCGTAGTATGACGGATTGAATACACGTCCTATATCGCGGTACGTCTTGTCATCGCGGAATGATGGGAATTTAATCCTAGATATCAACTTAGTAGATGACCGACTAATACGTCGAAATTACTCACAAGGACGCAAAATCATATTGGTAAATCAAACTGTCCACTTTGTCCAAAAAGACAGAGTCGAAGTGGTCACCCTTGACATCATCCAGTTCCGCCACTGTTAATGAAGCTTCATGGCGTAGTCTTCTGTAAGATGAGACTGACATACGATATAGCAAATTGAGATTTATATCATTGTTGACCAATACAGGCAACCCACCAAAAACTCCTTTATCAAATCCTAATGGGCTCTTCGATGTATTAACAGGAGTCTCAGTAAAATCATTGGAAGCGATGTAGTTCAACGTTGCCTTGAATAACTGATAGTTGCTAAACCCTTTGGATAAACTCCGCGATCCCTTTGCGCCGCCACCTTGAAGTAGTGCTGCCATCAACATACCCCACTCCCATGAGCCAAATCCGCCGCCATCGATAGAGGATTTAAATCCTCGTTGCCTGAGCCAAATTTCTCCTAGCTTCATGGCATCCTTGAAGCCATCGCAGGATTTAGCCGCCTTATGTAGGACTACCGTACCAGGGAAAAAGTACGTGTCATTCAAGATGCTAGAGTTGTAGAATGGTGTCGGCTTTAGCGATTCAGCCGGATTCTGACTATATCGGACGCAGTTACGGGATGGCGAAATTTTGGAGAGAGGGAACACATCCTGGCTAATGCCTGGGATTATCCGGATGTAGCATTTGGCTCTGTGAAAGTCAAACTCGCCGCCGTCTGTAATTCGTTAGATTAGTGCTAAAGCATTCAGAAAGCTATTATACAAACCTTTCACTGATTCTAACCGAAGGACCGGTCGCAAGTGATCGCCATCTAGCAATTCATAGCTCATATCGAATAGTAAATCCTTCTGCGATTTCAGGTAAGAAGCAATATACGCCAAATAGTACGCGCGCTTGTGGAAGTATCTATAGTTCAGAGTGTCCTTTTCGTGAAAAATGTTCTTTGGCATGTTCACAACGACATCAATACCAAATCGCTCTGGGCTCTTGATCATTGTCTTCAACAAGTAACAATTAACCACGTTGTAATCCGATGGACCCCCATATTTAAATCTATACTGCGCATCTTTTGGCGGTTTGGGGTCGGGAAAGGGAATGCTGATGCCGGACTTTGATAACATTTCCTCAGCGTCCGGTAAAAGTAACTCCGGGCTGTCCTCAATGCTCTCTATGATCACTTTGAGCTTGTGCAATATCCTATCGACATGCTTCGTTTTGTCCTCATCAATCTTAAGCTCCGCCAATAACTCGTCAATTTCCATCTTGAAAATATTCGACTTGTAGAGCTGAATTGCCTCATGAATATTGTGCACATCGTCAGCCAACCGGCTCACTTGTAGTTTCTTCTTCGACACCTTGCCAGGATTTAGGCTCTCTGCCGCCAATAAACTATTGGCCGAATTCTCTTCTGACTCTGGCATGCTGGACTTGTCGCCTTCCTCATCGTTGTCTTCGTCAAAGTCGTCAGAATATTCGTCGACCTGACCTGATTCTTCGGCATTCAAATCGTTATTTTCGATATCCCGTTCTCGGGCCAAAGCAAAATCCACCATGGAACTGGACTCTGATCTTTTCCGTTTCGCCATACTTAATTGTCGTAAACAATAATACTGCTGATCTCTTAAGTAGTTGCAACTAGGATTTCTATACGCTGGCATCCAAAATTTTCGCGCGGCTCATCGAGGACTCCCAACCTTCAACACTAATCCAGATCTAGGATAGTGCGAAACCTTGATATTCAAGGCCATTTGTATGATTCACATAACTTACCTATTGAAATTTTCTCCACCTTTCCCACTAGCAATTAGGCATCGCCCTACGGCACGAAAACTGAGCTTAGATATCGCAAGTAACACTCATATACAGAACAGAGTCCGTGTATATATTATTATTTATACCAATTGAAACGTCGGTGACATAATCTGGACCACGCCAGTACTACTGATCTCGTGCGGTCCTTATCCACACTCAAGTCAACCCAATTTCACCATGCCGACGTTTGACCATCCGCCTACAGACGTTGGCTGTCCGATTCCGGCGAACACTCCTCATGCGGTGAGTGTGACGCTACCGTCGTGGAGTGCCAATGTTGCCTATGAGGAGGGAAAGGAGTGGATTCTCGCCAAAATGAAGAACGGATATCCTAGGTCAGTTTGGAAGATAGTGATGACATTCTCGTAGAAGGTAGAAGGTGACGCTAATACATGAACGATAGATTCTTCTTGCATGAAAAGATTCAGCAGGTTTGTTGCTGTATAGAAAGGCTCTCTAGTTTAGTGGTAACTCTCGCTTAGCTTATCGGTCTCGTGGAATCTCGCTACGGCAATCCCGGCGAAAAAGCGGTCATCTTTCCATCCTACAAGATAGCGTGCAGGTGCCGCACATACATGCACTGTTTCACGGACCTTACTGATCCCAACATCCGGGTCGTCGAGATTACAGTTCCGCCGCCATCTAAAGGCGTGCGTTCTAACATCTCCATCGTTTTCTTTCCCGAGTCTGAAATCGCGCTAGCAAAGTCATTCTGGCAACACACTGGTGACGGCATATCGTCTCGTATGGCGGAATACTGTCTTGAGCGCCTGAAAGCCACAGACACTCCCAAGTCTGAGCCAAAGTCGAGTTCGGAAGCGTTCAAACTCGCTCCTCACACGTTCAAGCGATACGCCAAGAAGTTCGACTCGCCCAGCGTTGCGAGCTCAGAAGACGAGAGCGACGATTCGCGAGAGTTTGCGACCTACCTCGAGGAGCGATTTGGCCGAAATCTTGATATTTCTTTTGTCGAACAAGTCAAAATTGCTGTTCGACGGCGTATTGCAGGTACATTGGACGACAACCTTGATATTTCGCAAGTTCTGCAGACCCAGCCTCATGTGTCGACTCGTGACGTAGAAGGTTTGACTGAAGACGACGTCTTCCTCTATCCAACCGGAATGAGCTCTATTTTCAACGCGCATCAGTTGTTATTGGCCAGTCTAGAGAACAAGAAGAGCGTTTGTTTTGGATTCCCTTATATTGACACTCTCAAGATCCTAAACAAGTGGGGACCAGGTTGTCACTTTTATGGTAACGGTGAACCTCACGACTTGGTTGAGTTGGAGAACCTGTTGGAAGGAGGGGAGCAGGTCATGGCGCTGTTCTGCGAATTCCCGTCAAATCCGCTGCTCAAGAGCCCTAACTTGAAAGAAATCAGACGATTGGCTGATAGATACAATTTTGCAGTCGTCGTGGATGAGACTGTTGGCAATTTCATGAACATCCATGTTTTGGAGTATGCGGATATTGTGGTCAGTTCGCTTACCAAAGTTTTCAGCGGAGATAGCAATGTCATGGGAGGTAGTTTGGTGTTGAGCCCGGCGAGCAAGTACTATGACGTTTTGAAGCAGACAATGGTAAAGCACTATGAGGACAACATGTGGGCCGAGGACGCAATATTCCTAGAACGCAATAGTCGCGATTTTGCGTCTCGCATCCGGCGCATCAATGTTAACGCTGAGGCGCTCTGTGAGTTGCTCTTCGCGGAGCCCAAAGGTATGATCAGTACCTAGCTTTATATGAAATGTGTACATTGCTAACGAGGATGTAGTGAAAAGCGTCTTTTATCCGAAGTACAGCTCGACCCGTCAATTCTTCGATGACTGTCGTACGGACGACGGTGGCTACGGTGGTCTTCTCTCGATTGTGTTCCATGAACCGCGGCACGCTCAGGCATTTTTCGACGCTGTCAAGGCCGCCAAAGGTCCGTCGTTGGGCACCAACTTCACCTTGCTATGCCCTTACACTGTCATCGCACATTTCTCAGAAATGGACTGGGCCGCTCAGTACGGCGTCGATCCGTTTTTGGTCCGAATAAGCGTTGGTCTGGAGGCTACCGACGAGCTAGTCGAGACGTTCGCGAGCGCCATGAGAACGCTGTCGTAAGCTTCGACTATCTGAGCTTCGCCATATTTCTTTCTTCGGAACGGGATTTATAGAATAAAATTTACGCCGGCATGGTTCCATTGTCGGCACTCAGCAGGCCTATGTGCCAGGCCAATTCTATTACAGGTATTGGTCGACGAGCCCAGACTCGTTTCGTGATTTATATTTTTGTTATTTTTGTTTTTAAGAAAACTAAAAGTAACATGTTCCGTCTCTGGAACGCGTTATGTAAAATAGTCAAAATGTTAGACCTTTGTTTGCAGTGCTCATGTTTCCTTCTAGACGACGGCGCGAATGGTTGTAGTGAAAAATTCACTGTTGGCACTGTGGAGCGTTTCTTGCACGTAATATTTGCAATCTCCGCATGAAACAAACACGTCAACTCCAAAACAGAAGAAACAAAATGTAGCCCGCTTCAAAAATAAAGGACTTCTGCTTAATACTATGAGTAACTATCATTTATACATCCACAATTATCTAATGTACAGGGGCTAAATTTACCATTACAATGACCGAACCCAAACAAAGCAATAAATCACATAATTCCCATCAATCATCAGACACGACGAGTCACATCCAACAACTAATACTAAACAGACAAGAGATCCATAACCAGATAAAATGACGTAGGTGGGAAGGCGGAGACGAGAGAATATGTGGGGTAGAAATACAGACAAAATGAAACCAGCTCACAACTCCTGACTGGCTCCCTTGGGTGCCTTGCCGGACTTCTTAGGCAAGAGATTCTGATGAATGTTGGGAAGGACACCACCCTGAGCGATGGTGACGTGACCAAGAAGCTTGTTCAACTCCTCGTCATTTCGGATGGCGAGCTGGAGATGACGTGGAATGATACGAGCTAGAGTATGAGTAAGCAAATGGCGCGACATGCAAATTATGAGAAAAGTAAATCGAACCGCAAGATGCGGTAGACCGATCACAACTGCGCATCGCATCAAAAAGGAATTAAAACATACTCTTCTTGTTATCACGGGCAGCATTGCCAGCCAACTCAAGAATTTCAGCGGCCAAGTACTCAAGGACGGCAGCAAGATAGACTAACAAAAAATTAGAATCTAGATCGCCGTACAAATTCTTGATCCGATCACATCATTACAACACTGTCAACAGAAAATCACATACCAGGAGCACCAGCACCAACACGCTGAGCATAGTTACCCTTGCGCAAAAGTCTGTGAACACGACCGACGGGGAAGGCAAGACCAGCCTTAGCCGAACGAGATTGGGTAGCCTTAGCACCAGACGCGGCCTTACCACCAGATTTTCCACCAGAAGACATTGTTGATTAGATTTATTAGAGTAGAGTGATAGACACACGTAAGCGGTTGATGCACAAGGCGGCAGAGAGAAGGAACGGATATGCGGACGTCTGGGAGTGCGCGGCGGCGGGGGACGGGCGGAGGTATTTATATGCGCGGGCGGCGGGAGCGCATCAACAGAAAGTTTGGGAGAGAGCGAGCGCGACTGTGGACGCGGCGCTGAAGCGTTATATGTTGTGGTGGTTTGTGTGGTGCACTCACAAACTCCCAGCGCGCTAGCTGGCCTCAGTAATGCGCTAACTCACGCTCGCTGCTCACCCGCGCGTTGATGCGTGCCAGCCCCCGGCACATATAAATACCCGCGCCCACCCCCCGTCGTTCTCAAGCTTGCTTGTCATCCATCCTTGCACTTGCTTTCTTGCTGCGTCGTCGCTCACCGCATAATCAGTTCACGTCAACTAACTTACACGTCCATTCTTAATTCGCAATGCCTCCCAAAGCCGCTGAGAAGAAGCCTGCCACTGCCGGCAAAGCTCCTGCTGGAAAGGCTCCCGCTGAGAAGAAAGAGGCTGGCAAGAAGACTACCGCGCCTTCCGAGAAGAAGAAGCGAACCAAGACTCGCAAGGAGACGTATTCGTCTTATATTTACAAGGGTATGCTCTATATTTCGGTCCTGATTGAATTCTGATCCTGTCCTATTTTTTTTTTTTTTTTTTTTTGGCTGTTGATTCTAACGTGTCGTTAGTCCTTAAGCAGGTCCACCCAGGTACGCCTCGCCATTCCGTCTTATCTCCGATTGTGTCCCCGTCGCGCGATCCATCCATGAGATTCTGTTAATGACTGATGACTAATATTTTTACAGACACTGGTATCTCCAACAGAGCCATGTCCATCCTGAATTCGTTCGTTAATGGTAATTAGCCAAGTTTCTGAAGTTGATTGGGATTTTAATTGGATTGCAGATATTTTTGAACGTATTGCTACGGAGGCTTCGAAGCTCGCTGCATACAACAAGAAGAGTACTATTTCGTCGCGTGAGATCCAAACTGCCGTACGTCTCATTCTGCCTGGTGAGTTGGCCAAGCACGCCGTCTCTGAAGGTAAGTTATTCATTAATTGGTTTCATTGGTTGGACATTTTCTTATTCTTTTGTAGGTACCAAGGCTGTTACCAAGTATTCTTCTTCCTCAAAGTAAGAAGTTAAAGGTTGTAAAGATGGGCTAAGATATGTGGTTTGGTCGTCATTGTGTATGGGATATAATGCTATGGTGTCCTATTCTTTGTTGGTTATGGTTAATGGGCTGGTGTGTTTTATTTCTAAAGTATCGCGTTTCCGGTTCTTTCGCGTGCTTTTGTGTCTTATTAGTCTCTTGTACATTATATCTTGTGGCAATCTATCTTAACGTGTAGCAAAGTAAATATACTTTAATCACAGATTTCGAACATAGATCGCAGTCGTCACTGGTTTCCATTTTAATATTGTGTTTGATTGGAGCTGTATGTCTCAACGCGATTTCGCTTGTCACAACACCATTGCCTCAAAAGATTTGACAACTTGGTGGGAGAAATTGACTCTTGGATAATCTTGAAAATACTAATATGAAAAGATCCAAAATTTACCGTCTCCTGAAATTTGAGCAAATATCTCTGGCTATCGTCGATATCCATCGGACGGCACTGCGATGCGCTAGTCACCAATCTCTGCAGGTGCTCGCGATCGGCTCATATTCGCTTTTATACCGCCGAAGTCTTAAACCTTCGCTACAGATTTTTGTGAGCATATTCGCACGTGGAAGAGACAGACTGGGCGCTACGAGCCTACGACGTCATGGTCGCTCGCGTGCCTACTTTTACGTATCTTCCAAAACTATGCGCATGCTTCGGCACCGAGATGTAAACAAAGCCAGCGGTTTCGCACTATCTGCTGCGTTCGTCTGAGACTATTAAAATAATTCACGACGACGCAATGTCCGTCAATTACTAGGACGCGTTACGTTTGTGTCATCCCATATTTGGCTTCTATTAATAACCAAACTGGGGGATGGATTCTCACTTGCTGCTCTATGATGCTCATTCGCCAGAATCTTGAAATATGACCTATTTATTTGCTAACAGCTGTAAATCGCCACAATTTAGGCCCTACCCAGTACTGCCATTAGCGCGTTTCCCACTACACCTCGCAGCCGTACGCCCCTGTCGGGCAATCCTGCAGGCCATGCCTTTGGGGCGTTCATTGCGACTGAAAATAACACTGCGTACGCGACCGAAAAGACGACGCATTCGGCATATTCGTGGAATTTGTCGAAATCCTCAGGCAAGAAAGCGCCGAGTGCACGTGGTGCGACTGTTATTGTTAGCAGGTAATCGCTTAGGGCCCACGGAATAACATACCAAATAGGGCGAGTTCACCCCGTCGTCTGGGATTCTCTAACAGAACACCTACATAACGGTGTCAACCCATATCTCATACAACAGCGGCGGTATCGGAATACTTACTCCATCCACACATAAAACTTCCCAGTGCCGGCCCAAGTGTATCATCCCATCTCAGTCTTTTAACTTTGGGAAATAAATACGGACCAACTCTTGTTCGTGTAAAGCACACTGAATACCAGGCCAGCGCGACAAACATTCCCAAGAACGAGGCAGACCTGCAGGCGCTAAATAGAGCCTCCATCATATGCTGCAATCTTCGTCCCGGGCGGGCACGAAGCAAGAGAACCATATTCAATGGAACATAGATCTCCAGAGCTGACGTAAAAGCCCGCAAGAAACGCCACGCCGCATGGACTTCGCAATTTTCCGTCTTATTAGCATGAATGATGAGACATGGGATTGGAACCGTTACTGCCGGGTCACCGTATTCCTTGGGCAATCCTAGTTTTTCACAGCTAGGCGCAAGTAAATTTGCATATCCTGTATCTTTGTGATAGACGAAGTCACCGGACTTGACGAGTCGAAGAGCGGTAAGTAGGTTTGTGTCCATATCCGCGAATTTTGTAATCCAGTGGTTGTACGATTTCGGCAGCCTTGTTGGATGATAGAACCACGCGTACATTACGACAGTGACTGACGCTACAAATGCGTAAATATCTGTCGTTCTATAATCAATTTTTGACATGCCAAGCAGCGATTTGTGCTTCGCAGCCACAAGAGCACGTCGGAAAAGGTAATCGACGGCAGAGGTCACAGTGAACAGTGTGTTATCGATTGTGCGTCCGTGCTCCTGCCTACTTTTGACAGGTTCATCGATCGAGCGCGTAATATCCTTTGTAGCATCCCGCTTTAGAAGGCGCTGATGCCATCGTAATGTGTATCCGCCGGCAATCATCGCGGCAATGAATGCCGATGCTTGGCGGTACGGCCGAGACGTTGACAACTTTGAGACGACGATATCTGTGATTCGCGCAAAGGAAATAGAAGATGCAAGTAGTGCAGCCCAGAAGATTGGAAGTCCATTTAGCGCTAATGCTGAAAGCAAAACATGCTTCAAGCCGCTCAAACATTTACGGAGGCGATCACGCCTGCGCAGAGCCAATAATGTGATATTCAGGATACGAGGACCGACCACTGTCGCATACGAAAGTACAAATGCCCGCAGAGCGCTAAATAAGCATGTTAGAAACATTTCAAGTAGAAGCACAGATAACAATGCACGAGAAAACATACGGTGCAACTGCCGGATTGCGGACGATCGCAACTAGGGCCGCCTTCTGCACCCGGCGCCAATTCTCAAAACTGGAACGAGTTGGCGAACGCATATCCAAAATATGAATCTCTCTTCTACTGAACGCGAGCAACGCACATTCCAACACAATTGACGGGCAAGAAAGTCAAAGCCTTATCATGTATCGACGTGGACATCTACTCTACACCCATCCAATATCGCACTTCAATGATGATCTGATCTTCGGCAGCGTTTATCTTTGACCGCCTGAACCAAATTAGACGTATAGGCTCCTGGCACGACCGTCAAAATAGTTGACTAATATTCAAACTCCTCAACAGCGGGATTCTAGCTTTGTGCAACATATTTTTGCATTACTCCACAGTCTGTGACTGGTGACGCGCCTATTGATTACAGTCGATGATGTACTCCGCTTGTACTGACTTACCCGGCTGCCAAGTTAATCTAAAGTCGCAGAGAAGCTTGTGATAGTACGAAATACCCTAAACCTATCTCTGCACATCCCCCGCATCGCGAGCGTTTGTTTTGATAGTCGCGTCGCGTCGCACACCGAGTCTTGACGACTGACCTGGCCGTTTTTCATCTAGCCATAGTGCCAACACGTTATCTAATACTCAAGACAGTACCTATTCGGTGGAGAGTAAAGTGCGGATAAGATGGAGAATGAAGCGGCCCCTACGTTATTCAACAGCGCACCAGGATCCAACTTAGAAAGGAGGATTCAGAGTGTCCGAGGCATGACTGGCTATCATTATGTTTACGTATTGTGCAATAGCTAAACTATCAAAATTATGCAGATCAAGCTACGTCGATATTGGATAAACTAAAGCAGGACCCTCATCATCGCTCTATAATAGTAGCAGCCGAATCGATGATGGTGGTTTTAGAACAGCTCGCATTTACAGTTTCTAAGGGGAAGCATGCAGCTATTAATGATACCACGCTGGATGACGTCGGTACTCGACTATGGAACGAGTCAACGATTTTGATTAGAGAGGATGCCGAGAAAGTCGACAAAACAGCTGTCTGCACAGGTGAACCGAACTCAGGAATTGCAATTATGATGACGACTAAGATTGGTATAGTTCGATGTGCTGCGTGTTTTATAATTGACTGTGCGGAAAAACTGGCAAAGACGAATTCGGGTTTGTACAGGCTGTTTTGCAGGGTGTTGTGTGACCGACACACTAAGAACGTCATAGGCGAATATCGGGTATTCAAGTGCTACCTAAAAGCGCTGAAAATGTGTTTAGGTAGATTTCATCATGTTGCTTATTACGCATCCGGGCTAATTTGAACAGAACATGAAGAGAGCATTTTAGCTACAAAACTGGTTGATAGACTGTCGAAGGTACCTTGAATTGCTAGTGCTATTATACTTGCAGTATGGTAACCGACATAGCTGTACGACGCTTTGCTCAAGAAGGACCCACGATCCGCAAGCGACCAACGTACATTCTCCGTTGTCTCAATCGAGTACTACGTTCTGCGTATCGCGCTCGCTTGGAAGCAGGAGAATACGGCCTTGATGGACCTTATGTACTCAAAGCTTCCTCCACATCTCTCGCCGGCTGGTATCCCTGCTCGGAAACTCGAATCGCTGATTGACATATTCTATCAAATCGGTACGGATTTGTTGCGAAAGAAGCAGTATGAGAATGCAGACAAATGGCTCGGGCTAGGAGCAGACCTGTTTCTCCATAGCGATTCGGATGGGGATTTGAGTGAAACAGCAATTGAGCTAAAGTTTAACGTGATGCGGAACCAAAGTGGGTATTGACGATTAGTGCCAGGTTGTATTGATACTCACCATTGCTAGTTCGGGCACTCTGTTACACTGGAGAAGCCGACGAGATTGCGAAGGCTAAAAATCTCCTGCGAGCTATGGAAGACGTAAATATTGTAAGTGTTACAGCAATTCATTCAGAAGTATTGATGGTTGCGTACAGGAATTCCCAAGCACCATTTGGTTTTTGATGCTTAAGTTCGACGTTGTAAAGAATGATAAAGCCAGCTCTCCTGACGCCATGCTGGATGGTATGCTAACGAGTTTGAGTTGCATTTGGGCTGTCTAACACGGAGGAATAGTCATCATGCAGATGATATTTTTAGGAAACCTGACGGCTACCGCTTTCAAGATGTAGCGAATCGTTGTAGACAGTGAGAGGGTCTAAATACTAACTTTATATCCTTAGAATTATGAGCACAATACAAAGTCTCCTCAATCACAAGTGAGTCTGCTAAGCATATGTGTCGTCCTCGCCTTTGCCTAACACATTCTTCCGTGCCAGTCCTGTTCTAGCTTGTAAGGCATTAGATTACCTTCTGACCAAGAAACTGTCGTTGTCCGATCAGCAAGATTGGCTCCAAGAAGCTTTCGTGCTTCGAGTTACGGCTATTTCTAAGGATACATCAATGCAACAGCATGATTCGGTTAATGCGCTCAACAAGCTATTTGCAGGTGCGGCCAGTAATATGCGCTATCCTGTAGCTCAGCTAACACAAGTTAGATATGGAGAAATTGATATCAGAGCCTATATCTGCAAAAGCTGTGAATGGAGGCCAAATTGTGGTTCTTGTCTGGTCTATGGGTTATCAACACAGCTTACTCATTATCTTAGATACTGTGGAGAATCGGCGAGTCCTACTTCGCCTCAGAGAAGTTTGATGTCGCGCTAGAATGGTTTCGACTTGGACTCCATCCTATCTTCTATAATTCCGGTGAGGTCAACAAGGCAAAAATCATTAGGTATATCCAAGACCTTCCGTGCATCACCTGACTGCTAATGATGGCCTAGGAAGGTAATGCTGTGCGAATTTAGTTTACAGAATTATCCTGCTGTCAGAGGGATATACAGTGAGATGCCGGCTGCATGTCAAGAGTCACCTTTGACACAGTACATCCTGTATAAGACTGCCCTGGCCACATTTGACGATGCATTGGGTACGAGCTACTACTATTTAACGTCTTAAGGGTTACCGACCATTCGCTCATGTTTCATGTTAGCTCAAGATTGTTTGAAGAAGATCTCTACCTCGCAAACAGCAGATGTCAGACTTATCAGCGCATGCGCTATGGAAGCCCAGGAAAGGGACAACAAGCCGATCACGCTTGCAGCCATGAAACTTGTTGTACAGAAGTTACGCAATAAAGACAATGCGAGTCCCGGCCAGGACATTCGCGTGCCGGCCCTGTTACGGTGCATTATACGACTGATGGTGCTATCAATCGAGAAAGCTGCGCCTAACAAGGCAGTAGATGAGATAGATCAGCTATGTCAGTACTTTGAAAATGGTCAGTCGTGACAATTAGATTGTTTGTGAATTAGTGTGCTTATATATTCAGCGTATGCTCTCGCCAAGCAGTCGCAGGCGAAACAGATAATTGAGGGTGGTTTCGACGCGAATGAATGCGAATGGTTTGCGAGAAATGCATACAACACAGCACTGAAAGGGTGCAAGCATTGGCCCCCTGAATCTACGCTGAGACTATCCGACTGCAGTCTAAAATTTATCGGCCTGTATCACGCTAAAATTGATGTAAATGATACCCAGGCAATGGACATAATCCTTTGGCAACGCATTACGGCGCTATTCTTGTCCTCGTCAGCAGCAGTTTACATGGCTAGGCTAAGAGAGCATGTTGCGGAACAGGTATATAAAGATCAGTTTCCATATTTATCTTGATTCACAATTAACAACTCTCTACATTTAGAGAGAATTATTCCAAATAGCGCGACGGCATGTGCGCACGTTTAGACAAGCGAGCGCGGAGTATGGTCAGTATATTTCTAGAAAACCAGAGTTCAACGATAATATCGAAAGAAGACAACTTGATTTAAAAGCAAAGTTGGTGGCCATGTTGGCGTTTGATTTTGAAGCGGCCGCGAATCTAGAGATATGGTCCGAGCTGCCTAACCTTACCGAGGTTTGTTGCATAGTTGTGTGGAGTGGGAACGCACTAAATAAATAGGAAATATTGAAATTGAAACCAGAACTACGGATATTCGAAAGCTTGGTTGATGTTTTGCTATCTGCGTCAAGCCCAGTGGACGGTAATCCTTTCCGTGTTTACTATCTCTAGATTACTAGATACTAACTGGGATATAGAAACTCTGATTGTCTTACAGGTACATTATTATTTGTAGGAAGACCGGATGATTACTGACATGCCCCAGATGATCCTGAGCGCAACACTTCTAGACCAAGACAACGAAATCGAAAAGCTATCTCGCTGGGTGCGCTGCCTGGTGACTGTCTCACTGCCACGACGGCAAGAAGTCGCGGAGCAAATTCTAAGTCAAGTGCTAGTTAAACTGGGTGATTTTAAAGAACGATATCCGCTGGAAGAAACACACTGGCTATGTATTGGCTGCGCTTCAACCTGTGGGGTCGACAATATGACTAATTCGCTTTTAGCTACAACCTGCTGGAACTATGGTGTCGACCTGTACTGCACAAATAACATTACGGGTTGTAAGCGATGGTGCGAAATTGCCATATCTTTTGCAGGCTTTGTGAACGAGACGATAGAAAACCAGGTTCATACTCTTCCAGTCTAGCTCCCATATTCCCAATTGGCGCTAACAGACGAATATTTTTAGATGCAACAGAACTATCTCAGGATATGCAATACTAACACCCCAGAGTTGATGTAAACTATTGCTGCAGATTGTACATCTACTGTCAAACCTTAATTTTGAGAAACTTGCTCTGAGAGTGTAGAGCGTGTACGATACACAAGACTTTGCTTTGACCAATTTGTGAATAGATATTTGGGTGAACGGTTTGTCTATCAACGAGAAAGCGAAACTTTTATATTACAAACCACCCAACTAATGACAAGACAATGCTCTCACAACAGAAGGCACATATTTCGCAGTCGTAGACAAATGATCCCACATGTTCCAACTTCCTGAATCTTGATGTTCAAGGCAAACGATTAAACCGACATAAACAAACTTGACAGAATCCCATAGCCATTTGTATATATGTACAAAGTGAATAGTAAATTTACAAAATGCATCCGACGCGTTACTGAGAACTAGCCGCTGTACTTGATTGTTCAATGATTAAATGTTCATCGACATCCTCCTCACCCACGGCAAATTTGCGTTCACTGACATGGTCGTCCTCGTTCTTGGAAACCAATGCCGGAGCAATCCAGACCTTGTGGGCAATTTTCTCTCCTTTTCCATTTGGATGCGAATACAAGCACTCCGGATTCGTACACGATCTATCAAACCGGCAAGGAATGTTAAGGGGGTGCGTGAAGACGCAATCCAGTCTGGTACATTCCGCCCCGTTGCGGCAGAGGATAGCTGACTTCGGATGGCGGAACTTACAATGTGGGTTCGTACAGTAAGGGTAATATTTGCATTGCTCAAGACTTCGTCCAGAATCTTCCGGTGGATTTGTCATAGTGACCTCGCCGGTTCTCATAGACGCAGGAGATGGATGACCCTTATCACACTTGGACAACGTTAGTAATCTGATTCGACGGGCAAATAAAGAATGAAAATACTGACGTTCTCATCTGTGCATGCAATTCCATCAGCACAAGCTTCGTTTCGGAGAATAAGAGCTGAACTGTTCGCTGGCGTCGGATGTGCAAATTCGCACTCAGCATTCGTACATTTCAACCCGAACTTGCACAGTGGCATCTGCTCTTCACCGTTGTGCTGCGCAGCGCTTGACTTCGTCCAGGCATTAGGCTTATTCCAAGATCCCTTGCCTTCATTGTAGTTCTGTGGCTGCTTCTGGACTTGTGAAGAAGGCGCTAAATATTGTGGGAACGCGGATTGCATTTGGTTTCCATTACTCTGAAAACCACCAAACTGCCGCGCCTGCTGCGTCAAATACTGATGCTGTAGCTGAGCAGCCATCATGGCTTTCATTTGGTTTCTTGACCATGGCGTACCCATTTCGAACAAGGGCGTGAACTGGTACTGACCACCCGATGCGACGTACTTGGCTGCGTCTTCGGCAGACATGTCTTCACCGACGTGTATCTTGGCACAGGTCCCTCGGTCATTCGGACAATTAGGAAATTGCCTACATACAGTTAATATATAAAATCGCTGTCAGTTACATTGTATCATTAACGTCTACTTACTCGCAAATCTGGACAGGATGAGGAAACTTGCAAGGCGCCATATGATATGGCCAATGTCTGCAACGGTTCCTTGGTGTAAGCTCGACTTGGACCTCATCACCTCGCTCATTGTCATTGCCATCGTGCCCATATCCATTGCTGTTTCGGTAACCGTTGTTGAAATTGTTTTGGATAAAACCCATTCTATCACCAAACCCGTTGTTCACACCACGACCACGGTAACCTGAGCCATTTTGACGTCCGTGACCGTTATTTTGGTGGAAGGAGTTAAATCGCTGTGCTGTATGGTTCTGCTTGCCTATCGCATACTGGCCGCGCACCCGATGTAGATTACCGTCAGGTGGCTGTTGCATGGCATTTCTCATGTTATTATAAAGTCTATTTCTCAGTGGTCTCTCATTTGATGGTCCCGTGGGTCTAAATTGTAAAATATCAGCATCCTGCTAACACAGTAAGAGGTCACATGTCGCTCATATACTTACATGAGAGCATCGGTATCGAGCTGCATAGCCGTGTGGTCGTACGACGAATTGTCACCCGTCTGTGCATTATCCAAATTCATACTTGAATCCTCCTGAGACTGCGTCGAGATATTCTGTTCTTGCTTTTGATTCTCCGGACTCGATAACCGCTTTAGCTCGTCGAACAGCCATGTTGTGAAGTCTCTGGCAAATCGATCGGGCCCCAATAGCTCGCTAAGCTCATCCTGAATCTGCTCTGCCCCCTTATTGTTGCACATCATCACAGTGATGAACTCTGATATGAATGGCGTCTCATCCTCCGCGAATCCTTCGCCTTGTAATCGTTGTCCAATGGACTGCTGAAGCGCCTCTGCGAGAGGCGAACCGACGGTTAAAGTCGAATCCATAGCTTCCTCAATTCTGCCAAGTAAGTATAAACGCTATCTCCTCCAAAAGAATAACAGCAACCAGTCAGCCGTTAAATCTCGTGAATCTGCTTTCCTACAACCCAGGTGATTGATCTGCGACGAGTTTATCGTGGGAAGAGGCACGGCGAGAACAGCTCGCCTAGCTAATTCCTCCGTGGCGTTTATTGCCGAAAAAATGACCCAGCTGCTCACGTGATCCTGTCACTACCCTAACCCCAAAGACTTATTCCAAAGTACAGAATAAATCGAATTATATAACTAAGTTAACTTATGATATATAGTTAAACCTGGAGATTTAAAACAAGATGCCTTCTAAATAATAGAACCTTTCCTCTTCCCAAAAAGGTAGTTTTCCGCAGACAAACACTGTATGTAATAATTGAATTAAGGGTAAAAGTCCAAAATACCACTGAAACTTTTCAAAAAGTCCAAAATACCACTGCGCCGCGTACCCACAGTACCCAAGTAATTTTCTACTCCACCCACCTCTCAAAATAATTTACCCTCCTTTGCGGTTTGAGCCCACCTGGACGTCCTCACAAGAAGCGAGTCCGAACTGATGACTTCGGGATCTCGAGGAAAAAGGTGACTTGCAGTCGATGTCACAAGCAACTTGGTCATAATGCATCAACATGCAGAGAGCCATTGGAGGAGTAGGGATGGGTTGGACTTGGTGGTCAGGGTAAATAATATGATGTACAAATGTAAGAAAATTACTTGGGTACGGTGGGTACGCGGCTCAGTGGTATATACGTTGGACATTTTGAAAAGTTTCAGTGGTATTTTGGACTTTTACCCTTGAATTAATAGTACATAAATCCACTAACAACGCACAATATATCACCTACAGGCCATGGACACGACGGACTATATAGACAAAGTCTCTTCTTCGATAGATCCATATACTTCTTGTAGAGACGAGATTATATTTAGCAGACCATCATTGATCGACATAGTGGCGAGAACTATCGCTTATGTTAGTTTCATATATAGATGACAACCCATTTTGTAAATGACTTACTGAATGCGTAGAACAATACAAAATCATCTTCGGTTCCAGAATCCTCGCTAAGCTGCTTCATACGATACTCATTTATCTTAACAATCATTCGATCACGAGCATGTGTAGTATTTGGGAGATCATATGGAAGAGGTAAATTCAAACGCAGAGCCGCTGCAATTACTAAATAGCGAAGTCAGCTTTGCCTTCCTGCATTGTAGCTCACGGCACTCACAGTAAAATAGCAAGAAAATTCGATTGCTCAATTCTTTACGTTCCTCAATCGTATAAGCAATAATCTGCGCCTCCCGCTCTGAAGCATTGAGGTCTTTCATGATCATTGACTGTCACGGTGCGTTAGTTGCCCTCTCAATATCATCCTTACGAACTTGAAACATACATTCATATTGTGGTAAACATCCAAGACCTCCTGGGTAGTCTTCATCATGTTAGCATAATGCTTCGTTGGGAACGGACCCTTGAGTCTAAATTCGTTCGCAGCTGCGGGCATCAAGGAGGTACGCATATTCAAAAGCGACTTTTGTACTTTCTGCTCGTCTTGGATGCTAACATATGGCTTTAACGGCGCACCCCTAACTGAAAGACTGTTGAGGGGATCATTCTTCCAAATCAATCCCATCCGGATCCACAGGATGCTCAACTTCCGTTTCACATTCGCGCGCGCACTGTTTGGCCAAATGTACAGAGTAATGAATAAACTCCACAAAACACCACTCGACACTGATACTAGACGATGAACTAATCTTATCAATATCACTATACTACTAAATGGCGTCCTTGCGACTCACAGGCAATTTCGCTAACGATTGGGTTCGCGCCTCCTTCATCTTCATTCCGGTCATCGCGGTCAATGTCGTTCTGTGATAGACTGTAGGAGTAAAGAGCAGTTAGATTAAAGGCCAAAAGAATGAATCTAGATCAGGTTAGCAAAAGCTTTATCAATGCTCTTGGTGGATGCTGCGACCAGATGCCCATACCTTCCGAATGAACTGTTATTTTTCCAACCAAGAATTATGCAAAAACATGGGAATGCAATAAGAAGGCCGATCAACGCCAAAGCCACACGGTTAGATGAGAAGAGGTACCAAGCTAGCCAAGCAGAGTAGCATCCGATAATGGTCCCCGAAAGTCTAGGGAGACAACGTCAGCATTGACTTCACAACTACTGTTGCGCCTAACTGGCCTACCTCCACAGCACAGACGACGTTGTGCCTCCTATTGAAATATTGGTCATAAGAACAAAAGTCGCAAGTCCCCACTCTCCTCGGTAGTGGCTGAAACTTTCCCGTGTTTGAGGAATGTAAGCTGGAAGTGTGAAGAGCAGCGCACCAACGCCGACTTTGATTCCAAATCGCACATCGTTTCTACGGAACATTCGTAGCGCGCGCCAGAGTTTCAGCGTCCATGGATCACGAGATGTTTCCTTCAGATGCTTGGCGCCTATATTATCGTCGCTAAACAGATGAGCTAGGTTGGAAGGAACTGTAACGTCCTCTTCTGTACTAGCATTGACTTCTCGTACATTCATTGGATTCGCCTTCCAGAACAGGAGCCACCACCAAGATTTTGGACGTCCCCTCGCCGCATAATTTTCATATTCTTTCAGAATATCAATAATATTGTAAATTTCTCTGGCTAGGTCTTCCAGACCCTGTGAAAATAGCCCGCAGGTTGATGCTACTTTCTCCAGATGGATCGCAAGTTCTGCGCGATTCGCCTGCTGTGAAAATATATCTTGCGAATATATCTCCTTCAGAGCTTTCATACGAGCAGAAGAGAACAAATCAAGAGCCTATTTGCCTTTGTCAACCCTTGTAGTATGCACCATGCTTGACGTCAGACATACCAAATTTAAACTTGACCCAAACCTTGAGTTCAGACGAACCTCGTACTTCGGTGAATTCTTATCGTCAAACGGTAGGACTTCCAAAATGTTTTTGATAGTATATGTAAGCGATTTCTGTATATATGATTAATTTCTCTTTGCAGTTTGAAACATAGTGAATAAATTAATACCATTGGCGGTCCCAAGTAGTATACGAAGATATCAAAGAGCTCCCCACAAGAAGACCTCGTCTGTCCTGGATGAAGATTTGTCAAATTCCACTGCATCTGCAGCGAACTCCTCAAACCACCAAGATGCTGCGTTATACTCTGGATTGACTTGACCAGTCTCATCTGGAGAAAATACTCCGCTTCCGTACCACGGACGTAATGTTCATATTTGACTTCTTGGACTATGGAATCGAGAGACGATATGAGGCCACCTGCGTTTTGGAATAATTCTTCAATTTCAGTCTTGCTGACGTCAGTGCCCGACAAAAAGCTCTTGGTAATAATCGCCAACTAGAGTCCCGTATTAGCTTCGACTTCACCATTATTAGTGCAGTCCTAGCTTACTATATGAGAGTAAGTATTCATCAGCTTGTTACAAGCCGCCTTCAGTTTACTATTCGCAGTGACCGGAAACACCGTAAAGCACACTGTAGCTGCAATAAATACACCAATATTCACTAAAAGTCCGACCTGTAAAATTTTTGAGAAAGATACTATTCCTTCTTGGACCGATCCCTCGCGTACCAATATTCTTGTGAACGCCGTTGATGCCACAGAGCACGCAGTATTGAATGTCTGTTTTCCCATTTTATGCTTCATAAGCGCAATTGATCCCAGACCGCCCGCGCAAAATACCACCAGTACTATTGCGTACCCAACCCATAACAGATCAAGTTTTCTAAAAAACGCAGCAGTGACCATGCTGCAGCAGGACAGGATAGTGCTGTAGACAAGTGCGAGTTCTGCGAATGTGAATGCTTCTATCATACTTCCTACCGTTCTCGATGGGTGGAAATAAACAGTTACTGTAGCTGTCAAGTGCTTTCCGTCACCGGACCCAAGCAGTGATGATATTGTTGAAGAAAATACGGTTAAAGAGGCAAGGAAATAGGTCAAGGAACATTTAAGCGGCCTTGTAAATTCGCGAAAGAATATATTGTCGTATATCCATTTGATCCACCATATTGACTGTACCATGTATGTTAAACGTCGTTCGAAATTAGCGCAATGACGCGATACCCATCTGCGCATGCGGGATGTCTTGCGCATCAACACTCGAGAACCGTTCGCTAGTCTGTCGTCGACCAGGAGTGCCGTATCTTCGCCCGCTTCGTCGTCTAAATCTTCTTCTGCAATTAATCTCTGCCGTCCTGACGATTCGGCTCTTGAGTCGAACGTATCCAGTGTGATTTGTCGACGCACTCGTTCCCCTGTCATTGGCAGGATCAAAGAATAGTTTCGGAGCATTGAATATCTAGGTCTCTCCTGTCTCTCCAATGTAGATCCTGGCGGCACGTCTTTCGCCGCTGATTCCAGCGGATGTACCTGGCCATTTGGTTTCTGCTCTGTTATAGGAGTGCTTCCCGGACTGACGCTATTTGGTGTAGACGGGACTGCCGCTGCTGATTCGATGACGTCTGATGGGCCATCAGCACTCTCTGGCACCGCGGGTAACGGTCCTAATGGGTCTCCCATTAAATTCCGTCAAAATATATGCTATCGGCACGACGCTGCATGTTAACTAGACAGCGTCTACTATTTGAGAATCGCTGCAAGTCTGAGGTCGTAAGGTGCGTCGCGGCGATATCCAAGTGCGTATCTCGCGAGCGATGCTGTGCGCTGCGCCTCACGCTCACGAATTTGTTCTATAGGACAAATTGATGGTGGTAGAATATTCAACCTACACACCCTACGAAAGGACAACATGTAGTTTTGCAAAATAGTTTCAATATTGCTCTATAGATTCAAGCCGCAAACTTTCTGTTGTCCTTGGGTACGTATACTCCATACGATCAATAGCATCCTTAAAACCTGCCTTTCCGAACAATAAACTACAACTGTGCATCTAACCTACAACGCGAAACCGAACAAAAATGTTGCAAATTATCAACAAGTCAACGTATAGACAATGACAGTAACAAGGACAATAATGAGAAACAAGCACATATGTAACAACTGATAAATACAACGCAGTCCGTAAACAGTGTCTGGAAATTACAAAACTTCATTACTCATGGCTGTCTCCCAGAACATCATATAGAACACAATATATACCACACATCTGCATTTCCAATCTTGCTATTAATCAAACTTTCCCCCACCAGCCGATGAAGGAATAATGCTATGACCACTACCAGACACACTCCTTGAGAACCGTCGAATTTTACCCTTCCAGTGCCATGCGATGACAAGAAATATACCGATTCCAAAACTCACAAGAGCGAACGGATAACCAGCGCCGATCTGCTTGATAGTATTAACAAAGTTGACAAAGTTGCTGGTAGTGGACTTTGGCTTTATCTTATTTCGATTGTTAATAACTGTCCGCAAAGTATCCAGAACAGCCTGGCGCGACGTTGGAACAATTGGCGGACCTTCGGCGGTCTGGTCCCAATACGCCTTATTATCCTCGTCATTAATAATGACACGCTGACCGGTCTCCCGAACGTCGATGCCATAAGTCTTCTGAAGCCACCGCTCCCAGAACAAACCATCAACCCATGCGAATCCAACCTCCCTTCTTGGAGAAAGCACAATATGCATATTTTGAGCCTCCTTGAGGGCCTTCTCATCACCTTTGTCATTAGCCTCCTCTATCTTCATCTCTTTCAACTCGCGCTGGTTCTGGCGCTCTGCCTTCTCCTCGCCAACCCGCCTGTCCATCCATTCCAAAGCAGCAGCTTTCAGCTCCTTCTTAGATAGATCAAACTCTTCTTCTTTGGACTTGTCAAGGATTCCCAGAACGACGGTTCGGCCCTGCATAATCTCATGAGAATTGGCAGCTGATAGCTCCGGAAGTATAGGAAGCCACACAGTTTTCATCCAAGCGAGGACCTTTAGGTGGTCACGCATATCTTTCGGTGACAGTGCTGTATAATAAGAAGGACGGCCGTCGCTAATAGCCACTAGTCGCGGGAACGTAGTTACACGGAATCGAGAAGCAAGGATCGCTGAGGTGGTTGTAAAGAGCGGTGCGTGACCAATTAATGGCAAAGCGACCCGGTCGAGTGCATCCTTAACCTCTCATTAGCTTCCAATGTCACGAGCCTGAGACAACACACTTACAAAGTCCTCCTTAGCGGTATTCTCGTCATAGAAATACAAGAATATGACTTCCTCCTTCTTCTCAATTTCCTCAAACTCAGTGGCGTCGACCGAACGCACCCTGGCGCTCAATGCCTTGTTGGCGAAGGCGACGAGGTCGCCAACACCACGCAAACCATCGTATTCAACGCGTTCAGTTCCGAGGAAGTACATTAGCGACGGGTAGCCGCGTAATCTGGCATCTTTGCATAATCGGGTTTCTTCATCGCAATTGACCTCAGCAATGTTTAGCCTTCCCTGCATCTGACCGGCAAGTTCGAGCCATGCAGGCGCCAATGCCTGGCAGTGACTACACCAGGGAACATAAAATTTGATGAAGTAGCCATCACGGGTGGATGTTACAAGTCTAGTGAATGACGAGAATGTGAGAGGGACGGAAACGCCGTTCGGATTTGGTGTGGTACTAGTGGTAGCGTCGAACTTCTCAGCGTTGGAGTTTTCCTTCGGTGCAACGGATTCATCACCAGCAACTGTCTTCGCACTTTCGACACCCTCGATATTTTCTGCTTTCATCCCTGTTTCAGTGGCCACAGCTTCCGTAGTGCCCTTGGTATAAGCAACAGAATCCGTTTTCATGTGGTTAAGAGCGTAATCTTTGAGTGCATCGTAATTGCGAGCGTTGGTGGATGGATACCTCTCCACCATCTTCCCATCCTGGTATAATATGAACGTGGGGTAGGCCGCCACTTCGTGGGCGTCGCAGAGGTCACCATTGGCAGCACAGTCAATATTGGCGAAATGGAACCCTGCAGCTTCAGCCTCACTAGCCAAGTCATTCGACAACTGTGACCACACTGGAGCAATTGCTTTGCAATGTATGCAGTACGGTGAGAAGTGCTTCACCCACCAAATCCCCTGACCGTTGGTGACTTGTGACGAGAAGGACGCTGCGTCTAGATCTATAGTAGCGTCCTTTGAACCTGAGCTCTCTGTCGCGGCGGGCGCGGAGGAGTCGGCGTCACCCTCAGCTGGACTTGGAGCAGCTGACACCGACAAGGCCGATAGTATCAGCCCGATCAAAAATAAGAGGCTGGATGGGGAGAGCGAGCGCATGGTGATGATGTGATCGAGCGGACGAGGTCAGGGGGTGTTCGAGAGGATTGAATAAGCGCGTTCAGAAATTAGCTGGCAGGAGAAATCCAGCGAATGTGTTGCGGAGCCTGGCAATCAGGGCTAACTGATGTGGTCCGAGAGTTTTTCAGATTTGCGACAACGAGAAACGGCTGCCTGCTGGAGTCGCGAGTGAACAGGCGATTGTATCTTACTGGAGATTTATCATCGTTGAAGCAGCATTAGTCGCGCGACGCAAAATTGGCGGTCGGGCAAAGAGTTGGGCGCACAGGCACCCTAACCCCCTGCCCATAGCCCTAATCCATTCTTCATCGTCTCCAGCTTCGCTAATCCCGATGACACCACACTAGCTTCCCGATATTTCAGCAAGCGCACATCATACCGCAAATGGCTGATCCTCTAGGACTTCTCCGTCAGGCTGTGGCAGAGCACTCGCTACCTAAATTGCTCTCCTCCTCGGACCCGTCTGGTCCTGTGGTCGATGATATAGCAAGAGCCACGCATCTGGCATTCCCAGCAGATCCGTCCGTTTCTCCACTACCTTTGTCGACACAGACGCGATTCGTTAGAAAAGCCGGTCCCAATACTACCGGAGGCCCAATCGATTTGCGAGCGGCATACTTTTGTTGGCTATGTCGCGACGAGAATGTAGCACAGTACATTGCACTTTGTGGTGAGAAGGATGTTGTCAACTTGACGTTTTTGGAGCGTGCATCTCTAGTTACGTGGTTGGAGGGCGCGGATGAACAATCAGACTACATCGTCTCCGATGCTGGCGCGGCTGCTGCTACTGCGCATGTTGTGTCGGAGCCGAAAGCTGCGGCGGTCACTACAACTATACCGGCGGAGGGCGCGCAAATGAAGGCAAAGCTGAGAGTCAAGAAGCTAGCGGACCCGCGACTGGAACGAACATATGCGAGGGAGAGAGTGTTGTTCAACAGGAACACCGCACTGCGAGGGACCAAGCAAACCGTGAGTCAATGGTTCGGAATAATTTCTACCTACTACAACTGACTCTTTGTTTATTAGGATTTTTCGTATGTAAGGAAAGAAGCAATGGAATCATTCATGCGTTCCCACAATCGCTCGGCACCAGGAACACACCAACGCGGCGCTCCATACGACGCGTCTCAACGTGGCCCATCAACAGTCGCTGCTCCTGCTCCGTCTTCAGGGCCGTCCACCAAGCGTCGGGATCCCATTATCCTGCTCTCGCCATCTGCATCCTCGCTTCTCACAATGTCCAATATCAAAGACTTTCTTGAACGTGGAACTTATTCGGCTGCACCGCCAAGTTCCTCAACTGTCAATATCCAGATGATCAACCGAACATCAAACAGACTAGGCCAGATACGATTTGTGGTTGTGGACTCCTGCGAACGGTTTAAACCAGACTACTGGGACCGTGTCGTCGCTGTGTTTACAACTGGTCAGGCATGGCAGTTTAAGCTATATAAGTGGCATAATCCGCACGAACTGTTCCAGAAGGTTAAAGGATTCTGCGTGACATTCTCTGGCGATCCAGTGCCGGAGAGTGTACGCGCGTGGAATGTTGACGTAGTCCAAGTTGACAAGGTTCACAGATTTAGGGATCGGGAGACAGTTGAGGGATTGTGGGACGTACTTGAGAAATGGATGGAAGTGAGAGGATGGTCTGGGCGAGGGAAACCTACCATGTAGTCATACTACAATGAGCCTGACGTTTTTGTACTAATAGTATTTGTCTGTAATTATAGTGGTTTTGTACATATGACTGGCCCACCGAATTGAGGAAAGAAGTCAATTCGATTTCCACACTAGTGCAGGATTGACCTTGATGAACTCAACAAAAAACAGGCAATTCCAAAATGTAGCAAAGTATCAAATATAAATGAATGACAATGTAAGAATCGCGCATTGCAGCAAATCAAAACCATATCAAGTCGATCTATTACGGCAGCCTCGACACTAACCACAGACAATCGCAAATGATGAGCAATCTGTATTTGTATGTAGTATACCACCATCTAAAAACCAACACCTCCCACCGAACAGATGAACAAAAAGCAAACATAACCAAAAAAACATATGTAACAATGAAAGCGAACCATACAAAAGGAAAGGAGTAACAAATCCACCGAATGGAGAAAGAACCAGACAAATGAAAAGTGCAACAGGCGACAAATATCTTATACTCCACAATTTAACCAATGCAAACGTTTAAACCGCATTCTCTGGAGACTGCACATCAGCCGTGTTCGAATTGTTTGACGGCTCGGGACCACGGAGAATGACCTGTTCCATCCGTCTGGCACGAAAAAAGTTCGCCATCGACTTGAGCAAGATGAACCACCCAAGCAACATCAAGAAATAAGAAAACCATTCCGAACCAGTGGAAGCCTGAGACCCGCTAGATGTATTAGTGCCGTTTCCGGTAGCTGTCTGTACATTGTACGAGTTCGGATCGCTGGCAGCGCTAGCAGCGACAGCCGCAGAATTAGCACCCGAGCCAACTCCAGTGTCCTCCTCAGGCGCAGATCGTATGTAGAACCCGTACTGGATCAAAGTGATACCAAGGCCGGCACGGGATCCGTTCTTCGCAGCATGAGTAGTGTGCAGGAGATATGTAAGTAAGAAACCGACAAACTGGAACGACATCGAAATGAGCATGTTCCAAACAAAGTTGAAAAAATTTCCAACCGGCAGACCATCAATGAAAACTTCATCCGAAGACATTCCCGGTGCAATGATCGTAGTCTCCCAGTATGGCGGAGTAGCATCCGCGGCAGCCTCCTCGTATGAGGGAGGGTTCTCTTCGCTCGGCTTCTCACCCGCCTCAGGCTTAGCCATGATGTTGGCGAACACGCCATCATTGGAGTTGGCGGGCGCGTGAATGTGGTGGGATGAAGAGGCAACAGAGGATGATGTTGACGGGGATGTTGACTGTGACGATGTAGGTGCTTGCTCGGATTCTATACTCTCAGCGGTGGTATTGTTGTCGTTCGTAGGCTCGGCAGGTAAAAGTCGTACCCCTTCTTCTTGACTCCGGGCTTTTGCAGCTCTGGATGAAACACCCGCATGCGCAGTGTCCGATCGTCGGAAAAAGAAGTCGTCGTCACCGTCGTCGTTGTCGTCGTCACCTGCGGGCATGTCGAATGACCGAGCAAGAGGATCGTCCGGCTGGATTGGCATGTACGAAGCGACCGAGCGGAAAGAAGGCGGAGGGGAGATGGGGACAGGTCCGACCGCACCGGACTCTCCAGAACCACTCACTCCTGCATTTGCTGGAGTGGAGGTCATTGAGATCGCAGATGCGGCGGAAAAGGAGGATGCTGACGATGTCCGGTGAAATCCCGGGTGAGCACCGGAGGGATTCCGCGGCAGCTATTAGATGTAAGTAGTTGACACAATAAAACCAATCATCCATATACGTACTCTAGAATATTTGCGACCTAGACGAGCCATAATGGGTTGATGTTGGGGTAAAAGGGGAGTGAGACTGTGATAATCGTTTAGAGGATGATGAGAAATGCGAGAATGTCGAACTCTGGACGGGAGATATAGATAGACTCCGGACGGCGGAGACAAGGCGAGTCTTGCGTGGCGCGGGAGCTGACATCGTGACACCAGTCTCAGCAAAACACGACCAATGTGACAACGGACATGGCGTATCTCCACTATTGCACGAGATTTGTGCTTGGGTAATCAATCCTTCGAGAAGCACAAACACGTGTGCAACCATGATATGCTTTTGGCCTAAACACAGCCCCCTTATGTGCTTTATGGTCTGATATTCAAACTCCTCACCTGCATATATGCCATTAGCCCCCAAATTGCATTTAAAGCGCATCTGACATGTATAAGCGGCACCAAGTGCCGTACCTAGCGAACCCATCTACAATTTTGTTGGAGTTGGCCGACTTTCAGAGGCAAAATATTATTAATATACGGGGCAATGCCGGGCAGGTTTCCAACACAGATCGAATTTTTGAAGAGTTTGTCGATTGGCAGGGGTGCTCTTAAGTTACCGAACAATGTCGAGAACATGACACTCACGTTCAAGAGGCTGAATTCCTATGGACATATGGGTGCTCGGTACGACTCTTCTGAGATTTTTCGGCGGGACTGGCATCGAGAATAGCGTCTGCGGTTGCTAATATCGTAATATAGGAAATTCTGGAGATTCTATCTACCGAAAATTCAGTTTCATAACCCAAATCTACCGATTTCTGTTATCCGAACCGACGCGACTACCGAGGCAGAACACAAAGCTGCGCCATCTACATTGACTATATCATTTAGTAAGTTCAATGTCACAGCTCTGGCTGTCACTGCAATACTAATACCGATAACCGCAGAAGATCGCGCACCAGTCGTCCTAAACGTCAAGTACAAGCATTCTGACGGTATATTGCAAGATTTTATTTCTGCAACCAGGGCTGCGCCAGTTAAAGACACGACTCCGCCCCTCGGCAAGCCAGATATGAGAATAAAGTTGAACCCATAAGAGTGTTACTGGTGAAGTTGCAGGTAATTAGCTTGCTGCAGGAGACTGCTAAGGAGCATTTGTACGATACATTACGGCGTTTTAGGAATGATTGAACCAGAGATAGGCCTGGCATCATATTTGTGTATATATGCTTTAATTGTAAAACTAGATATGATACTTCACGAATGATTTCAACTCTAAGCTTTTAATTTTTAAGACAAATACTGTTCGATATCATTAATACTTAGCAGTCATACGATATTATTATATACATCAACGCAGGATCGACCTAGCTGACAGATTCTGTCACATATCATTGCAAACTGCCTTAAAGACTGTTGTCACGCAATTAGATTTATCACAGATGCACATCTGACGCCTGAAAAAATGAACTCCTCAAATTGGACTAATGACGTTATGTCGGGCTCTATCGGTATATCTGCCAACTCATGCATGCATGCAGCATATTTGTTATCCACTAATTTCTAGTTTCTTGCAGCCTCCACACATAGTTCCGCTGTCGGGAGCCGCCCCGCTGTCTGGAGCCGCCTTCGTCTGATCACAATCAAATTAGTCGTCCGGGACAATTGATCCCTTGGTGCGTCTAGGATTTTTTTGCCTAAAATGGCGAGGTTTTCCAGTCCTTGGGTTTCATGTATTTGGCGCGCCCTTGCCGCCATGGCCTCGTCGAATTCGCTAGCTGTCAGACCCGAAGTTCGCCGTAGCTGTTTTGATCGAGTCAGGTTGGTGATTCCTAATAATGATTCAGTGTCATTCGCTAGCTTCCTCTTCTTCCCGGCAGCGATACTAGCTTCCGGCGCTTGCGAAACATTCGCAACACAACTTGGACCATGTGTTACGTCGCAGACAGTACTACCGGTCGAGGCCACAGAATGCTTCTTTTCACTGGACACCCCTTTAACGTCCTTTGCAAGTCGCAACGGTAAGTTCGACTGTTTCAAAAACAAATTCGGTTGACGCATTCGTAGATCTTCAACCCATTTGTCACAATCGCTCTCAATATGATAGTCGATGATTCCCTTCCAAGCACTAACGGCCGGTGCCGTTCTATTGACAAATATCACGACACCGCCACGCTCGTGCACTGCTTTGGCGACTTTCCGAACAAGCTTCCTGACGCCTAGGACCTTGAGTGATGTGCCAACTATTATGAGGCAGTCCGGTCGCGATTTGATGTCTGAATCAATAGACCGGCCGATGTCGTCGCCGTCTGGATGTTCTTCACCGTAGAGCACGATATTTGGCTGCTAATAGTCAGAGTATGCAATTGAACAATGGCTAAGATCATATCACTTACTAGAAGTCCGCCAACGCGTGGACATCTCTTTCCGGCATTTGTCCGTTCCTCAGCTAGACCAAGGGTCAGTTAGAGAGATTGGATAAGTGCCAACAATTGCCCACCTTTCTCTGAGCACACGCGGCACTCAGGCACCGCGCCATTCTCCAACGCCTTGAAATCCTCGTTACTCCATGAAACCTTCAATCCACACATTGTACATTTCAGCATATGAATATCGCCGTGCAATTGCACGACTTCAGATGTCTTCCTTTCGACACCTAGCCTAAGTCCGTCCTGACTCTCCAGTCCATCAATGTTCTGCGTGTAGCATCGCAACAACCTATTTTGATCATGCAATAGTTTTATGAACTTATGGACTGCGGTAGAACGCGCGCGTAAAATACAGGAACGTAGACGCGCCATGAAAGTGCAGAACACTGAAACAGAGACTGGGCTACTGAACAAGATGGCGTCAAATAAATCGCGACCCTTGACGACCGCCATTGGATGCTCTTTTTTGACCATAGCGTACAGTCCGTCCTCTGAGCGAAAATCCTGCGCAGTAAGTATTAGCTGGGTAAGCTAGTGGTAAACAATTAACTTCCAACACGCGCGTGGCCGCCGAGTCCAATCTCAACAGCCATCACCAATGGAATAGATCAATTACTAAAATAAAATCAACCTTACAGGAATACCAGCATTGCACGAGATTCCAGCACCAGTGACAAGTAAGATCCGCTTCGCCTTCGCTATGGACGCCGACACCGCGCCCAACACAAGCCCAGTCTCCACGACTTTGTTAGCCTCGCCGAGACGAATGCTTTTTGGAACAGAACTTTGTTGCGCTAAGTTCACTGGCACAGTCATGGTGTGATACTTATATTCCGTGTTCGTAGCGGCTTGTCGTGGAGAGGACCATACCCGTCCCAGCTGCGTCGCGGTCGTAACAAAACACTGTGCTCGTAACAAAACACTGTGCGGCGCCGACCTCGAGCCGTCCGCTGTCACCGCACGGACCCGCAGCATGCCCAGATAGGCACCGTGTAAATAGTTGATACTAGCCAGACCAATAAGCATCACTAATACTGGTAAGAACATCACTAATATGCCATGAACAGCCAGCCATCTAAACATCCTCCGACCTTGTATTGTGTCAAATGGCATGCACTAATGTACATAAAATAATACACATTCATCATAATATGCAATTCATTACAAACTTCTGGTAATAACAACTCGACATGCCCGTAACCGAATACTAAGTGCAGAACATACATAGTAATACCAATGCATCACCAGGACTATCACTGCGTCAGTTCACCCGCCCGGACCGGTTTAATGCTCTGAGCCATTCCCTACATAAATTCCGTTGCCGTTGGTGACAATTGCATTTGAAGTATCTACATTTGGCAGAAGTTTCCTGCCCAACAACTCCTGCGCATCAACGACCGCCACCCACCCAATCCGCTTTAGGAATACACGCTCATCGCTCTCACGATAGCGATCCCAATAATCGATACCCTGTTGAGCAGAGATCGATAACGTATCATATCCACTCTTGATAATATCCGATACCTGTTCGGAAGAGAGATGCCCAGACGAGAACATCGAGCGTTCTTTGATTAGATTGTGGTAGTGTTCTGATATCGATATTAGAGTGCCGATGGAGGAATGTTCTCGAGGCATGTCATAGACGGTTGATAGTTTAGTCAGTAATTGGCCAGTCTCGATTAGTTTGTAGAACAAGTCGTCGTAGTCGGCTGCTCCTGACAGAAAGGCTTCGCCAGCTGAGAATGCCAGAACAAGAACGCGGATTGTGTCGTCGATTAATATCGACATCCCTTGAATCCCGCGAAGATGTTCGGAAGAGACTGTGATGAAACGAAGAAACGAAAATATCGATTTCCAGAGTTCGGACCAGTGATATTCTGTGCAAAATTAGCTGCATACTTTCTGTGTTAAACAATGACATACTAAGCCGTATGCGTAGCCGCTTAAGCTGAGATATTATGCGTTGAATAGTACCGATAGCCAAGCTAAGAATATTAGCCAAAATCATATAGAATATGGCACCGAAAGAGGAACTACGCATACATATACATAGGCACATCCAGCGCCCTCTTCATGTTGTGATCCACAGCGCCAATTAACGTGTCAAGAATTCCCTCGATCAAAAACCTCTCTCCTTTGACAAACGGTAGACATGGTTGCCGTTGCCGGCACAGTCGCATTGACGATCGACACTCTATGCTCACTAGTTTCTGCATCGCTACGGGATCTTCAACCAAAATTCTGTGGACTAACATTGCGAGACGCGCGTAGCAAGCATGTCGCTCAGAACGGTGTTGATGTTGCAAGAGGTAGGACGAAAGGGATAAATAGGATCCGAACGGCGTTTCTAGCAAGGTTACTAACAAGGTAGAATGACATACCACGTAAATGTTATACCTTCTTGTGCAACTGTCTTTGTTTCTATGAGTACCTGGGAGAAAAACTTGTTGGCCTGAACAAAGTTGCTCGTAGCTAGGAGAATAGTCGCCGATAACGGCGGTCTGTCTATTGTAAGCCCTGCCCGTACGAATGAATACGCTGTTACTCACAATTGCGCCAATGCGCTGTTAGCAGTCATCTGAGGATCTTGTTGCAGTAATGCTGACTTGGCTCGTCTAGCGAGTCCAGAATACGATGAAAACATTGATTCTAGTGAAAATCCGTCTGCAGCATCGTCTGCAACCGCAATATACTCCTCTCTTGCCTCTTTGCATATCCTGCCGATCGCGACGACGATTTTCTGCATCACTGATTCGTCAACAAAGTCTGCTAGTCGTGTTTGGTAAGGATTGTATGCTTCCAACTTGTCGTAATTCGATAAGACGCCAAGAAGAACAAAAGCTTCAAAAGTATGTGACGTCGTTGCGTCATCGTATATTATCTGAACTAGAACGGGGAATAGATCTCGCTGGATGAAGAAATTGATGAGACTAGTTTTGTAAGTGCAGCATACTGTAGATAACGTCGCTCGTAGAGCAGCGATCCGTAGCTCTATCATTCAATACAGTCAGGATCTAACTACCAAAAACCTCCGAAAAAACTCTTACTTGTCGATCCGGTTCGCATAATGCGTTCGAGGGCATCCACAAACTCCTGTATGCTGTTAGATACTTTGTACAGTATCCCACTGTCCTCAAATTGCATCTACCATAAACTCTCGGTCTACCCGATCTAAGCCTACTAAGACTGTAATGACCTCAGAGCTGGTGAATTGCTTCGCCAGAATCTCTCGAATCAGAATTGTGAGGGTCTGCTCAAATCAGCCTCTGCCTGCCAAACACGCAATTAATTCAAAACAGCGTTACTCACGTCCATTGCATTGGCGACAATTGCTGGATTACTATCACTTAGTGATCTGACTCCACGCGTGAATACAGTTTGTGCAATGCCCTGCGTTTGCTCGCATTAATATGGTAAGAAATCTCTCACATCGTCAAGCATCACACACCTGCATCTGTAGTAGATCTTCAGCTGAGAATCCTTCCAGAATTACCGAAAATGCCGATGGATTGGCCTTGAGTATAAAAAACTCGACCCAGAAGCCATCTGTCTCGGGTGCCTTTGCTCCTTCCTGGAACACGATAAGGGATCAGCTTTTGCTTCCACCTCGCACAGCTCACCACCAACAAGGCTACAAGTAGTCACCAAACCAACCCAGACGTACCTTAAATAGCTGCTGGTATAATCCAATTATTTTAGGCTGCAGGCTTCCTCGCTCGACGCGCACAAGTGGCGACTCCAGCGTTGCCATTCCCGCTCTGTGCGTCTTCGATTCTGCTCACCGCCTTTCCCAATGGCGCAGTCTTAAAATATATTCGCCAAGCTCTTCCCTAACAGACCGAAGAGCGCCTTAGCTGCCGATCCGCAGAATTGCACTCGTGGCCGTAGAAGCTAGTCGGAGAAATGTCTTGTTGGAAGGTGGGGCTTGCTGTAGATTGCGTCTGCGATGCACTCATAGCCTCAGGAGCCGCAGGAGCTGCTCACTGCGAGGCCCCCGGGAGTAAGCGCACGTGACAGTACACTATGCTAAATGTACGTTAATCACCAGGAATCCTTTGAAATGATAAGGGCATGAATTAATGACTTTGAAACATAAGACTCGCCCTGCTGAGTCACTGAGTTGGAACTATGATTGGGGGACCATACTGGACACCCTACTGGCCAGGGCCTGGACGGAAGACTGACGGTATCACATTCGTTCTAACCCTCTACAGCTGGTGTCTGAATACTGGGAACGGGAAAAATAGATGTTGATTCACTGAATTAGAAAGAACTAGTGAATATTTATTACATACACTTACAGTCGGGATACTCTTCACAAATCACCATAATGGATCGTGATAGCGTTCAGTCATTGGATTATTACTTACTGTTTCACTATGTTTGACAGGAGGTCGGCCTTACCAAATCAACGTGGCTGCGGGAAACTAGCTTGGGATAGTCTGGCTTCCACAAAGCTGTTACATGTCCTACAATCAATCGGCAGTCCATGATGATTGATGTGGATCTCAGACCGCATCAGAACTCGAGCCGACATATCTGATTGCTTAAGCAGTAGAGTGTTTATTCTCCATTGGAGTAAAGGTCTGCTCACCAATGCGGACTCAGGGAGGTGTTTCCGCGCGTCAGTTTCGCGTCAGACGACAGGGTAAGGAAGGTTAGTCGAAGCGAATCATGCTGGGATGACATTGTCAACGACGGAAGCTCAAAGGATCTGCAGCCCTGGCTTGCAGTCTGAATGCAGATTGTTGTGTCAGGCAATTATAGACCCGGAGACGAGATATTGACATTAAACTTACATTTTGCGTAGAGCTCAAATAATATTTTTCGGCGGAGCAAACACGATCCGGTGAAAATTGAACGCCAGGTACAAGCTGCACGTCACGCACCAAGTAGCCGGACTCCAAGATTAGCTCGCAGCAGTGCGCGATACCAGAAGCGAGTCGGCGTGCAACACGAGGCCGCTCGGACACGGAAAATCGTCTCCGTTACACGGTGCCTGTGTGATCGGCTGCATGTGACAAACTGACAATACGGGATCCTTGTGCGGAGCCGCACGAGGCGCTTGCCTGGCTCCTATTGCGCGATGGCCGGTCGTTGGTTGAACGGCGACGCCTGCTGTCTCCTCCTGATTAATTTTATCCCAATGGTCCGCTTTGCGAGCGATTTGGCTATCCGTCTGTGTCAAGTTCCGACTTGTCCTCCTCGTTTGCATTGGCAACCAATAGAGACCGCTGTGATATATTGGCATAGCATAGTTGTTCTAGCCGCAATTGATCCCGATGTAGTTGTCGCAGCCAGTCGTTTCGTTCGTTAAGATTCGCGAACAGTAGACATAGTTAGTCCAGGGGCTCTTTTTCTGTTGAAACACGCGGTAAGTGCTTGACAAGCCGACATTTGCCAGACTATCCGCCCTCGTGTAGTTGGTCAGTCGCCTTGCTTCTCCGCAACCGGCTTTACGACGAAATGTGGGGTCTCCAGATGCCAGACAGTGGTCAACAGCGTCAACGAATTCGTATCGCTCCCTTGCTCTTGCTGGTCACACCAGGTAGTCGCATTCCTGGTATCTGCCGGGAAGTTGCACACTCGCCAGCTATCCTTCTTGACACGCACGATCTCCTGGGCGACAATAACTCGGACGCCGACTTTGGGCTGCTTCAACTCCACAACGAGGAAGGGTGACCTCAGCGACCGCATCGCGACGTCTGGAGAAATAAAGAAATTTACCGTCTGGAACGAAAAGAGTAACGACATTGGCAGCGCCAGCGGCCCAGTAAGCTATCGCTGATGCTGCTTCACCGCAAACTAACAAGCATGTAGGAGCAGTATTGTGACCTCCCAATGTCCGAAACGACTGTAGTTGCGTCTCGGTCGGTTATTCTGTCTGATATCACGAACACATGTAACGGCAGCGTTACTCCGGTCCTTAAGGTCGTACAATTGACAGTTCAGTTTGCAGGTCCCAACGAAGAATCCGAGGAGTTTCTTCCCGTACTATTTCTGCATCTTGCTACCTCCACTAGAATCGAATTGACGTGACAGTATGGCACCTTCTACACCGAACAGGTACCTGCGCATTCCCTTCCTCCATTTCAGCCGTCCAATCATAAGCGTTCGAGCCCATCCCTCTATCCAATACTACTTCGCTCGAATTGACGACCACACAGGCACATGTGAAATATGTCGGGCTTTCTTAAACTTTTAGCTCACCGACCGGCTGTCCAGCAGGAGTGGTTCTTGGATGACATGTAACCCCGCACGCCATCACAGTCGGGGACGAAGCTGGCTGCAGCACAAGGTGCATCGCAAGCTTCATATGAGGCAGGTTCATTGGCGTTGGGCGAGAGGACAAGGTCGAGGACGAGGATGACGAGGAAGCAACAGGGAATATTCGGCACCGATATCTGCAGTTTGCGGCGCTAAGGGACGAGTGGCCGAGGAAATCGATTTCGAAGGACCCCATGTGGCAGCTGAATGGTGGTCGCTTGCAGAACTCAAGTTCTAGGTAATCAATGCGCGACTGCGACATAGCCGCGTGGACGACATGGAGAGGTGAGTGCGTCGGCATTGGTTGCTGTTGGCAAGTCTCTAAAACTCATAGGTATCTCCAGCAGGTCCCCGATGAGTAGTAGGTGGTGTGCGTGCGTGGCGCACGACATATGATAGTTAGTCACGGATGTATATATTGTTGCGACTGTTACGAAAACATAGAATGATAGCCAGTTACAATGTGAACACGGATGGGACGCGTACATCAGAACTGACGTAGTGACATGCAAATTAAGGGTAAATCTAGAAAATTATTTGCAAATAAATCTGCATTCGTTCTTAGTGAAATAATTACATCGAAAGACACACCCCTATGATGATGACTACTATTATACCTGTACAATATAACGCAAACGTAAAAAAAAAGGCGCGAGCATCAACTCGTAAAAACAAAACAAAACAGCTGATCAAACCTCAAAAACTCCCACCTTTGTAAAGCCGTATTAAAAGAGAGAGGTGTTGTAAGCCAGTAGATGCGTTCAAATCGCCATCTCCCGCTGCAGCTTTCTAAGCTCCTCCTCTTCGTCCTCCTCCTCCTCAACTTCGACCTTGGTAGGGGCTCCCAGTTCTGGCAATTTCGCACTCGGCACCCGGCCAGCGTTCAGCATCTTGGCATCCAACTCCTCCTGCTGCAAAGCCTCCAACTCGTCCTCGAGCTCGTCCTCATCGACAGTCTCGCCCAGTGGCCGCGAAATGGCTTCGCCGATTTCTTCCGACAACGCCACCTGTTCGCGGATCTCGTCCATGGTAGCGTCAACCTTGTCGATGTTCATGTTGCCGTGGATCTGCTTCATGGCCTTCGCTCCAGACTGCATGACTTTCATGGTTTCAAAATTGATGTTGGCCGACTCGATTGCGTTCGACTGCGCCTCTAATGTAGCGATTTGTCCTTGTACCCGTTCTAGTTCGGATTCAAACATTTTCTTGCGCTTAAGTGCGTTCTTCGCGACTGCGTCGGGCTGTTAGTACTCTTCATCATCCAAATATGACACGGAGCATTGCCTCCACAAAAGGCCTCTATCTGGCATGTGAAAAAGACGTACTCAGTTTATTCGTATTCACGTTTTTCCGTGCAATAGACTCCTGCTCTGCTATCTTCTGTTCCGTATGTTTCTCCTTCTTCGACAGCATCTCCAGCTGCTGACGTAGTGCTATGATCGCCTTCTTGGGCGCATCCTTTTGGCCACCAGCGCTTCCTCCGAAAAGATAGGACAACATATCTGGCGTAGTGGAAATATATGATGAGATATGCTAATGCGGCTGAGTGACGATGTCGGATCTATGAGAGTGATGAGATTGAGGGCGTCTGACGTAGACTTCCCGTTTCGTGTATCGGCGTCGGTAGGTCCTCGTATACCAATATCCGTCACAAGTTTTACCCTATCTGCTTCAAATAAGAATTCAGAATTGCAAAAATATGCGGGAGGTGGAGCTGAGATTAGCGTACAGAGCTGACGATTGCGCATGTGCGTTGAGGTTCGCCAGACGGGCTCCATACCGCCGGGCCACTGCGAGGTTCTCGCTGTTCTGCGAACCCTTGCCCATCTGGAAGCGCCACAGGCTGTGGCCTCAGCCAGGGCATTGACGACACATTTTATCTCCTAGGCAATCAAATTAGATTACGAAGTAAAATGTGTAGTATTGACCCCCTAGAGCCGTCGTGCCGTCTATCTTATCGTAGATACTAGATAGTAAATATCTGGCATCCTTGGTTACATTTGCTAATTCTTAATTCGATCTGCGGACACGGCCAATAAAGTTAATCCCATCAATTAATGTTTCAACGCGTCGTAAAATATACAAAGTAAGGACAATCTACACATATGCACATCAGTCACTCGCTGCTACAAATGTACATGCGCAGTCTCCACTGGCCGTTATGAGGTTTTCCTCATTCTTGGCCCGTAACTAGATGCCTTGCCACCATGCGTAGATACCTAGCAAAAACAAAAACAAGCAAAAGTCCGTGATGACGTTCGCAACTATATGTGTATATTGTGCAGCCAAGTGCAAGTACGATGAATATGGCGGAGGTATATACGCCGCCACTTTGGTAAAAATCGACTTTGATGGCGATCGGCCCTAAACCCAGGTTAGCATCGAAGAAACATGAATCTCTAGTACCAAAATCGTTATTGCTACCTACCTTCTCAATCAGCAACCGGCTTGATTGCAAAAGCAGCTCAATAGTCGCAAAATACCAAAACACCATGCCGTTCCTGTTTCCCAAGCTCTCCACGCGCGACATTTGCGATCCCTTCACGCCGAGTCCTATGGTTGCGTAGATACCGAGTAGGATAATCGAGACTATATGCACTGCTCTCCAGTATCGCGCGTTGTCTGACACCTGAGGTGCAGTATTGGAGGGCATAGCGCCAGTGCTGTTCGGCGCAGTGGTGGACGTCGGACCCGGTGATCCTGGAGGTTGCGAACCGTCTGATGAGCGGGACATGTTCATCAAAGCTGAGAAGAAGTCGAATTCAGAGCCATCACCGGTAGTATTCTGCCTCAGGAAATCTTCAAACCCAGCATCAGGACTCTGTGCGCCAGTCCCAGTCGCATCCCCGCCGGCGACCTGCTGGCGTCCCGCGGCAAGCAACTTCAGAATCGGATTCTCCGGCAACGCCGACAACGAGCTGCGTCGCTCCAGTCCGCCTCCCGAAAACGGCGCTTCGGGAGAAGCTAGATCTGGTGCGAGTTCTGGCGGGTCATCGTATATTGATTGTGAGACTCTTGATTGTGGGACAACGTGTTCTTTGTAAGAGGTCGATGTGTTGTGCGCTGTGTTGGTAATCTTGTTCAATCTGTCCGTTCCACCGGCGAGAATTCTGGCCTCTCGTCGTTCGCGTCGGAGACGGGCGTTGTCGGCAGCGGAGGGCGGGTCGGCTGGTGAGTTGGATGGAACCGGCGCTTCTGACATTATGCTTTACACCTTCCTCGAGTTGTTGGACAGAAAATGCCTACTCAAACTCTTAAAATCCAGTTCGTAAGCAATGGTTGATAACCGCGAAGCCTTAAGTTGACCGATAGAGCGATGGTGCTGATGTTTGATTTCAATGGTCGATGAGATCAAGATCCGTCTTCCATCGACCCAGTCATTCAGGTTAGACGTTAAGCGCAAGCAGGCTCAAGGTAACGATCTGACCTGACAAAACCTGACCCAGTATTTTTGGTAGATTCGCCATAACTGCAAATACTTCTAGATCTGCAGCCTCAAATGCCACGTTGCGTTGCGCTATTCAGGGTAAACCTTATTCCCCCCACAGATCTGTCTTGAGCTAAAAGCTTGGCCTGCGACGGATAACCCATGCAACGAGATGTACCAGCAGTCAAACGCGACTCCTGTGAATTCTCGATCTGGTTACATCTATGTTTTGAAATGATGCTGGATCAGGACCGACTAGTCTCGACGTTCGCGTCAATATCATCTGACGAGTTAACTGGCCTCTACGCTAATTCACTTCGGCTACCTGCGGTTAGTACGAACGCCGACACTGAGTTTGAGTTGTCGATGCGGAAATGGGATGATTTATCGGCTGAGGAATTTACGGCTTGCTTTGAGCTTGTGAGGAATAATCTGATTGGCATGTAAGTCGTCCGGGTTTACAAGTCGCACTAACAGGGTTGACTGGTTCCTCGGACAGGTATAAGAACTCGACCATAGGCTGGTCGCCGAGGAAAAAGATGGCAGAGATGAAGGAGAGAGGATTGATCTACGTTTTATTAAAGTCAAATTCGGCAACAGTGGGATTCATAAGTTTTATGGTTACCATTGAGGAGGGCGAATGTGTTGTCTACTGGTAAATACTTCGAACAAATTAAGGGAATGGGCGAATATTGACGGTCGTATAGCTACGAACTACAGCTACCGGAAAGTTTACGTGGTCGCGGATTGGGTAAGGCGCTACTTGGTATAATGGAAGAAATAGCAGCCAAGGCTGGCGTCCCGAAAGCCATGCTTACAGTGTTCTCATCAAATCCCGCGCAGCATTTCTACAGCAGCTTGGGGTACGAGATCATGTTTTAGTCCGAAGTTTTATCTGACGGTAGAGTGATAACCTGAAATTGCAGCTACGTTCCGGCAGAGCATTCACCGCTAGGAAAGAATCTACGAAACGGAGTCGTAAAGCAGCCATCCTACTACATCCTCGGCAAGTCGCTCCTGTAGACTAACCAGTGTCATCGACAATGTACATTGTATCATACAAACCAGCACAGCCATTTTCGTGTCATCCTCTGTTTAAATCTGAATAACAGACTTTGATGGATCTTCCCCGCCATCGAATTCAATACGCAACGCGGCCCGGAGAGTATCGGTTACAATGAGCGTCATGCCAATGGCATACACCAGGGTGATGGCATAAATGAAGTTGGCATTGCCGGAGCCCAGGTATATCCACAGATGATAGAAATTGGGCGCGAGTACGAGGGAGTGTAAGATTACTAGCGCGGCCAAGAGCGCGTACCGGACGTCTTGGTTGCATTCCGTTAGTTCGACGCGAAATTCTTTAAACGTTGCAAATATGAATGCATACTTGGAAAGATGAATCTGAAGAGTGACAGAAGCGATATGTACATCCCCAGGTCTCCGATTTCTGGATATGACTTGGAAATGGTCGTAATTCCCACGATGCAAGTAATCGCCATTAGTGGATAATTACTGCAATACGTCATTAGTGTCCAATACGATAGTTCTGAAGAATTACTTACTGAAGTCGGAATGTAATTGGCAGAACATATATCAACGAATATAGCTGGAATATGTAGGTAAAAAGTGGGCGGAAAAAGGCAAACATCTCCATGAAGAAATACCACCATAGTCCCATATTTGGTACCAAGTCCTTAAAAAACAATCTGCAAACTAGTTGTTAGCTGATATATCGTAACTCAGCTACTACGTGGCGAATGGCATACAAGGATCCATAGGTAGCTGAGAGATACTGCCATGAGCCAGTCATAAAATAACCGATTGATGCAAGGCCACCTGACGCCATAATATAAAGGAATAAGTATTTAGTGACTGATGCCGTACTTGTGTTTGTCGTTGACGTCCACAGCAGCAGAAACGGTGGGACAAGGTAGATTGTATAGAAATTTGCATGCGATGCCACAGCTAGAAATATGACTGACAAAATGTTCTTATCTGTAGCAGCCTATATTAGCATATACCGCAACAGTACTCTATTTTTAAATCACTTACTATAACACGCATATGCAATTGAGCCGACCATTGCCGCATTCGAAAGGACTGCAGTAGATCTAGAAATGTTCGTAGCGACCACCAACGGATTGAACAGATATCTTCCGGTTTACAAAATCAGCATTAAAATTCACATATCCGCTGGCATTGAATTGACCTTACATAGCTGCTACGACCCAGTCTGGTAATTGATTCGTCTTAGCTAGTTTTGGCGACTTTGATATCGCACACAGGAAGTATGCCGTGATGATGTCAGCGAAGGTATAGAGTACGTTGGTAATAAAACTATCCGGCGAAGTCGGACCAAATTTGCCCGCAACTTTGAACAAGAGCAAAAATATGGGGGCCTACTTTCATTAGCAGCGTCGTTTATAATGCTAGTTGCGCTGTACCTGGTGATATACTCCTCCATCATAAGGAGACAACCCGATCTCGTATAAATGAAGTCCTTCTTTCACTGATCGCCTAGCCGTCAGCGCTCACTGCATAATCTTCAATGTATTAAAAGTACATACTCTGCTTAAAAGACGTCATGGTAGTCGTGACTTCGACATGTTGGCCCAGTATAGAATGTAGTGATGGAAATAAGAAACTGAGAACCTGTCTCAAGATGACAGCGGCGACAATGGCCGCACAAGTTCTCCAATCCATTAATGCCAGTGCTGTATGGTAATTAAGCGTCGTATCATATCATGTCTGCGAACAGCGGGCTTGTTGACTACTGTTGTGCGTGAGATCAACCAACGTGTTATGTGTGTCAATTTCGCGACAGCTGCCTTATTATTGTTGCATGGCGCGTCGAGTCAAACGAAATTGAAACCTTATCAATGGGTGTGCGTTCAACCCGTGGCCCTTCCCACTGCTTTCGGCTATTGGACCAGCCAACATGGCACCTAGGATAGTGGCCCTAATAGGCGGTGGTCAGGCTGCTGGAAAGGTACACCCTTTAGTTATTTAGTTCGTTATCTCTACAAGCTGATGCGTGATCCAGAAATCTGTTTGCAGGGCTATAGTCAGTCGACTTCAATCATGGAAAGTCACAGACGTTAAGGTCCTGAGTCTTGACAACTTCAAGAACGCGAAGATACCAGAAAATGTGAATCCTGAAGGACCATGTGTGATTCTAATGTTTACTCAGTTGGCGAGCTTGGCAAGGCTAACATATGCAGATGCGTATGACTTTGATGCAGTGGCGTCAGCAATAAAGATCGAGACGAGCGACGTCCTTTTAGTAGAAGGATATTACACCTTATACGAAGAAACTTTGAAACGCTTGGGCACTATTAGGATATACATTGACCTAGACGCGGATACACGGTTATCGAGACGAAGTAAGTTTAGGCCACGGCGACATACCAAAGTTCAAATGTCTCACTGTTATAGTTATGAGAGATACGACGGAACGCGGGCTTTCGTTACAAGCAGTATTGGACAATGTGAGTGGTGGCCATAAATTGTGTGAATCTCGTTTTAATGACAATTGCGCAGTATCTTGATTACGGTAAGCCGGCCATGGAACGATACATACAGGGTGTAAGTCCAGGCATGTCCACGAAGTCATCGAATAGTCACTAACGGCACCCAGACCAAGCCTACAGCAGACATAGTTCTCGTTCGCGGCACCGAGCCATCGGGTATTGAGCTAATCGCTGGCGCCATATATGATAGACTGGCCGCCGACAAGGCCGCAGCGAGTGGCGACAACACATTTAACATTCTGTTAGACAGCACGGCAGCGTGGCAGCCACCAAACAGTCTGCGGCATAACCTACTTCATTCGGAATTTGAGGTCCAGACAGAGAACTATTACGAGCTTGCATAAAGATATAGACAATTGTAGATAGGATAACAATCTGTACGAGGAAATGCATCAACCATATAGTACAGTGTCCTGTTATATTCCACACAGGAAATATATGTACAATCCAGGCACAAGCAGTTGTCTCTCAAGGACTATCGGCGTAGCGGTGCTGTTTTGCAAGCCTTTCTTGAAACTCTCGTTCTCGCTCGAGCCGGCGCTGCGCTCGCCCTGGAGACACGGCACGCTCTCGCTCACGTTCATCGTCCAAGTCGTAGTCCCTTGACTCTCTGCGACGTTCGCGACTGCGGGATCTACTTCTGTCCGTCCCACGATAGTCAGTCTTATACCGCCTATCGAGGCTAACCTCTCTGCTTCGTTCGTGCCGTCGCCGTTCCCTACTGCGGTCTCTACTTCGGTTTCTGCTGCGATCTCGGCTTCGTTCTCGATATTGACGATCCATGTCCTCACCGCGGTCGCGATTGCGATCTCTGCGTCGCTCGATGCTCCTTTCTCGTCGGCGTCTCTCCCTGCTGTCGTCTCGACTGAAACCGCGCCCAAGACTCCGTTCCCGTCGTCGTCGCTCCCGACTACTGTCACGACTGCCCCGCTCAAGACTTCGTTCCCGCCGGCGTCGTTCCCGGCTATCGTTTCGATTGTAACCGCGTTCTAGACTTCTGTCTCGCCGGCGTCGCTCCCGGCTATCGTCTCGACTGTAACCGCGTTCTAGACTTCGTTCTCGCCGGCGTCGCTCCCAGCTGCCATCTCTTATGTAGTCCCGGCTGCGGTCTCTGCGGCGCTCACCATCTCTGCTTCCACTGCGACTTCTATAGTCACGCTCGCGTCGTCGCTCGCGGTCTCTTTCCCGTAGCTCTCGTTCGCGTTTGTATTCTAGACCTTGGCTTTCCCTCCTCCGCTCGCGGCCGCCGTCCAGCCCCCTGTCTCGGTCGCGAAACGACAGTGGGCTTCGCTTCTCGTCAGCATAAGAGGGCACGTAAGTATCAGTAACATCGGTCAGGATCTTGCCAATTCTTTCGCCCTCGCGCATCTTCCGCCTCTCGTCTCGATCTCTCCTCTCGTCTCTTTCCCTCCTCTCTCGCAGCCGGATCTCATCTAGCTTCGCTGACCGCTCGTCGTTCGCATTTCTCTGCTCCTCGAGCACAGACCGTCGTTCGCGTGTTTGCTGGACTTCGATCTTCTTCTGTTCGATCAATTTCGCGGGGATTCCAGATGGGGACTCCTGGGCCTCGAGTAGAAGGTTCCAAAGCCTTCGGCAAAATTTGGCGGCAATTGTGCTGGAGGGAAGGAATCCTTCGAGTTGGATCTGAATCGCCTTGATCTGTGGCTGGACGGTTGTTAACGCCTTGCATTGGTCATACTGATGAAGGGGAGAAAAAGAGAGCAACGGAAGAGAAAATGGGAGAAGTGAGGTGCGTACCTTGTCGTCCTGTTCGAAGAGCGAAACGGTGTATTCAGTGACTATATCGTCACCGCCAGCGATCTCCGATATCTACCTTAATAATTAGCGATGTCCTCCAGTCCACTCACTCACAGGGGCAGACTCATTAGGATACTCACCTCGTTTGCGATCCACGCCTTCATCACGGGAAAATTAACCTTGCTCAAATTAACCGTCTCGTCAAACTCGGGTGGATACTTTGTCGTTTTGAGTCGCCGCTTATCGGCTTCGGACAATAATCCTGTCTCTGCAGCGCTCTCGGGACGCGGGCGGAGAGACATATTTGCAGTCGTGTGCCAATGTCGTGTTGACCAGCACTTTGGCAATTTAGCGACGATGCGTGTGGATGAGTCTCATTCGAAGTGGGAAAGTAAGGCGGATTAGACAGCTGTGTTTGAGGTGAATTAAGAGGCGTTGATTCGTTGTAGGTAATGAGAGTGAATGATTGGGAATCTCGATGGCCAGGGCGCATTGCAGCAAACTCGTGATTGTCGAGTTTTTGGGAGTTTAGCTCATCTCCATAATACTGCCACGCCTAAGAGCACTCCAGCATATCTTACTGTATCATATCACTTCTAAATTGCCAATTTATACCATCGAGGCTATCAACAGCAGTGTGCGCACCGACATTGCAAGTCTACTGTTAGCTAATATATTCACTCAAGCGCCACGAGTTTGCGTTACTCGCTTTAATTAACAATAAACTAATACGCAAGACATAGACATGAAGCAACGTTGTATTCCAGAACAAGTCATATAAAGTCACCAGTATGACAATCCAAATGGGCTAGGCAAGTGGTCAAGAAGAATTGCCCACTTGTATCCACTGTCACTGGCATTATCATAATATGTTTTGCCAATCGACAACTGCTTTCCATAGTAAGCATTAGTGCTCTTCCATAGGCAGAACTGAACTGGATGTGTAATTAGGCTGCAAGCCGTTCTCTTCCCTCCGCTCTGTCTGTCGCCTTGATCATAGGCAAGACCTCCACTGCATATTAACGTGTATAAACCGAAGAAACACAAATAAACTAATAAATAGTCAATAAAGATCGGTCTTCAGCAGTAATCCATGCTCAATAATTATGGTCCCTCTGCCAGTTGGCTACAAAACCTCTCAATGGGTGCCTAACCGCTTGCCGATGAGTGCCAGTTGCATACCCTGTTCCTGTTCAAAGATATACACACTTATGAATTTGACTAGTCAATTATTAATTACAGTATGGGTGCCGTTATATGTGAGATAAGGTTGGAGGCGCCGGCGATGACGCGATAAGTAGCCGCAGCTCGGACCCAATACCCACCCCCGGAAGTGCTCTATCTGTCGCGCTACGGCCGTTTTACATTCTCAAATAATGTTTGTGCGATGCGTATGTGGCATTTATGCGCTAGTACGGGGTGTATTGTGGCCGGTCACAGACACTCTGTATACACGAGTGCAATAAAGTTTCGTACATATGCGGATCACTCGCCGATTGCGCCAAAAAGAACACGAATGACGACGATTCACCGGGCGCACGATGGCTTAAGCGCGAACTCTAATGGATATGGGCGATAAGAAGATCTGTGTTTGTTGAGCGGAACTCGGTCACTAGAGATTATTGTAACAAAATCACGGCCACGAGTGTTACGGTTCCTACTTCTCGAATACTGCGCCGACGGCCTGCAGAGAGACTCCTCACAATACCCATAAGTTATATACGTATTATTTGGCACTAATTTCACTCACAACGGCATAAGCAATGACATCCGTCCACGGCGCAGGCTCGAGCCTGCGCCGACAACCACAGCCGTCAACGGCCAAACCGGTCCCTGGCGCCGTCGAGTCGCCAGAGTTCCTTGCCTCGCCCTACTCCATCTTCCGTGATATCCTTCGTCCTTCTTCTCCGCCCTCTCCACCGTCCTTTTCTTCCACAGCTGCTCCATCATTCTCGTCAACAACCGCCGATGAGGCGTCTCCGCCGACCACCTCCTCGCTCCGACATTCAATGGAAGCAGTGCGTATCCCAGCTAACTTGCACACAAGCCCGGACGCGGCCGTGCAGGATCTTGTGGACCGTCATGGTGGATTGAGTGTTGTGCGGCAATTAGCCGCCGATTTGGCCATGAGGGAACGAGAGGTCAACTACCTCCTTCGAATGCACGACGAGAAGATGAAAGTTCTGAGCGGCATGCTTCGGCACAAAGGTGTGTCCGACGACGAGATTCGCGGGCGGGTAAGAGCGGTCGAGGTTCGGCTCAGTCGGGAGAGCTTGAGCGATAGCGAGGCTGGCAGTGAGATTGTTGTGCAGGAGAAGCAGGAATGTATAAAAGACACCCGCACGGACGGAAGTACTCCGGACACAGTGGTCGGCATTGGTCCAGGTTCGCTGCTCAAGACTCGGTCGCGAGAGGACAATCAAGATGACGCGGAGGTATTTCCCGCAATAACTTTCCGTCGCGCGGCATTGAAGCAGCAGCAAAAGCCTCAGGACTCACCGGCAAGCAGTCGCACAATCCGCAAGACAAAGTCCGCTTTCCGGCTTCCATTCTTTTGGAAGTCTGAATCTGATGAAGATCTCCCGTCGACAGCGGCCCCAATCACAACGTCGACGCCGTCGCTACATCACGAACATGTGGCTTCGTCGTCGGCATCCACACAATCCGATCCCACTGCTAAACGTAACAGACGCGCATTCGCAATACCGTTGTTTCCCGAGGATAATAGTCTACCGCCTGTTATATCCCCGCATGCGTCTAAGTCGAGTATACGTAACAATGTGAACAACTACTTCAAGGGCGCGACTGAACTTTCAGTTAAGAGCGCCATCAGACGCAAACAGCAAATTGTTGCGCCAGAACGAGAAGACGCGGTTCACGAGGAGCCAATGCTGCATGGTAATGCCGAAGAGCAAGAATATGACGACGAAGGGGTGGAGGAGGACATTAGCTCGGATGACCTTGCTAATTCAGGAGGATCATTCAAGAGCGCAGTTCAATCTCAATACGACGACGACTCTGCACGCCCAGCGACAGACTTCAGGGCGACGAAGAAAATTGAGACTAGTCCAAAGTCTGCCGAGAAGATATCTGAGCCTGAAAAGCTTCGGTCGACCAGCTACAATACCGATGATGAGTTTGATGACGACGAGGAAGACGACGAGGAAGAGTACGAAATCATCGGCGAGAAGAAGCCGCGAAAGTCTCCTGGCTTTGAGTCGACATTCTCAATCCTGCGTAGACGATCTGAATCTCGATCTCGTGCATTGGTTCGCTCTCATTTGGGTGAGAACGTGCCCGAGTGGCTACCACATTCGCTGAAAGAGGGCTCTTCAAGTGTGCACACTCACACGACGTCGATTGGCAACCACGGTCCAGTCGAGCTGGGCGACATAGTGCCACAGAGCATGCAGCCGCCGACTCTCCTTCAAAGTTGGAATGATCATTACCGGTCCGAAGATACGTACCTCTTGACTGACAGGTTCGGCTTTATTTACGATCGACAACATAGGCCTGTCCTTCCGCCTATCGAAAGCACAGTTGGGTCGCGACTACTTGACTTGGACAGTCTCGACTTCCTTTTCGATCACTCTGACGAAATCGGCAAACCCGAGCCGGCGCACTTGTCAGACGAAAAAGACACGTCGCTATTCCGACAGGGATTGCCGATTCCGTCGTTAAAAATTCCGATCGGCCGGACTTCTAACCGCACAACATCGCTCGAGTCTGCTACGTCCTCCACCGAAGCACCCGAGGATGACACCCTCGACGCGGTTAAATTACTTCTCAATCAACTCACAGACCTCCACGACTCGTTACAACGTGTTCAAAAATCCCGCTGGGACGAGTTTTTACGCAAGATCAACGGGGACGGATCAGACGACTCGCCTGTCGCGATCGAAAATGGGGAACTCTTCGGCGTGCACGGACGCGTGCTACATGCGAACAAGCACTCCCGCTTCAAAGAATTCAAGGCTCTAGTGCTCGGTGGTATTCCCGTCGTGTACCGGTCGAAAATTTGGGGTGAGTGCTGCGGTGCGGATAATTTGAAGGTGCCCGGTGTATATGAAGAACTTGTGCATGGAGAGCACGACCCGGAGCCAATGTCGCAGATTGAGCTCGACTTGTATCGCACGATGCCTAGCAATGTATTTTTCGGAGGAAAGGGGCCTGGCGTGGGGAAGTTGAGGAGGGTATTGTTGGCGTTTAGTAAACGGAATCCGGCGATTGGATACTGTCAAGGGAGTACGTCCTCATGATGTTTGGCATTACGGTGAATTATTTCTGACCTGGGTAGTGAATATGATCGCCGCGACACTCCTTCTGACCCACGCAACTGAAGATGCAGCGTTCTGGTCATTCGTCGCACTGCTCGAGAACATCCTGCCATCCGGCTACTTTGACCCGCCGCTCCTGACGTCCCGAGCCGATCAACGTGTGCTTAAGCACTATTTGAAGGAACTGCAACCAAAATTGTATGACCACCTTGTGACCGTGCTCGGTGTGGACATCGAAGCTATTACGTTTAATTGGTTCCTCTCTGTTTTCACTGATTGTCTGACGGCGGAGGTGTTGTTCCGTGTATGGGACGTGTTTATGTGCGTGGAAGGCGAAGTGTACGTTAAACTCCAGATTCGTCTCTGTCGCTATTCTTGTACAACGACTAACGGATCTCATACAGATATCTCTTCAGGGTCGCGCTAGCACTGTTCCGCATCTCGACGAAGAACTTAATGCAGCTAACGTCCGCGGCCGAGGTATACTCGTACATGAAAGATATGGCGTCGCATCCGATCAGTATCGAGGGCCTGATCCGGCTCAGTGATTCGTTACGGCAACAAGTCCGACTGGATGACGTCGTTGCGAGAAGGAAGCGCGTTATTGGGGTTATGCATCAGGAAATGGGTTTCTAAAGGTTTGGTTCAACGGATTGTCCGAATTTCATCAGCCGGCGTTGTGATATAGTATGATGTAGATTATTTTGGCAGGGGTTAAAAAGTATTCAGGCATTTAACAGTTTCGGTTTATTATACATATTTTACAGTTCACTAGTTAGGTGTATTTAGAAGGGGCATGTGTGGGCAAGGTGGTATTCCTTTGCATGTAGACGGAAAGGTCATCATTGGTTGGTGTAAATATGAATTCAATGTACAGCAGCAGCAATTGGCGTTTTGGTGACATACAATAATGAAATAGTCTCTATCAATTTTGTCTATTCCTTCAACTGAATGATTGCAACCAAACAAATTTCTCACCCCACAACACCAACAAACGCCTGTACCAACCCGCATTGCGCCACAGCTCGACGTAGTACCTTTTGTTATTTTTGTGATGATCTACTTCCGGCCGACATTAACAACCCCATTTTCAATCTCCGTGACAACCCGCACGCTTCGCAAGCGCGGGAAATTGCCCAAGTGGCGACTAATCTCCGCGAAACTCCTGGCGGCTCGCACGCTCAGCCGGGCCGCATCGTTCGGTCCTGCCGCCGCCGCCGCCGTCGTCGCGGTCGCGGACGGCAGTTTGAGCTCCGCCAGTTGCGTCTGGACGGCCTGAAATTGCCGCACCAGGTACATGAACCACGTCACCGCCCGGAGCAAGTTCGCGGTTGCGTGGAGTTTGGTGAGGGCGGTGTAGATCGGCAATGCGGCGTTGTACGGTTTCAAGACTTCGTTCTCGAGACGGTGGAAAGATGACGTGACCGACGACAGGGATGACTGTGTTGTCGTGAGGATACTTGAGACTTGGTTTATTTTCGCCGCGTGCGGCAGGAGTGTGGTATGATTCTGCGTGGCCTGGAATAGTTTGTCAATCTATCTGTTCCCGCCCCGGCCCCGAATCCTGCTCTCAAATTGCTACGCACCTCTTTCTGCAACAACTTCTCAACCTCCTCAAGGTCGAACATGACACGCTGTTGCGCGGGCGCTAAATCGATTTCCGCGTCGGACGCTGTCGTGGTCGCCAGTACCAGCGAATTGCAGAACGCGATCGGCGAGAAGTCGGGGGCTGTGAAGAGTTCGTAATCGATGTATTCGTCGTCTTCGGGCCGGTTGTCTGTGGTGTGAGCGATAGATGTGGGCAGCGGGAGACGGGGTGTTGTTGGTAGTGATGCCATTTCCTTGTTGGAGTGTTGGATGCGGATTAATTTATGGTACAATTATATGCAATTGGCGGCGGATTTGGATGGATTTGGATGATGGTTATGGTTACGACGATGACCAAGTGTCGACGCCGCACCCACAAAGATCTAACGCCAGCATCGAGACGCGTCTGCAGCACCAATGGAAATAGGATATAATTGATTCTGACTATAACTACACTATCGTACATATACCCCATACACACTGTAAGTCAAACCTGTACACCCCACAAAGCAAACAGATACACGCGTCAGAAACATCACACACACTCAATATACACATGAGATAAGCAACAATAGTGAAAATTTAATATACAATATAAGATCCGTTCAGGACAAAGAGTACCTAAAAAAAAAACCGGCGCTAAACTTTTTATTTCCCAAATATATTCGAGCCTGGTATTACTCCTCCTCGCTGCTGCTCTCGCTCTCGTCACTGTCCTCTTCGGACGAATTTTCGTCAGAGGACGAGTCGCCGCCTTTCTGAAAGGACTTTAGCTGCTTCTCCAGCTGCGCGATCTGCTTCTTTTGCTCAGCTTCCTTGCCTTTCTTTTTCGATTTTGGCGCAGTCACAGGCGCAGCTGCCTTGACCGTACTGGACGGCGAGTTTTTGGTGACGTAGTTGTAGAGCTTCACAAGCGTAACGGGGTCGAGCTGATCGACATCAAGTTCGATTTCTTCTTGACCAGCCTGTAGTTCGTTAGCAACACAAGCCAAACACCAAGTTGATAGGAACCTACACTCTTCAAATGAGGCATAGACTCGTGAATCATTTTGACAACGTGCGTCAGCTTCTGACCAGACAGCGTGGTGATCTTCTCCGATAACTCCTTCTTCATATCATATGACACATGCGGCACCGGCGCGGTAGCCTGTCCCGTACTGCTCTTTCTCTTTTTTGGGGCAGATCTCTTGCTTGGCTTCTTCTCCTTCTTCTTTTTGCCGCTCTCCTTCTTCAGCTTTTTCATCATACTAAGCTGGTTCTGCATGGCAAGCAACTGCTGCTCCAAATACGAAATCGTCTTGTCACTAGGGTCGTCTTCCTCTTCGTCGCTTTCTTCTTCGCTAGAGTCACTCTCATCAGCCGAATCATTGGCTCTCTTCTCGCTAGGTGGTGGTGCAGGCTTGTCCTGCCACTTCTTATCAAACACCGCTTCGAAGCGGTGACCCATAGCATTAACCGGCGATCCTTCCGGGTTAAATTTGTAGCAATTTCGGAACATCAATCGTATGTCCTCCTCAAATTCCGCACCAGACTCATACTGATTGGTGTTGAGCTTCTGCTGAATCGTCGATACGTCCATCGGCTTCTTAATGACCTTGAAATAGTTTGGGCAATTCAACGCGACAGGATCCACAGGCTGCAAAAAAGGGAACGAGAAAGCCTCGTACTTCTTACTGGTTAATTCCTTCAGCACCGTCTGGCAGAACTTTAACTCGGCAGCGTATTTCTTTCGTCGAGGCTTGGACTCTGCGTACGGCAAGTCTCTTGGCTTCGGAGGATGAATCTCGCGCTTTGGACGGCCCGTCGAGTCCAGCGAGGCTGAGTCGCGACGAATGATGGGAACACCGGACGGCGTGAGGGCAAAAGACTCGTTGGACTCGGATTTGCTGAACGACTTCTTTCTCTTGCCAGGGCCGCTTTCGGACTTGATAACCTCAGCTTGGGGCATCTGCTTTAATTGACGCTCGAAGGAAGCCTTCAAGTTGCGACCCATCTCAGCAATCTTCGACTCGGCGCCGTTGAACCTTATGCAGTTGGCAATCATGAGGTCGAAATCGGCAACAAACTGGTCGACTGTAGAATACTGGTTGGACGAGAGCTTCTTCTCTACGGTTGAGAGATCCATAGGATGGGTGACGACCTTGAAGTAATCCGGGACGTTGAGCTTGACAGGGTCGACGGGGACCAAGAATGGATACGCATCTTTTAGCCGTTTGAGAGAGCGAACCATCGAAAGAGCAAACTTGTTTTGATGCTTTGGAAGTGGAGGACCCTCGACGACAGTTGCGACGGGAGCAGGCTCAGGAGCTGGAGCAGAGTCCGCCGGGGTAACTGGCGCAGAAGTAGACGCAGAAGGTTCATCGTCGGATTTGATCCGTTTAGCCGGCGGCTCCTCACCGCCGACAAGTTCACGCTTCTCCGTCTCTGGGGACGCGGCTGCTTCGGTAGCAGGAAATTCAGAGTGCTGTAGTGGCGGCGATGGAATCGGTGGCGACAAGGGCGCGGAACCCTTCGTGTCGTCAACCTCTTTCCGCGCTTCTAAGACCTGCTCAGACCTGCAGACAACGTCAACATATGCGCTATATAGCATTTGATGTAGACAGCATCAAGACCAACGCAACACACTCGATGCAACTGTCGGTCGAGGCTGGACGGCATGTGACGACTGGCGATGGATATGTTCGTTGATCGTATTGACACATACATACACAACACTACAAGACAATAACACGGAGCAACATGACAACATCCACCAACGCAAAACATCAAGACACGATACAACAACGCATTGACGTTTGTTTCACCACGCAAGAACAATAATGGACGAACAGAACAGAGAGTCGACGAGATTTATTACATACTGATACGACTCAAGGCTGAGAGACTGAGGTGCTGACGACAAGTTGCAAGAGGCATCGCGGTCGCCAACAGCTGGTAGAATATGAAAACAGAGAACTTACTCATGAGCATCGGAAACCGGAGTCGTGGACAAGGCATCGATGACGGCCGGCTTGTCATGCGGCAGGACAGACGGGTCCATGATGGCCATGTGGAGCAGGGTAATAACGGATGGGGCTGGGCTAGGGGACAAGTGTAGGGCACGCGGGAGGAACGAGCAGCGACGGGGCCGGGGACGGGCGTGAATTTATTGGAGGCCGGAAGCGGCGAGAGTAGCAGGCGACGGCGTGATGGCGACCTCGTTATATTTCGCGCCGCCGACCGCACCGCCTCCCGTTGTCCCGCCAACCCCGCCCGCGTGCGCCCTTATTGGCCCACCCAGCGCCACAAGCAGCCGCCAAACTCGTGCACCGCCACACAAGCTTCCGCGTAGCTGCCGTCCCACGCGCGTAGCTGCTGTCCCGCCGCCGGAAGTACGCAAGGGGCCGCCCGTGCGAGACTTGCACGCGCTAGCCGTATGCGGCATAGTGCAGCTGCCCTCCAGGTACGACACCCTCTGCTGACAATGCGCTCCGCCACGGCTGACGCAAACACACAAACAAAGCCCCGACGATCGTCTTGCGTTTACCCGGCTGATATCACATGACCCATCTTCTCATGAGAAAATAATGCCCGAAGCTGACTGGGCGACTTCCTTCACCTGCCCATCCCAACCAAGCCAGCCAACGGTCCCTATAATAATAATAACAATCTCAATGCAAACCACTCCCCTTTCCCAAAAGACAAAAGAAAGAATAGAATATAAATAAAACTATATGATACGCAATAACAAAAAGTAATCCGTCCAGCACAACAGAATGGTATGCCAATCGCCTATGCGCAGGCAAAGACAGTTGGTCCGCGATCCAGTAGCTGTCAGCGCTCGTAATCGTTTCAGTAATATGGTATTTTCGTTAGGTTATCTCTCTGCCGTGGGATGCTATGTCGTCATTATATTGCCGTTGAGAACTCATAATCTTAAAGTACCCATCCGTATCGCTGCGGGATCTCTAGATGCACCAGACAGCTAACCATACATTAGCAACCAACATGGATCATTACTGCCTCCTAGCGGCCTAAGAAGTTGTCAAACCCATCGAATCTGACTTCTCGATATTGAATGTCGCACTACCAGGTCCACACTATGATACCTCAACCTTTTCACTCACCTAACAACCTTCCTAGCTAAATATATCCTATTCACAGATAGTTGGTGTCATTATGATTTTGCTCATAGAAGCGATCCGTGCTGCGTTAAGAGGGGTGTGGGTGTGGTTAAACTGATGGGTTTGTGGGACAGGACCGGAGTGAGGCAAGGGCGCAAAAGAATGAGAGGTCACCGGCCAGCGCTCGTTGTAAGTCACACTTTAAGTCTCCGTAAGGGTCTCGTGCCGTGGAACTTTAAACCTAATTCCAGACGCATCCGTCAAGCATTTACGCAGTTGAACATCCAACTGAGAGATCTCCCAACGCCGACAACAGGCCTTCTATTTCGCGAAAATTTGTCTCCGATTAACGGCAGGCCCAAAAAAAACTGTGGATATAACCTATCTCTGCAGAACTCCTGTGCTCTCATTTCGCCGCCGACGAAGCCAAGTCCAGTCACATTGTGATTTGGATCGTTACGTGTCAGATCTGTGTGCACTCGAGAGTGTGCGCAGAACTTCAAAAATACCTGGTCTAACAACAATCGCACCGGCGACAGACAAAATGAAGCCGAGAGCAACTGTCGTAAAGACGAAGGGGAAGAGTAGTAGCGGTATTCTGGTATGCCGATTTCTAGCGTGTTTTTTAAATTTTTTTTCCCGGTGTGGTATGAAGCTATTCAACGGTAATACTGATTGATTATAGCCATTCAAAGACAGCGAAACGATAGTGCGGTCAGCCGAGCCGCCTAAGGATGTCGACATGCTCGATGCCTCGGACGCCGCCTCTTCAGCATCCGATGGGACCGAGTCCGAAAATGAGGAGGAGATAACTCTTGCCGACCGGGTCACCGCTCTCGAGACAAAGTCGAAGTCAAAACCACAAATGAACGGCAAGTCGCCGTCGAAGCCACTAGACAAAGACGTCGACGCACAGGCAGGCAAGACGGGTGCTGTGCCGACTATAGGGACTCTTTCAACTATTCTGAGACAGGCGCTCCGCACGAACGATCAGGCGCTGTTGGAGTCGTGTCTGTCGTTCACGGATGTCGCGGTGGTTAAGCAGACTATCATACGGCTGGATCCAACGCTGAGCGCGACGTTATTGGAGAGACTGGCGGAACGGATAGCGCGGACGCCATCGCGGGCCTCGCAGCTGTCGGTCTGGATTCGGTGGATCATGGTTGCACATGGCGGCTACCTCGTCGGGCTACCTGGTCTTGTCAATAAATTGGCGAATGTGAGAAGTACGTTGGCCCGCAATGCGGGCACTCTGAATCGGTTACTGGCACTGCAGGGACGGCTTGATATGCTGAGTGCACAGATTGAGCTGCGGCGTGAGGGTCGGAAGGACGAGGAAGAGGAAGTTGACAGCGACATCGAGTACGTCGAAGGCGACGAGGACGAAGTTGTGCTTGACGACGCGGGCTACATCGTTGGCGAAGAAGAAGACGAAGACGAGGAAGATGAGTCCGAATCTGAAGACGAAGAAGAGGCCGACGATATGGAGGACGACGACGAGGACGTCGAAGGTGAGGCCGAAGAGGTTAATATCGACGAGGATGTTGACGATGAAGACGACGACGAAGACGAAGACGGTGACGATGACGATGAGGACGAGCAAGAAGAAGACTGAGAAAGATCGTTACAACGGGAATTATCATATTACTGTCGGCATTTTCACGGGTTTTACATACAATCGTTTGCACTTTTGTAATATTGTGCGTGTTTCCGGTTTGGTAGAAATTTCGGGTTTTCTAAAAGTCTTTGGGCACGTCATGACGCTAGTGTTTGGTTGTATATAGTTTTGTTTGGAATATGTAATTTTACTATTGTCTTAATCGCTCTGAGGCCAGCTAAATCGGTCGTATCCATTTATTCGAGACTGTATGCATTAACGGTATGCCCACTGAAGTTTAGGGAATGGCGAGTGATCGGCGTAAATATGCAAATAGGCGCGCCGAGGTCGCAGTGATGCCGTGGCTGGCACGCGACACGGACAGCCAATCTCAAGTAAACAAAGCGCAGGAAACACATGTCATTTACGTGTGTTGACGCGTGTTGCGTTGCTGTTCTTGTCTATTTTCTCGTTTCGTTGCTCTCGTCTGATTTTATATATCTCCTTCTGTCGCCGCTGCCGCTGTTGCTGTTCCCACTTGATCTCTTTATTACTCTCGCCTCCGTCCCCACATCTTTCTACTACACTTTGCGTGCAATAACAGTAACCAAAAGCACGCTCGAGTTGTGATGGATTGAGATCCTCTTTACACATATGCGAGTGCATTTGAGGCTTGTCTCCTCGCCAACATGTGCTGGCAGGCATAGGTCTCGGCGTTTGAATGTTCAAAAGTTGGGTCTGGTACTGTCTAAGAGTTCAGTCTCACAAATTTCTCATCCATCACGGCCAGACTAGCGTATCCAATCGATCGCCAACATCCATTTCTCGTATACCTCTTCATTCGGCTACTACCTTCCAGTACTTCTGCTTCGTCATTTTTTACGCACCGGTATTGAAAGCTGCCGCTCTGGACTCAAAGTTTGATAGATCAGCCAAGGCCAGGGCTCCGAATCGGGATCTAGACGTACACTATGGTCAAAATAGACGAAATCAAAGGCTCAGCACGGGATAACCGGACCGCAGCTCATACGCATATTAAAGGTCTCGGTCTCGACGAGCGCGGTCTTGCAACGCGCGTGGATGGTGGATTCATCGGCCAGCAGAATGCCAGAGAGGTAATTGGTTTACTTGAGTTTCCCGTGTAGCGGATATATCTGCGATTATCTCTTGAGTACTTTGACCTACACCGGATGTCGTGCTAACGAAACAGGCGTGTGGTATCATCGTCGACATGATCAAAGCCAAAAAAATGTCCGGCAGGGCAATCCTCCTGGCAGGCGGTCCCGGCACCGGCAAAACGGCGCTCGCTCTCGCCATGTCCCAAGAACTCGGTCCCAAGGTTCCCTTCTGCCCGATCACCGGCTCAGAGATATTTTCGACAGAAGTTAAGAAAACTGAAGCGTTGATGGAGAACTTCCGACGGGCCATCGGGCTGAGAATTAAAGAAACCAAGGAAGTCTACGAGGGCGAAGTTACGGAGCTGACGCCCGAGGAAGCGGAGAACCCATTAGGTGGATATGGCAAGACTATTTCGCATGTTGTCGTCGGGTTGAAGTCGTTTAAAGGTACAAAGCAGCTACGGCTGGATCCCAGCATATATGAGTCGATCCAGAAGGAGAGAGTGACTGTTGGTGATATTATTTACATCGAGGCGAATACGGGCGCGGTGAAGAGAGTCGGTCGGTCAGATGCTTATGCTACCGAGTTTGATTTGGAGGCGGAGGAATATGTCCCGTTACCAAAGGGAGATGTCCACAAGAAGAAGGAGATCGTTCAGGATGTGACTTTACATGATCTCGATATCGCCAACGCACGACCCCAAGGCGGCCAAGACATTATGTCCATGATGGGCCAACTCATGAAGCCCAAAAAGACAGAAATCACGGATAAACTGCGACAGGAGATCAACAAGGTCGTCCAAAAGTACATCGACCAGGGCGTCGCGGAATTGGTTCCTGGCGTGCTGTTTATCGACGAAGTGCACATGCTGGACATCGAATGCTTCACATATCTGAATCGCGCGCTGGAATCGTCAATTTCGCCTGTGGTCGTACTGGCGTCGAATAGAGGAATGGCAACTATTCGCGGAACTGAGGATATTGTGGCGCCACATGGGGTACCGCCTGATCTGGTCGATCGCCTACTAATCGTCCGTACCCTGCCATACAATAAAGACGAAATCAGGCTGATTGTTGACAAACGCAAGCACACCGAGGGACTCTCCATGTCAGACGCAGGACTAGACAAGCTCGCCGAGCAGGGCGTCAACACTAGTTTACGGTACGCACTGCAGTTGATGGCGCCTGCGGGTATCCTCGCACGTGCCAAGGGACGACAAGAGATTGGCGTGCTTGATATAGAAGAGGCGGAGGAGCTATTTATTGACGCCAAGCGGAGTACAGCGATAGTGCAGACTTCGAATGGTAATTATTTGCCGTAGATGTACGATGAATCGATGTAATTGTAATAAAAATTGCGTTTGTTTATTATTGATACAGTGACCTGGTAGCTCGCCTACATTCGCCTAGAATCTCATGTCATAAATATACAAGCCTGTTGTGCAACAAATAATGCAAATAATGTACAGCTTACTCCCCCAAGTCAATTCGGGCAGCGTAATTTTTCAACTTACTCACGAACCGATCCGCAATCTGTTCGCCCATCCCAGCCGCAATCTTCAGCACTAACTCATTCAGTTCCGCGCGTCCGAGGATGTCGACATGTTCAGCCGTCTTTGGACCGCCGCGAACGTCGTACCGCTCTGGTTCGTGTGGCATCTCGACAATCGTGACTTTACTTGCCCCCGGATTAAATTTGCTGCCCTCATCTCGCCAGCGATGGCACATTGAATGTGTAATTAGCGACACAGTGCCATCGCCTTCACCCATAATAACCGGCTCGTCCATCCCACCAGCCGCGATAGAAACGTTCAACTTCGCCAAACGTTTGTCTCTCTCCTCTTGATATAAATATGCCCGCTCAGTGGGCTTGCCGACGCCATACAAACAGAAGATCCGCAAATCAGGTGCATTCGGCAATGCAACTTCCAGGGGATTAATCCATTTCCGCGGTTCACCCTCATTAGCAAGAACTTCAGCTCTCGTGCGGGCAAGTCCGTGACTGTAGTTCTCTTCCACACGATCTTGAAACCACCCAGGCGCCTGAGAAAATAAGTACTGGATACTCTCCGGCACGGTTAAATTTCTCGCGGACAGTTCCGATATTGTATTCCTGAACTGAATGAAATTGCCATAACTCACTGTCTGACTATCCGCATCGTCGATCGCGGATTCAAGACTGCCCCAGACAGCCTCACCACCTTTGGGTAGCATGCTCGCGATGCCGGGGAATGACCGCAACAGCAGTGCACGTTCAGATCGGGAGAAGAACTTTTCAAGACCATACACCGCCAACGCGTTCAGTTGAACTGTATCCTTCATCTCGCCACTCAATAATGCGACAATGCTCTTCGGTGTGCCCAGTGACGATCCGGATATATCGACAAATGCATGAATGTGGTCATTCACCCAGTTTTTACCGCCGTTGCCAAATTGAGGGCCGCTGGCTTCGACCCACTTGAAGAAGTAGAAGATCACTTGCGAGCCCATGCTGTGGCTCACGAGAACAGTCTTTTCGTTAAGACGATGCTTGTTCTCTTCAATAATACTCTTGACTCTGGAGAAGTAGCCATCTTTGAGGCGTTAGTCAATGAGAAAATTAGTAACACAATACGTACCGCGAAGCTCTAAGTCCATATAGGAGAGACGCCAGTCATAGGCAGCGGTATGCATCATATTTGGATCCTGCAATTATCAGCACAGCCCGCACAACCACAGAGTGCGGCACGTACATAGGCAATAGCAGCCAAATTTTCAAGAACCTTGTTCCAGATCCAGTAACCGGTAATGAAGAAGTCCGCTTTTTGACCGTTAATTTCTCACAGCGCAGCCAGATACACAGAAACCAACCTGCTTCTAATCCCTGAGCGGCACGCAACTTGTATCCTCTGGGATCAAGGCCAGTATGAGGATCTAGCATAATATGCTTCTATACCCGACTTAGCCAAATCGGGCCTGCGGTCCAGCAGCAAGGGAACTTACGAGCCAGCAGGTCTTGTCAAGCAGCATTGCCCGTAACATATTCCAACTTCCCTAATAAATATTTGTAAGCTCTGGGCACAGATCTAGCTGAATGCGGTCCTACCCATAGGCGCCTTCTAAAATACGGCTCGCATGAGCATTCGTCCGTGTCGACGACGCTCCAGGATTCGAGACCAGTGGAAATAACACCGGGGACCTACCCAGTATAAGCCCATTAAGTTAAAAGCTAAGTAATGTCTATACCATGATCACAGGGTACTTTGCCCTCAAACCGTCACCGTACATCGCCTTCCCTACAGCAAACGCTTCTGTCTTAAGCATCGTTTGTTCCTTCTGAGAAATGTCATTCGCCTCTTGCAGCATTCCATATGGTAATTTACCCTTCATATCTTCAAAGAACTCTGCAAAAGAATCCAGATTCAAGTCGTTCAGGCTCTCGAGCGAGAACTCTGGGGCCGCGGCGAAATACCAAGCTAACACTATGCCGAGCAAAGCACCAAGAAAAAATACGAGACGACGAGACTGCTTAAGTGACTTCCGGTGCTTGCGATGGTGCTGTTCCTGCTGGGTAACATGGCGGCCGTCCGTGTCGTGTGTGCTCGTCGTATTTGTCTCTACAAGCGTCTCCGCGGCCGACATCGATGTTGACGACCCGTTATCTTCGACTGGCTGTGCGCCTACTGGATCTTGAACTGCTCCATAATCTGAACTCCGTTCTTCGGGAACTTGTTTGCGGCGTCGAGGCGGCATTAGGACTGTCTGCGGAAGCTCAATACGGCTTCGAGGTGGACGTTGACAGGAAGTGTGCGTGTCTGCTCAGGGGCAAAGCACATGAGATCGCCAATGTACCAGTCGATGAGACACTGCGAATATATGTTTGCTCTTATGTCCGACTAGCGCCTAGACGGACCAAGGACTAAATGTTCCTATGAAACTCGAGAATAGAATTGCTCGCAATTCCACCAGTTAAGCGCTGTATTACCCATGCAGTCGTGATGTCTGATCTCAATTAACTGAAGCCTGTGCTTGAACGGAAGTCGACCCTAACCCATGTTACCACACTCCAAGTCTCCCAACTATTTGCTTAAATGCGGCCGGGTAATGTCATCGCCATCTCCTGCACCGCCGCCGCGGCTTTCAGTGAACCTCGCGAGACCTTAACGACTATTCCGGCAGCAACCGTCCAGTACGATCATCAAAGTCCAAGCGTGTCTAGACAGCTACGAGAGTCCGTCTTATTGTATTTGCTCTGTAAGGACATTATCTGTAGCGCTATTTGGGATTCTTTGGTAGGAGAGTCAGCGCCAGGTAAGCGGCAATATGCTGCGGATACAGTCGACGCTGTCATCGTGGCGGGAGTATTTGTCTCCCCTTTCGCATATCTCGACCTTCAAGCAGACTGGGGAGATCACTCCTGATGAATTTGTACTTGCAGGCGACTACTTGGTGTATAAATTTCCGACTTGGTCATGGTGAGTGATTCAACACTGGATGGTGTGATGCACGGCGGGCGGTATGGGTATTTGCCTAGGTGGCTAACTTCGATAACGACAGGTCCTCTGCGCCTCCATCTAAGCGGAGAGATTTTTTACCTCCGGACAAGCAATTTCTTGTTACTAAGCATGTCGCATCACACGTTCGAGCACAGGCGGCATCTGGCGTTTACCCTGGCTCGACAACAAACGATGAGCTGGAAGATGAAGACGGCTGGACTATATCATATACCTCGCGTTCCAGTATTTCTCCCTCAAAGTCGCCTTCCGTTTCAGGACCCTCGGTAGTCCGGTCCTCCACTAAGTCCGAAGACGACAATGATTCGGTGCTGGACATCGATGACATGGAGGCGAATGAGTTGGAAGACTCAGGATATCTCCAGAACACGACTGCGGACACATCCTATCCTGACCACCCCTTGACTTCTACCGTGACAACTTCCGTGCCCGATCGGTCGTATAATCTGTACATCACCTACTCGACTTCGTACCGCGTTCCAAAGATGTACCTCTCGGGGTTCAATTCAGCCGGTGGACCTCTATCACCTGACGAGATGTTTGAGGATATCGTGTCAGAATACAAGGACAAGACCGTCACCATTGAAACGGCTCCATTTTTGGAACACACAACCATGGTGTCGATCCATCCGTGTCGCCATGCGGGCGTCATGAAGATGCTCTTGTCACGTGCAGAAGCCCGCCAGCGGCGTATTCGATCGGCTCAGAAAGACGAAGAAAGAGCGCGACTTGGACAGGAGGATTTGCTTGTTGGCATGGATGGACTCGGACTTGATTCTGAAGGATGGGAAGATGTCACCCCCAATGAGCACGAAGATGACGGCGAAGAGGCGATCCGCGTGGATCAGTATTTGGTCATTTTCCTGAAGTTCATATCCAGTGTGACCCCTGGTATCGAGCACGATAATACCATGACGGCTTTATAGACGTGTCAATCACCAGCAGCAAGTATATAGGACATTTTGCAGTTTAGTTTGCTTTGGTGCGCTGCCATAGAGTTCGAAGGTGCCGATATGTGAGGAGGTTTTCCAGATGTATGCCTCTTCATGCTATATCTACATATGACTGTCATGTGCCTTCATGTCTTTTATCGGTTTCTGTCTTTTTGTCGTTTTTGGTAGTACAGCGCGGCTGGTGCAACTGCAGGGTTAGGATATTGTTGTTTTGTACCTTTAGTGCTTTATTGTGTGCAGCGTTCATTGGTATTTGCATAGCTTTGCGTAGTCGCGACGGCTTGTTTTGTTATCTTGCTATATATCGTGAGTTTTGTTCGAGGCTGATTTGCGTTTTTGTTTACGACTACAGCACTTTAAGTGTCCTGGCAGCTATGTAAGTATCGAATATCAGGAGTGCAGACTCCTGGCCCAGCATTAATTAATTCATATTCAATGACTCACTTCCATCTTCTGCGCGTATTCCAAGCGACCCGAAGAGAACCTCCATTAACGCCAATCCAATCCCAAAGCACACTGCCATCCATGGTCAGGATAAAGACTTATTCAACAAGCTTCATTCCCCTGGCGTAGTAGTATTCCACATCACCAAGCGGCACGTAAGACACGCCGAATAAACGTTCTCTTTTAAGGTTACCTACAGCGTCTTTGGTGTACTCATATATGTACTGGTCTTCGTGCACGTCGCCTACGGGGATGAACATCTTACCTGGGGCTTTCAATTGCTCGAGTAACGCATCCGGCACCACCGGGACAGCGGCTCCCACACTACTCCAGTGAGTATACCTTCCAGGACATAAATATAAAGCGTGTTCTTACTGAATCACGTCGAACATTTCGCCGGGACATCCTCGCCTTCCGTCCGATGTCTTAAACACGACCTCGCCTTTCTGCAATATCTCCTTCGCAACCGTACCCTCGTCTGCGACAAACCTTTTCTCCGCAGCCTCGTTCAGTTCCTTGATATGCTCAACGCCAATCACTTTCCCACCCGGTCTCACCAGTCTGGAAAAGACAGCCACCAAATAACCGCTGCCACTTCCGATGTCCAACACCGACGCACCAGGCTTCAACATGGGCGCGAGAGATTCTAGTGCATGGGCATGCATATGTGGGGCCGATATTGTCGCGCCGAAACCGAGCGACTGCGGACAGTCATCATAAGGTCGGCGAGGCGAGTAGTGTGCGCGGTCAGTGGCTTTCATGGCGGCTATGATGCGTGGCGTCGAGAGAATGTTGGCAGTTACAAGGTTGTCGACAAGACCAGCATTTGTAGCTGCACTGCATCGCCATGCCATGATTGCTGATACAGTTAGGATCTTGAAAAGTATTATTAAAATATGGATATACGTGGTTGCGGTATAAGATCAAACGATATGATGTTGATACTGTATGTATTATGGATGACGTCGAGATGAGCGTGGGTAAAGCGCGCTTAAATTGATCGGTGAGTTGTACGCCACCGCGCTTGAAAATGGAGGACTTTACTCCTCTGCAATCGATGAGTTGGGGCTCCACGAAAGGAACAAGAGCAAACAAGAAATGCTTTGCTACCGATACTACGATGCTGAAACTGTAAAATAGGTTTGTATATAAACCTGGGAGCTGTTCCCGATTTGCAGAACACATTCGTCGGCTTGCAGATATCGTACATCTCCACGTAAATAGATTAGCCAATCATTGTACGCCCGTATCGACATATCTTACACATGAGCGCCCTTCTCGCGTCTAGCGATGATAGCAGCCTCATTCTGCTCCCTCAGAACATCTTCCTCGAGTCTCTTCAAATCTTGCTCTAATTCATCATTACCCAACAACCACTGATTCCGGCCCACCAAACTTATCAAGTCAAGATTATCTTTTCGTATTTGCGTGTATCCTAGCGCAACATACGCCTTTCGTAGATTTTCCTGCTGCTCTGCTGGATCATCAGCTTCGAAGTCTAATGAGGTGTACCGGGAGAGGTCTATGCCGCGGATCACAGATACGTCCCCGTTCGCCTGCGAGACGCGCGTTATTGCGTCCTCTATCAGTGGTGTAAATTTGAATTCTGGTAGAGGTGGAATTGAAGGGTGGAGACCAGTCTTTGGAGGCGGATGCCGCGCAAGATCCCGTCTGATTTGACCTTCGACTTCGTTTCGGAGTTCCGGGGACGGTTCTGGGGCAGTGTGAAGTTCTGTAATGAGAATTAGTAATGCGATATAATTTAGACTATCAAAATTGACTCTTGTTCAACCGCCGTGGGATGTCAATCGCAAGACCAAACAGGCTCAGCTACGAATTCGGTACATACCGTCTAACCTGTCAATCCACCTATCTCTTGCTGTCATCTTCAAGCCCAAATTTAGATATAGTATTATGATTGAGAAGATATCTAGGCTCAATTCAACTCATGAGTCGTTTTCAGATTAAGCAAATCTCGGAAATATTGATCACTGTGTCTATTTAACGCGACTTTTTTGTGGCCAAAAATTAAGGGACTTGTACTGCGATTACTGTTGTTCGTCTTCAAAGTGGGAGTGCATGACTTAAATATAATGACACACTGAAACTTACATAACTTAGATAGGTTTCCTTATAAGTTTATAGTGTTTGAGTGCCAGAGTCGTCCCATTCACACGATTGTTATCAACGTCATATGTCAAGCCGATGTTGCTAACGACGACGCAGGGGTTGATAAGTCGTCTGTGCGAATATTACTATGTAAATTACAATGTTTGTCATGTATTTACACCAAATTACCGGTATATACAACATCCAAATCAATCCCCAATTATCAAGAATCCAACTCCGGTCTATACCGTATCCGTAAATCAAATGACACAATGTCTTCAACCCATTCTACTAATTCTATACTGCTCCTCCGTAATCGCTTGATAAAACAAAATATATGCACTTGCCAAACCGGGCTTGTCTCCAAAGAAGTTCTGAACATACTGATCATCTACACGCTCCGCCATTTCGTCGTCGTACAACACCCATCCTGAGTGCTCAGTCTTTACAATGGACACGTAATGCCCGTGATACGGACCGCCGCCGACATGCACGACGACCGCATATAGCTCATAAATTTGATCCGGATTCTCCACGTCGTCCGTTGTGTTATTGAAAAGTCTTAGATGATACGGGAACACTACTCTATAGAATAGCTTCACATTTCGGTGCATGTCCTCGGTGAACTTGAATCGCTTCAAATGAAGCGCTAGAATTCGAGGTAGTTTCTTTATCTTGATTCGGCGCTGCGCTTCCTGCAGACCGCAGCAACAGTCGCAATGGAACTTGTTGTTCTGACATAACAACTCAGATGCTGAAAACTGCTGCAAACAAGCTGTCACCGAACAATGATCTGCGAGGTCGATAGACAGATCCATGAATTGCTCGTCCCGCGTGCTAACATTCTCGCACGTCAGACACTTCGTCTCGCTGGTGAGCAAACCTTCAAATAAGTCGTGCACCCAGCGTGTTCCCATACTAGAAACTTTGCCTTCTTGGCGTAGCTTCGCATCGTAGACTTCCACATTCTCTATTATTTCGTTGAGCAAGAAGTTGAAGAATTCATGCGCATCTTGATGCATCGACGACCTGAACAACTCATTCCGTCGCTTCAGCACTTCGATTAATTTGGCAGGAGACACGACTCCTGTACGTGACTTGTTTTCCATGACGGCTTCAAACAGGTCTTTTAATGTTGCAAATAGAGTCTCTTCCATACCATACGACGAGGCCAGTGAATGGTCCAAATTGATTATTGGCCCCTGCTGAATTGCGGCTCTCTTCTTTTGTTCTGGCGTCTGTGCTTCGTCAGCTTTTGGAGGAAGTTGCAAGTGTAGAAGTGATGTAGACGTTGGTACGAGTGTGTTGATTGACGTTGAGGTGTTGGACTGATCAGAGAGCGACGGCAATGTGGACGAATGTGGGGGAGGAAGTGGCTGCTGAGCCGGGTCGTCTCGTACTGGAAGGGTACTTGGCCGTTGCGATTGCTTCATTAAATCCGTCGGTAGCCAGATTGAATTGGACTTCGAAAGTCTTTGACCACTACCGGTGTAATAAGTACCGTTCAAAGTGCTGTCTTTGTTGATACTTGGAGATGAGTTATGACTAGTTCCAAACGAAAAATACGAACTTCCAAATCCAGTCTTTGGTGTACTTGCACCTGACTGGTTCTTGTTGTTAGGATTGCCATTGGAAGCGGTAGATTCAGCGAGAGGATGCGGCGTCCTGCCAGGGACAGACAGGCGAGGTGATCGCACCGTCGAAGAGTGCATAGGATAATCGATTACCATTTCCCGAAACGGCTTCGTGAAGTATAGACATTGAAGTATCGAGTTGCAATAGCTAAGACAGTTACTAAGGGATGTCGAAATGTGTTCGCTGGTACACTTACCAAGTATTGCCAAACTACATACAGTCAACACGTTAGCCCGACTTCTGGTCCAAGTTATTCAAATAGAATTCGACTTACATTTTCCATCCCAAAATATTTGTCGCTTCCGTCAGTTTTCGGTGGTAAGTCCTCCACTGGTGGTGGGGTAGTTTCTCGACTGGCGCCATTGGAAGCTACTACGTTTGCCATTACAGTAGTATTAGCGATTCCATTTGGCTTCGGGGTCGATGCAGGAGATGGAGTCGAGGTGCCCTGTAATAATTTCGTTAGAACGGTCACCTACGCATTGTTGCAACACCAGTGATGTTCCACATTATGGGGTGTACTCACCGATCCCGACATCCATTTGAACAATGACATCGTGGATTCAAATTCAAAATTTCATATATCCAAAAATACCGAAGCAGATACTTAGGAGTGAATTAGTGCTCCTTGCTGACAACACCAGAATGGCGAACAGCGCGACGAGAATGTACGTACGACTCGCGACATGACATACCTCTGGAACTCAAGATGATAGATTATTTCGCGCCATGCATTAGTCGAGGCTCGCCTATAAATACATGAGGCTATGGAATTATCCGACACAAGTAAAGTCCGACGGAGCCGTTGCTGATAGACGACTTGTGCGGCGGGCGGACGTCAGATAGAGTTTTTCGCTCTAACCTTGCTGATTCAGGTCCGGAGTAAGGGAACGAAACACTGTAATATTTCCACATACAACACAGCATATCCAAAACCTCAAGTCAGGTAATCAACACATGTCCAAAACCTCAGGTAACTAATCGAGATATAAAAAAAATGCGTCAGCCCGGAGTCGAACCGGGGGCTCGTCGATGGCAACGACGAATTTTACCGCTAAACCACTAACGCTAATTGTTATCTACGACTAGCCCAGCTGCACCGAGAGGCCCGAATAAACTAACCCTAACCCTTTCTCGTCTTCGTTTCCTTGCTTGCCTATTTATTTTTGTATATTTATCCGTTTCGTTTTCCTTTCGTTCGCCAGTACATGCTAAATAGCTTGTAAAATACACTGGCTTTTAAACAAAAAAAAGGCCATACTAATCTTCCGCAGCCATTGATTCCTGGCCCTGAGCATATCGCCGCGTGACATTAAGAGCGCCGTGTACCCTAAACCGACACTAATGAGTCAGCGCGTTTAGTTTGCGTGCTGGGTCCAGCCTAGCAGATATTTTAAATGTCTAGATTGAGCATCTGGCTGTCTATTATTTCCTCACTGAGGAGATGTCCTCGCTTAAAAATACTTGGCCATGTCATGAATCAGCCTGATGATTTCCATGGGCTAGCCAGTGTCTAACCCTAACCGAGTAGGTATTTTCTACGCCCTGCACTTGTTCTAGTTGGTTTTCGTTTTACTTTGGCGTTTCCGTTTGTTGCTTTATGTTTGTCGTTTTCCTTTTCTTTCATGATTCGGGCCATATGTAATATGTGCAATAAGCTGGAAACCTCTATGTATACACGTTATATGTATGTGCCTTTTACGAATCAAATGGACGTTTGCCATAACGTTTCAGTGCTTCGTTCTTTTGTATTTCATCAAGTCTAAATGGAATTTTTTAACTTACCTATTACGCAAATTTACATCATAAACCGGGTTGGCCTGCACGTTCCAGATCGCGAGAGCATCTTTCAGAGGACGGCTCCTTCTCAATTTGTGAGCCTGCCTCCAGTCAGAAACGCATTATTCAATTAATGAGAATGTATTGCAAATTATGAACTACAATACAAAGTATTACGGAGCTTGATTGGTGAATATGCGAAGATTTTTTGCGGGCTTTAATATCTCCTATCGACCCGAACGCGTCCTGCAGATTGGGAAAGGGTACCGAGAGACGACCTTCCTAATTTCTACAGCGGTTCCATACATAATTGATAAGACTATGCGCGTACAGTAGTTAGACTAAAGATGACGTGGATTTTAGAGCTAAATGCATTGACTCGAACGCTTTGGTATACTGCAATACATCTCCACGAAGTAAATCCGGAATACTCGTCGAAGACGACAACGGAGTGAATCGCAACTTCCCAATACCCAAAGCCCAAACCGTATTGAGTGGAACACATAACACCATCATCCACTCCTAGTCGCAGCACTGACCTTACTCATACCAGAGATTCGATTAAACTCTTTTAATCAAAGGGGCTACGAACTGTCAATACCCGCGAGGCGTGTATTGACTCTAATATCTCCGGATCGACCTAGCCATGCCCAAACACCATGCTAATGCGAACACTCTGACAAAGCACTACGCTGCTCTCAGCAGCAGCTCGTCATCTCGGCAACAGCACCAGCAGCCTAAGTCGGTCAACGAGTTAATCCAGGAATCGCGTGCTCGCTCGAACGCCATGGCAGCAGCGGCCGCCGTTACTGCCGCAACGGCCACAACTTCTGGGACCGATGATCGCGTACTGGGCATTTCAGATGCAGGCGAGCGTACAATTCAGACTTATCCACTATCCTTGTCGGCCTATCTCGCTGATCCAGTGGCCGCAGACTCGCCAGTGCCAGCAGCTCCAGCTCGTCGAACAAGGCGTACCTTCGCTGGGCCGCCGCCACCGCCAACTTGGCTAGCACAAGAACGCAGTAACTTTGCAGTTGCTCCTGGAAAACGCCATAGGCAGCGGATTGATCTATATGCTGCTATGACCCATATGAGGTCACAACCGCAATTTCAAAAATATAGGGAAGAGCGAAACATTCTTGGTAAAAATCTACCGCCAGCTCCGATATCGTCGCTGTCGGAGTTGCTACCTAGGCAAGGTAGTCTGATGCATTGGTGCTTGGTACGACTGACTAGGGATTGGGAATTCAACGTTGTGTACTTGCAGCATTATCTGCCGATGTTGGAACCGACCATGAAAATGGTGCTAGTCGCATACCTGGGAAGATATAGTCAGAACGGCATCGGACCACAGGGTCTCCGCCTTTTATTTGATCCGAAGTACATCTCATGCGATTACGAGGAGGAGGACGACGACGACGCCGACAAGTATGCGGAACTCGAAGAATCTGAAGATGACATAGAATTATCAGTCGACGACAGCAATGACCATATCACGAGTCTTGACCTGACCTTTCAAATTGACGATTCAAACCTCTCACTGGCAATGCTCGCAAAGTTCATTGCACCAAAGCAGTCATCATCACCTGTATTATCATGGCAACATGCACTACCTACAACCCGTGCCTTCCCATTCTTGTCGGCACTCTCACTATCGCATCCATCCACGTCGTCGCCGACTAAATTATGGTCAACACTGCTGTCGCTGCTCAAATCAAATCCGACGTTAATAGCGTTGTCGTTGGCGCAGTGGCCGATTCCTCCGGACATGTTCTATTCATCGCCAGACACTCAAGCTCAGATTTACCCTGCACGATCATGTATATCAACACTGCGATCACTTAGCAAGACGAGCTTTTGCTTGAAATGGATAGATTTTAGTTATTGCTCATGGCTGGATGAGCAGGTGATCATGTCGGCAGAGTGGACGAACGGGTGGCGGAACGTAAGAACACTTGTACTACGAGGACTAGAAGCAAACCTGTGTGAAAAGATACGAGAAGAAATATCAGAGGTTAGAGGAGAATCAGGAGAGGCTATAGAAGTTGTAATGGATTAAGGAATTTTGGATATTGTGCTGTATCGTGTATGGTGTTCTTGCATGGCTTGGTTTGGGGCGTCTGGGGCATCGACTGGGGTTGCGCCAGAACTGTTGATAGACACGAGTGTTCACTTACATAATAGTTATAATGAAAGTCTGGCATGTCTCGCGGTAGCCGCGCATTGATGATTGATCGGAAAATTGTCTACAGTGAATTATGTAATGTCGTGCGTCTGTATCATATTACCCCTTTTTTTTCAATTACATATAAATTTAGCTTCAACAATCATCATTGACAATTCAAAAACCCTCAAAAACGAATGAATAATCCATCAATGGAAATGAATGCAACAATATAATTAAATTAAATAGTCTACAAAGAATTATGCTTCATTCTTCTCTCGTCCTCCTTGCAGTCTAAGCTGCGCGATCAACTGTAAATGCCTTGCGTCACAAGTTGGTATTGGTCGTATAGCCGCGTGTACATGCTTCCCATACTCTTATTAATCAATTGATTGTCCACAAAAGCGTCCACTTCGGTCTCAGACATATGCAACTGGAACCGCTGACGAAGCAAATGAGCTGTAGCGTCGCCACTCATGAAACATGGCAGCGGCGATTCTTTCTGCATCATTTCTACCAGTACAACGATATCATCTGCCTGCTTCCGAAGAGCCTTGAATGCAATTTTGACGAGAGCCCGGAAAGATTCGAAGGCTTCTGAGCTAGGACCGTCCATGAGCTCGACGTATTCTTGTGTGAGTTTGAACGGCGCTGCTTCAAAGCCCACGCTACCTGGCGTATTTGATAGCAGGAAGCCAAAGTCAATGTCTAATGGCGTCAGCAAGCTGTTCTAATATCAGCCAACACGGTAAGGGAACTTACGAATCACATGTCCTTGTGTGTCCAGCAATATGTTGCCGTTATGACGATCTTTGATTTGGAGAATATAACAAATGAGCGAATACGCAGCAAGCGACTTTATGAACTCTGCCTGCGCCATCTTAAACCGATCTGACCCGCGGACACCAAACACCCTGAAGAAATATTCGGACAACGTGGCGACCTTTCCTTTATGCGGCGTCTCAGATGGGCCCAATAGAGACGTCGCCAGCGCCTTCTTCAGGGAGTGTATACTAACACCATTTGTGATCGTCTCGACAAGACCAGATCCGGCACCGGTCACAAGAATTGTCATTCGTCGGACCCATACCTCCACATCTGCCTCTTCCCATATCCGCTTGATCGCATGAATCAACTGGCACGCAAACGCCTCTTGACGTAAATCAGACCCGGTCTTCGCGATAACCGAAATCAGGTCCCAGTTCGGCAAATGACCATATGGCGATGATTTCCGTATCCGTTCCTTCTTGGCATTCCACTCCTCTCCGAAACCAACCATACTGGCATCGCTCTTGATCACACCAGTTTTCAGGTCGTTCTCCAAGCGCCGCTCACCTACCTCTTTGTTGACCGCTGGTGGACCACTGTGACTGATAGCACGCGGAATTTCGACATCCACGAAAGCATTCTGCTCTTCAAGGTGCTGCATACTGCTTATAATCCGGGACTTTATTTGCTGGACTTCCTCTTTAGGCAGTTTTGTGCCGCCGTTCGTCCCCAGTGTCGCGTCCAGCTGGGCCAACATCGTGGCAGCGGTCCGCATGTGCACGGCAATGTCGTTCATTTCACTAGTATTCTTAGGCACTGGGGCCAGTTGCCGGTAAACCTGGTATGCCGGTGCAAACGACAGGTCGGACGTGCGAGGTGAAGACGATTTTGACGATCCTTCCGACAGCACAGGCACAGAAGTATTAGCCGGATCGACACCAGCGAGTCCATAGTCTGCATTCGTGCCATTTGCCAACTCCGTCAATGGCGACGCTGAGATATCGCCCATCTCCGACTCTGTAAATAGCGCCTTTGGGCTGATTAACTTTTTCGGTGGTGTGGCCTTAACGTCAATATGTAGTTGATGACGGGATGGAGAGGAATATGCAAAGTCAAAGAGGCTACGGTAGTCAGTTGGATTATTGAGAATTTCATGATTCCGCGGTGTATCTGGGTCGAATGTAATGTCGTCTCGTAAGACTTCGATTATGAGAAGGAAAGGCACTCGCTCAGCTGAATTCAGAATTGTAGCTTCGACCGGCGATATTCGGACGATCTTGTGCTGCCGAGGCGTCGCTCTGTACGTGTCTGTTTCCAGAATCATAGGAATATCAACCTCAGCCGGTAGCTCGTTATTCAACAGAGTGATTTCTGCCCGCAATGCGGATAACCTTGCTGGTTTGGGTACAAGCCGCAGGCGGGTGGAAATTGCTTGAAGGGCATATGCAAATGATGTCTCGTATCGGAAGTAATTTGTCTTCAGCATGCGTACTTTCGCCGACGGCGTCAGCGTTGTAGGTGCGATTCGATGGAAGTGGTGACTGTTGTGGAGCTTTCCCATAAACGTCCTTTTAGTGTATACTGACGTGGACGACATCGATGCTGACGATGTCAAACTCTCGGGAAACTTGTGTGACCTGAGATCGGGGAGTGACGAAATGCCTGCGCTATCCAGACCGTAGAGTCCTCCTAGCGGCCGGCTGCCTTGACTACTTCGTGGTCTCCCACCGTCGTCAAGATCAAACGACTCGTCGTCGTCTTTGTGGCCATTTGAGGGCGATGTCTCATCCTCGTCGTCATCATCGTCCTCCACGTTATGCCGCACGTTGTCGGTCTCTATCTGAGGAAAAGATGCACTCTTGGGTATGTCTTTCTCCGACTTGGGCGTGCCATTCGAGATCTTAGAGAACGACCTCGACTTTGCTAACTTTGGCGCCAGGTGGAAAACGCGCAGTCTGGGTTTTCGCGCTTGTGCAATTGTGATCGGTCCCATAAATTCCGTCACTATAGGAACAGCTGTGACACCCATGATTGCACTGGCAAGGACCAATGTCGGACCGGGATTTGAAGTGATCTTGGTGCTAGGTGGCTCGCCAACGCCGAAAAGAAGGTACTGCACTTTATTGTATACTCGTCGGCATATCTGGAATGAGCGTGCTTCAGGGTCGTGAGACAGATCTTCAAGGTGTGCCTGTAGAAGCCAAAACGTCTGTTTACTTGTTAGCTGTTGCCGCTATCTTCAAAATTTAAACAAAACTGTTATAACGCCATCTCCATACGCAACTCAGACGTCGAATCAATAACGTAACGAAACCTCCGGCTGATAGGTGACAGTCTGACAAGGACGGAAATGCCGTCGAAGGATCGTCGGCCGATGTCACATAGGACAGGCAGTTTGGCGAAGCACAATCAAGAACACACTTACCAATACAGCACTATGTGTGCTGCGACTGCACATCTCAAGCAAGAACTCCTCCAGGGCTACCGATTCGGTAGGCACGGTCAAGATAATCTGACATAACTGGGGTAGGAAGAACTCAATCTCGAGGTAGGGGAACGAATGAAGTTTCCGACAAAGATAATAGTGAATGCCAATATTATCCGAATACCGGGCCAGATACGCAATGCAAAGGAAAAGAGAGAAATGATTGGAATCGATAAACCGCAGTAGCAGATTATGCCCCGTATTCTCCATGGTGCTTGTTAGTACGCTGATAGCCAGGGTGGCCCAGATGAATTGGAGAGGGGGGGGGGCACAATTGGTCGGACTTGAATGCCTTTGCTATGATCACCACAATTAATAATAGCAGGAGGAATTGCTTGCAAATTGTGGGGCGCGCGTCAGCATGACGCTGCGAGATTAGATAATGCTCGAGGAGAAGGATTGCCGTGATGGGTCGCGATCGGTGACTGTAGAATTGATCCACCTTGGAGCGGCCGCTGCTGTGTTGCAAGTTGGCGCGCCCGACTACCAAACCAGTTCTAATACAGTGTGACCTAACAACCAGACACTTACAGGCCCTTAACCTTGGAAGTCACATGATACAAGCCGCACCGGCAAAGCTAGCCAGCCGCATTTTTGTTGCCCTAATCGATTTGGCGAGATCGTGATTGTACAAGGCATTGTGTTTGTAGCTATAAGATACAATTCGGGCGTCCACGTCTGCAATTAATTACCGCCAACCTTTCATCGACTCGCTTTAGTTTACCACCAGGCAATTCGCCTGTTTTCGTCAAACGAACAAGAGGTACGTCTTATTATCCTACTTTTTTTTTGCAAGACTATGTCTGGCATATACACTATCGAGGGAATTCGCCTTAATTGCGTTCACCGGCGCTAAGCGATGTCCTAAGCCGTGAGGATGCTGATGGCCGACAATATTGGACGGTATTCGGTATAAGTGCACTCTATGTGTTTCTCATGCACCAGAGTAGTCTAGACCTTGCGTGGATTGTTGTATGGACATACAAAGAATACGCAACCAATCGGATCAGAGTCGTGGCGTTTTAGCAGTTCTCGATATTGGTCGACCTAGTCATCTCGTAGCTCGCCGGCTGACTTTAATTATATAGCTCATGCGACTGGTTTAATAGGCAATTTTATGGCGGGCCATTGTACGCTTTTGTCCTTCCGGACCCTGCGCCACATGTGCCGAGCGCTTTCAATTCTATTACAGGTTCTGCTTGTCGCATTGGAACTTCCTGTCGTCGCTGGTCACAAATCATTGGATACGTCAATATGCCCATATAATGCGTCTATTTACTTTGTATATCCCGAATGCCCACGAGGAACGATGTCGATGCGGAGTGGGGCAACGGAAACGGTCTTTCCGGCGTCGACCGCGATTACCGGTGGGATAAGTCAGAAATTGCAAGATGTCTCTGAGAGGCGCCACTCGACTTCGTCTGACATACCGACGCGAGTGCCTGCCACCTCGGAATATAATTCACGTTCGTCATCACCACCAGTGGGCAGCTTAGGGTCAGAAACAACCTCATCGGCTGCTAGTTTGTCCACTCAAGTTTCCACGACACAACCACCGCCAGATGCTACCAAACCAGAGGCAATTACCAGGCCCGATGACACAGATACAGACAACTATTTAGACCCATCCTCGTTCCTATCGTTTGACGAATGGAAGACACAAAATTTCGCAAAAGCAGGGCTTTCGTCCGAAGACATCAACAAACGCCGGGCGGATTTAGCGTCTGCTGCGCGCAAAGCTTCGCCTGAACATCCACTTGACACGATAGGTGATGACATGGAAATTGACATTTCTATGTTTAGCCAGGCGCAAGACACCGCAGATGACGGGGCAACGGCGTGGGCTACCGAACCGGCGCCAAGTCCACACGAAGCTCGAGGGCAATTAAAGTACGCTGGCAAAACAAGCAGAGAAAGATCTAATTATGCGTCTGTAGCATGTGCAGCAGGTATTCTCAAGACGAATCCGGAAATGAGAGGTGCCAGCGCGATCCTTTTTGAGAGCAAGGACACGTATATGCTGAATCCTTGTTCGGTGGAGAACAAGTTTGTCATTATCGAATTGTGCGAAGATATTCTGGTCGACACCGTCGTGCTCGCCAACTATGAATTTTTCTCGTCCATGGTTCGAAAATTCCGGGTGTCGGTTTCGGCGCGCTATCCGGTCAAGGCTTCCGGCTGGAAAGTCGTGGGCGAGTTCGACGCCCGTAATGTGCGAGAGATTCAGCCTTTCTTGGTGCGGAATTCGCCCATTTTCGCCCGGTTTCTGAGGATCGAGTTTTTAAGTCACTGGGGACAGGAGTTTTACTGCCCGCTGTCGCTGGTTCGAGTGCATGGAACGACCATGATGGAAGAGTACGAGGAGTACTTGTACCAAGACGAGTTGAATCACGGCGAGGAGGACGAGCGCGAGGATGTGGTTGCCGAAGCTGTGGCATCGGAGGTCGATCCCGAACAAATCAAGTCGAAAGAAGAGTCTGCCGAGTTTGAGACACAGTTGCCTGAGGTATCTGCAGAGGTCATGCAAGTCGCGCACACGGTGGACGAGACCATTCCGGTCGTGGACTTTGGCTCCGTGATTGGGGAATTGTCATTTTGCCCTTGGGAACCCTATCAGTATGCCCGAAAGTATTTGCTACAAGTTTCAGTTGCTGGTTTGGATAATACGCCGTTTGGCATTTATGGACATTACAACTTAGGGCCTAGAGGCAGGAAGTCGGTGACGGTTCCGGCCAGCGTCTTGCCCTGTGATACTTCCAGTGATGCAAACGAGCCTAGAGCTTCGGGCCAGGCGCGGTCGACTAGCGCGACCGACACATCTGGCAAGGCAAACGGCAAATCAGCCGAAGCGTCATCGGCGACTGTGCAGGGTGCACAGTCGTCGTCGCATGCTCCGAGCTCGGAAAACGACTCGTCCGAAAGATCGGCCGTGCGAGCAACAGCGTCGCCGTCGTCGTCGGCATCGACGCCAAGCATGTCGTCCACCGCCTCATCGTCGTCGTTCTCAGCGCCGCAGAATAATCCGACAACCCAGGAATCCGTATACAAGACGATCATGAAACGGTTGACGTTGCTGGAAGCCAACGCGACATTGTCGCTGCAGTACATTGAGGAGCAGAGTCGCATGCTGCGGGACGCGTTTTCCAAGGTCGAACGGCGGCAGAACTTGAAGCTCACGGACATGCTGGACGGCTTGAACGCAACCGTCACGTCCCAGCTCTACATTTTCGTAAGCCATTTTGATTGTGTTTGCCATTTTTCTAACCACGCGGGTACTGATTTTTTTTAATAGAAACAACAATACGAACAACAAAGACAGCACTACGAACAGCTGTGGCAGCAAACGGTCGCCGAACTAGAGAGCCAGCGGAAACAGACCGAGAAGCATCTGCTAGAGATCGTTATCCTGCTTTTCTGCGTGTGCATAGTATGTGTGGCATTTGACGTCTACATTGTCATGAAAATGAAGATCAAGATATTATAAACCGATGCATAAGTTTTGAGAGGGATTTTTTGTTGTTATGGTACCGGCATTTGGTTGTTTGAGTTTGCGGGTTTGATTTTTGTTTTTAGTTTGCGTGATGATGCGTTGGTTACGTCGCATTCACGTTTCGTGCATTTATTTGGTACATTGTCACATCATTTCGCGTAACTATCGGTATTTAATAATTGGGTATATGTGCATAATGTTTGTGCGCGTGACCACCTAGAGTCTTGAATTTGGTGAACCGTAGGATCCACAAATGCAGCAAAGTTCATACTATCCACCATTCATTATTACATTAGTTTGGTCCCCATGTCATAGACAAGCCGTTGCCAGATGCAATTATGCAATCACAAGCGAGAAAAGAAAAGAAAACACCGCTAAAAACATGACCCATTCGCTGATACGTGTACAACCCAATTCACAAACAAGTAAATCACAATGCCAAAAATACTCCATTTTGTAAACACAACCAGCTCCGGTTTTGGTGATATTTCGATTTTAAATTGGTTATTTTTTGACGACCAACCCAATGCATGCATACAGCAAGCAAAAATGCAAAATATATCATTCATTATATGTACTCCGAGACCATCGGTGACGTCGATGCCCGGAACTCAAACTTTGGCATCTTTGTCCGCGGCGGCTCGTCTTCTTTAACGCCTCGGAGTAGTCCGAGATGACTCACATCCGCGATCCTTGTCAGGTCCCATTTGTCCATGCCCGAGCCGGTGGTGTTGTTGCTGATGTTGTCGTCGAACAGCAGACCATAGCCTGACCGATTCCGCTTCTCGCCTCCATAACCATAGACGGATGAGTACTCGTCCTCGCCGTCGGTCCGTCGCCGTGGGACAGCAACTGATAGGCTTGCAAGACCAAAGTCGACGAGTATAGGTGTGGCAGACAAGGCTCCAACAAGCGCATTGCTGCCTGCACCGTGGGTCACGAGTATGACGACCGAGTCACCGGTGGCAGGACCGGCGTAGCTCGCGACGAGATTGGATAGCCCGGTTGAAAAGCGCCAATACATTGTCTTCCATCGCTCGCCGTATTGGCCAGACAAGCCAAACGCGTTGAGGGGCCACGTGAGGTCTAGAATGTTACGCGACCCGTTCGAGAGCAGCCATGACATGGAGGATGCGGCAAGGGATGTGTGTCCGTCGTCTGGGGGCGGCGAGATGCTTGAGAAATAGTCGGGAGTGAGCCACTCTCCGAGGAACGAGTCGATTCGGATTTTGAGGTTTACAGTGGACGACGCAGACGAGGACGCTAATGGAGCCATCGAAACCAGCTGTTGGGCAATATAGTGCGCAGTCATAGCACAGCGTAAGAATGGCGACGTGTGGATGTAGACCGTCAGCGGCCGTGAAGAGGGAAACGTGGAAGGTGACGCTGACGCCGCTGAGGAACCCATGGTCAACGCTGACGACGAGTCCGTGCCGACGGACGACCTGTCCGACGTCCGCGATGCAGGACTCAAGTCTCGTGTCGGTCGTACAGAGACAGACACGGCCGACACGGCCGTGTCTGCAGCAGAGTCGACCGACGCTGCTATTTCCGACGCGATGGCACGTCCCAGAGCACCGGCTTCAAGGATACCAGACTGTGATAGCGGAGGGTCATATGGTGTTGGCGACGTGTCCCTCCAGGAGAGGTCCTTAGTGTCGAGTCTGGTGGAATGTCGGACGACTAGAATGCGCTTGAGTGGCATTGTAATATTTTTTCTAACTGAGGAATAATCAAATTCTGACTATATCTGAAGCAGCTGCGTGCGTATCGGCAAGTGAGATATCTAAACCATTCGACAGGCGACTTATAATACTAGATAGAGGACTCGCGGACGGGCGCGAAAACCTGGCGAGGAATTCGCAGGTTGTTATGTTATATTTGCAATCACAGGGACGGGAGGGGGGGAGCTAGTTAAATTGAGGGAGCGCCCGTATGTTATTTTGGCGCGACCCTTATCCGTCGTCATGCCACTGTCACTTGCCAGCGCCAGCCGCCGACGCCTCCCAGACGCGATGATGCCAGGGTGCATTTTCACGTGTAAATTGGAGTCGCACGTGCCCACACCTACGCAGTGTGCTACAGCACGCCAGATACCAACAAACATTCCATCACGGCGCCTTATGTCAGCATCACAGTCAAGTCAAGTCTGAATTCAGCTGACGACGCTAACCCGTGACAGAATCTTCTCCTCGGCAGGAACCAAAATATTCCGTATACACTGTGTCCTATCGTGCTATCATAGTCCCATCCCAGAGGCTGCAGCAGCGAGCAACGAAAATGGACCGGCGTGTAACAGAACCCGAATTCGAGACGCACGGGGCACGAAAAACCCGAAGAAAAAGCACGGTGATGCCTTATTAGTTATTGCCCGCTTTTCTCGATTACTGAGCAAGGCCAAGTATTATCAAGTTACCGGTCAGGTGCTGGTCCCTTGATAAAGGACTCTCTCGGTTAGGGTTATGTCGCTGCTATCACATGCATAACCGCTTTAAGCAGTTATATCCACGTTGCCCTGTTCTAGAATGGTTTATATTACAATATCCGTAACTAGCTTCTATCGACCAGCAAATGTGCCCAAGCGCGACAACTTTTAACAAACTAATTTAACAGTTTCGTCGCGGCGGGACTTGCCCGCTCAACCTGAATGAATAAATCCGTAGCGCCCTTTAACGCACTGCAGAGCCGGGCCTCGACCTTTTGTCGCACGACTGCCGGGTCCGCGTCTTCAGAAATCTGGACGTGGATAATTCCTCGCACCGCGCCCGACGTTCCACCATCCGTGGGCCAGAACCGCGGCTGCGAGTACCCGACCACACCAGGGACCGTGATCACATCGTTCAGCGCGTCTCGCAACACGTACTCCTGCTCCGACGTAAGTGACAGGAGAAGCGAATTCGCCGACGATGTAACCAACGGTATGGCAGACATGAAGATTAGCACTGCAATGAACAAGGATGCCAGAGGGTCAAATCCGGGCCAGCCAAAGTAAGATGTAAGCAACGTCGATACGATCACGCCGACAGATCCCAGAGTGTCAGCCAAGATGTGCAAGAACAAGCCGTGCATGTTCTCATTGTGTGTTTGGGGCATTTTGTCTTTCGCTATGTCGTGGTCCTCGGCGCACGAAAATGTAGATGAAGGCGGAATGATCGGCTTGTCGTTGTCGTCCGTCGGAGGCGTCGAGAAGACATTGTCACTGCTCTTGCTGTCATGACTGTCATGACTGTCATGATGGTCGTGGTGGTCATGCGAATGCGAGTGCGGTGCGGAATGGGAACGAGAAGAAGGTTCTGAATGCGAGTGCGAATGTGAATGCCCTACAGTCCGCCGTTAGCCAAAAAAAACCCCCCCGCATACAGCTCAAATTGATCGAATTACACACCGTGCCCAGCATGTCCGTGGTTAAAAGCGACGATCCCAACCAAATTGACAATCAGTCCTAGCAAACTAACAACCAAGAGCTCCGTAACTCTCTCTATCGCAACCGGCCTCCATATCCGCTCTACCGCCTCAACCACTATTCCCGCCGAGATACCAATAAGCAATATGCCATTAATGAATCCCGACAAGGACTCAACCTTGCCTAATCCATACGGGAAACTTGCCGATGGAGGCCATTTGGCCATCAAGCTCGCCAATAACCCCACCAACAACGCCACGCAATCTAGTAGCATGTGTATGCTATCCGACAGTAATCCCAACGAATGCGATAATAGCGAGTATATAAACTGAACGAGCATAAATGTGAAGTTGAGCACCAGAAATAAGAATATACTCCGGGTGTCCGTATGAGCAAGCATTGTCTGCACTAACACCACCGGCTGTCTGATTAGTGACAGTTCTGTCGTTTCGTCAGCACCCTTTTTGCATGGCGTTGATGACGGAAATGTCGATGTCGAGGTTATTAGCGGAGACGGCTTGAGTTGTATCGTTGATGAGCTCGTACTGCGGGCGTGCCCTCGCGGATTATGAGAATGTGTGTGTGATTCCGACATCTTGATCTAGCCTAAACAGTTGTAAGTCATTCCACATTGACCCGACACAACAATTATATCAAGCTGCTCACTATGTACAAGTTGTTCTAACAAGTGGACCGTCCGAGTCCTCCAAATCCAACCAACAAGGTTGCCGCAGATTCGACGAGTCTAAGATCGCCCGAGATCTGTCGTTCAGCGAAATAAGACGCAAGAAGACTTAGTCTCACTAAATCAACAACGACAAACCGTCCCAAGATAGCAGGAATGAATAGAATAGCCCATCCACTACTCAATCCATCAGGGTGCAGACATCTCGATATTGTCTGACAACGCCCATCTCGACGAGGACCACGACCACGTGCTGCCGAATCAAGTTTAGCGTCGTCCCTACAAGATGCTAGTTTAAACTTTAAAGTTTAGACACCTGGCTCTACTTCACCGATTCCCCAGTTTCATGGTTACCGAGTGGAAGCCGGTTCCGCCTCCAAATTCTACGCCAACGCACGGAGATCTCGATTACCGAGACTTGTACCTCGAAAAAACGCAATGGCATTTACCACTACCGTGGCAATATGCCTCGGAGTCTATTTCTTGATTCCCGTGGGCCTATACTTGCTGGTGCCACGGGACCCAACAATTAATCCCCGAAAGCGTGCCATTGCTCTCGTGCTGGGCGACATAGGCCGGTCTCCGCGAATGCAGTATCATGTTCTAAGTTTAGTCGAGACAGGTTTCTTGGTCGACTTTGTGGGGTACACTGGTATGCATATTTAAGGGCCTGATCAGTCTGGGCGTGGTTTGTTGGGATTATCGCACATGAGACTGATTCGTCGTCGCCCTTAACAGATACCGCACCGTTGCAGTCAATTACCGAGAATCCGGACATCAAAGTACACGGGATCAAACCTGCTGAAGATTTACCCCTGCCGAAAGGTCTCCCGTTCATTGTTTTGGCAGCGATCAAGGTCGTCTATCTCACAAAACAACTTTTCCAGATTCTGCGATCACTAAAGAATGCTGAGTATCTACTGGTACAGGTATAGCCATTCAACTACGTAGTCGAAGACTCTTTACTAAATTGGGGTTAGAATCCGCCGTCGCTGCCGACAATGCTCGTTTGCTACGTTTTCGTTACCTTCATTTCGCGACGGACAAGATACATCATTGACTGGCACAACTTTGGCTACACAGTCCTGGCACTGAAGCTAGGATCAGACAGAAACATTCTAGTTCGAATTAGCAAGTGGTACGAGCACTGGTTCTGCAGGTATGCGTTCGCGCACTTTTGCGTGACCAAGGCGATGGCCGAAGTTCTCGTCCGTGACTTCAAGGTCAAGTAAGTCGATCGTTTAGTCATGCAGGCGTAAGGTGCTAATTCGACTAAGCGCATTCCGTATTGTTCCGCTACCGGACCGACCGGCAGTTCAGTTCCAGCCGTTGTCAGACGATAAGAGAGCGGATCTTTTGGCGACCAGCCCGATATTCTCCGGATTTAGCTCGGCCACGGACAAGCTTGTCGTTACATCGACATCTTACACACCTGATGAAGATCTCACAGTCCTTCTCGACGCTCTATCACAATACGATAGTAGCTCGACACCAGAAAGGCCACTTCCCAAAATCCTTACAGTGGTAACGGGCAAAGGTCCACTCCAAGAGCAATTCCTCAAGGACATTTCTCACCGGTCGTGGAATAATGCTCAAGTGCGGACAGTGTGGCTTTCCGCGGAGGAGTATCCTGTCGTTATCGGTGCCGCGGATATCGGCGTATCGCTTCATCTGTCGACGTCCGGGTGGGATTTACCTATGAAGGTCGTCGACATGTTTGGATGCGGCGTTCCCGTTCTTGCCCGCGAATTCCCAGCGTACGCACTCCCCATTTCTTGCTGAACACGGTCAATGTGTGCTAATAGTATTAGCTTATCCGAATTAGTAGTAAGCAACCGCAATGGTTTGGTATTCAAAACTGCGGATGACCTCGCGAAGCAGCTGATCGACGTCTTCACAAGGCCGGAATTGCTACGATCCATTAAAAGGGGCGCCTTGGTCGAGTGCGGCAACAGATGGAGTGAGACATGGCGTATCACTGCTGGTCCAGTTTTCCATATTCCGAATCGCGAGGACTTGACGGAAGTGGAAAGTAGCAGCAGTAGCGACGGCGAGTACTAGGTTTTCGACCCCCGTTTGCGATATGACTGTCAATTGAACAGGTCTGGGTAAGTGAATGCTCGGCATATACTCGGTAGTGATCTTTGCATTGGTTATTGTACTGTAAATATAATAGTCCTATGTATTGCATTCACCGAGCCAGGGTCTGGACGGAACCACCAGGAACCCTAACCGGCAACGATTAGACCCTTGCTTAAAATACGCTAGTCCCAAAAAGAAATAGTTGGTTTGCACTTGAAATCTCACTTTATGTAAGGTGACCAACCTACCTGAATGGCCGGGTAACGACCAACTTGATTCGGCCGGGCCTATAAACTTTCGCTCAATTGAAGGTAACAACGGCCCTTACCCAACATAGGCAACCAGATCAAGCCGACACCCACCACAACTGGGCTAATAATGCTGAGCTGAGTCTTCAAAAGAGAGTGTAATTTTCTTAGACCTTAGTTATTGGCTGCGCTCGACCCCGGCGTGCGTTTTCAGATCCGCAAGTTCAATCCCATGGCAGGGCTTGTGGTATCCTAACCCGATGCTGGCCATTTTGTATGTGGTTACATTAGTAGTATATAACCGGCACAGCACGCCGCGTTTCTAGCTGTAAATGTCTAACGTCGGTGCGCCAGTGCCATAACTCCCTTATTGTGCTATTTGCATGCAACTGCTGGTTCAATCAAATGTCTAAATCCACTTGCCCACTACCACCAAAATCGCAGGCCAGTAAAACAGGTCTCGCGATTATATTCATAGAATGTTTCGCAGCTCACGTGGTCTTTACTCGCATATACCATGTCCGGTGTTACCACGTTGTCGGCTCCCACATTGTCTGTTTAATCATGGACAGCAGCACCAGACTAAGCAACCGCGACAAGCAGTACCGCAGCGGCAAATTTCAAACAGCGCTAGCACGGCTGGCAGCAGCGTATATGCTGGAAAAGGAAGAGTTTCTAGTAGTTTATTAATAGGCCAGTCTGAAATAAACGAGCACGTCTCTTTGGCATTCAAAGGAAGCGCGAAGCGTGACGCCCCGGCGACAGAGTCGACCGTCCCTTCTGCAACGCCGACGAAGAGGGCTCGACAACAGGTATCAGTACCTCTAGAGTCAAAACGTTCGGCAGACGCGGCAGCCAACTTCACCGCAGCGGAAGATGAAGCGAAGGACTCGGCAGTGGTGTATATACTACCGGTCAAGCCTCATCCGCCGGCGCTCCACTCACAGCGATTGCAACTCGCGACTGCGCTGGCGAAGGCATTACGAGACAATAAACTAAGTACGACACCGAATAATGCCGCGAGCACAAAGGAACTGGAGATTGCCAGTCGGACTACGTCTGCAACGTACGCGAACACAATGAAGCAACATATTATTAGTCTCGGTAAACGGGGGAAATCGGTGGAAAAAATAAATGCAAAAAAGACGAACGAGATACCATCGGAGAGAATTCTAGAGTATATACCGCAGCTTGTGCATAAAGAGTGGCAGCTTGAGGAGAACAAGTACTTGACTGCATTGCCCAGCCAAAATGAAATCGAAGAAGCTAGAGCTGCAGTGGCCAGCGGATACGAAACCTGCGACAGATGCACCCGTCATTTCAAGGTTGGAGCTGAAGGCCAGTCGGAATGCGTTCATCACTGGGGCAAGCCTTATCGAGTGAAGGGCTCAGATAAAAAATTTAGCTGCTGCGGAGAAATGGAAGGTATGACCGCTGGCTGTAGAACTTCTCCGAGGCACGTCTTCCGAATCACCCATTATCCTCGGTTAGCAGTTATGATCCCGTTCAGACAAGCAACAGCAACTGGAAACAACTTTCCTTCGGCTGTTGCTCTGGATTGCGAAATGGGATACACGACTTTGGGAAGTGAGCTCATTCGACTTACAATTTTGGAATTCCCGTCGAACAACGTTTTGTACGATAGCCTAGTTAAACCAATTGGCGAAGTGATCGATCTAAATACGCAATATTCTGGTGTTACTTCTGTCGAAGATCCTGGTATTCCGACGTTTGATGCAACAATGAACACAGTTTTGGCAAAGTATATTGGCGCACAAACCATTCTTATAGGTCACGGCTTGGAAAATGATCTCGCAGTAATGAGGCTGTACCACAAGAAAGTTATCGATACATCCATATTGTTTCCACTCGATAATCCGGGACTTACGTCTCGAGGTTATAAGAGAAGTTTGAAATCGCTTGCTTTTTCAATGCTCCAGCGTGACATTCAGGGCACTTCAAGGTCATCAACTGTTACTCGATCTACGACAGAAGGAGTTATTAGCAACGAAGGCGCCAGCTGCGCTAGTACTCTGCCTCCTTCAGTTGTGGCACCAGACGCACTGAAGTTGGAAGGTCATGATAGCATTGAGGACGCTAAAGCGGCTGCGGATTTGGTTGCTCTGAGGGTCAAATTCATGTTGGCTCTAGAAGATCAAAAGCGTGCAGGAGCGACCACCGAACTAAAGATCGCAACATAAATCTAAAATGAGTGGGCATCCAATAATTTCTTTACACAAATAGTATTAGATCCAATTTGGGATAGCATTTGTTGCATATAAGATTGTATAACTAGGCAGCTTGGGTAATCAAAATTTTTTATATATTGAAGCATGTCCTGTTGCGAGTGCTACTTGTTTCTATATGATAATTGTACTTGTCTATAGGACGTGTGCTTCATATGTTACCGTGTTCCAGTAGTGAAGACAACTTGGCGATGGCTACGTCATTAGATCGAGTGGCGTCCGCATTGATATAGATATATGGTTTGTAAACGAAAAACTTAAACTTAGATCTGGTTGCAAGCGTAGCATGGCTACATAGTTAGGGTTCTCCGAGCTGCGAGAGCTTCCTAGGCAGGAGAAAGCTCAACAGAGGGCTTGATCCGGGTCGCCATTTCCAGCACCTTAATATTTGTCCATCAAATAATTGTTTTGCAAGCGGCGAAAGATACAGTGTAATTTAATGCGGGCCGTCGGAGGACTTGCGATGCCCTCTACGCCGTTTGCCTCTAGCCTTGCCAGCTAATATCTACGACTATGTCCACCTCAGCGGGATCGCATACTCCAATAAAGGATAAGCCATCGGCCGTCCGGCACTTTCTAGATCGGCCGAATTCACAGCGCAATGTTTCGATGCACTTGCATCGATCGGTTTCGTCTGGAACGTCATCAACTGCATCTTCCACTGCATCAACTACGCCAACTATCAAGCCGTCAAATATAGAGTCGCCTACAGCTTTAGATGTGATTTCTATGGTTGGAACGAGTGGCCATGGCAATGCCATTTCTAGTGCATCTAGTCAGCGTAGTAGCAAGAACGGATTGAATCGATCTTCATCAATGCGAGGGCCACGGGCTCCAGCCGTCGAGCTGAATGCCGCGTCACTAAGTCACGTACGACGCCTTCTGAGGCAGTTACTTGAAGAACTCCGACTTCCACCACCTGCTACGGTGGAGCAATGGGAACGAGCATTGCTTCCAATATTGTTACAAGCGACAGAAGATCTGGATCCGGACATCAGAGCGGGTGACGAAATCGATGTCAGAAAATTCGTAAAAATCAAACGAATACCGGGCGCCACACCGGATGATACAGTATACTTATCTGGAGTTGTTTTCACAAAGAATCTGGCACTCAAGTCTATGATAAAAGACATATCGTCACCGAAGGTTTTGCTACTGGCCTTTCCGTTGGAATATCGTAAGGAAGATGACTCCAGTGACAAGAAACGGGTCACTACGGCACCACCGACCTCTACTGCTGTGACTACTACAGGAGCTGATCCTAATGCTGAAGGCGATCTAACAACCGTGAACGGGTCTTCGAGCTTCAGAGGCAAGCAGTTCTCGGTAGACACCGAGCCGGTGCACTTTATGTCACTGGAACCCGTGATGGCGAAAGAGAAGGACGAACTTCAAGAACTTGTGGATGGTATAGCAGCACTCCGGCCGCAGGTTTTACTCACAGAACGTGGCGTATCTGGCTATGCTCTTGAGCTGCTCCACAGGAGAAATATTGCGGTCGCATACAACGTCAATCCCAACGTGATTCGCGCAGTTGCTCGTTCAACTCAGGCTGACATTGTTACATCCGCGAAGGTCTTTAAGAAAGATAAGGACGATAGCAAGGTTCTCGTTTCAACCCCACGCGTCGGCTCGTGCGAGCACTTCTCCGTCAAAACATATATTCTGGATGACCGGAGAAGGAAGACCTTCATTTTTATGTCGGGATGTCCGCCTCAGCTGGCGTGCACCATTGTGCTTCGCGGCGGGGATATGGAAATTTTGCGTCAGATCAAGGTTATTACGAAGTTTATGATTTACGTGGTCTACAACCTCAAGCTGGAGACTTGCCTAATGCGTGACGAATTTGTGTTCATGCCGGCTCCCGCGACGTCAATGTACTATTCTCAGAGGCCTAAAAAGCGTGTGCTGAATCACGCGTCTGTTCCTCCATATGGGAATCAGGAAGCAGGAGAGGAAGAGACTGACGGCTCAGGGTATTACGATTCATTGGTCCGACTCCACAGTTCAAGAATTGTGTCTACGTCGCCATTCGTTCAGATTCCACAGCCGTATTTGTTATGGAAGGCGCGTGAGGTTGAGCGAAGGTTGCAGGCGTTACTGAGAGATACCGCAGAGTTCGAGAAGAAACAGCTGGACGAGAAGGATGAGGGAGATGAGATGGAGGAGGGAGATGAGATGGAGGAGGCAGAGAATGAAAAGATTGCACGGATTGAGGACTCCGGTACGTGAATTTGCAATTCTTGCGATTACCGTTGAGGGTTTCTAACAAGCAGTAGAAGCATCAAGATCGCCAGATAGTCAGTCTGACATAGACAAAGCAATTGAGAAGTGCTCATCTGAAGATAATGGCGCGACTTCTGGTGCGGAACAGGCAATCTTGGAACTCATCAAGCATGATATGTTCACCCATCTTCCCGGAGGAGGCGAGAAGGTTGTTCGACAAGTCCGGCGCGCGATTCTGGAACTAGAGCATGATAAGCTGGAGTATGTCTCGCTGATTCAAAAACGCCAATGGGAGGCATACCTCTCGCAAGCAACGCGGTACTTATTCGACCCTTTTGCGTATCAACACATTACCGTCCTCTACTCACTGGTATGTGAAGTTACTACCGCGCCTTGTACCGGTCCAGAATTGGTATCCATTGAGTACTATCGTGATGGTGACTGCACATTGGGTCAATTTATTGAAGGAATATGCGATAATGTGGACCAAAGGTGCTCAGACGGATGTTCCTATACGCTGGCTCAACATTACCGATCGTACGTACATGGAAATGGTAGAATTAACGTTCGTGTCACACCACTTCCCTGTCGAATTCCGGGTATGGAGAACACAATTTTGATGTGGTCGCACTGCAACGTATGCGGCACAACACCTCCCGCGCTTCCAATGTCGGAGAACACTTGGAAGTATTCGTTTGGGAAGTACCTGGAGCTGTCCTTTTGGTCATCACCACTATCTCTGCGGGCCGACGTTTGTCCTCATGATATACACAAGGATCATGTGCGTGTGTTCGGATTGCGCGGACTGGCTGTCAAATTTGAATACGCTCCAATCGAACTTTTGGAAATTGCTTTCCCGCGGACACGTCTACTTTGGAAACCTCAAATTGATGTAAGGCTGCGTGCCGAGGAGTATGGGGCTATCGAAGAGCGTATCGCCAGGTTTTTCGATTCCGTCGTCGCACGTCTAGATTCGGTTCGCATTGACGATTTCTCATCCTCCGACCGCACAGAAGAATTCAAGACTAGAGTCGAGGCATTACGAGATCGGTCAACCCGGGAGCGTCAAGATCTTCATGACATGCTACAAACAATTTACATGAAGTCGTCATATAGGGCGTATTTGCCTCTTAACGCTGTCGTCAGGTCATTACAGGAACGAGTCGTTCAGTGGGACCTCGAGTTTGCAGATTTTGACCGAAGTTTCTTTCCGTCTGAGAAGGATATTGCTCGGCTTACGGCTTTGCAGCTGAAGAGAATGTTCTTAGAACGGGATACTTCGACGACTTCGCTCGGTAATGAGGATTCTGGTTCCGATTTAAGTTCTGCAGTGGAAATGATGCCGGTTTTGTCGGAACGCGATGGGTCAAGCATAGATGCCACACCTCTGCCGAGCGCTGGCCTGGCAACTTCAGATTATCTTGTTTCTCCTGAATATGCTCCATCGGGATTCCCGTCGCCTGGGCTATCTACGATTACGAGGCCGGACCATGTTCATGGAGGGTTAGCTAAGAGAACAAGCACATCGGCGTCCGTACTCAAAGCACCTTCCTCAAATGTGACTAAAACAGAGTCTGAACAGAAAGCTGAATCATCGACATCTGACAAACCGGAAAATTCTGATGAAGTCTCGGCGAATAACTATAAGGCAGGCGAGGAAGCATCTGAGACTGAATCTGAGGAGCCCAAAGTAATCCTTACACGAACTGTGACCGACAGCAGCGATGTGTCTGTTATGACCCCACTATCTGCTCCTTTGCCGCCTGTGTCAGGTACTGGCACGGAAGCACTGACTCCGGTAGCAACGTCCTCAAGCACTGATTCATCCGCGACCGTTACTACGGCACCCCCGAGAATGACTACAATGCGACGGAAGTATCATCCAGATCGTATCATCCTCCCACCGCCGTTCAAGCATCGATTTACGCAAGGAACTACCCGTGAGCTAGCTCGCCAACTACAACTTAGTCGTGGTGGGGGAAGCGATAGTCATGTCCCGTCTACCTCCAGCGCAGGAATCGGTCAAAGCAAAGTGATATCTCTTGCGCGTCATTTTGATCAGTTATCTCGCGAATTCGAGAAAGAACGAGCTCGTGAACGAAAGAAGTTGGCAGCAGGAAGATTACGCGCGGTAGGAACGTCTAAACCGATCGTGGAGGTTTACAGAACAATTGAGGATGCTGTGGTTGAAGAGGATGACGACGAGTCTGGAACAGATGACGGTGCGCAGTCGGAGGACGATTTATTGTCAGACGCTGGAACAATTGGCCGACGGGGGAAGCACCGTCGAAATCTTCATTCGATTGACTCCAAGAAACGAGATTCATTGTCGTCAGGTAAAGATAGAGTGGGCTCTGAGTCTCAAGTAGGCGCATTGCCAGCTTCATCTGGAACAGGTTCTGAGGTATCGGTGTCTAAGCAACAAGGGCATTCGACCCAGTCCAGTCTCGATTTTAGTATTGAGAGCAAGTCGATGTCGGTTATGTCACCATCTGGAACAATCAGGTCGATTACCTCTCCCGGCTACTTTAACCTTGATCGTCCTTTCCCCGAGTCTACTCGTTCATCACGTTCTGAATCGAATAACGTTAACGTTGCTGAGGAATCTTCCATGTTGCAGTCAGACGAACAGCCAGCGCCAGTACAGGACCAGAGTCAGGAGCAGTCCTCGCAAGAGCAGGATCTATCGCAGCAGTCCACTCCATCTGAAGTGCACCCAAAGCAGGTGCATCAACCACCCGCCCCGGGGCAACAGAGCCAGTCTCAACCGACTTCCATCGGCGATCATACATTCCATCAAGAGCTGCCTCCAGGACCAGAAAAGGTTTCCCTGATGACGATGCTTTCCAATTTCTGGGCGGATCGGTCGGCAAGTGGATGGAAGCCGCTTGATTATCCGCTGCAGCCGTCAGAACATATCTTTGTGGATTCGGATGTAATCGTTCGTGAAGATGAGCCGTCGTCTTTAATTGCGTTCTGCTTATCTTCTTCAGACTACATTGAGAAGCTGCACCAGATTCGAAATGCTGATGCTCAGGCTTTCGAAGAATCGAGCTCTTCTGACGATGAAGTGCGGCCAGTGGCCACTTCTCTACTGAATAAGCAATTTTACGCGCGCCACAAGTCTGAGAGCGAGACACCGACGCCTACAACTCCTCCTCAAGGTGGCCATTCGAAAACCCGTGAAGACCTTCGGCGCTGGTTGTTGAAGGAGACTGGTACACATCTAAAGTACCAGTTTCAAGAAGGCTCCGCCAAGTTGTCGTGTAAAATCTTTTATGCCGAGCTCTTTGACGCATTCCGGACACTCTGTGGCTGTGAAGAGAGTTACATTCAGTCGTTGTCGCGGTGCGTCAAGTGGGATTCGACCGGTGGTAAATCGGGATCGGCGTTCTTGAAGACCTTGGACGATCGGTTAGTCGTGAAGCAGCTTTCGCCATCTGAGCTAGACGCGTTTATCAACTTTGCACCGTCATATTTTCAGTATATGGCGCAAGTCTTCTTTCATGATCTTCCGTCTGTGATTGCGAAAATTATGGGATTTTACCAAGTCCAGGTGCGGAACCCCATTACCAACAAATCTATGAAGATGGATATCATTGTGATGGAGAATTTGTTTTATGATCGAAAACTCTCCAGGATCTTCGATTTGAAAGGATCTATGCGGAATCGACACGTGGAGCAGACTGGTAGGGCGAACGAAGTCTTGTTGGATGAGAATATGGTCGAATGTAAGTCTGATTCTAATCAAATGCTCCCGGAAGTTAGCTCTAACATGTGCAGACATATTTGAGTCGCCTTTATTTGTCCGTGAATATGCAAAGAAGATTCTTCGGGCCTCATTGTGGAACGACACGCTGTTCTTGGCGAAGATGAATGTTATGGATTACTCGTTAGTTATTGCGATTGACCCAGAACGACATCAGCTTGTCGTTGGCATAATTGGTATGTGCTTCCGGTATATGGTATTTGCATTTCCCTAATATGGTTTTAGACTGTCTTCGAACATTTACTTGGGACAAGAAGCTCGAAAGTTGGGTCAAAGAGCGTGGACTGGTAGGCGGTGGGGGGAAAGTGCCGACGGTCGTCACCCCGAGGCAGTATAAGAACAGATTTAGAGAAGCTATGGAACGGTACATTCTTATGGTGCCAGAGTGAGTATTAAGCTTTCTCCAACTCGAGGTTTGCCTACGCACTAACGGCTATTAGTTTCTGGCATCAATTATAATCCCTCGGTACGAATTAGATTGGTTAATAGCATTTAACTGGAATATTCAATTCTATAACTGTCATGTACATGGAGTATTGGTTCATTTTGCAGTTTGGGTTGGAGTGTTGTTGTGGGTGGTTATTTCTCTTTCTCATAAGCCACCTGGGTTGCTTGGATCTTTGAATGTAACATAGGGATACGATGTGATTGAAATGTCAAACTTCATACACTCAGTGACGTATACCTGGCCCTTTTATACAATCACAATGAAGTTTGTGCTCGCTCGAACAAGGCAACGAGGGCTGCACAGTCAAGCCTCGCTATAACGATACTCGATCCCCGAAAACTCTGGTGCAGTAATTCTCAAAATGGTGAAAAATCAGTTCGGTGTAACGATTGCCTTCCTAAACAATTTTAGGACCTCGGTATTCCGATCAAAAATTGATGCCCAGATTAGATCGGCTTAACGAGGTTTGACTGCACTCAGTAACTTAAAGTCTAGTGCAAGAATGAGGGTTAGGTTTATATGGAGCCATGCAATTGGTTCTTCTCCCCGCAACGCCAAAATCCGCGAGTACATCACAGGTAGCTCGAGCCGTGCAGGTGAGCGAAAACCGCAAGCAATATTTGTTATTCACCACATTGTACAGCAACGAAGGTTTTAGATATTTCGTTGGCAATAATTAGATTGTTAGCTGTCCGCAAAGACAAATTTAAATATGCTGCGGATCATGAGCGCGCGAGTTGCTGCGCAACAGCAGCAGCGACTGGTCGCGTCGCGGCTTCTTCATTCTTCGGTAAGTCAGACAGGCAACTGCTTTCAGTTTCAAGGAGACTAGAGATTATTTGGAGGAGTGTGGCATTGTTGACTATGAATAGGTCGCGCGGTCGAATGTCACAAATGTGCCGCCCACTTCAGTGCCTGGAACCCCGAATCCGACTGCACCGATGGAGAATCCGACGCCGGCGACGCCGTCTACGCCAAATTTATCCAGCTCGGCGAGCAGTGGAACTCCGCCTCCACCTCCTCTGCCACCACCAAAGACGACGAACCGATTCCGCAAATTTCTTCTTAGCGTGACTGTGTTGGGCGCCATTGTGTACGGCGGTGGGGTCTGGTTCGCACTTTGGAATGACAATTTCCACGACTTTTACACGGAATATGTTCCGTTCGGAGAGCAACTTGTCATGATTATCGAAGAGCGGGAGTTTCAGCGCCGATTTCCTAACGCGGGAAGAAAGCCGTTGGAAGATGATGCGAAGAGGGTGACAGTACAACGGGGCGGCGCAACTTGGAAGATGGTTGGGGACGAGTATAAGGGACCGAGTACCGGACCTCATGTTTCCGCTGTTGCGAAGGATAAGAATGTCCCGAAGACTGAGACGAAGAAAGATGTTCCACCGCCGCCGGCTCCCGTCCCTGCTCCGCCTGTTCCAGAGCCAAAGAAGCAGGAACCATTAGTAATTAGAGAGACCGTCCTCCCCAAGCTCCCTAAGTTTGTTTTCGACGGCACGACCGATCCGTCGCTCGAGAACGTGGTCAAGTCGATCAACGGCCTCTTCACAGCGTTGACGACGTCCGGTGCCGCAGGCCCCGAAGAACTTAGCGCGCTCGCGGCGAGTTTGGGAGAAGTATCGAATAAGTTTGTGGCGTTGGTGGCCAAGTACGAGACGGAGTTGAAGGAAAACTTGGATCAGCAGGCGCTTGTTTTTGCGCTGCAGAATGAGAAGAGGGAGCAAGATTACAAGCAGCAGCTCGCGACAGTGGATGAGAAGTGGAGGGAAGGCTACTTTGAGGAACGCCGGCGGATTATGGATACCTACAAGAAGCGGCTGATTGCAGAATTGAAGAAGTTTAATCAAGTTTACAGTGGCCGGCTACGGAACGAGGTTGCAGCTGCGAACGCGGAGAAGGACAAATTATTCGCTGACAAGGTCGTCGAGACGGTCGAGAATGAGCGTAACTCGCGGCTGTCAAAGTTGAAAGACCTAAAGCTCGCGTTCGAGGAAGTGATGGCGCTGTCTGCGGACGTGGACAAGCAACTCGAGACTGCGGAAAGAACGGCGGAGTTGCAGCTCGCGCTGGGATCACTCACAAACGCCCTCCAGGCGCCGTACTCTGTCCCGCTCGCGCCTATTGTCGCGCGGATTAAGGAAGTTGGTGGCGATGACCCTCTGATTTCCGCAGCGGTAGCTGCGGTTCCTGTGGCTGCATACGACGGCGTGTTGACTCCCGCACAGCTCGCGGCACGATTCAAGCTTCTTGTGCCAGAAATCCGCAAGGTGTCGCTGGTGCCTGCTGACGCCGGTGTTGCTGGCTTTGTGGGCTCATGGCTATTCTCCAAGCTACTCTGGAAGAAGGAAGGAAAACCAAAGGGAACCGATGTTGAATCGGTTCTTGCGCGGGCGGAGTCAGCGCTGGTTGAAGGACAAGTTGACGAGGCGGTGCGAGAAGTTAACTCGTTGGACGGATGGCGGAAGAAATTGGCTGAGGATTGGCTTGCTGAGGGCCGGAAACGGACTGAGGTTGAGTTTTTGGCGCGGGTATTAGGCGAGGAGGGCAAAGTTTGGCAGTACAAGTATTGAGTGAGAATGTAAGTGTGAGTCGAAGGATAGACTTATTTGTTACTTGTTAATAGATTTATCAGTGCATTAAAATAAGTTACATTAGAAAGATCCTATCTTAACGCCCAAAATTAAATTTTTCATAACTATTACCTTTTAGTTCTCTTCAGCGGCAATTTTTTTTTCTCGTCCATACTCGCTACCAGCGATCTCGGGCACAAGCTCATCCACAGAAGCGCCGTCGCCCAACTGTGTGACGTCCCAGCCCTGGGATATGAGGTACTCCCTAAACCTGTCGTCTTCGGCAGAGATGACGTCCTGTCCGAGTCTCGGCAGGAGGGTGATGGCGAGAATGCCTGAGAAAATCGCCAGAGAGGAGGAGACCCAGAACGGTGCCTGGAGACCCTTGACTGTATGCTCGCCGCCTGCGTTCTTGATGATCACGGGGAAGACATATGTGCCTACGAACGCACCAATTTTGCCTGCTGCGGCCGCGATGCCATAGTACTGTCCTCGAACTGCGGTTGCACAGGTCTTGGATGCGATTAAACCGATGCAGTCGCCCGGGCCGAACTCTCCGAGGGTCTGAAATATGCCGTACACGACGACGAAGGCGGCTATGTGGTTCTTGAGGTGGCTGTACAACCCGGCCATTATGTAGCCGACGATGGCCTGAAGAAAAACTCCAGTGGCGAGAGTGACGCGGGGCCCCATGTAGTCTGCCGCCAGTGCACCAAGCATGGAGCCGGGCAGGTAGAACAAGTTGAGCACGACGTTCCAGCCGAAAGATTTGTAAAGAGAGCCATCGGGAATGATGACCGTGAGAATCGTAGTAGAGTACAGGCCGAAGGAGTATGCTGAGAAGTCGTAGATAAACCAGATGATAGAGACGACGAATAGTCGGAACCAGTAGAAGCGGAGGATGAGAAGGTATGGCACACTGCGGGCGCGACGCATGGTGTTCTTGGTGAATTGCTCGGGCTCCTCTAGCTTGAGCCGGAGGTAGAATATGGACAAGGGCAGAATCGCACCGAGACCGAGCGAGACACGCCAGACCGTGGTGAGGTGGTCCACGCCGCAAATCCAGAGCATGACAAGGGGTACGAAGGCCGACACGACGAAGCCAAAGTCGATCATAAAGTTTGTGAAGAGCACAAAGTAGCGATTGCGGTGACCGGATTTGAGGTCGTTGGATGCCTCTGCGCATGCAACTGAGCCGGCCGGATACTCGCCGCCAATACCAATACCAATGAAGCAACGGTAGGCGGTGAGGGCAGCGAGCATACCAGGAATGGATCCGCCGGCACCCCACGCACCGGAACTGAGGATGGAGAAGAGGATAAGGATCAGAGTCGCAATGATCATGCCATGCTTGCGCGAGTAGTGGTCGGAGATGAAGCCGAAGGAGAGCTGGCCGACGACGGTGCCCGCAAAGGCGATAGAGGAGACGTTGCGAGTTGCCGGAGAGTTTGCGTAGTCGTCAGGGTAGAGGATCAGGAGGATGGTGTTGACGGAGCCGATGACCTGTACTGCTATCAGTAGTTGCTGATATCGAAGATTAGCGGTGGACTTACATTGTTGAGGTAGCCGTCCGAAAAGAGACCGGCACCGCAGACAGCGATGGGCCAGAACTTGCCTTTCTGCCTGAAATAAGCGTGGCCCTGCTCGACAGTGGTAGTTGCCGCGGCCATGTCGTTGACTGTGTCAGACTCGTCGCCTTCGGGGCGGCGTTCACGAGCAGTTGCCGTGAACATAGCGACGAAGGGGAGATGAGCAGCGACAGCGAACATAAAACATCAGGGAGACAGTTAGGTTTAAGTACGGTAGGAAAAGTTGACTACAGCCGAGACCGGACAAGGAACCTTCAAGACCCTCCAAAGTGATACTCCTGGTCTGGTGTCATGAGCGCATGATCACGACACACGCGCTGATTGGCAGAGTTCATGACCTGCTAGATGATATAACCCACTGTCTTGGAATACTTTCAGCCTTGCCAACAAGAAACTCAAGTGCTTAATACCGCTACGACAACCGAGACAAGGCACGGCCGCTGGCACAGGGATCTAACCCAGCATAGAGCGGCGCAGCCAGCCGCCGACGAGTGCGGCGCGTAGTCGCAATGTACTCGAACCTCGTGAGGGAGCCCGAGACGCTCATATGTGCGGTCTAGAGTCTAACTGTCAGTCTGCTTCTGCTGTTTTCACCGGCCAGCAGAAATCTTACTTCTGATGACCGTCAGACGCAAGTACAGTGGGATAGCGAGCTGCACCATTAGGGAACTGTACCGGCAAAGTACAGATCGCCGCATGGTGGCGCTCGGTGAACTATAGCCCCACGGCGCAAGACCAGACTAAGTTGCATTATTCACACTATCATTTTCGCTATACGGTATCTGTACATAGGACGATATAGTCTCATATACTCTCTATAACATATTCAATTAATTAATTGTGTGCCAATAGCCTGGATTCAGGTAATGCTCACAGTAGCCGAAAAACCATTCGATATCGCCCGTGACCTTACTAGAGACAAAAATGTGGCAGAGGCGACTACAAAAATTTGAGGAGCCGCAAGGACAAGAAAAAGCTTGGGTCTAGGTCCAGAACTTTATTATGCTAACAATCCGCCCTAGTTTTGTCTCAAGACTAGGGCTACGCCTAATCTACCGCAAGCTTACTGTTGCGTCAGTATGAGGGTTTGGAAGATTCACATTCAGGCCGCTCCTGTCCTCTTCACTGTGCGACCGATACGCCTGGTTATTCGCCTATCTCTCCGGGATATCAATCAGCCCGCACATGTCAGAGTCCATCCTCATCATGCGCAAAACCGAGTCGTATCAGAGCACTCCATCTTCGTCAATTCCTCGCCGCGTCGTCCGGCCGAAGCCAAAGGCAGATGACTCGGCCACTCATTCTACCCCGAGAAGCGTCAGGTTTTCAGGCAATGGAGCGAAGGCGTTCAAAGCGTCTAATCGCAGATCTATGTCGAAGAAGGACGGTGATGCGATCGCTCCGAGGAAGACTGGAAAAATGGGCGCGAGGGAAACGAGTTTCCCGTCTGTGCATGAGAAACCGCCTGAACGTGAATCGTTAAAGCATACGCAGCAAGGATACCTCAATCCCGATGAAATTGCGGCTACAGCATGTATTACTGCTGCTGCTACTACTGTCAGTGCCGCTGCAGACACTGTGTTTGTTGGCGCTGAAATCCTCGAACTCGACGATCTCCCCGGCCACAAGACAATTGGCCGCTCTGTAACGAAACGTTATCGCGCGACCCTGAGCGAAAAGTTTCTCGAGTCTCTGAATAGACAAGACTCAGTTCGTTATACACCGCAGAAATCCTCGCCGGATAAGATTAGCCCTCGGCAGAAGATAGTCGAAACTGTGTCGCAGAAAGCCAAAGATTTCAGTTCTCTCAAGAATGTTGCGTTGTTAGTTAAACCTGAAGATGATAATAACGGCAGGATGGACGGCAGTTTGTTGGAGCTACAGGTTCTTCGACGGCGCGCTATGCAGGAATTCATGACATCTCGAGCGCAACGCGACGGAGAGAAATTGAAAGCGGACGAAGTTACAGCGACTGACGAGTTTGAGACTAATTTCGAGTACTTAAAAAGTGAAGCTGCGAAGGACATTAGTTGTCCCACCACTAATTTGTTTGATATGGATGACATTGACGAAGAATATGTTTGCTCTACAGCGCCGATTAATTCCGCTCCTGTCATCAAACCCATGCCCCGCGCAGTTTCTGGAGCGGAGATGCCTACCGGAGATGAAGCCGCTGCTGCTCAATATTCTGCGATCGAACGCAGATTGATGACTCCCCAGGAGGACGGGTCGTCTGACCTTTCGGATTTTGTTTTGTCGCCTGCTCGATCGCCGCAGCCTGAGCGAGCTGTGACTGAAGAGCCGTCCGACTTGCTTCCATATCAGCTCTCCACCTCTTTGCGGGCTAAGATTGATGATGGTTGGTTGACAATAATCGGATAACTTTCAACGCTAATGCTAGCAGATGCTGACGACAGTGGCTATCATGCCAGTATCGAAAGCGGAAACGAAGACGATAATCTATCCTCGGTCACCGACATTGTACCTGTTCAACTCCACAAGCAAGTCTATCCTCCCAATGGCCGCATTCCTATGGTAGTCTCATGTTGTTGTCAAGTATGGTTGATGAATACTGACAGTTCTGCAATAGTTTATCGAGTTTCTGATGCCAGCCACCGCGCTGGGCTTGCTTACGGTTTTATATGGCGTAGCGTGTTACCGTGGAGTTATGGGTCCTTACTGACGCTTTTGTTTGATACCACTGTTTGGAGAGATTGCCTGCGCGGCTTAACATCGCCTTGACTTCTTTTTGGACCACTGATTAGCTACCTTTTATGACAATAATCACCTGAAATTGAAATAAACTTTATAACTAAGAAAATATGTTGCAAAGTAAACCTTGTGGGCGCTCTAGCGGACCACTCCTTACCCACTAACCCGTTGCAGGCAAGCGTCAGAGGGTTAGGGCGGGAACATCTAAACTTTCCTTCTGTGAGATGCAGCTTTTTGTCAGTGAGCCACATCTAGCCGTATTCCAAATGGTGATTATTCAAAGCGTTCAAAAACATGAATGAATGCCTGAGCAAATACTACGGAATAATATAACAAGAGTGGGAGTTAACATGGCGCATCTTCACACTGATCCTCCAACCGGATCACCATCCTCTTTCGTGCTCGACAATCAGCCAAGCGTCTCCACATCCGCCGAGTTGGTCTCGCAGACGCCTAGCGCAGACGCTGAATATCTCACCGATGTATCCGAGGATTGCGGCGAGAAGGAAGAAGCAGAAAATGATTATGATGAAGGAGGCGAGGAGGAAGAAGACAAAGAATTCACATACCGCGATTATCTTATCGCAGGTGAAGTATCGTTGGATGAAATGGAAACCGACCTTGTTCATATTTTCTCCGAGTCTGAAATTAGGATGATGCGATTTTGGAAGTCCCGGGAACGGAAGCTGTTCCACGAGCTTGAAACATTAACAATGCCCCCACCTTCTTCTAGATCCAACGCGGAGTCGTCAGTCACGGTTAGAGTCCTGAAAGCTCAACAAGAAGGTCGTCTCCGCGCTGATCTGTCACGCAAAAGATGGGGTCCTATTCGCTCTTATTTCCCTCCCACTGACGGGACGTGCTTGATTTTGAGGCTGTCGGCGGAAATACTCCAGAAGATTATTGATCATGCCTTTTTTCGAAACACTTCGAGGTGGTGGAACGTGCTCACAGTCCGTGACAATGGTCTTGATGCATTTGCATGTGTCTGTCGGACGTTTAATATGATGGTCTGATTCTATCTCAATCATGGTGCCGCACAATTTGTGACTTGCAATTGCTAATGGGGACTAGGTGCAACCCAATATTTTCAATACAGTTACGTTACGATCTGAAGCCGACTTGTACGATCTTGTATTCCTGTTCAGAGCATCCCCCCACATTCGGCAGTGGCTGCACTGGCTCACAGGCACCTTTTCCATCAGCAATTCTGTGGAAGCAAAGCGGGTCGGCGCGGCACTAACCGAGATTTTCGAAACATGCAGAAACATAAGGTGGATCAGTCTCTATATAAATCACAAGCCAGGCGCTACTCCGTGCTTCCCGATTCTCCAGAAAAGTGCGCAGAATCTAGGAGACCTGAGAGAAATATTTATCACAGGTCCAACATGGCATATGCCGATTACCACCTTTTTGGTGCATTTTGATCATCTACGCGTTTTGAACTTGAGAAATACGAATTTGGGGAAGGTTAGGAACATTGGAAAGCAGGCGAGGTTGAGACTACCGAGCGTCATAAGGCTGCAGTTTGATAACTGTATTCTGGGGCATAATGCTATTCAGATGTTTGCTAATGCGCTTATAAACGTGGAGCAAGTAGGGGCGACAGGTGTTCCGGGTGAGTTACTTTTGATGATACGTATTATTATTTTTGTACTAACATTGACATCTGCAGCTGGCATTATGGACCTGATCAATGCGATAATGTCTCGCACGAGTACATTGCACACTGTCACACTCTTGCGATGCAATGGTCCACCCCGGCCACCGCTTCCGACATTCAGATTCTGGCACCGGCTAGAGAACATTGCGCTCAACGAGTGCTTCATGCTTCACCCAGACTTCTTCCCCCCGGTCCAGGACTCACACATATCCGGACTGCCCAATTTACGCAGCCTCCACGTGACTGCGAACTTACGGATTCCCATCTCGCCATTCGATTTCGACGAGCTAATCGAGACGATCAGGCGGTTACCGGACTTATTCTCCAAACGCGAGATATTCGACCCGGAAACAGGCGCCGCGAAGTCTATATCCAACGTCGACGTGTATGTCACCTGCCCGCGTGGGACATACAAAGACACGTTCGGATCTACCTTAGACGACATCTCGTCGCTGCGTAACGCTCGAGACGTTCTGTCGCACGAGTATACGCTCTTGGAAACGGTGGGTTCGAAGAATGATAGACGAGATCGGTTTATTTCCGATTCTGAGTTGGCCAAGTTTACGAGTGAGGTTATGAATGAGTGGGTCAATTTTCCGGACAACGGGTTCACATAGGTGTATTTTATATTCGGGATTTACGGTCGGCGTTATGGTCATGCTAGATTGCCTTTCTTCGTTACTTCTCTACATCTAACGTACAAAACGACTATTTGAAATCCATGTTGACAATATCCATCCATTTCTTGCCATTCAACTCTTTCTTGATTTCCGCGCGGAGCCGGCTCGGCATGCCTGGTCCGTCGTACGCGAAACCGGTCAAGACTTGAACAAAGGATGCGCCTGCCTTTGCGAACTCAACGGCGTCTTTGCCTGTTGAGATACCGCCGCAGCCGACAATTGTGAATGAAGGTCCCGTGTATTTTCGGAGCGTACGGAGAGTTTTGAGGGATAGCTCTTTCACAGGCGGACCTGATAAGCCCCCAATCTCAGATGATAGTGACGAAGGCGATTTAAGCGATTCTGGACGGGAGATCGTCGTATTTGCCACAATCACGCCGTCGATGCCTGATCCTTTCACGACTTCGGCGATGCTAGCGACTTCGGTCTCTGACAAATCCGGAGCGATCTTGACGCAAATAGGTGGCTTATGCGGCGTCGACAAGCCGTCCCTCGCGGCAACGACAGCGGATAGCAGTCCGCTTAATTTCTTCTCATTCTGCAAGTCCCGCAAGCCCGGCGTGTTCGGACTCGAAATATTCACGACTAACAGGTCTGCGTAATTGCCTAATGTCTTAACACCCTCCACGTAATCAGCGATCTCATCGCCATCTTTGTTCTTGCCCAAATTCACAGCAAGCAATTTTCCCTCCTCAAACGCATGATTAACTGGAGTAGTCTCGTTATGCGTCAAAAACGAATGCAATCGCATGCGCAAACGTACGAGAACTTTTAAATGTCCGTCGGAATTGAAGCCGTACCTGTTAATTGCAGCTTTATCTTTCGGAAGCCGGAAAAAGCGGGGCAGCGGATTACCAGGCTGAGGTTTCGGTGTTATCGAGCCGACTTCGACATACGAAAAGCCCATTGCGAAAAGTGGGTCAATTGCTTCTGCGTTCTTGTCAAAGCCGGCGGCGAGCCCAATTGGGCTTGAGAGCTTCTTACCGAAGACCTGTGAAGTTAGAATATGTGCAGGTTACGAGTGATTTAGGACGCACCTCGACTTCGAGATCAGGATCCTCGTCATCAGCAGATCGGTCAACAGGGTATACCCCCGCCTTCATAGACTCAATGGCAAACCGATGCGCAGTCTCCGCATCGGTCGTCCATCGTATCGCTGGCACCAAAAAATACCTATGAAACGCCGATCGCGCATCGGTAACATAGTAAGCACCAAATCCAACTCCGGCAATCAAAATCGTATTAATTAGAAAATTCCGCACAGGAGTAGGTTGCGCTCTTGTGAACAGCGCCCGCCGCGATTGTCGTGTCGTTGAGCTGCCCGGTGTTGTTAAACGAGCACTCCCCCGGCGCAAGGCAACACGCGAGAAGGATGTGACTCGCATGCCCGCGTTCATTGTTCCTTTATCTTTGCAGGGCCCGAAGCGGAGAGGAGGGCGGACCGGGGTCGTGGAGCTGCTTGACGCTATCTATTTTGCCGACCTCGAGATCTGCTAAAGTTGCTCGGGAGCTTCTGATTCGCGTCACTTACCCTAACCACTGAAAGCCGCAGGGGACACATTTCGTTGTTTAATTATGAAGGCTTACTATTAAGTGTAAATGGCTGCCTTCTGAAACGAGGGGCCTTGGAACTTCGTGATTGCAGGGTCCGTGGCTGCGGGCTGCCGGACGGTTTTATGTTATTCCTGAATCTTTACTCGTGTACATGAGGCATTCAGTCGGAAGAGGTGAATGCGGATAAAAGAAACACATCTTAGCTAGGAACAACGGCTCCACCTTTTTTCTGAACGGAATTCGCCGAGCAATGAACCAGTTGGAACCCAAAATGCACTTTTATTTTACTCAGTGACATCCATGCCAAACAAATAATGCATTCAAAAATTCCCGACGCGTCGTTCATGCAATATAATAACTTTTAATCATTATCCATCAGTCAGCAAAACAAAATCGCGACGCCACTCAGCTGCTTTGTTAGAGCAGCATCGAAGAGTACTTTCCTCCCGGATTGTGCAGCTTGGAAGATCCCAGCCTTACACGCTTCGTCGGAGAACTGGCAGCTCTGGAATGCAACGTTGTCGTCGTCGCCATCGAATCGCTGGCATCCGATCCTGACCCAGGGACAAGGATAAAAGTCTCCACGGACCATTCATACCACACTTTTCGATTGTCCGTTTTCCTCCATATAGAAATTTCTATCTCCGCGTTATCCGGAACGTAAAGCGGCGTCTATTTTTGTCGTCAGTCTCCTACCTCTTCCATCTCCCAAACCCTGACACTTACAGATATCGGGAACCAAATCGGAAACCAGGAAACCATGTCCTTCGATTTCTTGTTGATTGTATCGGGGCGGGTCGAAAGCTCCACATCGCCGTACAGAACGGACTCGAAATATCCCACGAAGCCGTGCATAACGCCGCGATTTTCGATTAAAAACCTTGCTTTCACGTGGCGATTATTGTGCTCATTGCTAATATGGGCGGGCGAATCTTGCAAGACAGGTGCTGAAGAACAATCGATTCCCAAGTCGTCATATCGCTGCTGCTGTTTTGGTCCTCCGATTACTGGTGCCGTGGGCCATGAGGAACTAGCGCCGACGTAAGGCGATGGGTGTCTGAATTCCCAGGCTTGCTTAATCTCCGGAGCAAGTAAGTCCACCGCTTGCAGCATGACGACGTAAGGTGTGTTCATAACGTCTTCTTTGTTTTGCAACTTGATGGAGGAGAAGATCTTCGGCGACATTGCAGGAATAAAGTGCGACGAGTAAGACTGAGGAATCATAATGCCATTGCCTGTCACATATTAGTCGAGAGTCTAAAACTCCAGACAAGCCAGCATTACTCTTTAAAACACATTGAACTCCGTCTAGACATTCAGGGGACAATTCGTTATCGCCGAAGCTACCTAGTAGTTCGCTGATCATGATGTCAACTTTATGAGTAGGGTTCCAGGTTCGCATGTCCCTGAACACGACTTCGACGTTACTTTGCCATTGCAGCTCCTTCCGCTGTAGAAGACTACAAGGGTGGTCAGCAATATCCCTGAGATTGCAGACGCGATAGCAAACAACGTACTAAGTATATGCATTAGGGTTCTTCTCAACAGCGTACACGAAGATTGGGACGTTAGCCCTCTCAGAAGCACGTAATGAGCAGGCAACAAGCGGTCCTCTCCCAGCTCCCACAACAGCCAGAATTCTACATCGTTAGAAATTAATTGAGCATGTGCGCGTAATTGCTAGAACTTACATTGGCTGACCTTTAGGATTCGAGTCTCGCTCTGACAATGCCTTAAATATTGCCTTCTCATACTGTGCGTACTTGACAGGATCCTTCTCAAATACTTCATAAGTTCCGCTTTCCAAATTATCCGTCAATGGTTGCAGTGGATTTTGCAGATAATCTTGATATCCTTGACCAAACTTCTCCACGGCTGTTGGTGAAGGTAGAATCGTATGTAGATGCCGCATGTATATAAGATACGCCCTTTCATCTTGTTTGGACGGCAACTTTGATGACGTCCGTATCTGCGTCGCTTCTCGAACATCCTGCAATATTGTGTACGGCTTTATTTTCAGATATTTAAATAACAGATACTGATGCGCCTTGGACAATACCGGGTAGCCTTTTGGATTGGACAGGAATATCTTAGCTGATATAAATAGCACAGTAATCGGCTCTGCAAACCACCGTGAGACCACAGATTGGGGTGGCAGTTTGGCTGGCAGTTGTAATCCCACGGAGAGTCGAGAAGGATAGTCACAAATTGTTCTAACCGAGTTCCAGATGTCCCAAATTGACATAGAATCCACCGGTGCTGGGGCGTCAGAGCTGCTAGGCTCTTCGACTCCACTCTCCGCCATGGCAAGGTGTACTATAATGTTGATATACGGCACGGCAGCAAGCGCATTGTTCAAGCTTTCGGCATACATTGCGACGTTGTTGCGTCGTGTCGGACCCGGAACAATGACATAACTTAGACCGCAAAAGGATGCATATGACAGTTCATGTTTGAGTACTTGAGTGGACACCCCAGCAATTCGAGGATCGGCGGAATCTAGCTCTATCCATTTTGCACACAACCCAAAAACATGCTGCGCGTAGGTTGTATTTGGCGCGAAGTTGACTTCTGGATATATTGGAGGTGCAACATGTGGGACAATAACTGTACTCAAATCTGACTGTGAAATACGAGAAACGCGGGATCGGAAGCGTGGATTTGTGATTGGGACTGACAGCACGTCATATCCATCGGTGACGGACGAAAGAATTCCTTCAGAGTCAATAGCCGTATCGATGCTTGACATCTCAGGCTGCAACCCAATATAATACGTCGGGGACATTGGTTTACCATGGTCCATGCTCACTTCTGACATCTATATAAGTAGTAGTTAGTCAGAAGCAGAAGCTTATGTAGTTTGCAGTACAGCCCACGTCTCCTCTGAATATTTCAATGATTACATACAGTCGCCTGGGTGACGTGTTAATAGACAAATAACCCTGAACAGAGGGCGAATTATACTGTAGGAATGTCTGTATGTCTGAGTGTAAGTTGAATATTACAAACATTTGATGTGAACTGGTGACACCTTAGAACTGCGCACGAGAGTTTCCAGACGCGTCTGTGTCGCGTTTTCAACGACCGGGAATCACCCCTAACCTGAGTCGACTCCTGTTGACACACCGCAATTTCAGCTTTCCTTTACGCAGTTCTCTCCTGCGCACATCAGCTTGCAAGCCTGTCACGACTTTTCCGCGTACCATCTTCGCAATTCCAGTACGCGTATTTGCAAGCCGACCTTTGGTTTTACGCGCTATAGCCGCTGGAGTTACCCGTCCCCATTCGGTCCTCGCCTTGTATCTCCGAGGTACAGGCTCGCGTTGCGCCGCGTCCGATTCTCCAGTTATGGTCTGGCACTGTGAGGTCGTTCGCGAAGCCCCGATTGCAGGTAGCTGCTGATTCTTGTTTATACTCTTTCTTCTACACGGAGAACGATGTGAACGGACGTGTCTCACTGTCGACCTTTCGACGATGTCCAAAACCTGACGGTGAGCGCGCGGGGTCATGCCGCGTAGCCCGCGGGATCGGTTTAACCCTGACCCATTTATTCGTTGAGTAAGGTCATCGGTCTGGGAGAGGGGGTTTGCTATGCTTTGGGATATCTTTTATTTCCGTCCCGAGACTTGAATTGAGATTCCGCCTACCGAACGTGCCTGCAACGGCACCCTTCATATGGCATCTTGCAGTGGTGACTGTGAGGCAATGGTTCTAGAGAGCCTTGCGCCGTTCCTTTGGATTTGCTGTCGCTAGACCGAAAATACGGGTGCGGGGCCGGTACTCGTTGTGGTTCGTTGATTATTGCAAATTTGCACGATTATAGTGTTGGCTAGATCTGGAGAGAAGAACATGGGCCATGATCCGCTACTATTAGTTGCTCTGTCTCACTTATGGTATTCTGCATGGGCGATAAGTGTCTGCCTGTGCCACGGTTGCAATATATGCCAGAAGGGCTCTCGCCTGCCCGATCAGTGCTTCGGCCTGATTTAGCGTCTCTTAACGGCGCGGCGTACGGTCGCCGCCTGGCTTACAGCCTCCGGTGAGCTTTTGGGATTGACACTTATTCCTGTGTACTATACGCTATATGACAGTTATGCTGCCCCGGAGCCGTCTTCCCTTCCCGTCTCGCATGATTGTCAAAAGAACAATAGCCGCTGGCTCTACCTAGCTCCTTTGCCTCGTCGGTCCCAGTCTCGTGGATTATAGCGAACCTATTGAATCCCAGTTTACATTCTGGTATTTCAATTCCTTGACATATCCTGCCTATTTCCTGTACATGAATTGTGCACTCGAACGAACAAGCCGACCCAGCTTTTGCGGGCAAGATCTTGCATTACTGGAGAAGCTCAACACAATATTTGATATACTCTATCATTCGGTTTTTCTGCCGGGCGTTTTGACCGCTACTTCAAAGCCTAGCTAGGACGGGTCCGCGGATACAAGCGAATGCTTTGGATGGGTTGTTTCGCGCGAAAATTAGACTGATATGGCTGTGAGCACTTTAATCAGTGCAACGGGATTGCCGTTACGCCTGGGAGGATCTCTAGCGTATATACACTGATCGGCTAAGACTTCTTTTAATCTCAATCTCGGTCTGCTGAAACATTGAGCATTGTTGTCTACATTTGAGGCGTGTCGTGTGTTTAGGTAGTACCGGGACCGCTGGGTTATGATATCCGCGAGTCAGAGCTGAATCCAAATGGTCGTGTCTTCTGATGCAGACTGACGCTCGTCTGGCGCTACTGGAGTGCTCGATGCGTTCTGAAATCGGTGGCTGGATGACGTTTCGGTCGTCGAGTGATGAGAACCGAGACGCGTGTGTAATGTGATGGCGAGACTCTTCCGGTGCGAGAGCATATTCTTTGGAGACTCACGAACCATGTTTGTGGCCTTGTTTTTCAACTTCGATCTCTCTGCGCTTATGATCTACGACACTTTCGTAGCACGTCCTAGTCATTGGGATTCTTCAGATATGTCGTGGAAAACGTGTGAGACTCATTCTAAATCTAAGTAGAGCAAATCCTAATACTGTTCGCGCCTAGCGGTGAATTAGTCGGCTTGGGTGTAGTAATAAGGTTCTGCTTGTCGCATATTTATTGTGCGTCAACGCCGCAGGCACCCCTGACCAGCAGTAGCATAGGCGATGACGTGAGAAATGTTGACGCCTCATGAACCCTCCGACATAATACACCCAAATCTTACTTAGAGCCGCCACCGGTCAGAACAAACGCAGCGAATGGAATCACAATGCCACCGAAGTCTAGCAAGCCTTCGTCGTCTAGTAGAAAGCCGATACCGAAAAAACGACGACTTGCGAGACGATTTGGTTACGTCAACTTGACAGCGTCTGGTGACGATGAAGATGACTTAGATTATAGAGAGTATGACGGCGAAGCCGGTGACTATATTGATGATTCGGATATTCCGCTGAAGGCAAGTGTAGCATCTACAAGGCATGTGAAAAAGCGGGATACTAGAAACCGTCGTGGGAACAATCTGTCGAAGGGTATGGATGAAAGAGCTGCACAGTCTGCCATCGAGCCGAATATCGATGCGCCATGCTACTTAAGTAGTTTGCCAGTCGAGCTTATTCGGAAGATATTGGACTATGTGGAGCCGAATCACGACCTCACAAAGTATGAGAAGAAGTTATTGGGAACATATTGCACGGTGAACCGAGTATTCAAGGATATTGTGGGTGACGACTGTTTCAATTTGGTTCTCTTACAACTGCTAATTATTACCAGTTGCAACCACGCTTATTCAATACTATCAGAATTACCCAACTTAAAGCTCTGTATCAATTCTCAAGTATTCTTGAGAAGTCACCAATAATCGGGGCTTATCCAAGAGACATTCAACTCGAGCTACAATGCAGTCTCGAGGAAGAATCGAACATGGTGGCGGCAGCGCTTACCAACACTCTTCCGCGATGCACGACGTTACACAGTGTTGAGGTACTTTTCAAGGCACCGATGGGATTTCAGGTTATATTTCCATTATTGGGGAGGAACTTCTATGCCCCTTCGGTCGAGAGACTAGACATCAGGCTCGGGGTTTTCACAACTTCCTTTATGCAATTCGTTGGTGGTTTTTCAAAATTGAAGGTCTTACACTTGGAAGGGATTAATTTCGACAAGTTACTGATATCAGACAAGGATAAAAAGCTGTCACTATCCAGCATCGAGACTTTGATGCTGAGCAAATGTTTCGTTGGTCAAACCACTATTGAACTATTATCCAATGTTCTTCCACAAGTGAAAACGATATCGTTATTTGTTGTGAAAGGTCTGACTTCCGATTTCTTGATAGCGATGAGGGCCCGTTGCTCATCATTCTCGACCCTGAACGTGTATCGCTGCGGTGATGCCAAGGGCAAGCTCACATCTCGAATCTCATTCCATCTACCACTGAGTCTGTGGACTTCCCTTACCTCAATTCGGATCCAGTTTTGTGGAGACCTTCGCCCAGAGAGCTTCCCGACATTTGAACACAGTGGCGTAACGAATCTCGAGAATCTAAAGTTTGTGGAGATATTCGAGATGTACAAGAACTGGAACGACGAACACCTGCCAGAAATAGCGCGAACATTAGACAGATTTGTTGATTTGTTAAACCGACCGTCTGGAGAAGAGAAGCGTCGAAATTTTGAAGTCAGCGTTATATTCCGCAAATCGTTAGAACCGTACGCCAAGTATATAAACGAGGCGTTTGACGATAACCAGTCGTATTGGAAGAAAGTTAAAGGGGTCGGAGACGATGTTAATGTGTCAATGGTTAGAACGGTTCAGGACGAAATTGGCAAGGGATCATGGGCTATTGGAAGACAGACACAGCAGTTTAGTGTGATCGAGTAAGGCTAATGATATGAACGGTCGTTGTTATGAATTTTGGCTTTATGAATACTGAGTTATGAGGCATGTTATTGTAGTTTGTAATGGTAATTAAATAATGGGATGGAGTTTTGGTTGTCTAGTGTGACGTCGATTGTAACAACCTCCGCTGATCAATATCAGCAAGGTGTGCATGTAAAGCCACCGGTTACTACGAACCCCTTAAAGCCATATAACACGGTATCGATGACCATCTCCGACGCAACCCACTCCGTCGGCTCAAGAGGCGCTTTATGATTGAATAGAGGGCCACATTGCTTTACCAGGTTGTATAGGGCCTGAGGTTATGCACTCTGAGACAAGACACCCTGGAGTTGATTCCCGAGCTCATTGTTCAGTAATTAGAAGGTGCATGCGGCGGCAGACGACTGCACGACAGAACGGAAAGTCGTGGAAGCGGAAGGTGACGGTGCACAGGTTAATCCGTCAGAGAGCAATATAGTGCCCTTACATGTGGTCAACGCGGTGAATAGTGAGACGTGTAGATAGCAGCATGGAACTACTTACTGCTAACCCGACGGAGGATTCAACAGGCGTCGTATCCAACGTGGTGGCGGCCGATCAACAACACTTGAGGACGCAGAATGGTGATGATGGTAAAATTATATGGTTTGGGTAGCAACTCGGATGCTAATGTGATATAGCATCGTTGATAAGTCATGGAGCTAAGCGCCAAGCGGATATGTCAACGCAGGATCTGCATGATGCGGAAACGCAATTATATGCCGAGAATGATGACGACGACGATGAAGATGGGGCTTCATATTATTGGAATCATACAGGCGATCTATCCGACGACGGAAGGAATTATTCAGACGTTTCAACCGATTATGATATCGACATCTACTGGGCTGACAGACCTGTGAAATTACGTAATCGAAACAAGCGTTTAAAGCGGATTCGACGACAGCTGATGGAGGATTACGGAAAGACTTTAACATTTCATATAAATGTGGTTGAAGCAGATGGCGGAGACTATATGGCCGGAAAGAAGTTCCCGCCGTTTTTGTATAAGAAAAAGTGGGGCCTCGTTCGATCCCAGATTCCTGCCGCAGATGGGTCATCACCAATTACGAAATTACCGACGGAGATTTTGCAAAATATATTTTACAAGTTATTTTTCTTGCGGCTGTTGGATAATTTCAGGAAGATGGACGTTGCAAAGGTCGCATGTGTGTGCAAGCGTTTCAATGAATTTGTAAGTTGAGCTACATCATTTCGGAGAAATCTGACACTAAGGCTGTTGCATGTTACAGTTACAACCCATTCTATTCAGTACCTTAAATATTGCGAGTGTTGATGCTCTGCAAGAGTTTGGAGGGATGCTACTACAGTCTCCACATCTCGGTCCGTTGGTTCACACCATTTATTTGAAGCTCAATTCGTCTTCTCTTGATGAAGCCGCAAACATTGCGAGAAACATCGGTCGGATAGTTCACTTATGTCCAAATTTGCGAACATTAACAGTCAGTTTGTCTGGGCGCGATGGCCGGAATCTCGTTATGCCAAACTTAGGCTCGAAGTATTTTGAAGGCTTATCATCTAACAGTGTCCATAATCTTAACTTTCTGTTTGAGTGTTACACAACGCCCTTCACATTGTTTGCACAAGGATTTGAAAACGTAACGAGACTTCAATTTGGACATATCGATTTGACGCGGATGACTATTAGAAAGCGAGATATGACCATCCGGTTGAACAATGTGGTGGTGTTACAGCTCATGGCACCAATTTTGGGTTCGGCAGCAATTCGATTGATAGCGAGCGCGTTACCACGCGTCCAGTTCGTTGATGCAACGGCAGTTTCGAGTGGTATCATTGACCTCTTAAGTGCAATTGCTGCTCGAACAAATACGCTAAGTTCGATTAAGATGAGAAAATGCAATGGGCCAAATACGCGGACTAAACTGACTCGTAAATTATGGACAAGACTGAGGTCGATTGAGATGACGTCGTGCAGCATGATGACAGCAGATATTTTCCCAACACATAAGGGTAGCACGGTCGACAGCCTACCCAATCTGGAGGTATTGCGAATAAGTGCCGATATAAAGTTACCAATAAGACAAGTCGACTTTATCGAATTGCTCGAGGCGGTGGACAAGCTTCGAGAAGTTGTTGGCCACGAAGAACAACCAGATGACTCGGATGATGACGGTTCTACAGCACCACAACGCGTTCCAGAGATCAATATCACCTGCGAAAATTGCGCGTATGGTGACACGTTTGGTTCGGTCTCGTTCATGTCGGCTGCCCCTCCATATTCGCCGATGCCCGGGAGATTTCGCGGCAAGGTGTACAAACTGCTGGAGACGGTCGGTCCTCCATGGCGCAGGAAGTTAGTTGGCTTGGACACTGATGCGTTGGATCGATTTAGGACGGATCTAGGAATATCAAGTGGGGCATTAGAGACAGCGTGATGCGGGGCAAATGGCATGAGGAAAAGGGAATCCAATGAGAGGATCATTCAAGGATGGGTTTGGGCATTCTAAGGGCTGAACTCTCGATCTGATGTACATGCGTGCATTGTCATAATCGTAATAGTGATTCTATAGAATGGTGCTTAGACATCAGTTGCGCTCGAAGTATTTCGATTTTATTTACAGACCTGCTTGGACGATTTCCCTATCCGGATAACATGAATTACCATCCATCCACTTTGACTTTACAAGCGCAGTATATAAATCAAAGTGCATGTGTGCCGTCAGTTACTTTGGCTTATTTACCCGATACGGTTTATCTGAATGGTTCGAGGCGCATAGAAAATTCGGGGCACTTGCATGCATTTCGAGCAACCCGAACAATATCTCGTCGGCGGGCAAATCTACCCCAGAGTTTAGTCTCACTCATGGCCTGGTATTTTGGCGACAGGTATTCACTTTTATAGTTGGGAAGAGCATAGCGAACTGTCGCGGATGTGATCCATGATAAAATGAAGAACGGAAGACCGCGAAATCATAGAAGATATGGCTACAAATGCAGCGGCGTGCGGCTACTGTGGTGGCTGAAAAGCAGAGTATCCCATGCGGTACGGTTGGTTGGGAGGACGACGCCGACGACTAACGCAGCGTCCTTAAGGCTGTGTTCTCGCTTACGATACGATTCACCGATCTTGGTCCAGTACCTCACCGACAGTTCGTTCGCTCCTCTTCGACTCACAGACAGCTGGTCGCCAACTCCTCTGCGAGCCGGGACAATGCGATGATGGCGTCCCTTCAACCACCGCGTCAGACGCCTTCGCCGGCTACGGCTGGTTCCCACTTCCCTCAGAGGCTGCGCAATCTCTTTCGCTTCTCCCTGTCCGTCAATTCACCAGCTTCCTCCAGTCAGTGGTCTGGGACGGCTTCGCCTGGAATTCCGCCGACCGCGACATCTCTGTCAGTGCCATCTTCTCCTCCCGCCAATGAGAAGGCCATGCCGCTGCTGGACTCTGCGCTAGCGTCTGCAGCATCGCCGCCGCCGCCTCAGACAACGAAATCGCGATTTGCCCGTCTACGTTCTCCTTCCTCGCCCTCCCCGAGGATAATAAGCTCTATCATCGGGTCTCAGCAATCCGCAGCCTCTTCACCTCCGCATGCGTCCTTTAACCCCACGCTACCTTCTTTGGAACAGAACGGCCAGGCCGAAGGGCCTGCGACGCCTGCTGAGCCAGAAAGCAGTAGTAATACCAACACCCCACCCACCGGAGCATCAACACCTGTCCCTCGTCAGCCGAAGTCATATCTCCCTGGCCAGGTATTTGTGAAACGGCTACGACGAGTCGCATCTGCCCCGAATGGTCTCCAGAAGCTTTCCGGGGAGCAGCCGCAGCAACCACAACAGTTGCAGCACGATACTCCCAAGGAGAGCGAGGAGGACAGGCCCACTCGGGAAGCAATTTCACAGCCGATTCCAGTTTCCGCAGTATCTAGCAAATTGCTGCATATCCCGTCGCCCATGCCGGGCAAGGGTGGCCCATTGACGGTACCAAATCCACATTTACGACCGGGCTCCATTCCGAGTCCCGATGGCAGAAACGACTATTTTGCAAGTTTTGCGGCCGACTCATCGAAACTGGCACCGCCTTCTCTGCCGCCTAGCTTTCGGAGAACATACTCGTCGAGTTCGATCAAAGTTGGCAATGTTGAAGTTGGACCAGCGAGTTTTGATAAGATCAAGTTACTGGGAAAGGGAGATGTTGGAAAGGTATATCTTGTGCGGGAGAAGAAAACAAGCAGACTCTACGCCATGAAAGTTTTGAGCAAACGTGAGATGATTAAGCGTAACAAGATTAAGAGGGCATTAGCTGAACAGGAGATCCTGGCTACCAGCAACCACCCATTTATTGTCACGCTATATCACTCGTTTCAATCTGACGAATATTTGTATCTCTGTATGGAATATTGCATGGGCGGTGAATTTTTCAGAGGTAAGCATAAAATCAATATCGCAGGCGCTTACTAAAGGTTTTACTCAGCATTGCAAACTCGAGCCGGCAAGTGTATCCCGGAGGACGATGCGAAATTCTACGCGGCCGAAGTGACTGCAGCTCTGGAGTACCTGCACTTGATGGGCTTCATATACCGTGATCTTAAGCCAGAGAATATTTTGCTACATCAATCGGGCCATATTATGCTTTCAGACTTTGATCTATCGAAGCAGTCCGATTCGGGTGGCCAGCCCACAATAGTCGGTGGCTCGTCAGGTCGTAGTGGTTCGCAGCACAACATGCCGGCAATTGATACGAAGGCCTGCATAGCTGATTTCCGGACGAATTCGTTTGTGGGAACAGAGGAATATATTGCACCGGAAGTTATCAAGGGTAATGGGCATACTTCTGCAGTGGACTGGTGGACGCTCGGTATTTTGATTTACGAAATGCTTTATGGAACAACACCTTTTAAAGGGAAGAATCGCAATGCTACCTTTGCGAATATTTTGAAGCATGAAGTGCAGTTCGCGCCATATCCCCCGTCAGCGTCGTCGTCTCCAAATCCTCCTCAGGCAGTATCCAACTTTTGCAAGTCTCTCATTCGAAAGCTGCTATGCAAGGACGAGAACAGACGACTGGGCTCTCGTGCTGGCGCGTCAGATATTAAGGCGCATCCATTTTTTAGGAATACTCAATGGGCTCTGTTGAGGAATATGACTCCTCCCATGATTCCTACTCCAGGTGACGGTGTTGATGCCGTTAATTTCCGGGCATTAAAGGACAGTCAGAGCGTTGATATTGGAAAGATAAATGGAGGCAGTAAAGCCGCCAATGGCAAAAACAGTTCCGCTCGGTTGAATGGCTATCAGTCCTCGGCTAATGGTAACAGTTTGATGCTGAAACCGGGAACTCCAGGTTCAGAGGGCAAAAGTTCATCTGCCAAGTCATCAACGAATGCAAACCCATCTACGATTGGAACTGCCAATGGATACACGAATGGGGCGAATGGTAGCAGCACTGCTTCTCTGACGGATGAGTATTATGACCCATTTCAAGAATTTAATTCGATCACGTTACATCACGACGACGAGTACGGTTATGGAAGCTACACTCCACAGTCACCTAAGGAGCAGAAGAGTAGTAGCTATTAGTGTCCTCACGATAATCGATTTCTGTTTGTTCGGTGTGTTGTTGATGTTTGCTAGTTTGTATCTTTTTGGTAGTTTATGATAGCTGGATGGGATTGTTTCGCATTAAGTCACATATAGTTCATTTTGGTTATTGGTTATAAAAATGAAGGTGTTGTCATCTTATGGAAATCTTTATTTCGTGCCGTATTTCATTGTCCGGTTATCTTAGCATTATTATTTTTCACTTGTCCATCTTTATGTTGTTCTTTCGATTATGCTGGCTGAAAAAGGGTAACTTAGATAAGTATGCCTGATGCGAATATAATTGAGCCCGTGTGGAGGGGAGCGGATCCTACTGTAGTCTCGACGTATTGATCTACCTAACCCTGATGAGATGAGCTGCGCCCCGGTTCTACATTTTCGAGCCTCGACGTCAGTTATCGCTCATTGTGGGTATCACCAACTCGCGCCGCAACAACCGTCCACTCCACACATTTTGAAAATTTTGAATGAATGTTTCTAGGCTTAGATATACTCAAGTGATTGGTTTGTAAAAATGGCAGCACACGTTGCACAATTAGCCCAGGAAGAGGCGGACCTCCTTATTCTTCCACCACCGGTATCGACATCTGTACCAGATTTCCGAAATCCTTCATTGTTACGGCAGCGGATCAGAGAATATGTGGATACGATTCCAGTACGACAAAAGTTATTCGGAGGAGCATTGCTTGTGATTTTGGGAACTCTGGCGCTGTTACTGCTCATCTTTCATCAGCGAATATTTGGATTTATTGTGCCTATCTGCGAGAGTTGGAGGTATGTGTCACTGTGATCGTGGATGGAAGGGAAGTAGGACGCTAATACGACAAGCAGTAATATGCGTGGAGGGGTAATTTTGCTGTTTTTGTTGATTTCTGTGACCAGTTTTCCACCTGTGGTCGGATATACGTCCGCTGTGACGGTAAGACTGAGTGATGTCGAATTTGAGGAGCTATTACTGATGCAAAGACAGATAGCTGGAATGATCTACGGATTTTGGGAAGGATGGCTTGTTGCTGCCATCACGACACCCATCGCGTCGTACTGCTGCTTTGTGTAAGTGCCACTGTCGGCCATATTCGTTGCGAAGCCTTCTAACTCAGGAGCAGTGCGTGCCGAGCGTTCTTTGCAGATTTCGCACACGACCTCGCTACGAACAATCGAAACTTTGAAGCGCTCGCATTCACATTAGAACATGACGGTTTGAAGTTGTTGTGGATGATACGCATGTCGCCTTTGCCTTTCTCTTTTAGTAATGCGGCGTTGTCGACAATTCATACTATCACTCCGCGAAACTTCTTTATTGCTACTGTGTTATCGACCCCTAAGGTAATTTCGTTGTACAATATTGGCGTAAGTTTAACATTGACAGGATTGGTCTAGCTATTCATTCCAGTATTTATTGGCTCACGGCTACGGTCCCTCGGAGATGAGAACGCAGATTTCGGTACCAAAATTGCGAATCTGTTCGGCATCGCCGTTGGCGCTTGTGTAGCCGCCACGGCAGGTTGGATCATTTACCAGCGAACGACCGAACGCGCTCAATATCTCCGGGCGCAGCTCGAACGGCAACAGGAGCTGCGGGATGAACCCTTGCGCGCTCCGTCAGCATCCAGGCCGTCTCCACCGGATCTGGTCCGCGGACTCGAGTTTGCGAGGTTAGGCAATGGGACATATCGCGACGAGCCAGAAAATGATAACGATGATTCTGATGACGAGTTCCATGGAGATCAGTCCTCAGCTTCCAAAATTCAGAGCCCGCACACTGATCTATTGGATGGTGACGGGGAGGCTGGGCAGATGTTGGTGACTACGGAAGCCCGGCCATTTGTCGCCCAATCCTAGAGCGAATAGTTACATGGCGCATAGTTAGTGGTCTTTGTTTATATTTTTCTTGGTTGGTTTATAGCAGGGATGGGCAGACAAAATTCTGGGATTATTCGGCAGGCTAGAGAGTGAGATATATGTATCGGCTCCATTTTGGGTGAGTGCATGTCCTTTCTTGCACTTACAATTTGTTAATAATGTAAATTCCTAAGCTACAAAAGGATTGCGTTGGCCTTGGATCTTTTGCGTCAAAGATGTACTATGGATGGAAAGTTGGAGCGTCTGTGACTGTGCAACGATAAGTTGCAATTCATGAGCCTCTTATCTATGTCCTCAAGACCGCACTCATGTAATCGTGTCGTGCCAGATGGTCACGCCACATTATCGCAAGGCCGGCAGGAACTGATGCAGTGAATTTTCACTATGATACTCTTACAAGCAATTACCGCTCTCCAAAATTCCGCGCGAGATATTCACAATTATCGTGGGATTCGTCGCCTGCCGCGGTTCCTGTCAAAGAGTTGTAGAAAGACTACTGTGACTACTATAAACTGCGATTTGCCGCACTTGTAGTACTAATGCTTGTAATACCGTAGCTTCTACTCGATTGGAGCTTTGGTTAATAAGTACATAGCTCGCCAGATAATCAATGAATGTTGAAATACTTTTCCACTATGAGGCTGCGGCCCCGTGGGGCTTAAACTTCAGGGGTCCGTCAAGCTCCGTTGTCAGAGGTCGAGACAATTGGAACATGATTCAGGGGCCGATGTCCTGTCTATGTCTTGCATTCGGTAACCTCCATTCTTTCCCAGCCTCGGATTCCGAGGAGGCTGGGCTTGTCCACGGATACTTATGGCTTACCATTGTTTGAACATATTATCTACAAATTCTGCCCCAGATGCTGCTATACTCTCCAGACTCATCTTTAGTGCCAACAGGCCAAAATGTATGTGCCATTGGATTTCTCAATGTCGAAGAGCAGGCATAAGATACAACAGCCGGATGAAAAGAGCAGCCAATGTATCAGCGGCCTCAGGAGCGTCGCAAACGTCTCGATATCACTCGCGCCATACGAAGCCTTCACGGCGAACGAACCAACCAATTCGCCGGCTGCTACAATCACTTCATCAGCTCAACTACCTGTGGCTACGGCGTCAAGCTCAAGGGCGAAGAGAAACTACACCAACTCCATCTACTACCCCGACTGGGCTTGCAACATCAGACCGCCTACTGAACTACCGGTAGCGAATCTGACTCACATTTATTATAGTTTCGTTGGCTTAAATAAAGACGGCAGTATCTATCTGACTGAGCCTGAGACGGCTGGAAAGACTGGTTCAACATATCTTTCATCGAAGAAATGCCTGACAGCACTACGAAATATGCGTGACAGGTACAAGCCTGAGTTGAAATTGCTTGTGAGTGTTGGCGGTGGGAGCGGTAGCGCCAATTTTACGACTGTTGCAAGTGACTACAACAGGCGAGCAAGGTTTGCGCAGGAACTAAAGGACTTGTTAGATCAGTATTCATTTGATGGAGTAGATGGTATGCCTTGCCTTGCTGTTCATTGACCACTGACAGGACTAATTTGTCGGCAGTTGATTGGGAAACGCCAGCAACCAAGCAAGAAGGTGACTATTATCTGCAACTCTTGAGGACGCTACGATCGACGTTCCCCGCCGGCCATTACACGCTTACTGCAGCATACACAGGCGCAGAATGGGCTCTTCGAGCCATTGACGTTCCAGAATGCATATCCAATGTCGACCAATTTAATATTATGGCGTATGACTATTATGGTCCGTGGAACGGAACCAGTGGATATCACGGACAGCTCTATTCGTCTACAATGAATGGCGATAGTGGATCCAATGCAGTATCGTACTGCCTCAAGAATAGCACTGTACCAGCCGGCAAGCTGGTGTTGGGTATCCCACTCTACGCCCAAGGGTTTCCGGGCGTCAACGGGCCAGATATGACTTGGAGTCATTCCGCGATGTCACCGGGTGGTATTCAGATCCAATACAATGATTTGGGGATTGGCTCATCCGGAACCGAAGTCTACTACGATGCGGAATTAGTAGGAGCGAGCATATATAACGAGTCTGATAACATATGGTACACATTTGACAACGTTCAGAGCGTCTATGCAAAGACATCGTTTGTTACGTCGTTGGACCTTGGGGGTGTATATTTCTGGCAGGGAACGGGCGATTTACTTGGATCTAGGCTATCTTTGATAAACTTTGCCGCACGTGCATTAGGCGTTGCTTCATAAATTGTGTTATTAGCCTGGTTTAGACAAATATTCGATACTAAGTAAGGATGGGAAAAGTCGCATTTAGTACTAGTTTTGAATGTAGTTAATGTCCGTTCAGATCTGTAAATACAACCACTAACATTTTTTGTGAGAGAGTAGTTAATTCTACTGCAGAGTCACGTCCCAAGCCAAAAACACCCATTCCTTCATGCAGCACTATACACAAAATACACGTGCATTCACATTAAAAAAGCGGAGTATTTGAATACTTTCTGGCAAATATTCCCAGTGCCTTTATGGGGAAATAAAATTTGTAATTTGGATACTCAATCATGCTATACGGCTCATTAGCAACAAAAAAGGACAAAAATATCCGAGGAGCTAATCACTTACCAGCTCCGGTTAAAGACTCCCTCAATGCCTTCCTGCTTCCATTCACCATTTGCGTGTTGTCGGCTCATTATTAGGCGGATACCGCGCTTAATAACGTCCACGTCAGGGTACTCTGCCAACATCAGCGCAAGGCAAGCCCAAGCGGTGTTGACTACCTGAGTCTGCTCGTGAGGAACATAAGTAAGCGTTTCACACGACTGAAATCATGTTATTATTTGTTAAAACCGTGTGAGGTGGTCAATAAACTTACGCGGTAGCTCTCACCCCACCCACCGTCGGCCTCTTGACGCTTGACCAAGAAATGGCAACCTCTTCGGACAACCTCACTGTTTGAATACACTTCGCCCTGATATGACAAGGCCTCAATAGCAAACATGGCCGCATATGTAAAACAAATACCCCATGATCCATACCAACCGCCGTTTACATCCTGCTCGGACTTTATGTAAGCGACGGCGTCGTTTATTGCTCGAACTACCTCATCACGTCGATATGAGGAGTGATCTCTGAAATATGACAGACCGATAACGACAGAATCTGAGCATTCCACGTAAGGATACTCAACCATAATATTTCCAAAGACCTCCGCGGGGTTGATGAGCTCGAGCAATGGCGTGCCGCGAATCTTTTCGTATGACGCAAAACTTCCAGGCGCGAAGTTAGCCCGATTCTGCAGACTTAACAGTACGTCAATCGCTGGGTAGATGCGTTCGTCTGAAACTAGAGTCTCGATGTACGGTAACTTCTGAACCATCAAAACGGCTTTCATGGCTTCAGAAGTGCAATCGCTAACTGTGTAGCCCTGGTCCTTTGTGGAGAACGGCCAGCAGCCCAAACGATTGTCACGATAGCTTCCCGCAACACAGTTCTCGGTAAACTGCGAATTATCCAAGAACTTGAGACCCTTCTTCACGGTCTCTTGGAACTCCGGCATGTCGCCCGCCCCAATGGTGCAAATTGTCTGCAGCGCAAAGCTAGTATCCCAGCATTGAACACCATTCGTGCCCATCATGAGCATACCCTCCTCGCTCATGTACATAAAATCCGCAAAACGTTCCTTATGACGGAGGAAATTCTTTGAATTAGCGCCTTCCTCGCAGTAAATTACAATCGCGTTGAGCGCATTGTTAATAGGACCAACACACAAATAGTCGGTATTATGATTCTCCTTGTGAATCAAGTCAAGCACTACTTCTCTCGCTTTTTGCTTTAGCCAGTCCGGTCGGATAAATTTCTCCCACATCACCATCGCGGAATTGACAAAGTCCAAAATTGTTGTATGAGGGTAATAAATGTCAATCTCAGAGATATTATTCCTGTGCTTCGAGAAGTCTATCGTATCATATGGACTGGTATATATTTCCGACCGCAGGGACTCCAACAGCGGGTCTAACGGAGCTTTCACTTTCTCTGAGTAAAGGTAGCCCATAGGAAGATACACTTGGCGACAGTGAATCCACCATTTGCTTGGATGGAACGGAAGCCAATCTGGCAGGACCCTGAAGCAGCATTAGCACGCACGAATTAAATCGTAATGCCAATGATTCATTATACCAAATATCCGGAGGAATGGGGTTGACCCCATCCCACTCATAAAGGTTAAGAACGGACAGGAAGAGCTTGCCCCATTGAGGACATCCGACTGCACCACCTGTGCCAATGTTAACCAACTCCATATAAATCAACAATAGCTGTGCATACCAAACTTGTGCAGAGTTACTCTAGCTGCAACCGCGACGGGGTGGTCAGCGGGCATACCCAACAAGCGGATTACAACATAATTGCAAGCTGTTCCAAAGACGGTACTCTTGTCCTCAGAATGGAGTCCCCAGCCTCCGTCGAGAGGATGTGCCGTGTTGGTAAGATAGCGAATAATTTCTATCTTCCATTCCTCTCTGATTGGCGTCCGTGTCACATAATGAGCAGCAACGACGCCTATCAAAAGAAACATGGGACCGCCGTATCGACATGCCCACAGTCCCTCATCAAGTTGGAGCTCCTTGAAAAATCGCAGGCCATTCAACGCAGCATCATAAGGCGTTTCCGCTTTCGGGAGTTCTGGGAGACCCTAAACATTTAACATAGTTAGCATACGCTTCATCGACGCTAGGTAAGAGCCTAGGCAAACGCATACAGTTTCTAAACCAAGAACATATTTCTCGTATGGCGTCTGCGGATGTCTCCTAAGTTCGTCGTCATCTCGGATATAGACCCAATTGAGACGGCCAACTTTGTCGGTTCTGAGTTTCCATCTCTGGGGTTCCGTACGTGGCAAGTCGACACGGTCAGAGCGGAATGGTCTGGTCAATGCTGGACGCGACATATCTGCGCTTTGTGGACTGCGCTACTGACTGATATAAGGATAGAGTAGTATCTGAGAGGATCCTGAGCCGTGAGAGGCTAAGATGGAGCGCAGTCGACAATTATAAGGGGTCGTCGATGAATACTGCACGTACGCCTGGGCTAGCGTATGGTGTAGCCTGGGCGTTAGCTCCAACAGCGAGATGTGGGTAATATTCGGATGCCACTCGGTGCGATTACGACTTGAGACAACGATATTTCAGACACTTAACCTTGACAATAGGGTATATTAATGAAAAACACGTTAGAAATCCAAACCAATAACTACAGGCTCGTTAGTTTACCCGGATAATGAGGCGGACAGCGAACCCGATCTCGAAGCCGAATACGATCCCCACGCCTCGGTTCCCAGAAGTAGTTCGGAATTTGAGACTAGCCCAATGCGGAGCTGTCAAATTTGAGGAAAACCCTAGCCCCAATTTTCAATTTGAGTTACCCGGACTTACAAGGTCTCGCTGAAATTTTTATTTCTGCTCTAAATGGAGATCAGAGCCAGTACATTAATATTTACAACAAATTTGAACTTCCGTCGAAATGCATTTGATGTACACGGAAGGCCCTGACGGCAAGAGAGTATATACTCTTAAGAAGACTACTGCTACGGGCGTGATCACCAAGTCCGCGCATCCAGCTCGTTTCTCTCCGGATGACAAGTATTCCCGACAACGTGTTACTCTCAAGAAACGTTTCGGATTGCTGTTAACTCAACAACGTAAGTAGTTAATTGTTTTGACGTGATGAATAATCCTTGGAATCTGGATGGTTTATGCCTTATAGAAGCTAACTGTGTTCATATTTAGCTGAGCAAAAAGTTTAACTTGATGGCTAAATTCAGCACATACTCGATGAGTGTACGATAAGTGGGAGGGGTTAGAGTGTTAAGTAGGGAAATTTTTGTATATAAGAAATCGGAAATTGTTGCTTAGCCACTATAAGATTCAGTGCGGTTCGAATAGGTGGCAAAACGTTCAAGGTATATGTTGCGGTGTGAATTGGTAGTATTGAACAAATAAATTATTGTTATACGAAATCGTCTTCTGTTGACCATTGTGAAGCTTTCTTACAAAGTAGCTATCGCTACGGCCTGTATTCGGCGTGTATAGGCAAGTATCAGATTATCGGATCAAGGATAACGTGCATAGAATTTCCGATAACAATCCAAGAATGATAGTCCCTGTTGTAACGCCAAACTTTTATGTAAGTCAAAATATATGAAACAATGAACCTCATTTACTGCTTCCGGCGCCTTTCGTTGACATATCTGCCTTTACCGACTCTTACTCCAGTCTTGGTGTATTCTCGTTTATAAGATCCACTTGAAAAAGGCGATCCCAAAGCATCGGTCCCGCCACCCCCAATCCACGCTTCTAGCGATTTCTCGTTATGGCGCTTTCGCCAGGCGTCATTCTTTACTGCTTTGAGATACTCTTTTTGATCTTCTCGTAACAAAATCTCCTCCATTCCCTCGCCGCCATTCTTTCTATTCTTTTTACTTTGCGGATTGGGCAAACTATATCGATTGCCTCTATGTGACCATTGGAAGTTCTTTTTCAGATGAATCTGCAATTGCCCAGTCGCCGCTGACGTAGTGACGGTACATCGTAGCAGCGTCGCTCCGCCGCATCGAGGACAGAACTGCTTAGGTTTATCGCCCGTAGATGGAGGAGTAAGGAAGAAGCAAGCATGACATCGCAGCATCCAGCTTCGAATTTTGCGGATCTGACGGCCAGACTGTGGATTTATGACGTTGAGGCCAATCTGCATTGCCACATTTTGCATAGCGAAGTCACCGCTCGCCATGCCCACTTTTAGTTTCTTAGCCTGCTGAGAAGTAGCTTTACTATCGTTTGGACTATCAAAGATACCGTCCAGGATCTGCTGATGTTGGAGATTTTCAGGTGTGATCCAGCCGACTTCATCATCTTCGTCCTCATCCTCATCGTTCACCATCGGCTGAACTTCTCCCGAAGAGCGCTCGTCAACTTGAGCAACAGACACTGAATCATCAGGTGTGACAGAGTCATTTAAAGCTGCCTCAGGTACTTGCCAGTCAATTTGCTCTGACCCCTTGCTGGCTTGAGCAACCGTCTCGGGATGAGTCTCAGCGACTCCTTTGTCCTTGATAACAGGCAGCACTTGCGGCGTATGTGATATATTCTTCGGAAATGGTTGCTGTTTCCGACCCTTGTTGTACTTCTTTCCGGTTCTCGCCTTTCGTGCAATCGTACTCCAACCGTCGTCGTCATTAGGAGTTAGAGAGTTGTCATCAGAGATGGTGGACACTGGCTCGTCAAGTGTTTGAGACGGATCGTTGGGCTCAGTATATGCAACTGCGGAGCTATCACACGGCTTATCCTCAACAGCCTTTTCCGATTCAATACTCGTACCATGCATTTTCTGGACGAGCTCCTCTATTTGGTTCTCATCATCGGGCTTGTGGTCCGTGGCCGAGGGACGTGGTCCATTGATTCGACTTTGGCCTGGAACCTTTCGTAGTCTCCAGTCGCCATTATTTTTCTCGCATTCCAATTCGTAGGTCAGGGCCAGAACCTGCAAATCCGCAGCACTCAATACCGAATAATCACCGGTTTTCTTAGCAAATTCAGACACTGAACACATGTTAGAAGATACTACTAATTTAAGAACCATACTCACCTAATCTGATATTCTCCAGGGACGGCTGCCTTATACCTAATTTATCTCCCCATAGTAACAAGCTCTGGCGAGCCTGCTCATCCCGGATCTCGTTATACACTGACGGTGTGGTGAAAAATTCGTCCGCCAGGCCGGAGAGCGTTGAGTAGCCGTTTGTGATGAGGGGACCGGCGTCCAAAATTAGACAGGAGACTTTGGCCAAAGTCATCATGACAATCTAATGACCACTCGGTTTGCAATACCCTTGTGATGCTAATCGACAGGACCAATCAACTTTCTAAACCGATAAACATGAGCGAACAGCAGGACAGATGTCAGCTGGATACGTTCAAAATTTGGTGCGGCTCAGACGTCAACGGCAGGGTAAATCAACGCCGCAGCTGAAACGTCGGATTTGGACGTTGTGAAAACGTTGGGGCTGGTGCCGTTTTACAACAGCCATACCCTAAACTCTGATGTCGAATTAAGCCGTCGGCCGGATGCGCACAGAGTACCAACACCTTGCCTGGTGTAAGAGAAAACAAAAACACAGCTGACGCGTTCTTCAACCACAACGACGCGTCTTGGGGTCCTACAGATCAATTATTATGATGGGGCACACTCCTAGAAGCCCTATCTCCCGCACTTCTTGTAGCATATTGGAAGATGACTCTTTGCTACCCTCTACACGGACAACCACGTCAGACTTCCTTCTGCCGGTCTCCCTGCATGCCGATGAGAAATCTGAACAAAGAGGCGCTCGCTAGGAGTATTTGATATCCTCAAGCGGGACTATTCCAATCTTATTGATAGAGACGGCAGGATGGGTGATTTGTTTAGTCTGTCTGATTTGTGCTGCTCGGCTTAATAGGCGCCGAGCTTGGTAGCATTATTGTCACGTTCAGTCTTGTTGTCTCATTTACGCGCGCTGAGAATTGAGTGATTTGTTTATTCGAAATTGCCTGTCCGAGCGCATCGCGAGTTGCGGCTCAAGCGTTGAGTCCGGAACAGGATGCAAATCTAACAATGTAACGCGTCGCAAACACGCGTCGTGTTCTTCCTGTAATAATACAGAAGTCTGGTTTGCGAGTGCTGTGCCAGGAATTGGACTTCGCTGTGGAGTGTATAGACCAGCAATTATCGGGCTGGCAGTTCCTCGTGATTTTGTTTAATTATTTAGTTCACGTGTCGGCTCGGCTTCATGCAATTAATTAATATTTCACATTCGAGCCGATGACTGTCTTGCCAAGACTCTGGCGTTACACAGATCGGATGCTGTTGCGCGCTCGCCGACGCGTCCGTCGCAGCGTTTCCGCGACGCGTCAACAACGCGTCCCTGTCTCATCCACAATTCGCGAAACACTAAACGTCCACAGTGGCCCAGCTGATATGGAATCCTGGAGACAGCGTTTTTTCCTCCTCTAGAGGGTTTTGCCAATAGTGAGCGGTTGTTCGCGTCATTGCGGATCAGGAATCCGACACTGCCGGCTGCAAGACGTCTCTGTACTCCAATTCAGTGTAACACGATCGCGCTCGGACGTGGATTCGCGCCGTAGACAATAAATTAATTAATTAATTCGAATGCTGACGGCGCTTGCCAAGACTCTGGAGTCGGCCAGATCGGATGGTCGTGGGCGCAGGTTCTGTGCTTCTCGTCTGGTTGTAAATACGGCCATCTTTCCCGCTGCTGCTGCCCCCTTCGTCGTCATCGTCTTAGTAACTGGCTGAGATAGCGAGTATACTTCAGAATTCCTACAACCTGGTCATTTGGCTAACATTGATGTAGGCAGACAGTGTTCTCAAGTGTGGGCAAGAGGACAGCATGGAACCCGGGGTGAGTCTGAGTGGCCAGAGGCAAGCCACTTGGTACACTGCCGGTTCTAGCAGTTCGTCCTCTACTGGGGGCAATACGAGTACGCTGATTCGCTCGCCAGTTCGGGCGATGCGTACTCGACTATGGGTACGGGGGATAAAGTATGGGCACGGGGGATTCGATATGCTGATCGCCTCGAGCAAGGTGAGTCCAAGGATGGCGAGATCCAAGCCACTTGGTCACTACCAGTTCGGGGACGCGTACTCGAATGTGGGCGAGGACAGCCTGGATCCAGCTGACCAATACGGTGAGATCCAAGCCGCGGTAGCACAACTGGTCCGGCAATACGTTCTCATCTGGGGGCATGAGGGGAGTCCTGACGGACTGAGATCCTCTCTAATTCGAGTGCGCTCATTCGCCCTGGAGCAAGGCTAACCAAGGATGGCGAGATCCAAGCCACTTGGACACTACCAGTTCCGGGGACGCGTACTCGACTGTGGGCACGGGGGATAAGGAACGGTGTTAGAATTTTCTCTATCACCATTATATTCCTGTTATTTGTCTATGTATATGTATATGAATATATACATACATATGAGAGGCCAGTTTCTTGGAGCTGGCCGTTGTTACTTGTGACCCACGGCAGGGCGTAACCACCAGACATTTTTGTTGTATTTCTTGCTAACTTTGTATGTCTGGTGTAGAATTTTCTCGATCACTATTATGTTCCTGTTTGTCTATATATTATGTATATATACATATATACATATGAGAGGCCAGCTTCTTGGAGCTGGCCGTTGTTGCTTGTGACCCATGGCAGGGTGTAACCACCAGACATTTTTGTTGTATTTCTTGCTCACTTTGTATGTCTGGTCGGCCGCCTAATACAAGTAAGTGTGCATTTCCTGACGGCTAAATTGGATAACCCTAACCTTCTCGTGCTATAGGTCTTTTACAAGGGCAGCTGAAAAAAAAAGTTCTGCCTCTATTTTGGAGTCATCACATAGATTCGATAACACAGAATCAGTGCATTATGCCGTCAGCAGCTAATGAATTAAATGAGGCCACCGGATCGTCTCAGGCGAAGGAGGAAGTTGTAGACGAAGAAATGACTGGCGGCGAGTTTGAATTTGATGGAGAGATTGATCCCAATAAGATCCAGATTGTATGAGCGCCGAAGTAAGTGTAATTTGGACAGAATTATACTAACTAAAGTATAGCTCCCTGGCGCCTCCGAAGACGGTACTGCGGCCTCCTTCAGGATCTTAAAGGAGGATCACACGATTGGTAATGCGCTGCGATATATGATCATGAAGAAGTATGTGCAGGATTATATGTACACGCAATAATTTCTAACGTGGGTCAAATAGCCCTGATGTTGAGTTTTGCGGTTATTCTATCCCTCATCCTTCAGAGGCTGCCGTGAATATCCGAATTCAAACTTACGGTATGGATCTTTGTGGCTATCTGACTTTGCCACTGCTAATATCAATACAGGAGATATTACCGCTATTCAGGCACTTGAGAAAGGGTTAGACGATCTTATGGATCTATGCGACCATATTGAGAGCGAATTTCGAAAGGAGGTTGAGGCGGGAGATTATTCTACGGTTGAGCCTTAATGGGCAGATGTTGAATCGTTGGATTTAAGGTTTGGCATAATGAACGAAATCATTGGGATATTTTAAGACTGGCGTTAATTTGTGGTTTGACATTTTTAACGTATTTGTACGATACTTTCGATAGAGCGCCAATGGATTTTGTTAACCAAAGTTACTTTGCTGGAGATCCAGAACATACAGATTGCTGACTAGAATTGCACGTACATGATGTCCCTAGGCACCACCGTGATAGTATTCTTGCCGAGAATATTCAAGCAGAATTGCTCAAATTCCCTTTATTCCCTATCCGTGCCAATGAACATCTCAGAAGAGCCCTGCATCGGTCGAGAAACTGAGGATAGAAATCGTATCGTATATAATGTACTGAGGATAGCAATCGTATCGGATATCACGTCATGACCGTCGTTGCCGCCCAAATGATGGATCATTCGCTTCCTCAGACGAGGGATTGGCAGCTCCGTCGTTGTGGCGTTCAACTTCGGCTATTTTCTGGTAATCATGACCAGGCACTATTATTGTATTAGCAATAGATGTCCTAAGCTTGCGCTTAGCTCTCCGCACTGACCTCGATTCTTCATGTCTTCATATCGTTGCCGTCGTCGTTCGTTTAATTGTCTGTAGCGCGACTCAGGCATTAGTGACCACGCAACTATGCAGTGATATCACCATCAAAAACGAATCTTACAGCTTGACAACGATGTATGTGCCGACAGTGGCTGCCGCTGCGATCGCAAACCCTTTTCTGTAAGTCAAACTGGTCAATAAATATGGTCCAGCAACTGAATCTGAATCAGATCATACAAGATTCGTCCTGTACTTTGGTTACTGCTCATTTTGTCGTTTCCTGTGATCTAATACTAGATCTGTAATGCCGTCAAAGTTATAGTGATTCCTGGTTAATTGGCTCGCTCTGTCGATCTGCCAATTAAACGAGTTTGCTGTCTGTATGGGGGCCCAGTCTCTCTGTCGTGGTTAATAGTTATTGAATCTACAGCGTCCGATCTTGGTGAACAATCAATGCGGCCTTAAAGTATGTGGGGGGCTTGGCGCTACGAAGCCCACGGTCCCTGACTGTATCTTTTGATTTGCCTCGCCACGAGCCGCGAAGGACCGATAAACTAATGTCACCAATGCGGCATATTTAGTCTACCCGAGATGCATTTACTTGGCTGCCATGGAAAGAAATGGTACGAAAATAGTGACAGGTTTACACAACTATATACAAATTACATCCCTAATGCAAATGCCCAACAACGACAACTCTCAAAACAACTGCGAACTACGACACAAAAACACCTCTCTCCAATACCTAATTATAGTCGTCAGCATACACAATCCCACAGCTGACCCAGATCGCCAATGAACGTACCGGTGTCTCACTTTCCCAAGCTAGCCAGTCACTCCGTTTAGTAGGCAATACGCCCATACTGCCCATCTTCCACAACCCGACAGCTACAGTCGCTAGTTGTAACACGATAAACACCAGCTTCGCCTGCAAAATTCTGGAAAATGTGCTTTCGCTTTCATATCGCGCGAATGTAGGTCCGACATTGGCAATTGCTTTCGCGGGGTTGGAGAACAACATGAATGTCATAGTGAGCGAGAATATCTGTAGTGAGGAACCAGAGAAGTAACTCATAATTGCATTCATAGGAAGTGATTTCGAAGGGGCAAGGGCAATTTCCCATGCTTTCTATAATATCAGGACAATCGATTAAATATTGTACTACCACCAAAATTTATTCATATTACCTTCACTTTGAGCGTATCTCGTTCCTCGGAGGTCGGTCCTACAATTTCCTTTCCATGCTTCTAGTATACAGTTAGGTCGTTAATTCCCATAACTCTATCAAACTTTCGCGTACAGCTTTCGTGTTAAGAATAATATCCTTATTGAAAGAAGGTGGATCGGGATACACAGCAGTGGACTTCCTGTTCATTGTTCTATTAGTCAGATACGATTGGCAAATACATCACTACGTACTTCACGACAGCCAAACTAGGCTTAGTATAAGATAATAACCAAGATGGCGTTGACATATTATATAGCATAGATCTGTTAATGCATCGAAATGTTAGTTACTACCTTAGAGGTTTACGAAGAGAACCCTGTCAGAGCCAGGACAGTGGTCTAAATCGGCCATCAGCCCTGTTCACTAGCCCTGCGCACAATGGCAGCACAAAAAGGGATTAGCAGCCAACATTGGCAGCAATCCCGGTGCAAAGTTTAACCCTACTTGACCGCTAGAACCAAGACATCGATCCCCGAGAGGAAACAGCGGAAGATGCTCAGCGCTTTATACTTATATGTACTCATATATACTTAGCATCGTGTAGCTCTAGGATCCAGTTACTACTTAGATTAGTGCCAGTTGGAAAGCGGGACCCACCAATTGTCGACACGAGCTGCGAAACTGATTAACAAGAACTTCCGTCATCATGGCTGGATCAGCGCGACGCAAACTCCTCCTCATGGTATGTCTGTTATAGCAATTCACTGAGCATAGTAGCTGTTCTAACTTGCGCACTGTGCGTAGGGCAGAAGTGGCTCGGGGAAATCGTCTATGAGAAGCATAATATTCAGGTAACAGCACTATGTTGGTCAGTCAAGGCTCTCGCAATCGCTAATGGGGTTTGTAGTAACTATTCTGCATTCGATACACGGCGGTTAGGTGCCACTATTGATGTCGAGCATTCACATCTGCGATTCTTGGGAAATATGACTCTTAATTTGTGGGATTGCGGGGGGTGCGTGTTAGAATTGCATACCCAATAATCTTCTACTCTAACAATTCATACAGACAAGACGCATATATGGACAACTACTTTTCTACTCAGCGTGATAATATTTTTCGCATGGTCGAGGCCCTGATATTTGTTTTCGATGTTGAATCAAAGGAACTACGGAAAGATATCGAGACATTCGTCTTGTGTCTACGCAATTTATACGAGTTTTCACCTGCGGCCAAGATCTTTGCTTTAGTCCACAAGATGGATTTGGTAGTTGTGGAGAAGAGACAAGATGTTTATCGTGCCTTGATGAAGAGCCTAGAAGACACTTCTGCCATGTTTTCTTTCAAGGTTCAGGGGTTTGCAACTACTATCTGGGACGAATCATTATATAAGGTATGCGTCAGATACATGTGATATTTGAACCCGCTGGGACTAATCAGCGGTCTAGGCATGGTCAAGCATAGTCTGCACACTTATTCCCAATGTCACTGTGTTTCAAAGGCATCTGCAAACATTTGCGGACATATCTGAAGCAGATGAAGTCATTTTGTTCGAAAAGACAACGTTTTTGGTTATCTCCCACGTAACTAACGTCTCTTCTCCTGGCTTCAGGTCAGATTCAACAAGATTCGAGAAAATTAGTAATATAATCAAACAGTACAAGCAAAGCTGCAGCAAACTACGAGCACAGTTCCAATCATTGTCCCTCCGTGGAAGTGACTGCACCGCATACCTGGACACAATGACGGCAAATACAATGATCATGGTCATCATGTCGAACAAGACAGATAGTCGGGGTTCGACTGATCTATTAGGCAACAGTGACACTAATGCTGATGGCGATGACTCCTTTGCGGGCGAAGCAGAGAACAATATCATTTTGGCGAATATCAAAATTGCGCGAAAGATGTTCGAGAAGATCGAGATGATGAATCCCGACGAGCGATAGGGGTCATTCTTTGTACTCAAGTTGGAAATATTAAGTCCAAGTTACAGCACTGATTTGCTTCGGGTCGGAGTTTGTGTAAGAATGATTGCACCGGTTAAGTGCACGGTAACTGATATCTATCTCAAGTGTTAATTTGCATAGCGCTTTTCTCTATCAAACCTCATCCACTCCTAGCATGTGCCATACATGATCGTAGTTATTACTTTGTCTGATCCACCGATTGAAAATTACGGGATCTTAAGATCACTATAACTATCATGACGATATTTACAAAATTATCACCAAAAAGCCAATGCAACAACTGAGAGTGAAAATGCCACAAAAATGTACGATACATCATTCCATACCATGCGTGTAACAAGCAAACTATTGCATATTATTCAACTTCTTAAATTCGTCCCAGGCTCTATTAAGAGACACAAACACGCCTTGTGCAATCATTTTCTGCTCCGTTGTAGAACTTGCAGCAACTTTATCTGGATGGGTCTTTGCAACTGCCTTCATGTAGTTTATCTTAACCTTTTTTGGAATTACCAAATCAGCCATGCTAACCTTTGTCCACCTAGCCTCGGGCCACAATATTGTATCCAGAGATCCTATCAATGCGCGGATATTGTCTTCCTTTCCTGAACGCCAAGCAGCCAGCTTCTGTTCAACTGTATCGTGCAGTGCAAATTTCTCCGCATCCTGCGCCTCAGCCTCGTCATTCATTTTCTGCAGTCGCTTCAATGCCACCTGAGCTGCAACGCTATTCTCTACACTTGTTGATTTCCGAGAAGTGGCCGAAGGTTCCGCCGGAGAGGCAGGTTTGGGCGTGGAGCTTGCACTGCCCGCAGCTGAAGGTGATGCGGACTTTGGTTTTGGATTCAGAATGCTCTCACATCGACGTTTTCCATCGATAGCTACTTTACCACCTTTTCCAGTTTGAACCAATTCCTCCCATGCATCGCGAGCTTCTCTAAACCTCTCGAGTTGTTCTAATGCCTCGGACTTGCGCTGAAGCAACTTCGCCCAAATTTCAACCAGATTCTTCCCTGATTCATACTCCTCATCGACGCCCCTTGTTGCACCGATAATGGTCAATCCTTCCTCGGCGTCCGTCAGCGCGGACTTTATATTTCCCAACTTCAGTAAGCATGCCGCGCGGTTTGATAATAGTACAGTTCTCAGAAGATGCGGAGATGGAGTCAAATTAAGTGATTTAGAATAAGATTCGTTCGCCTGCGTGAAGTCACCACGCTTGAATGCTTCTGTCCCTTGTATCCGTAATATTGTAATTTCGTCCATTTGAACTGAAGATATGTCAACTTTAGATCTCTTCGGTCGTGGAGGTCGTTTAGGTGACGGAGGACGAGGTGCTTGAACAGGCCACGCAGATGCACGAGAAGTGAATGTGGATGATACTGGCTGGCGACTGGGCATTGTATGAGCGTTAATCGAAGGTTGCTCTGGACCTCGTGGCGCCTCGTGTCTAAAGGAGCTTTGCCGCAATGGCATGACTAGGCTTCCAGGTTGCGATAAAGCTGATGCCGGCCGAGCTGGCTTTGGTGGAGGAGAAGGTGTCGGTCGCCTATAAGGATTTTCCTGTTCCATTAGCTTTGCTTCTAGTGTGGCTGCAACGTCACGCCGCCCATGACTCCTGTCTTCCGGCATTGGTGACTCTAAATCCACTTCTTGCGCATCATGGTCATATCTATATCTATGCTGATTTCGCATCCATCGCGGATTTTCTTCCGCTAGTGCGCCAGAAAGACCACCTGCATTGTTGTATTCTTCGACAGCTCTCGCGACTCTGTTCTTGCCCTGCTTCCATAACACTTCAGCCCTGCTTCGCAATTGGGATGAGAAACCCGACGCCAATCTTCCAAGGTCCTGAGCGGTATTCTGACCAGACAATTGTGGAATTTTGAAACCCAGTGGCGGCTTCGAGACATTGATTGAGGTAGTACCATCGCTATAGACCGACGGCATTTCTTGCCATTCTTCATTGTCTTCAAAACTTTTGTTGTCTGTATCTTCAACAAACTGTTGTCCTCTGCGTCTGCGGTCGTCTGGATGGGGTGCCAGGACATCGTCAAGAGCACGTTCGCTGAACGGCGACGCGCTGAGCCGATTTTGGGAAGATTGTTGTTGCCGTCGTTGCCTCTGTACTAGCTTAGCCTTCTCGTGCGCCTCCTGCAACAGAATATCGACAGCCTGTTGAACATTCAAGCCATCGTCTGTCATTGCTAATGCACGTCGCGCGTGGTCCACACTGAAGCCCATTTCAACCAATTCAGACACGTACGGACCTCTTGGATCCGGTTCGAAAGGTTTTCCTCCCTGCGGGAGAGGAGTCGATCTATCTGACGAGATTGCTGGTGATGCGATCGAACTGGGCGGAGAGGCTGGGTTAGACAATTGCGGTGGAGGGGTGGCTTTCGCAGATAGAGGAGCAGATTGCGGTACAGCCTTTGCCAACGGGCCAAGAATATCTTCATCATCGAGAAGATTGACGTACTCACTATTGGTAACAGTCGGACTAATAGGCGCTGCCGAAAACGACGGCAACCAAGTCGTCTGATCGGTGTCTGCAACTTATTGTCAATAAATTTCCATTCGGTGCAGAAAAATACAGCAACTCGCGAACGCCCAACCTTTATTGCTGCTATCTAGTACGTCAAAGCTAAGACCAGACGCCCAATCGGCATCCTTGGTATTTACTGGTGGGGGATTGAATAGCTGGTCCCGTGCCTTCTCTCGCTCATTGAGCCTTTTGTTTGCAGCTGACTGCTTCTTTGCTGTCGAGAATGACACCAACGAAGCAAATGAATCCTCTGCAGTCTTCTTCGGCACTATCACAGCGCCATTGCGTGCTATGTCCGGCGAGAATGTTTGACTAGACGACGTAGACGCCGAAGACGGTCGCGAAGATACAGAAGTCACTGCCTTGAATACCGGCAATGGCGTTGTGGTCGTTGTACCCGGTTTCGATGGCTGCGACGTGGACTGTGACGTAAAGGACAAATCTAGCAGGTCTTCCATTGTGTGCCATGCACGCCTCCGGCTGTGTGAGTGCTGTTGTCTGTCTATGTTGATGGTCGTCAAATCCCGAAATGTATCTGAGGACCCCACGCGTTGGAGATGCCTCATCTCGGACGTTATCCGCGCGCTGCATACCGGCACTATACCCTCAATTTGACAGTTAACATTTTGCAATTCAGCATAAGTGCCCAGTGGAGCATAATGCTATGCCATAGATTTATCAAAAAATGCCACCTTATCTTTACTTAGGCAATTCTGCTGCAAAACAAATTATTGATTTCGGCATCTGCAAGTCTTCACCAGCAATGTCATTTGTGCGGGGAACTGTAGTACATATAGCGTCGACAGCGTCGGCAGTATCACGGAGTGTATCAATAACCTGTGGATTGTTACGTCGGTCCGTCGTACCAAGTGTTGTGAGTCACCCGTCGTCAAAATTACAACCAGGCAGCAATCAACTCCAATTCGTGCGTCATGCTACTAAGAAGGCGGCATCATCAAGAACGAATGACTATAACTCAAAGGGAAAGCGACTGGGCTTGAAAAAAGCGGAGGGTTTGTGATATTTGTTGGGTGTTTGCAGGTCAAAATTCGGCTAATGATATCCGAGGTTCCGAAGTGAAAACTGGGCAGATTATTTTCCGGCAAAGAGGGACGAAGTGGTTCCCAGGCGAGAATGTGTGTTGAAATTTCCTTGGCTATGTAACTAGGACCTCCTAACCCTTATTAGGCCAATATCGGACGAGACCATACGATCTTTGCTGTGGAACCAGGATTTGTTCGTTACTACAGAGACCCTTTCCATCCTGAACGAAGTCTCATCGGAGTCGCGCTGTACCCGGATATGAGATTACCTACATCGCACTGGCAACCACGCTTGAGGCGTTTCGGTCGTCTGCCTATTTCAGATACTGTGGAGGCAGACAAGCAGAGGACTCGCATAAGCAGGAAGGAGTACTATGGTTGGCTCAAGAAAGAAGAGCACATGGCAGAACGAATGGCTGGTAAGAGAAAGGAGTAAGAGAGCCAGATTAGTACGCATGATCTGGATCTGTCCATATGGATTTCTTGACTGTATACATGCATAGAGTGTAGCTGATGTATCTGTATATTACCACACCGTTTTTGCGTACAGCCATTAGACCCGTACTTCATAACTATCGTACACTAGACCTGGATAGGCGACGCACACATGGCACGTATTCCAATGGTAGGAAATTGATACAAAATTCGCACATAAAGAACGAGTCAAAATATGAACACCAAACGCTAGCGTTCCCTAATATTTGCCGCGCTCTTCTTTGATCGCCGTTCAGCAGCTCGAGCCAACTTTTCCACCCGGCCTACCATCTCACCCAAGCATTGTAGCTCCTCTTGAGATCCAGCTGGCCCAGGATGCATCTGATTGCCTCCGTACAGCGCGGCGTGTATATCATTCGCAAAATGCATATAACGTTCCTCGGACTGTAGATGAGAGTTCAATAACATTACCCGTTCCGGAAGCTTGGACAGTGGCGTCGAGAATTGAAGCAATACGTTCTAGAAGGAACTTTCAGCATTTTTTCAAGGCAATGAATGCAAAAGAACTCACATACCTTAATCAGATTTCCAAGTTCTGAAACTCCTAAGCTGTCAACCTGATCCATTTGCAGTCTGTAATACAGTTTATCATGCGTAAACGCAGTGACTCTTCGCGCATCTACAATCCCGTTAAAATGGATCATTAATCGAGGTCACAAATAACAGTACACACCCGGCATGGCACTCGGTCCTAGGATTTTGGCATTGCCTTTTAATATTGCAATCTCTTTCTCAGCCTCCCCAAGTAACTTTTCGAGCTCTTCAATAACTTCTGCCGCGGTTGCTCGCTCGTAGCTTTTAGATCTATGGGAATGAAGCGTGCTTCCACGTTCATTTCCAGCCGAGATAGGTTTTTTTGCCGACGACGATAGATTGCGCGCTCCAGAAATCACAGAGACCGACGGTTCAGCTGCACGCAACAAACTAGTGGTTGGCGGGGCAACAGATTTGCTCTGTCTTAGGTCACTAATGTCAAGCGCAGCTGCTTTAGATTCTATATGAGAATGCCTCTGGGAACTAGTGCCCTCGTCCTTCTTAGATAGCTCACTTACTAAACTCCTCAGGTCAGCAATCTCAGACTTCGCCTGCTCCAGGTCATGCTCTAGTTTTAGCGAATGACTCAGCGAATCATTCAACGACTCCAGTAGTCGAACCTCGTCTGGATTACGTGCTCCTATCTCACGATATCTAGTGAAAGCACTTCTGTCGTCGTTATGACTTGCTGAGACTGTTGGGAGCAGCGAGGGTAGGAGTCGAACCGGAGACTTATCTACTATTTGACTTTGATGTGATCTGACTGGTTGAGGATGGACAACAGCAGGTTGTTCCGCATGATGTCCCAGCAGCGGAATGGTCGTAGGAACATCTTTAGATTGCTGTTCCTCGCTCTGACACTCCTCTCTTGATCGAGCTAGTTCAGCTATTCCCCGAAAGCTTACGTCTTCTGGGTGCGATATAGGAGAAGCAGTTACACTAGCATCTTCTAAGACCACGTGCCGCAGAAATTGAGAATTGGCTGAAGACTGCCCTCTCGGCCGTAAGGTTTGCGCAACTGGTGACTCGAGCTCATTCAATTGCTTAGGCGATGGTGGCTCAACGTACATGGTGTGTGACAGAGCTTGTTGTGCTTGCTGTTGAGCGTCTCGCCGCTGCAACTCTTCAATATATTTGCCTCTACTATCACACTCTTGCGATAGTCCACGAAGTTGTTTTAACAAGAAGATATAATCTTCACGCGTCAGTTGATCCTCATATCCAGATGCAGACGGAACTGAATGATCCTGTACTAAGGAGCGGTTACCTTTCTCCACTTGTGAGATATGCTCCTCAGGCTGCAGCTGCGATCTGTGCGATGTTGTGTCGCTCGATGGAGCTGGCGTTTGGGACATGTTGTCGACTTCAGAAACTCTAGGAGCCTCTTCGACTGACTGAGAGACGGCATTGTTTACAGGCTTCTCATTGCCAGTAGGAGACGAGGATTGCCTTCGTGCACTCTCGTCCGAATATTGCCGAACGAGCTCACGAGGACTGCCAGTATCATCGACAAATGATGGATTAGACTATTCTTTATCAGTTTCAATTGCACGTAGCACCATACTGACTGGAACTCACGTCGGTTACTTTCTTGGACACCGATCGATTCTTCCACCCACTCATGCTACTGCTATAAATCAACGAGTCACTCAGCGGCGTAGAAATTCTCGAGGGGGAATCCAACAGGCTCCGCACAGATGTCGGCGACGGATGGTTTAGATTGAACTTATCCAGCAACTTTGCGAGACGCGTGATATGGTTCAACTGATGAGGGAGCTCAAGAGTGTCTAAGATACTGTCAGACGACGTGTCCTTGCGAATCTACCATACTCAGAATGATACGTACCATCTTCCTCTGAGAGCCTACTTAATTCGATCGCGTGCTTAAGTGATGGGGGACTATCTGATGCCCAGCGGTAGACAGTCGACTGCGTGTTCTCCAACACCGACGGAACCGAGAACCCGTTGTTAGCTTCTGGCGACGCAACCATATTCTTAATTTCGGATCTTTACGCCTCGTATGCAAAACTACAAATTCAAGCTCAAAGGATATCAAGCGTAAACGCCTATGGCGTTTAGCGCAGTTCGGTGGCAGATTTGGTAGGTCAAACGAGGCGATGCTTTGTTTTTGTTTACGCGTTGTTGAATTGCACCAGTTCAATAAATCGGTAAGACTAAGGGGGTTGTGGTGCCAAAGCGTGAGCTTAACTTTAATTGCAAACTCGTTGATGCCAGCAAGCAATTCTCTGGATAAGTGATCCCAACGATAATTGTATTCTGTATCTAGCAAACCTGCAACCCAGGATGTCTACTCCAACTCAGCCACCGAAGAAGCGTTCTCGGAAAGCGTCTGTTTCATCGGCAGCCAACACTCCAAGCAGACAATCTCATCCACCGTCACGAGCATCGCACTTAGAACACCCTCATCCATTAAGGCAAACTTCGTTTCCTAGAGATTTCTCGAGTGATGACAAACAAGAGGGGGATAGGTCAGAGGAAGGATACTTTGGAACCTTCATTGGAACTGGAGCAGAAAACGGCCAGAACGACGACGAGGTAGTCGAGGATGACGATTTTGATGTTACACGGCAGGCAATAAGGCGTGGCGGCAATGATGACGACGAGGACGACGACGAGGACGACGATGGAGGATTGTTTAACTTTTCATCGGTGGCGCTAAAGGTTGACAATAGCAAACGCAGCATAATGGGTTCAAAGCGGCCCCAGGATGCGGACGTCTACGACAAGGAAGATGGCGTAAGAGGAACTGCTGAAAATGCCGCTAAGGATGTTGATGTGTTTGGTCAATTGTTTCCAGATGCTGCAGAGTTTGGCGTCGATATTGATGAAGTAGACCTTAATAACATGGCTGCCGAATTACCTGATAATTTACACGACGTCGAGAATCTGGTCTCAATCAACCAAGGCGCAAATCAAACTCAAAAGAAACGACGGATATTTGGTCCAGGCATGAGCCAAGAACAGGTCAAGTGAGTGATTCTATAGCAGTTCATAATATCAAGGCTAATCATCATAGATTGCTCATAGCGTCTTTTACCGATGATCAAATGGAGCGTTACGAAACATTTCGACGAGCCAATATCAGCAGAGGTGGTGTTAAAAAGCTTGCCAATGCAGTTCTCAACCAATCTATTGCAAACAACGTTGCCGTTGCAATCTCAGGATTTTCAAAAGTCTTCTTGGGAGAGGTTATTGAGCGCGCTTTGGACGTGCAGCGGCGCATGGATCCGCCATATCCTTTGAATCCCTATGCATCTCAGAAGCCATTGTTACCGGAGCACATTCGAGAGGCCTGGAGATTATATAAGCAGGAGACTGCATTAGTACCTGCTGCTCATTGGCGTCGTGCGGGAGGTCAAGGCGATGGCAGAATGTTTCGATGATGAGGATGAAAATGCATATAGTTTCGCAATGGCTTTGGTTTCTTTGGAGTTTCGCTTATTTACCTGTACTATATGTTTCGACTACATATATTAATAATATGTCCTAGCAATCTTTAGATCGCACTTAGAACTATTTATGAATTTCCTTCCGCAACTAAACTACAAGCTAAATTTGATTGAGCTCACAAGTTCTAGCCTATAACAACAGAACACAACCTCAATTAATCATAGAGATACCAAATACATGCTTCGGAACCTGGAATTGGCGTGCCATTATGAACCCAGACGATGGCCACTGCCATAGAAGCCGCCTTTAGACGGATTGGGCGAAACATAGTCTTCTGTCATGCGGCGCTCGACACGAACATCCACGTGCTGTCCAGGATTTACATTTAGAAGATGCAATGGAGCGCGACTATTTAAACACATTAGCTTCATGCAGCACACATGTCACACATGTAACTCGTACCCGCTATTGATGGCTCGCAGTATTTCCTGGTTGGCGGGATCATCGTATCTCAACAAAGCACCATTCTCGACGCTAAAGCCGTCACGCCAAAATGTAAGTGTTCTAGTAACAGGTGATGCATCAGGCTGTGCTGTGTTTGAACTAGAGTCCGCAATTGTTCGCGACTCAACGATATCACTTCCAAGGACATGGCCTATGTCGACGTCAGTACTTAGAGTTTAAACGGGCATGCGGTCAATATACCAGCACCAGTGAATCTGCTTTGCGTCGGTTGCGCACGTGCAGGAGGCTCCTCTTGGCCACCACTAGGAACAGTTAATTCATCGTTGCCATTATCAACGGCTATTACTGCCACACTCACAGCTCAGCCCTCCGCAAAAGATCGCGAACAAGTCTGTGACGGTCGCTGTCAGGGTTCTGCACAGCCAATCCTGACTTCTCGCCACCAGTAAAGAGATCCTCAGGCTGCCGTCGTCTGAACGCATTTCCAAAACTCGATCCTTCGTCATCTGAGCCGGGCTGTGCTGAAGGAGAGCGCGATCCGAACGGAGAACCACTGGGACCGTTGTCGTTGTTGAGATCCGCCAAAGTTCTCACGCGACCCGACGACTCACCAGGGTGTTTTGACTTATCTTGAGACATACTTGATGCTCCGCCACTGTAATAAGAGCCTATATTAGTAGAAATTCCCAAAAGCTTGGTTTGCCGTGGTGCCGTTTGTATTGCGCTGTCTCATTGGCGACGGCGTCAGAACACCACGACGGACGAGAACCACCGCAGCAAACCACAAATCCAAATCCGAAAAACATCATACCCTAAAATATGACCGCCAGTGGACGATGCGAAAGTACTCGCTGGAATGCTAGTTTCTTCTTCGTCAAAGTCTTTGTCGAAGTCTTCTGGCCCTTGGGATGCGGAAGAGTGGAAGGCAGCAGAAGGATTGCCAGTGTCAGCGGCGGAAAAGAATGCGTCGACAGCAGCCTAACGCACACAATATTTTGATTAGAATCACGTCTTAATTGTCAATATAAGTATGATCCGACAAACACACAATTGCACTAAGCAAACAAAAATAAGAGAGAAATACCGCCAATACTCTTTCAAACGACCAAAAAAGACGCCAATGTTGTGGCCAGGTAATTACCAACCAAATATTCAATGAACGACTTACATCCAAGTCCCAACTCACACTCTCCAAAAACGCGCCAGCTTCTTCAGGCGAGGCCTGGGTCAGCTCCATAAATTGCAGTTTCAAAGTATCATGTTCACCGGAGTCCGACATCTTCAATATCGAGATAAAAGCTAGATCAATGCCGCGATAGGCTTGAAAGTCGCAGTGACCGATTGAACATACTACTATGACGTCCGACCGCTCCATTACGTTCCACGTGATTGCACGTGACTTCAGGTGGAATTCGTAACACGTAGCTTCGAAACGACAACGATCCTCTAAAAATTAATCGGTTTAACAGAGTGTATCCCACCGCAATTGAACTCTGGCTGCTTTAAGCTAGAGAGATAGTTTAGACAGAGTTGAGATATGAAGCTCCTTCTCTTGGCCGCGGTGCTACTGCAAGCACCGCTACTTGTTCGAGCGCAATTTGATTTCTTCGAGCATATGTTTGAGGGTACGGGAGGTAGTGGACGGGGAGAAGACTACACACAAGGCAGTCCGATGTGGTATGAGCAAAATTATGAAAATGGCAGGTGCAAGTTCAATTCTATAGTTCTATTTCTAGTTTAGCGTCTAATGATTGATCAGTCCAATGCAACGATTACGTGTGTCAAGATACACTCGCCTGCGTGAAGAAGCCATTGGATTGTCCGTGCCTCTTCCCCGATTCCGAAGAGAAATGTATATTACCAGATAAAAGAAGTTACGTCTGCATATCAAAGGTCGGCAGGGGGTGCTCATTTGTGGAAAAAGCTTGGAAAGGAGAGATTTAGTTGCGTATGATGTCAACGGTTTCTGTCGTTAAATCTTTAATGGCACAGTGTATCATTGGACGCAGTGCGTTTGTACGAATAGCTAGAAAATATCTAATGATCAAAGTTGATGATGACAGTAATCCAGAAGTAAGATAAAGGCAATTTCACTGAAAGCAAACTCCCAACACCGACCATGCGATAAATGTACAAGGTATCATAATATGAGATTTCTCAGTCACGATTTCTGCTCGGAATCCAACGCCTTAGTACAACCTCCCTCACTTCATACATCTTCAGTAACTCCTCGACAGTGTGCCACTTGTCGATGCAATCCGGAACCTTAACGTAGCACAGAACCATAGTCTTTTTGACACCGCCCACAACGCGATTCACACCGGAACTCCAATACCAGTCCCTACGCATAAGCTGATTCTTGGATTCATTGCTGTAAAGGGGAATAACAATCACACCAAACTCAGCGTGGGAAAATGGCGGTCCGCGTCTATACAGAAGATAGTCCACTCCAAATTTCACTCCGTTGCGAACACACCAGCCATGTGATCTATAGTGATGGTAGACCACGTAATTGACAATAAACGAGTTGTCAGGACTCCAATCTGGCATCAGAAGGCCCAGTAAATACGGAACAGTCACCAGATCCTAGTTACAGTTAGACAGAGCCACTGATTGCGCAGAGAAAGAAAAGTAAAACATACCCCCGTTCTATCGTCATATATGTCGATAATGTCCAGAGCATAAGCAAGGAAAAATGCTTCCTGGAAAGTCAATTGCAGTTTCTCCAGTTGTCGTACGTTGCCTTCAGAATCCCTCAGTGCAAGGTCTTCTACTCGCGTAGGTTTTTGTCTGCGAGGTTCCTCGTTGGCCTCCACTTTCTCCGAGTCAGCAGGATTAGAGAGAACACCTTGTTCAGCTAACGCTCGAGCATTCTTAAATCTCTTGCGAGCCGCCCTACGACGCGCGGTTACCTCTTCAGGAGCCACGATTTCGGTCTCGCCAGAAGCCTCCTGCAAACGCTTCGCCGTTCGCAGCGCCCACGTGGGATCGCTGCGGCTCTGCGTTCCTTTTCCAAAGAACCCAGCTTTCCATAATTCCTGCATGTCTTCATACGAATCCACAGCTATACTCGAAACATAGGAACTGACAGAGTCTGTATATAGTTCCAAATACGCTGTAAGCCTCCGTCGACGCTTAAACCCCCATAAGAAAGGGACAAACACTAACTGATACACGTAGTATGCGACCGAGATTGGATTATGCGGTACCAGGGGTGGTAGAGCAACTACCTCGACAGGAAGAGGGGAGTGGTAGATTGCATTCAAATTGCGTTTCTTCATCCCGAAATCAATAACACCCTATCGATGTTAGCCCACCATTCAAACTCAATATCAGTTCATATTGCTAATTGATTATATTGTCTCAGATACCGTTGTAGTCTATTGAGAAATCATATCCTCCACCTCGTTAAGAGTCAAGATACAAGAAAAAATCATCATCGAAAAAAACCGCCATGTTCCATATATTGAACGTCACCGAAAAATAGAGAGCAAAACCAACTAACCTATCAAGCGGTGATCCAACTCATAGAATATTGACCCATATAAACTATGAGTCGCTTTAATCGCACCCGACAAATATTCCCCCGGAGTGAGAGCAGTTAAGAGAGAGAGTGCCGAGCAAAACTTTTCTACATCACGGACAACCCTTTCCCTGTGATTAGTTAATTGCAAGGTACCCGGCCTTTGTACCAAATTTCTGTCTCCGGAAGTTAACTTTTTGTTACTGCAAGAAAATATCCAGACGTATGGTACTCGGCTATAACAATTGAATGGTAAATTCTCATAAGGTATTTCTTAACTCCCGTAAGTGCTAATATTTGCAGCTGAACATGAACCCCCTGCGAATAATGCTACGGCCGCTCGCAGCCCAACGATCCGTGGTTGTCTTCCGTCAGGATGCCCGGCGGACAATATTATATCTCGACGGCTTAAACGACGAGGCTCGAATTACCGAGACACCAGTCGACGTCGACGTTAAGAAGCGCGAAGATGAGAAGCTCGTGCGAATTAACATGGCGTGGGATAAATTGACTAAGGTAGACCCAGAGTCGTTCAAGATACCCTCGGGTTTACTCCTACAAGTGTTTACGCATAAGAGTTTTCGTCATGGGTCTCACCCATATAACGAGAGATTAGCACTTTACGGTACGTTTGGAGGACTGTACAAGGCACTGGATTGGGACGGCTATATTGATATGAAATACAGGACGCAAATTATTCACCTTCCATACGTCCCTCGCGTTGGCCAATACGCCATCAGACAAGTCCACAGCAGTCGGCGGCCGAGATCTCGACGTTCTTTTTTCAGATGCGGCACAGAATTTGTTAAAGAGTCGGGAACCGCTATACGAAGTCGGCAAAATGGCGAATCTGATTGAAGCTATCAGATGGGAACCAGCGCGACATTTCGTCTCCTTGCAGAACGTCGATCCGCGGCGTAGCGGACTATTAGAAGTCACTGCGCAGACTGTATGGGCTTCTATCGGCGCTATTGCGTTGTATTACGGTGGTGACCGAGCGGAGAAGTTTGTGAAGAAGGTGGTCCTCAGTGGACCTTATGGTGCTCTCAAGTACGACAGGGTCAAGGCCCTCGAGGACAAAATCAAGAATCGCATTTCGTTCATCAAAAACGCTGGTGGCGAACGAATATTTAGTCCTCCTAACGTTGTCAGGAGTCCTGACATTGACACCATTCTAAGTAAGCACAATAAGGAGAGGAAAAAGATAGAGTAGGACGACAGGCTGAGCGGCAACGGGCGTATTCCGTGTTGTACATATATGTGTATAGTTTAAAGCAAACAAATGGCGTTTGTAGATATTGGAAATGTTCTAGGTTCTAACTTGTGCAAACACGATGAAGCCCTCTATTTCCTACTATAGTACATAATCGTCGACCCTCACAGCAAATCTGAAACCACAACTATAAGTAAGCCAAATATCGTATCAACTGCCCCTTGCTGCAGCAAGAACCATCCCACGGCATACAGCAATTTGGGTGAAAATACTGTCCAAATAAATAGATGCGCTCGGAGTGCCATACAAGCTCCCATCACCGCCATCAACGACACGGCATGGCAAGCGTGTATCAGTGACAGGAAATCAACCGTAAATATGTCCTCTAACGAGCGCGTCGAACTAGAGGCATTTTTCCAGATCGAAAGCTGGACGATACCAGATAGTGTGAAGAATATCGGCCCAGAGAAGTTGCTGATAAAGGTCAAAATACCAACTGGAATCACACTGTAACCTGAAACGCCGTTGTACGCGTTCGAGAGATCGACTGTAGCCAAAGAATTCGAATTGCCTGCCGCAAAAAATGAGACGCGTTGCCATATCAGTGTCGATAGAACAATTGCGAGTGGAGTTGTGGCCTGATGTTGAGCGGCGAACCTCCGAGATAACGAGTGAACTATCTCGTAGAGCACGAAGATTGGAATATTGATTGATCTGGTTTGTACAACTAGAAGAAGCACGACTATGTGAAAAGTTCCCCGAATGAACTTAAACGGATCTAATTGGATTAACTTGACATCATGAGAGCGGATAGCTTTGTATACAGTCACTCACCTTTCTTCGTATTCCACATAGTCGACAAAGTATGGAATATCATGCATACGATAATCGATAAAAAGCACGTCTTCGCGCGATTGAGCAGCTGACCAGCTCCTGTGGATGTTGGAGTAATGGCAACCAATGCTGGAGGCACAACCTCTCCAGACTCCAATGCCATTGACATTTTAAAGGAAAACAGACTGATGACGGGCGTAAACGAACACACAAACGCAATCAATGGCGACACATCTGCAAATACGTAATAATGTAGGTTCTTGAATATAAGGAGATGCTCGAGCACTATGAAGAACCAAAGCAGTCCCGCCGCGACATCGGTTGATAAGAATTGAGCGATATCATACGAACCGGCATATTTTTGGCCTTTATCATCATGTTAGTCTCGCAATCAATTTTGAATTTACAGAATTGTTACCTGTGTGATGATAGTGGCGGAGTATGCTTAAGACAGCAAGCAGTGATATCAGAATCACGGCTGTTGTTCTCGACCGCCGTCGCGAACTCATTATTGTTTGCGCCATTATCCACGCCGAGGCAAACCAGTACCAAAAATAATGCTCCTCTTCTACGAGACTGCTTCCGAACATTGTGATTGCGTGTGCAATTATTCCGACTGCGAAGGCAACCTTCGTTACAATATCTTCAGGCGTGGAAAGCAATGCGCGTCGAAATGCGAGCAATGAGAGCCAGGATACCAAGCCTAGCCCAACGAACATACTTGATATATCGTAGTTGCTAGACGTTCGAGACAGGAGATTTTGGCCCAATCGCAAGAACTATCTCGGCATTAGTGCGATTCAGACACAAAAAGGAGCATACATACAGCATACAAAGTTTCTACCGGAGAGTCGGACTCAACAAAGTGGGGCTTCTCGATCTGATCCCACAGCCCTCGGATTTTGTCAATATCGTCTCCAGCAAGGAGCGCCTGAACATCAGTAACTGGTGTACCAATTGTGCTAAACGCCTCCTTCAAAATCCGATACATCTGTTCCGCATTCTGACGCAGGAGCTTTATTTGATCAGATCCTAGATTTATATTAGTTCCTTATTCGCCGCGTCGCAACCATAGCTTACCTACTTGACCAAAATCGTAGCAATTCTGGTATGAAAATGCCGATGCTGTTCATCGGAAATGGATTACCAACTAATCCGGAAATAGATGGAACAATATCAACCTGTTCTATCACGTTATAATACTCGTAATTATCAGTCCTTTTCAACGCGGCTGGCAGTCCTGCGCCATGCATTGAGAATAAAGGGGATGCAAAGAGTAACGCTGCAGCCACTTCGCCTGCCGATGAACCTCCATGATTGCCAATCTGTCAGTAGGTCAGTACCATATGCAATGCAGATATTAATAAGTGCAAGGCACCTCATTCATTCCATGATCCCCGCAAAGGACAAGCAAGGTCGACTCTCCTTCAGTCGCCTGCTTCTCCGCGTAGCCATACAACATTTCAACTATCCGATCCATCTCCTTTTGCTTATCTGGCATAAATGGGCTATAGAGCACACCTAGGCATCTTAGTTCCTAATAGTAGAGTGACAGTCATAACTTACCTATGCGGACCGCCTTTGTGGCCAATATGATCGACACCCAGGTAATGCAAGATCATTACATCCCAATCACTCGTCTTTAATTCCGCTTCAAGATGCCGCGTCACGTTATTATCCACTTCGGTAAAATCCTATTGGCGAGATCAACCACCGATCTGACAATCCTTTGGACACAGCACCTGACTAACCGACACAAAAAAACTCGACGTCCCATCGTAGCGATCAAATACTCCCGGAAACAACTTGAGCCATGTATCGTCTCCAAACATGACCAACTTCCCTGGGACTGGTCGCCGCTTGAATTCTAGTAACCAACTGTCCTGTCCCACGAGCGACGAAGAACTGTCGGATTCTGCAATGTTGAGGACTGCGTCGAGGAAGTTAGAGACTGAGCCTGTTGTGACGCCCTTGATTCGCGGGAGAGTAACTGTAGGTGGAGCTGCGCGAGCTGTAAACGGAATCGCATTTCCAGAAGATATTAGGCTGACACGAGTGAGCAAATTGGTCAGTAAATCATAATGTGGACACACCTTTGAGTGAAAGTCATAGACGACTCATTAGAGAAGACAAAGTCACTAGACAATGTCAGATTTCTAGTTACTGCTTATAAATCTAAGCATATCAACCTTCTGAGTGCATCGACGAGCATAAATATAACCTTCTCAGATACAGCGGGCGGGGCATCTGGGTCAACTGGTGCGTATCCATGAAACACAGGTTTGTAGGGGAAAAAACCGCGGGCGAAGAAGAGCAGCCCCAGACATTCCAATGGAAGCAGGACCGCTACTATCAGACCCTTTGGTACCATTGCATGAATAATCTAGATAGGTCAAGTTGTCATCTAGTATTGGCACTCGCGTCGTCCCGAAATCATCTCCCACTGGCAACCAGCGTTCGATGCTCAGGGCTAAACAGGTCAAGGCCTCGAAGGCCAGCCATGCGAAAGTGGGGCTCTCGCACACGGTTTAGTTGGTGCGTGCCAACGTTCGTACTTCTTACACATATCATACAAGTTCGAGGTTCGCGCGAGTCCCAGCCCTAATTATGTACCAAGTCAAAGAAACAATGCCAGACTTCATTTCGACACCGACTTCCCTTCACCAAAGGTTTCATGTTGCAGGTGCACTGTTATCGTCGCCAAGAGTTTATAACAAGTGTAGAATTAGTCAATCACATTATAAAATACACACGTGTACGCATGAAGCTGTACAAAGTAATTTTCAAGCCCGTGTTTTGTGTTGTTATAGAATATAGATCACATACTTGACGTTTAAAGTATTCATCCTCAGTTTGTGCAGACATCTCAGCCGCCGCAGGTAGTATCTCATATTAGTCATAGCTATTGTGAGGACCGGCGGTATGACTGTCACAATTCATAGCATATCCAAATGTCACAATCTGGTGAGCTGAAGGACAGGACCCAGAATAGTGTTTTGCGGTGGAATTTTACCCATCTTCGGTCAGCCCATTGGTTTCCCAAAGCGCCATAACTGGCAATGTACTTATTCTCTGCTCAATGTACATTTCGATGATTCGATACATTAGACCAGCATTACACAAGTAAATCTCCGCTAGCTGGATATTATTCCTACTTATTTATTCCGCTTACCGCTCCTTCGAAGTCACGCTCGAAATGTTCGACTGGGAAATTGGGATAAAGTACGAAGGTGGTGGAAATTTGGATAAAGTACGAAGGTGGTGTTGCGCAAGTGTGGTGTATTGTTGAGTCATAAGAGGGCAACGGAAAGAGATACTACTTGACCTACCTTATTGGTGATTAGCAAGGTCGGATTCTCGATTTTCAATTGTTACTTTTAATTTTTTCTCCTACATCGTATGTCCGGTTTCAAATTCGGTAGGGACTGAAATCATTAACAATCAATTTGTTTCTCTCCTTTTCGGTCGGCCGAGTCTGCTTCGTAACTCCATAGTTAGTTACATACAAATACATTGTAGCGGAAGTCACAAACAAACAAAGTTGGCTCCTCCATTTCCACATTTGGTCACGTCACAATACTGAAAAAATCGGTTTAGTTCTACTGGAGATACTTTCCAAAGAACTCAACAAGCTTCTGACCAGATTTCGAGAGATCGTCGTAGAGGTCGAAATGGTTCTTCCCTTCGATAGTGAAAAGCTCTTTGGGTTCCTTGGCACTGTCAACCGCTGTCTTACTGTAATGGAGAGTCTGAGCTTTGGTACCGGCGATCATCAGCAGCGGCCTCGGCGAGATGAGGTGCTGTAAGTTGAACGAGTCATAGCCAATCATGAGGTCGAAGCTCACTGGTGGTACTTTCTGGTCTGAGCGCTCGTGGTGTCGACGCTTGGATCCGTAATACGCTGCAGCATCTTTGAAGAACGAATCCGCGTTCTCAGGTACTTGGGCAGGATCAGTAACAAACATGACCGGCGCCTCAGCATGGGGGCCGTTGGCCTCGCTCGTACGCCACTGGGCGGCCGCCTGGAGCGCACCAGCAATAGCCTCCGGGCTCTCTTTGCTATTCTCCTCATGCAGGCCACCATTGCGCGTCATGCGGCCAACACATGCAGCACTGACGGGGGCGAGCGCCCGAATACGACTGTCAGACTGCGCTGCGGATGATGTGTAGCCGCCAGAGGCACAAATTCCTAGAACTCCAATACGTGCTGGGTCCACCTTGCCGCCCTTAAGAGTGGTCAAGTAGCTAACAGCGGCCTTGACATCTTCCACCCGCTGGTGAGGGTCTTCGAGGCCGCGGGGTTGGCCGGCATTCGTGCGAAGTCAGCAGCAGATTGCTCTTTCACGCCAGTCATGGGGTGGCTGACCACGACGGCGGCGCCATTGCGATTAGAGGACCCATCTGCAGGAATGTAGAGCTCGCCGCAGATCTTCAGCATAAAAGATGGGAAATGTACCTTCGTTGGAGAAGCCATTTATGCGTTGAATAGATGATCTGAGTCGAAAGGAAAGAAAAGAAGTCTGCGGAGAATACATTGCTGGCCTGGCTTTTAAGTATGCTGCTAGCAGCTACCTTCTTTTTACATCAGGTTGCGGGGAAAGGGTTGGAATCAATGACGTAAACGGGCCCGAAAAATTTAGGGCCAGCCGATACGCTTCGATTTAAAGGCTTAGCCTGACCCCTTTCAGACTAGCGTCCTCCCGCTTCAAGATCAAAATCTAACTTCGAAGCTTCGGCCGACATTTTTCGGATAAAAACCGCGAACGAAAGTTGCCAGGCTTAGCAATTCTAGCAATTAGGATTGGTAATAATAATAATCCTTCCCGGGTCTAAAACCGGACATAGTATGTAAGAGAATAACAAAAGATGTAAGGATTAGAAATCGAGCCTTGCTAATCACTAGAAAGTACTCTGCAAACGACTGGAGAGTTTCGAATTAAGGACTAAGAATTAAACAAGCCGTGGTATTTCGGACAAAATATCTTTTACTCCCTTGCAACATTCTCAAGCTTCATTTGCGCAACGTTGTGTTCACTCAATCTCTTACATTCACAAGAACATTTCAAATGGCGTCGAAGCATGCTGAGGCCCACAAATCTCCCAAAGGCCCTTGCGATGCACGTCCGACCGCTTTGCAATTAATACTGTCCGTTAGGAGTCCAGTAATGAAGGCTATAGGCATTAAAGCGATGTTGAACAGACTCACACTGGTAAACTGGTGACATAGTAGTCTGTGAAGCGGATGTTTCCAGCCAAGGAATTGCTTTGTGAGCTCTATATGCGCGAGGACGAACGGCTGGCTGGTGTCGAGCGCGTTCCAAATAGTGAGATATCCATTATTGTTTAGTTCCCCGTACTACAAGACGAGGAAACGGCGCAAGTAAGACAAATTCACTATGGAGAGACTGTACCACTCATCATCGCGGTGGGCTAAGATGCAAGCGGAACCCGTATCGCATCTAACAATTACACTCCGTCATGAATGAGAACGTAAACTATTAAATGCGTACACTATGCAAGGTGCCCTCTTGACGACAGGACAAAGATGTTTATTGGGTGCGCCATACATCTTCAGAGTCCAAGGCACATATGAAGCTGACTCAGATTGGATATTGCATACTTTTCTGGTAGTCCTGAGACATGTGTACTCTTCTGTCTCTAGAACGAGTAGCTAATTCGGTACTACAACGAATTAGAATTGACACGATTTGTGCTATGGTCTCTTTTTTGAGCGCAGCAATGAATAATTATAGAAGTTCAGGCAGTTTGTAGATCTGATGTCTATATGCGACAACTAAAACAGCCTCGGCAAAGCGCCTTGATCGTTTCAGACGCCATTGTTTGCGTGATGCCGAGTAAGTGGAGGAAAATTCGTTGTCAACCACGCTAACTTGTCAAACATCTATATGATTTGCTTGAAAATGGTTGATGCTGTGAGTTCGCTTGTGGAAGCATCTTGTTGCGAGCTCATACAAGGTACAAAACCCACATTATTCAGTACGTGCGGCTCATGGACGTGCCGTCCAAACTCCCGAAACTGTTCTTGCACTCTAAATCATCCTAATGATAAAGTAGTGATCTTCTTAAAGTAGTGATCTTCTTAACAGATACTATATATGGGCTGCGATTCACGCCTGTAGCGTCAGGTAGTACAGATTGTGAGATCATCGAATAAAGGTAGAAAGAAAACGCTGGGTGACACGAGCCCAGCAGTAAAAAATCACTCGCGAAAAACCTGCATCATATTTCCGGTACCTGTGCCTCTCATCTAATTATAAATATCCCCTTCTGTCCCCTTTGCCTCTGCTGCATTCGCCGCTGAACGGCAACTATATACACATCTCCCTGCTCGCACCACTACTGTCTTCTTTGTGACAGCTTGACATGGAAACCGCTAGCGGAATGGGTAAGTTGAAGTATCCGGACCACTGATTTAGCATTCAAATAATTTACTTGCTGTATAGATAAGCCTCAAGCTCCTCCTTGCCCTTGCGTTGCAGTCGGCGAACAGAATACTCCGAATATGAAAATTGTTCCCAAGCCATTTTGGAATGAAGATTCCGCTCGAATCAGTCGCACACTGTGGCTGCCTTCTCTTAATCTGATCGAACGCGAATGGACTGGCGAACTTGTAACTGAAGGCTGGGGAACCTGTAAACGGTCTGCATCCGACCAGCCAATCACTGATTGTCTATCGGCATCAACTGCGGAATGCGCGACAGTCGATAAGAAAGAATGAGCAGCAAAACGCAGAAAGAGAGAGGAAGAACAAACAGAGAAACAACAAGCAGAGAAGGTCAGACGTTTCAGGCTATATCCAACCACAGAGCAGAAAGCGATCCTTCGAAACTGGTTCGGCACCGCACGCTGGACATATAACCGATGTTTGGATGCCGTGGAAAAGAAGGAGGTTGCAAAAAACAAGAAGGACCTAAGAGCGGCGTTCCTTAACAAGGATGCAATTGACAACATGGGCAAGCCGTGGGTGTTGGAAACCCCATACGACATTAGGAACGCCGCCATGCAAGACCTTCTCAATGCATATGATTCCGCACATGCCAGGTACACAAATGACAAGAAGGTGTTCAAGATTAAGCACCGATCTCGCAGAAAGTCTCGCCAGGAGAGCATTGTGATACATCATAAACACTGGTCCAGAGTGAAGGGGAAGTACGCGTTTCTTCGCAAAATGAAAAGCGCTGAACCACTCCCACACGACCTGAATTACGACAGCAGGCTTGTCTACCAAAGGACTATTTTGCGATGTGATAAATTTTATATGAGCAAGTGGAAGTGAACAACAATAAGGGTGTTGTGGTGATCCGTTGATCTTACTTCTTGATCATCCGGTCCCAAGGGAATTAAGAGGTCTTTAAATATACAAGAATTTTCACTCTGGGAAATAGCCTTTCTGTGACCCAAATCTGAACGTCGCCGATGATTGATCATTTGACAATTCATGTCGTAACTGCTGATCTTTAACTAGTCGTGATTTTCAATTACATCAGCAGGTGATGTTACCACGCAATGTATCGGGCAACGATGATCAATCATCAGACTCTTGCTGACGTCAGTTAGAAGAAAGATGGAGTCTCATGTCCAGGAGCACATTATCATGAGACCCGGATGGTAACTGTAATATCCCATCGTTCTGCAGAATTGTCTCGGTCTTGTTTGTAAGGCCATCGCCTTTCTTACGACGGTGCGGCTCAAGTGTGGTTCAGAGTTAATGCTCAATAGGCTTCAAAAGGCCTAACTCGTGCTTTCCCACAAGTCTGTTCAAGGTTTAGCCACATGCTCTCAGCAAAGCTTCGATCGTCAGATCTGTCTTTTGCTGTGCCGAGTTATACTCTGGTCTCTGCAGAGTGTTACTTTCCTTATGTGCACCTATATTACTCTATTGAGTATATAGTTGATATTTCAACAGGACTACCGGTCACTACTACCTTTGCGTACCAATGCCTTTGCGGGTTCTCGACGGGCCGTCTTCTGATCGATTAATATCTCTGGACCCAGGCGTGCGAACATTCTTGACAGGCTATAGCCCGGACGGCGAAGCGATCGAGCTCGGCAAAAATGACATTGGCCATATCTATAGGCTTTGTCACTGGCTGGACGAGCTGCACAGCAAATATTCCGTGAAAGACATTTCCCGTGCAAAGTGTCAGGAACGCCAATGAGCGGCTCGTGCGGCTGGTGCTGCGCGGAGGATCGGCAATACGTTGGTGTTGGGGTTTTCGTTTGTTGGCTGTGGGCCTTCGTTGTGTTGCGTGTTCTTTTGTTGGTCGTTTGCTTGTTGGTTTGTTGTCTTGGTTTGTTGTCTTGGTTTGTTGTCTTGGTTTGTTGTCTTGGTTTGTTGCGTGTTCTTTGCGTGTACATAATCCAGTAGGCGCCTGACAGAATATAAATGGAGGGGTTTGTCCTCGCTGTCAGGTCAAGCAAGAAGTCTTGTATTGTAAGGAATACATTCTTGTCTACGATCTTGTCCAGTCCAGTCCCGTCTAGTCTCGTCTTGTCTTAGTCCAGTCCCGCCTAGTCCCGCGCCGTTACACAAAGAGGTGGCGCATGAAAAAAGCTGCAGGGAAATTAAGACGTCGGATACAAAACTTGGTCAGCGATATGCACTGTCGCATCGCAAAGTATTTGTGCACAACATTCAACCTTGTCATCCTACCAAGCTTCCCAGTTCAACAAATGGTGATGCGCAAGGGCGGACAGCGGCGGATCAGGTCAAAGACGGCACGAGCTATGGCCACTTGGTCGCATTACAGATTCCAACAACGGCTTCTCGACAAAGCGCGAGAATATAAATCGTGCAAAGTCGTTTTGGTCTCTGAAGAATACACCAGTAAGACATGCGGAAGATGCGGAAAACACAACGACGTTGGGAGTAGTAAAAAGTACTCTTGCAAAGAATGTCGCTTCGAGTGCGACCGCGATGTCAATGGTGCGCGGAATATTCTGGTGCGTTGCATGACAGTAGATCGGACAGTAGACAAATATCTACACAGGAACGACGATCGTGTGGATGGTCTACATCCTGTGCAGCAACCTGCACTTTAAGAGCCGCCACACTGTGGCGCGCGTTGAGGCTCGCTCCTTCTCGGTCTTCCGAGTTGCATGACTCTTGTCAAAAACGAGTGTTCACGTCAATGAGAGTCAAAGGCAGCCAGTTCAGACTCGCTTATGACAGATGAGGCATAACTAAAGTTTATATCGGAAAACGAGCTTGATTTCCATCGGTCTACCCGACAACTCCGTTTTGAAATCATCGCTGAAGGATTGTACAATCCATAATGTAAACTATTATAATTTGTTAAACCTATATAACCTGTGAATTGCAATACACTAATTCCGATGCAAACCCTGAATAAAACTCCCAAATGATATATACAAAGTATTAGTCCAGCCCACCAATTAGTATCACCCCCGGGATGAATCTGCGGATGATATATGACTGAATATGGCTGTAAACCCAAAAAACCCAACCAGTTTGCCGTCATAAAAAAGCATTAATGGCCATAAAATTACAAATTCTTGTAGACGTGAGGTTAAAGGAGATGACTATGCATGCATTTGCAGTCCGAATGAAATGCTAAAAGTTGAAGAGCAGAAGACGTGCCGCTTATGGGCAATGTGAGTGGGCGGTGTATCCAAAGTTAATCCGAGGTGAACTGCAGTTATGTTAACGACTTCTTCTCAATAGTTAGATGAGGAATACACGTACGGCTCGTGATTTAGACTTGATCGAAGTGGCAACGCGAAAGGCAAGGTCATTCCCATAGCGATATAGGAAAGAACGACGAAGCTCATCTTGTTCGACGACCGCATAGACGGAGCCGCTCTATGAGAGAACGAGCGAGAAACCAAAGAAATGATAGGAGACATTGCGAGCAAATGAGGCGGCGGAGGTAGAGCAAAATGCGGGTATGAGAATTCCCTGAGGTTCGACGACGGCTAGAGTGATGGTGAAGTCTGTATTGACAGGGACAGGCGACACACTTATAGCCGAGAGGACTGTTTATAGCAGTGGAGACAGTCTTTGGGGCGTGCGGCCCTCTAGCATGCAAAACCACGACAACATGACGTTACCCTGCCTCTGACTTGTTCTTGCGTGCTTGTTCGCGCTTAGAATCCAGCCAATCATTGCGCCGAGAATAGTGCTGACACAATTTGGTCCCAGCCAATCAACAGCGCTGCAATTGTAAGCCGCACCGCCCGGACTCCCAGCAGATCACGCCACAAGCACCGCCCTCGTTCTCGCCGGCGTTCGCCGGCACCTGTCCTAACTCCAAGGGCCCTAATTGTTTGTCTGCTGCTGTACCCTAGTGGTCGTTTCCAAACATCCTGGAATCCGCGCTCCTCTGGTTACGAGATTTGACTTGACGCGGCAATGACCTCGTTCAGAAACAGAAAATATTATGCGCGCTGTTATTGAACTAGACTACCTTGCATGGTTGTTCGTATCGCGCGGTCGAACGCAATCACGGTGTAATTCGCTAGTCGTGTCGCAACCGGGATGCGCTGTGTTCTGCTTGTGGCCTCAGTGGCCTCAGTCCCGTGCGGACCGAGCTCCACGCTACACACAGCTTGTCCGCATACTCAAACCGCGGACATCATAGGTATTCCGCGCAGTCACTTAAGAAATCGGACGACAAGTTGACCACTACTTTCGTTGCGATTCGGTCTGGGCTGTTCAGACTGCGGAACCCATGAGCAAGCATGACAATTCGGCGTCATGAGTTATCATTGGAACTAAATGTTAATAGGACTTGCGCATCGACTCGGAAGCAAGAGTGAACGAGGTCGGATGCTTTGTTGCGCCAACGTTGCAGGTTGAGATATTGTTGAAGAGATAATTTTGGACCTAGCAATCGCACTGACTCGTCTCCGAACAAAAGCGGTCGTGTCTTGTCGAGCCATCGCCAGCGACGGATTGCCGATGTTTGCAAGTTAGCCACCGATAGCTATTACTGTGCTGCTAGTAGATTTCAGTGTGTATCAAGACATCTAGGCCCCTCGAGCGCTTCTGTTTGTAGCTGGGATGGGCAATTCCTAACATGGTCTCAATATCCTCTGTGTGTTAATCTGAACAATTTATGGAAACTTTAATCTGGACCATGCCATGCCAAGCTTTGCGGCTCGCTGGAGATCACGCCGTCTTGCAATACAGTAGTTAAATCTCGTTGGTCTTGAGTGTTAAAGATGTTAAGCTAAAGGTGTGATCATTTTACAAGAGCGCATACCCTCAGTTTGCCTCTCAAGTCAGCTTAGTCTATGCGCGTACAGTACCAAGCGCGCCTACGCCCAAAATATGCCGAGGACTTCCTACTCCAAAGCCAAAGATCACGTTTGATCATGAGTTATAGCAGGTTCAGACTTTCATGCGACATATTAATACAAATAAATACAATTTAACTCTATTGCGCTATGACTTACAATCCAATAGTTACTTTGTAATCCAAAATAGAACAAGTTCGGCGAGGAATCCAGATGCGAAATATGCAAGTGGCACGTCATGTCTCCACCTGTCGTCACATGTTATTAATACGCAATATACTGCATATCCGAGTGAATAAGCCACATGCTTTACTGCTTGTGCGTAGGCCTTTTGATAATACTGCCCAAGGACGAACATAACACTGAAGGCCGCTTGCCTTCCAGATTCCGCTTGTGCCATGATAAAAAACATCGCAAGTAATGATTTAAACGAATCCACTGTCCTTTGATCGCAAGTTTTCTCTGCCTTCCTTGCTAACATGAAATAGCCTAGTATCAGCGCCATAATTGATAGTCGTAATATAGACAATTTCATGCTACCCAGAGACTCTCTCACTTTGCTATATTGCCGGCGTACGAAGTCCGATGTCATTTCGAAGCCCGTAGACTTTGCGAAATACTAGCAAGTCCCGAATATGCTTAACCAGTAGCGAAGATAAGTGTGAGGTAGACTTGCAATTGCTGTGCAGGTCGAGAATGTGTGAAGTGTGGTTGGTAGTCTGCAGATTAGTTGATACGCGCACAACACCCTTATTCCTCGCCTATTGTGACAACAAAGCAGGATTCAAATTTAAGAAATCAGAGACGCTATAACTATTCCTCTTTCGTATCCTTCCGTTGCGCATAGGGATTTATATCTGAGTTACACATCACTTCAGAACACAGTGGTGGGCTGATCACGAGTTTACGAAGTATTAAGTCAGCAAACATGGCCAATTTGTTATCAATACAACTTTACGACCGGAGGCAAAGACATTCAGCGTTGAGAGGTCGCGCTCAAATAATCATCTATCATGCTACAAAAGACAAGATTGGAAGGTCCAATGCTCGGCAGACTTCTACTGACACTTAAGCTTCTTTCAACCGAAATTCGTGGCACTGCGAGCGGAATCTTTAATTTAGCGAAGGATCGAACACTTCGCAGAACCTGGCTCACTAACTTTAGGGCGATGTAGCTAGCGCTTGCTTGAGTAGAGCGGATTACGCAACAATGACTGTGATACGTGTCAAAGTACATAATGCAAAAATGAACCATCCATTTACCTATCACATAGCAAGTAATAACTTTTAATGACCCAATCAAGACAAAATACCACAACAAACGACAAAAATACCAACAAAGCCTTCTCTAACGACGCTGCGTCTTGCCAATGCCTCTCTTACCAGCAAACAAATGCTTCGGCATAGACTCAGTATAGTGCCTGTCTGCCTCTCCCGCGCGACCAAGTCTATTCCGCTCGCGCTGGTGCATTTTCTCGATCCGGTCGGCTTTCACACGGAGACTCTGTTTCGCTAATCCGGCATCGAATCTGCTGGGCGCGACAGATGTTCCTGATGGAGCGCGGGATCGGGATTTTGATCGCTTGGCTTCGCTCATGATCACGTCCACGCCTGCCTCTGTCGCGGGCTCGTGGCGGGACTCAGCGCGACCGCGTGCACGCTCGGACAGCTCAGAATGGTCGACGTGGATGGAATCCAGATGCTTCTCCATTGCGGACAATGTCTTGCGTTGCTTGGAGCGTGGGATAATAGCGCGATTGCGCAGCGCCTTGCGAGACCTGCTTTCCTTCATGATCAACTTCTTCTTCTCTCTGATCCACTCTGCCTTCATTCTGATATCCGCGTCTTCCTCGGTCTCAAAAATATCTTCATCATCGGAAACATAAAACCCAGATGACTCGAGGCGCTCCTCTTCTTGCTCCAACTCCTGCAACTTGCGACCAATATCCGGGTCCAAGAAATCATATACGTTCTTTCCGTCCAAAACCTCAGGCATGATATCATTTTTCCACTCGTCCTTTTCCAGCAAATACTTGTCTTTCAAGTTGATATTGAACACGCCCGCACCACCGTTCTCGGCCTCGATATCCCGCGCAAGTTTCCGACGCATAGGGTCATTGGGATCGTACTTCGGCATTGTGAGCACAGCCTCCGGAATATGCGGTTTCCTCTCGACACCGTCGCGCGGGATGCTCGGCGTCGCGAGATGGATCTTGTTCAGCACATCGTTAACTTTCGTGCCTTTCATCTTCTGCTCAATTCTCGCGGCTAGGAGCTTCTCACATGCCTGGCTCCGGACTTCCATAACACCGAGCTCGAGATGGCAAGATAACTGCATGATCTCGACGTTCGACTCCGCAGTGATAGTTTGTAAGAGTTGCTGGCGCTCGGGATCGAGATCTTCGGGCTTCATGGCGTCGATTTTGTTGATGACGACCATGACTGATTTGTTGGCAAAGAGGGGCTTGATGGAGTGGTACAGGTTCACCTGGGCTTCGACGGAAAACCCGCATTGTTCGGATAAATCCATAAAGTAGAGCACACAGGAACGTAAGTGCGCGATGGCGGTGATAGACTGCATTTCAATCGTATTCATTTCCTCAAGTGGGTGGTCTAGAATTCCGGGAGTATCTATGGCCTGGAACCGGAGGTACTTGTAGTCAAAGTGTCCGACGTAGAGCGACTTTGTAGTGAACGCGTACGGCTGGACGTCAACCTCAGCACGCGTGATCGATTTCAAGAATGACGACTTGCCGACGTTAGGATACCCACAGATGACAAGCGTGCGCGTATTAGGATCGATAGCTGGGAGACGGCCGAGATGTTGGCGCACCTGTTCAAGGTACAGCAGCGGGTCTTTGAGTCGCTTGACGATTGTTGCCATACGGCCCATACCTGCGCGTTTGAGCTGTTTGCACTGGAAGAGGGATTGCCCGAACTTGAGGAGACGGACGTAGTCACGAGAGACTTGCTCGATGAGATGTTTTGCCATCGACAGTTGCGACAGCGCGATCTTGTAGTGGTCTCGGTCATAGAGTGTGTTGAGCAGATCTTGGTGGAACGGGTGGATGTCATCTAACCGAGGGAATGATTCCACAATCTCTTGAAGTTTCTCCGTGAAGCCATCTAACACTGTCAGCGCCTCGTCGACTTGGGCAACAACATATTCACTGACCTGCCGTGTACCGCACCTTACGCATGTAAAACGCCCTGATACGGGAAATTTTGAACCCGGGCCGAATAACCGTCGGAGTTTTCCTCTGCGTCCGATTAAGTACGACATCAAGGAACCTGTCCGCTCCGTCATTAACATGTCCTCGTCCCTTTACTTCTCACTCGCATCTCGATCTAACACAAGTTACTTACTCCGTCGAGTTCGGCACAGGCGCAATATCCTTCCACGTAACCTTCATTCCTGGATCTACTCTCTGCCACTACCAATTACTTAGTCTGCACGAATATCTGTGACACGAGAATTCAGTTAACTAATTTTCGCCGTTGGGAGATTTCGTCAGGCACAAAAAATTTTCTACTCCCAAGCAACAAGTTGACCGTGCCACCACACCATCTACGGCATAAATCTAGCCGCAACAGTCTGCACAGGGTTAGGTTTAGAAACAACTATCACGTGAATATCACGCGTGTAGAGGGAGGTCGGAGCACCCGGATTGTGAAGCGTCATTGCCGGCCCCAGGTCCAGATATACAGGCACCACATTTGTTCGCGAAGATTGATTGCGCAAATTAATTATTGCGCACAAAATTCAACTGTGCCCTCTCTTCAGATATAGATTTGAGAGAATGTCGGCATCTCAGTCGCCTGCGTCGACGGCATCACATCCCAGAGGCATCCTAAAGAACCCGCCGCCTGCTGAGCTGTATCACCAGCAGCCACCGCCAATCGACCACGAAGTTCTGCTGCGTAATACGCGGACAAATGCCGCACAACACGGGGATCACAACAACCTCCACACCCGCCGGCTATCAACTTCGTCATCTGATGCAGCTGCCAGTATGAATGGCCAAGCAGATGCGGCCGCTCGGTTAAAGTGGGACGAGGCGAATATATATTTGACCGAGCAAGAACGCACTGCGACAATGAAGATCACGGAGCCAAAGACACCATACGCGCATTCGGTTGATCTGTCAGATCTGCTTGACGAAGATGACTTTGACGAGAGTGATGGGATTGTTTTGAATGGCGTTAATGGCAATCGGGGTCGGGATGATGTGCCCGGATTGGACCTTGGTGAACCGGAGGAGGTGGTGCCTGTCCCTAGGTTTTCTAGCGCGACGATTGTGACAGATGGGGAGGAAGGTGAGCGGAGGATTAGTTTGGACGACACAGCACCAGGTGCGGTAGACGAAGATGATGAGCCTCATGATGGCGAGGAGGAGAGACATAGACGGTTTGAGGAGATGCGGAAGAAGCATTATGAGATGAAGGATGCGTTGAAGCTTGCGCATCAGTTGCAGGAGCAAGACGAGGACGATGAGGACGAGGATGGGGCTAAGAAGGAAGACGAGGAGCAAGATGCGTGATCATTTCGGCCTTTGGTTTTGATTAACGTACTTCAATTGTTCCTATGTAATACTATTTAAGTATTGTGGGACATTAACAAACAAAGAGACATGGGAGGCATTGTATTAAGCAAGCAATTCATGTGGCATGACAGGATAAACAAATGAATATACAAAAATCAACACCTTTTATACACCAAATACCAAGTTAACCATTCAAACCGTGTATATATATGCCCAATCTGTCGATCCGCCAGTTTACTTTTTCTTATTATCCTTGTCGTCATCGTCCTCCTTCCAACCGAAGGGGAAAATCTTCTTCATGGCGTCCTGCAGCTTGCTCGACTCGAGATCCATGGCCTTGTCCACCAACTTTCGCGTCTTTTCGAGAGAATCTGCGCCGGTGCGCATGATCTCGTCCGTCGATTTGCTGATTATATCAGTAAACTGTTTATACAAGTCACGCTCGCGCGTCCAGAACTTGCTTTCCGGATTCCACCATTCGGGTAAGTCTGGCGGGTTGGCAGCCTGGTCTTTGCTTTCCTCGACTGCCTCTGTCACCGAACCGTCGTCGTAAAACGTCTGTGACTTCTTGACGGTTTTGAGCTTGCCGTTCTCAAACACTGTCGTGGTGACGTGTCCACGGCCCACGACCTTGGCATTCTCACCGTGCTGCTTTGTTGTGTCGGCAGGTTTATTGGCGTCGAACAGGGCATTAGCAATATTCGAGGTGGCCATGGCGGTGGCAGCAGTCGAGGCAATATCGAAAGGGTCCTGGTCAGCGACGAGCATGCCAATATCCGATTGCTGCTTGCTCTTCCACTCGATGAAATCTTCGAACTGGGAAAACAATTGCGATCGCGGGGACGACGGACTGCCGAGATCGAACTTGCCGCTCGAGTTGGCAAGAAGGCATCGCCAGACGCCCATGGCATCCCAGACGCCTTTGCCGTTGTTGAGTTGACAGCGCTTAAACTGGGACGCAGATGGAGTCGGGTATGCGCGGTCGATGAATACGCGGGGTTCTTGGTCGCGATCGTCTGAGGCCGATGAGGATGCAGATGGCGATGCAGATGGTGATGCAGACGATGGGGATGAACCGCTGTCTTTGAGTAGAATGGGAGCGCCTGACTGTGCAGCCTTGTTGATTTCGGTGATAGTGTTGTATGCAGTATTGTAGCGATCGCCGGGAGCCGCGCTTTGGTCGTACGCGTCCCAGACTTTTGTGCGGGCGCCTTGGGCCCTCATGAACATGTTTCGACGTAGTTTTCTGTACCACTCGGAGAAAGAGGCACCAAGCGAGACAGGTTCGGACGGACGACCAGATGAAAGTATTGTAGAGGCGCCAGATGACGAAGGATCGAAGACAGCAGACGGAAAAAATCTTTGGATGGGTGTGCAGCGCTGATCGACGTGATCAGAAAAGAAAAGACTCTCGTACTGGGCGATAAGATTATTTGCGGCATTGAGCTTCTGTTGCTCGACGCGCTGGCGCAGAGTGGGCGCCGTCGCGAATGTAGCGGACGGCTGGGAAGAGGCAGACGAAAGGAGGGAGGATGGGTTCAGGACGGACTCGTCGTCGAGGACATCGTCGTGGTGGCGGGCCGTTGTGCGACGTTGAAACTCGGCAGGCGACATCTTGCGAACGCGAGTATTGGTTGTTTGAGGGAGTGGATTGTCGGTTGTTTCCCGGTGGATGTTGGATGGAAGCTCCCTCGTTTCTGCGATACAGATGGGGCGTTGGGGTGGACGTGGCTGGTGTGGCGCAGAAGATGCAGCATGCTTAGAATCGTCGGGCACGTGGTCAGCAGTCATCTTAATAGTGCAGATCGAATTAGTTAGGCAATGAACGAGAGACAAGGGAGAAAGGAGGGAGAAGAGAAGCGAGCAGTTCTTTACGATGGCAAACAGGGAGGGATGGGGCAAAAGAAATGGCAACGGGGCTTAACTAAAGGGAGCAGCTGGAGACCAGACGTCATGTTGAGCTCATGCTCCTGGTCGGCTGCCTGCCGACTCACCAGACGACGCGCTTTCCGTACTCATTTTCTTCCGATTGACAGCGGATTTCAACAGTTATTAATTTATGAGTAAACTGAATAATAGTTATTGTGCAACATAGCCATATACCGAATAGTCAAGTGGTTGCTATTGCTGAGCAGCGCAGTGGGATGACTGTAACCCATTGCTTCGGTAAAATTGTCCACCCCGCATTTTCTTTTCTGTGGAGCGCGCGTCGTCTCTGCGCATTATTCTATACTATGATATTAAACTGCGTAGTATATAACTGCAGTACACATTCGCATCATCGGAGCCTGTTATTCTTACTATTTATCGCTGTGTCCCGTGATCCGCAGTGGTGCTTGTTCCTGAATCAGCATATTTTATCTCATTCATCTGAAGAGACCGACGTCACTCCGAGCCGACCTGTCGGCTCCCTCACCGCTATCGCCCCGCAGTCCGCCGGACACTTGCCGGATAAATGGCATCCGACGATCCTGCCACTCTTCCGGCGCATTCAGCCTGCACTCATGTCATAGACGACACTGTCCAAACGAAGCTCAGCTATCTTGTCAAATCACCTTACATGTCCTCGCGAGACTCTGGCGGCTTGTAGTCTTCTGCTCAGCGGGCGGTTACAAACTCTGTGTGAGCACTGCAAGATGTTACTTGAAGTGCGCACGTAGAGTGACATATATGCCACTAAACATCACCTGAATGTAATTGACATCTCTGCCGTATCCGTCGCAATCGTGCACAGCTAACCCAAATAAGAACAATTTTTTCCGCTCAGTTTTTTCCTGCTCTTCAAAACACGCCGTTTTAACGTCGCAACAATAGACAGTGCAACTGATTCCCTATTACTTTGTTAATAGGCTAGATGTTTCAGTTGTGATTTTTCCTTATGACTTGTTTGCGCAGAAGAGCTACTAGGTGCTTCATAAGAACTCATCTGGACTTTGTCGTTTACTCGTCAAAGAACTGTGATGGATGGGTGTCAGAGGAGTTCTACATATACTTTACTTGGAATATTTAGATTGAATTAATACAGACTGGAGAGGATAAGATTGTGGATTAGTACCAAATGGCCAGCTATTGCATTCTGATGACCGTGGTCGCCTTGTATGAATGCTCCGACGTCCCACGTCGGATTACGGTTCATTATTAGACCATGCCAAACAATCCATTCCGGCCAATGCACTACATATACAATATCTACACAATCCTCCCAACAGACATACACATAATTAATCCCGTCTTATCCAAAACTCGCGCTTGTTGTCCCACCTGTCCCTCGACACTGGTTCTCATACTTTTTTCCCCTTCAACATACACGTAGTCCCATTGTAATTTCGACCTCGCGTTGGCATACATCAAGTCCTCGTAACTCTCCTCTGGCGCCGCGAGTGTACTGTACGTAACACCTGGAATATTCGGCTGCCGCGATGGCAAATCAGCCTCGGAGAGCAACGCGGTTAAAGCTTTCGTGTCGTTGGCGAATGCGATCATGTTGGGTCCCATCATCGAAATTAATGTCGCTGATGACTGCAAAATTTAGTATACCCGACGCTGAAATAATAATGAAGCGAGAACTTACACCTTCATTACTCTTGGCTTTCGCCTGTCCCTTGCCGCTCCTTAGAATGACCACATTCAGACCATACAACAATTTGAATCGACGAGTGTACATGCTCCATAGGTCCCATCCCTTCCCAAATCCAAGCACGAACAAAGAAGTATCACTCTGAATCAGAGTCCTCAACTCTCCGGTATGAGCAACCCTATGCTCCCACCAGGGCAGGACACGGCTGGCCTCACTAGACCGTATCAAGAACGAGCTCGTGATGCAGGGCCAGCCAAGGGCAATTGCGTTCAAATACTTCAATCTCCGTGTACACACTTCCGATACCACAGCCGCGAATCTGAGACTCTGCAATTCCGTCCTGCGAGGCAACACCTTCACACCACCGCCCACCGGGTCGCTGTCGGTCACGAATAAATCAATGAGCCCGTTCACGAAGTACCAGCCCCCGTTCGAGATAATGATGTTTTGCAACTCGACACGGGTTTTGTCAGAGTACCCGCTTAGCGCGAATGCACTTCCTGAGAAAATGCCGTGCTTGACATTGCTTTTGACGATACCGGACTGTTGCGTGTTCCAGTGCTGAACAGGTGTCGCGGAAACTCCGCGTCCAGGCGACATGCCGTACTGCACAATCGGCGTTCTCGTCCGCGGGAGCTCATCGTCAAGTTGTGGTACGTCAGACGACACGCTCCTCATTCTCTCGTTCCGCGCCGATGCCACCTCGACGCCGTCGTCGGCTAGAGTTGGCCGTAGTGCGTACTTTGCCAGACTCGGAACGCAAGCAGCTACAACTTCAGGCACCGCCCGCTGCGTGAACTGATGCCATTTCACGTTCGGCACGTATATCTTCTCAACCTCAGTCTCCATCTCTTGCTCCTCCTGTGCCCCTGAGGTCGCAGTCGGAGTTTTCGCTGAATTTGGAGCCCCTTTCATCCGCACCCGCAAAACGTTGTTGCCCCGGATACACGGCTTGAAACTTTTCACATCATCAACCGGTTTCACCATCAGCCCAACAATTTCGTACCAATTCGACCGTTGACCAACTTTATCAATCTTGATCTGATCTCCCAGCCTTAAATCTAAGCTCCGGATATGCTGCGGATCCAACTTTGCTCTCGACCCGTCATCGAACTCGACGTCAACTTTGCGCGACTGCGACCGATCAGCAAGGAGCATGGCTGATCGCTGTGGGAGAATGCGGCAGGGATAGTACCCTTGCCTTGTGCCTGTCCAGAGTCCGAACGCACGGTCGGGGTACATAATGTTAGTTGCGTCGAAGTTTGGCCGCCGCGGATCCGGCGTCGTGACGCTGGCGCGACTCGTTGTCCGTCGACGCTCCTGACGAGTAGACTGATCTGCTGGTGGTTTCATTTTGTCGGAGCCTTCGACGTAGTCATCTTCACTATCTAAAAAGGACGAGACACGGGAATCGTCATCGTCCAGGGAGCTTAGTGAACTGCTGGATGTAATTGATCGATGTGTCTCAACGGCAGGCTCTGCAAGCTCGTCAAGCTCCTCATGATCTTCCCGCTGAGTGATATCCGCGTCTTTCTCGGCCGGTTCCGCAACTCCCGCTGTTATTGCTTGATGTTCTTCTGTAATCTGCACTGTATCTGGAATGGCGACTGTTTCAGGAATATCCTCCTCCACAGTCGCCTCCACCATATTCTCGACACTCTGGTCGCTCGACGTTTCCCGTGTCCGTCTCCGTTTACTTTCTCCTCGTCTATTACCACCATCATCACCTGATGGAGGAGCCTCTGTCCTCTTCCGCTTCTTAACCACGGCTTGTCCCTTCGTTTTCGCAGTACTGGTCAGTTCGACCTCTATATCACTGTGCCCCGACTTTCGCGTTGTAGGGGGTGCCGGAATATTAGGCCGCCTCTCGTCTGTTTCCAGAAACTCGAATATGTCAACGGCGCGCTTGGATTGATCACTTTTCCTCGATTTCTGTTTCGGCATCTTGGATATTAATGTCGGGGGTGGTTGTGGTTGCTGCTGCTTCTGCGGCTGCGGCGGTTCAGATTGAGTGCCGACAGCATCACCTTTTGTCAATTGTGGAGACTCCTCGATCGATTCCGGAATTACAATGTCTATACTATCCTGCTTGGAGTTCGTTTTCTCCTTTACTTTCCTCTTTGACATCTTTCTCTTCTTTTTTGCCCTGTCGGTTTCGAGTGGTGGAGCAATTCGACTACGCGTAGGAGATTGTTGGTGATCAAGAGGAGCCGAACGTAATGAAGGTGCCGCTGCGGAGGACGAAAGGTCGATGATTTCGCTGTGTCTTCCATGTCCTGCGTCGGTCGCAGCGACGGCTCCAGGAGTGTCAGTGCTCACCGACTGTCGCCTTGAATGCAGAGATCTAGGTGAAAGAATTGCCGGTGACGACGAAGGTCGAGCAGTCTGGTTCTCGTGCATCTTCTGAGGACTTGACGGCGGAAGACGTTGACTCGGCGACGCACGATGGTTGGTAAACGGACTAAATTGACTACCCGGGTCCGTGATATGCTGCGTCTCGTCCAGCGTATCGCTGTTCGGCTCGCCCTCATTGTTCTCGTCCTGCGTTCGGGGAACTTGTAATTCCGGCGATCGCAAGTGTCGGGAGTTAGTCAGATCGGCGTGGCCAACTGATGTAGTGTTATCGGATTCACTGTCGTCGTTCGGTGCATCACCGACGTCGCTGGAATCTGAAGCATGGTCTATTTCGTCGTGTGTGACTGCGGGGTCTAGAACTCCACCACCAGACGGTCGGCCAGACGAATCGTCTTCGCTGGCCGAAACATGCGTCAATACCCTTCCTGCTCGCTGTTGCTGTGGTGGCACCAGCGGTAGCTGCAATGTAATCTGGTCCGGCTCTCGCAGTCCTGCCGCCCTCGCATCCTGTCTGCCAAAATGCGGCGGTAACTTCTGCACATTAACAAGCCGTGTCGCGCCCCTTCCAAAAACCTTCGAAAGCCCTGCATCGCTAGCTTTGGTAAGATTTACCGGGCCAGGTACGAATTCCTTCTCAAACGGGTCTTCCTGCCCCGCGGCGACGTTTCGCAGTTTCATCCGACGCTCCTGGGAATCGGCGAGCGGGACGTAGCGTTGTTTATTAGGCGTCTGTTGCGGCGGCCGAAATTCGAGCGGGGTCGGACTGTCGGGACTTGGTTCGTTGAAGATTTGGGACAGAGTGATTTTGTAGTTGGGCGTCTCGTACCGTTTGACTTCAGTACTTGATGGGAATAGCGGCGAAGACTGGCTAACCTTCGTGGGGTCTTTTGGAACATCGACAATGCCAGCATTGTTTCCATTGCTGTCATCTGATTGGCCACTCGGGGTGTTGGAGGACGCGCGTGATAGTTGCGTGTCTGCGACTATAGTAGAGCCTTCGTGAAGTGCATGATCAGATTGATCCGTACCCGGCTTGGAATTCATCTCCTCTTCAGGCGACTCCGAAGAATCCTTCTGCGTCTCGGAGTAATGCAGAGATTGTATGTAGGGTCCTGATTTTGGTATCGAGTCCTTTAGCACTCGGTCGCGTATCGATTCTGATACATGGCTGTTATGAGAGACACGGTCGTCGCTGCTGACGATATCTTCCTCCGACCCGTCTTCAGAGCCATCGTCGTGCTCTGACCCTTGCTGTACCACAAATTAACATTGCAAATTATCTTGATATCAAAAGCTTTACATACGGATAACTTCCCCTTGTACTCTTCCTGCATCTTAACAATGTCGAGAGAATCCTCCGCCGTCTCGCCGACCCGATTCAATCGCGACATCACTGTGCGGCCAAAGATACCTTGTCTCCAAATATAAATATCAAGGTTACCATTCGAAATGTTTACGACAGCGCTAAAAATACCAAGCCAATTCGTGCGCGTGGACTACGCCTTGGTGCTGACAGTCACTCATCGTTTGGTCGCGTCCACGAACTTACCGCCGCGGTGCGGCTCACGCGAATACGGCAGTACAAAGCCCTTACAAAGGTGGGTTAGGGCAACCACGTGCTTCTGTCCGGTCCCTAACTTAACACAATTTTCTTGCTTCTTCTTGCTGGCCAATTAAAACTAGAATACAATAGTACTGACCAAGTAACTCGAATTACGGTACACAAGTGTGAACTGATCATCTTGATGGCGTTGGTGGAAGAGTGCCTTGCTGACTGCCTTAATGACGACAGTCTGTGGAACGACGGGGAACTTCCATCCCGACTATTGGGTACCCCGACTATACGGTTGAATATGTTTTAATATGTGTATGTGCCATGGTACCTGGAGTGTACATTAACTCAAAACTCACGGAAAGCGGCGTCGAACTGGGTCCGTGTTGAGCCAATACACTCGACCATAAAACAAGATCTATTACCCCGATTAAATTATCTCGCGTAGACCGTGGATGAGGACGTGTGTTCCTTTCTAATCTCAGTAATCGGTGTATAGATACTTTGCAGCTTAAACTTCCAGTACAGCATACGCTTTGTTGGATTCTCCAGTTGGCTCACTTTCGTTCCGCAGCTTATTCATCTTTATAGCGGGTTTTTCATGTCGCGTTGGTTAAACTACAGTTGGTTAATCCTTTCTGTTTTACAATATTCAGTGTCAATTAATTCAATTACCGTCAAAGGTTAGCTCGATTCTTTGCTTTACTGTTTATTATTTTGTGCAGGGTAGTTTGGGTGGTCCTATGGCGACTGTTTACTAACTATGCCATTGAACAGACTAGAATCAATTCGCCAAATTATTTGGAAGTCATATAATACTACGCTAAAGTCAACTATCGTTCACGTACACGTTCTAGTCTTCATCGTCCCAGGTCAATTTAGCCACAGTGATCTTCCTACTGTTGCCGTTCTTTTCACCGGTCTTCTGGATACTTTCGTTAATTGTACTTGCTGGCCAGCTTCTCTACGCCTACTATTACAAGAAGAAGCGCAGTGAAAAGAAACCGATTAACACGCCTAATCATATGCAACCGGCTGAGCTACATAAGGAGGTTGGTGGTTATCATAATATCCTTAGCCTGTGGCTGATTCGTTGTAGGCCGGTAATGCTCTCTTTAGTCACGAGGACTATGACGGCGCTATAAGGGTATGTTTAGTCAATGCTTCAATGCTTGTGGGCCTGAAATGTTGGTACTGACGGTTTGTCTACTAGGAGTATACCAAGGCGTATGTTTTGGCCACCGGTCGATTTTGCTCCAGGGCATACTAATTAGTTTAGCATCATCCAAGACGCATCCAATCCAGCGTACTTTACGAACGTGAGTGCTGGAGCAAGGTCGTGGCTGCACCATTGACTAACTGACTTAGCGAGCACTATGTCGTCTGCGATTGCACAGGTACGATGAAGCACTGGCTGATTGCCAGAAAGCACTGGAATTGACGTCTGACTCAAGTACGTATTGTATATATCCTTTCGCACAATGACGTAATGCTAACGCTTCTGTACAGTGAAAGCACACTTTTACGTATGTCAATTGCCGTTATACGTTGCCGTTTTGTTCAAACGCTAACAAATATCTAGAAAGGACAAGCTTTGTTAGCTCTAGATAGGCCAAATGAGGCTCTGCGGTCCTGCAAACTTGCGTACGAACTGTCTCTGAAGCAAAAGTCTCCTTCGGCGTCAAGTATAGCTCAGACCGTGCTCAATGCAAAGAAAAGACGATGGGAGATTATGGAACAGCGCCGGGTGGAGAAGGAAGGGCACTTGTTATTTGAAATGAAGGATATTCTGCATACAAATTACGAAATGAAGACTAAGAAGGCTGAGCAAGATCCAGATGCCACAGAACAGGAAAGAATAGAGACCCGAGAGATTCTCGAATACGAGTATCTCGAGAAGGTGGCCCAGTTGGAACAGACGTTCGAAAGGTCGGATGAGAAGTATAGGAAACGGGATGTTCCGGATTATCTAATTGACCCCATTTCTTTTAATATATTTTATGGTATGCCTCTTGCGCCACGCACGTTATAGGCTAGTTGTGCTAATTGGCTCTAGATCCGGTTGTTAGCAAGTCTGGGCAGTCGTTCGAGCGATCTGTGATCCTGGAGCATCTAAAGAATCATAAATTCGATCCGTTCACTAGAGAGTACTTAACCGAGAGTGAGTTACGACCCAATCTAAGTTTGAAGGCTGCGTGTGAGGTGAGTTGCCCTAAACGAATCCGCTTCCCTCGCGCGATAAATGAGCTAACTAGTCTAGCAATTTTTGGAGGAAAACGGGTGGGCTGTAGACTACTAACTTATGAGAATTACTTTTTGTTGCATTAGTTTTCTCTAGAAATTTATGGGTCGTTGTTCTTGGCAGCACATGAATGACTTATACTTTTAAATGTTCGTCGGGATGCTGGTACTCTTAATATGTCAAAAACTTGATCCTGTTTATTTGTAGTTATTAGGTCTGGTTTGTATATGACATGTGGTTGTGACAATTCTCGTTTTTGAATTTTTCAAGCATATAGGAGTCATGGTTTGGCCTTCAGTTTAATGTTTATACACTCTTACTACAATGAAAGATTTGACTACAGAGCTTTTGCCGAATTGTTTGGAAGTACGTTCTACTTGTATACAGTCGGAAAGAATCAAAAGGATTGCAAATAATCAATAATAGGAAAACAACTAATCCAAACCATGCAATGGACGAAGACGAGGTATGCGGACACTTGTTTTTGACAAGAGTCATGCAACTCGGAAGACCGAGAAGGAGCGAGCCTCAACGCGCGCCACAGTGTGGCGGCTCTTAAAGTGCAGGTTGCTGCACAGGATGTAGACCATCCACACGATCGTCGTTCCTGTGTAGATATTTGTCTACTGTCCGCTCTACTGTGAGAGTTTACGCCTGAACCCTGAATACTATATGGACAAGAAAGCTTGTGGCTTATGCCGATATATTTTAGAATATTAACTATGCCGGAGAACGGGTTTCAACCCTTCCTTATATACACTTCTCCGGCGTACAACTCTTGACGAAAGACTTTTAGCCTCGGACTAAGCCGGGCGCACGGAAACTAACGAAACAATAATGCCATCATCTAAAGAACAACAAAGACGAAAAAAAGAAGAAGTCATGACGTAGTCTCGGAAGGACCACGGAGCAAAGATTTTGCGATGCGATGGCTGCGGCTCATGCATGCTGACGTCAATCTTTGTGAAGGTCTCCGAGGTACGAATCCGAGGTACGAAACCCTCAGGAAGGATTCCTGACATTACCCCCCTTTCAAGGACTCGTCTGACAAGAGAGAGTCCAAATTGTTGGGCCGGGGTTTCCGGGGAAATCGCGTATGGAATTCCCGAAGTCGCTCAGTGCAATGTGTAAGGTGCTCGAGGGGCTCCCACCCTTCTTCGTTCCACCCCAACCATACGACCAGATATTCGATGTGTCCATCGCGAGTGCGTCGGCTATTGATGATCTCGTCCACCTCGTATTCCAATTCGTCATCAATCTCGAGAGGTGGTGGAGGGGAGTCGGCCGTGCGGGGAAGGTCGGATGCGACATATTCCTTGAGTAGCGAGACATGAAACACCTTGTGGATGCGCATCTTTCGGGGTAAGTCCAAGCGGTAGGCATTCTTTCCTATGCGTCGAGGACGGTAAACGGTCCCAAATATCGGTCGTCGAGTTTCGCCGACGGGCGCTTGGTCTTGATGTTGCGTCTAGATAAAAGGACCTTATCACCCACTGCAAAGGTGTGTTCCTTGTGATGCTGGTCGTAATACCGAGCATGATCTTTTTGGGCCAATGCCATGCTGGTGCGGATTTCCTTGTGGAGGTTTTCTAAAGCTTGCAAACGGTCGTGACCAGCCGTCATGGTAGCGGCACCAGATGGGACGTCAAAATGGTAGGTCGGGTTATAACCATAATTCGCAAAGAAAGGAGTCTGATTCGTGGAAGGGTTCAGTGTGTTGTTGTAAGTGAACTGAGCAAATGGTAACAAGTCGGTCCAGTCATCTTGTCGTCGATGTAGAGGGCGTAACGCTTTTATTTCTACAAGAGAGAAATGTACAAAAAGAACTCGTTGAGGAAAAGAAGAAAAAGGAAAAGAAAGAGGAAAAGGACAACAAAAGAGAAAAGTAAAACTAACGGCGGACGACTGCGGTCCGCGAGGGCGCAGCCGAGCCACGGCCGGGCGTAGCCCGCGACAGTCGAGCCGTATAAAGGCGGAGAAACTGGTCTAACGCTTGGTTGACTCGTTCGGTCTGTCCGTCTGTCTGCGGATGAAATGCAGTTGAGTACTTGCCCTTGATCTTAGTCGTATCCAGGAAGGCTGACCAAAATCGAGACAGGAACACAGAGCCGCGATCCGAGACGATATCAGTGGGAACGCCATGGTTGGCAAATACGTGTTCAATAAAGACGTCGGCTAATTGAACAGCAGTAATCGTTTTCTTGACGGGAGCAAATCTCGCCATCTTCGTTAGACGATCCACAATCACGAGAATCGAATCAAATCCATTCGAAATCGGAAGGTCCGTGATGAAGTCCATAGACAGTGATGTCCAAGGTCGTTCCGGAACCGGTAAAGACTGTAAGGTACCATACGGTAGACGTCGGGGAATCTTCGTGCGTTGACACTTGTCACAAGATCGCACAAAATCCTTCACAAATCGTTTCATTCCGAGCCAGAAGTAGTCCCGACTAACCAGCTCATACGTTCTCAGGGTGCCCGGGTGGCCTGCCGTAATCGGATCGTGGTAGGCGGAAACAATATCCGTCTTCAGTTGGGAATTATCGGGGACACAGAGGCGATCATCCTTGTACAAGAGACCCTCTATCAGATTGGTTCCTCGTAAATCGGGGTTGTTCGTGCCCTGATTCAACTTGTCCACGAGGTCCTGAAGCCACGGGTCGTTCGGTTGCAGTGTCCGGATGCGCTCCTCGATCTCATTCTCTGGTTCATCATGAGACGTGCGACGGTGTTGAAAGAACAACTTTGTTCTCCCATTTAGACCGTAAATGCGTAGGCTCTAGTTTGCTAGACACGGCACAACCTTACGCTTGATGATCTCTTTTTTGCTAGTATCTTGACAGTGAAGTTATTGAGCCGACGGGCTGGATCTCACTAACTGAGTGCGGAAGATTTCGGCTATTGCTACATGAGCCGCATCAGCCTCTAATTAGAGTTTAGGAGTACTTTTGACTCAGGTACACAACTCTTCGCACCATCATCATTAGGCGACGGCCTTGTACATGATGCTCAAGATTACTTGGCAGAGACTAACTTGATTAAGTATAGTGAATGATCGTAATTTCACTCATTCTGATATATTCATCAGAATGCGCAAATCTTTTCTTCATATAGATTAGCTACAGTGATAACGAACATTCAGTCGAGAGGGGCTCTGTGCTAGCATTGATTTGTATATAAATAGTCCACCTCAATCCCTGTGAGGGCCGGGCCTCTTATCTCTTATCTTGTTATCCTATCTTTGTCCTGCCGGTGTTACCCGGACCCGGCAGGGAGTATAGTTGTTTAATAGCGTTGCGTTGTCTCTTTCTTCTTCTCTTTCCTCTTTGTCGATACTATTTGAAATAAAGGTAGTACTAGCTGTCGATACACATCTTTCCTCATCGTAGGATTCTGACAATCCCTCTTGGAATCGCAATAAGGTCTAACAACCTAACAGCGAACATTCCAACAACCCCTTCTCTCATCCATTACCAGCGCAACACATTGCATCTCTCCGACAGAGGGGCGCAGTTTATTGCTAGTTTTTGGCGTTCTTTCCTCAGCGGTCTAAAGATCAAGGCTTTCTTCTCGACGGCGTTTCATCCACAGACCGATGGACAGACCGAACGCGTGAACCAGATCTTAGAACAGTACTTGCGCGTTTATACGAATCGACAGCAAGATGATTGGGTCGACCTTTTACCTATCGCAGAATTCGTCTACAACAATAGTCGCAGTGCCACCACCGACTGAGCCCGTTCTATGCTCTGCTCGGTTATCATCCGACCTTCAGTTTCGATCTCCCCTCCGGCACCGCGACAGTAACCATGGCGGACCGCCATGTCGAACTTACTCGTATACATGCCGATTTGCAATCATCGATGAAGTTAGCTCAGGAAGACCATGCTCGCTACTATAATCGCCGACGAACTCCAAAACATTCGAAGTTGGCGATCAAGTTCTCTTATCGACTCGAAATTTGAAACTGAAAGATGCGTCACGCCGACTAAGCGCCCGGTATATTGGTCCGTTTCCCATCACCGAGCGCATTGGCCAACAGGCATATCGATTATCACTCCCGTCCACGATGCAAATCCACAACGTATTCCACGTCTCGTTACTCAAACTGTAATGGACAGTGCCGCGATTGCGGTGTGCGGCGTGCGGCATGCGGGGGAGCGGCGAGGGAGATCGTGTTGGGGGGTTGGGTTGTTGGTTGGTGCCCCTCGTCGGGTGGTGTGTTCTTTGTTGGTCTCTTGCTTGTACGTTGTTGTCTTGGTTTTGTTGGTCTCTTGCTTGCGTTGCGCGTTTGTTGTCTTTGGGTTTGCGTGCTTTTGCGTGTGTTCTACGTGTACATAGGTTAGTAGACGCCTGACAGAGCATAAAAGGAGGGGTTTGTCCTCGCTGTCAGGTCAAGCACGAAGTCTTGTATTCTTGTAATAAATTTGTTTATTCAAATTTGCCTTCTAGTCCAGTCTGTCCCTCCTCGAGTCCGTGCTCTCGAGTCATCCCGTTACAGTTTCGAAGGATCGCTTTCTGCTCTGTGGTTGGATATAGCCTGAAACGTCTGACCTTCTCTGCTTGTTGTTTCTCTGTTTGTTCTTCCTCTCTCTTTCTGCGTTTTGCTGCTCTTTCTTTCTTATCGACTGTCGCGCATTCCGCAGTTGATGCCGATAGACAATCAGTGATTGGCTGGTCGGATGCAGACCGTTTACAGGTTCCCCAGCCTTCAGTTACAAGTTCGCCAGTCCATTCGCGTTCGATCAGATTAAGAGAAGGCAGCCACAGTGTGCGACTGATTCGAGCGGAATCTTCATTCCAAAATGGCTTGGGAACAATTTTCATATTCGGAGTATTCTGTTCGCCGACTGCAACGCAAGGGCAAGGAGGAGCTTGAGGCTTATCTATACAGCAAGTAAGTTATTTGAATGCTAAATCAGTGGTCCGGATACTTCAACTTACCCATTCCGCTAGCGGTTTCCATGTCAAGCTGTCACAAAGAAGACAGTAGTGGTGCGAGCAGGGAGATGTGTATATAGTTGCCGTTCAGCGGCGAATGCAGCAGAGGCAAAGGGGACAGAAGGGGATATTTATAATTAGATGAGAGGCACAGGTACCGGAAATATGATGCAGGTTTTTCGCGAGTGATTTTTTACTGCTGGGCTCGTGTCACCCAGCGTTTTCTTTCTACCTTTATTCGATGATCTCACAATCTGTACTACCTGACGCTACAGGCGTGAATCGCAGCCCATATATAGTATCTGTTAAGAAGATCACTACTTTAAGAAGATCACTACCTTATCATTAGGATGATTTAGAGTGCAAGCTAAGACTGCTACTTCTTCAAGTTCGTGTAATCACGCGCCTACGACGCAAAACATCCAGCCAGCCATAGGTGGGCACTTCAGTCGCCAACCACTTGTAGGCCGATATCTTGACTTTTCCACGGTAAGTTACTGGAAAAATATATTTTCTGGTCGTCATGCATACTAAATTTCAGATGTCATATATTTGTTCAGGAATTGCACGCATTATCTGATTACAGTTATCTCCGCTCGTGCTGCCCACCATCAATTGAGGCTGAGCTAATCCTTCGCAATTTGATAGACTCAAAATCGCCGGTTTGTCATAGTTATCCGATTTCTATAATTCTATCATACTGTTACCAAGCGATGCTGGTCGACAAATATCTACGGAAATTAGGGGCTCCGCGAGCATTCCCGGTGGGTACTGGAAACGTTAAAGGAAACGCGAATGATGAATTCGAAGAATGGATAAGCCATTTGAGCGATAATCTTGCTGATCCGGCCAATGTCAGCGAGATGGTATACATTAGCGACTCTGACGACGAGGAAGTCGAAGCGGTGGACGAGGATGCTGACGGTGCAGATTCACTAAACCTTTCGAATACGACTAGTGCGAATATTCTAGTTTCACAGATACGATTAACTTTGCGATAACAAAGTAGCCAGTGCCCGCTTAGACCTAACCCTGCATCCGCTTTATTTAGTAACTTTCATCGAAACTTCGTCCGCACGTGAGCTCACACATACATGCACATACCAGGCATGAATATGCCCCTGAAATCCTTTGTGTGAGGTGAGGTCACCAATTGTTGAACGGAAGATTATCCAGTCAAATGGCCACAGCGACGCTGTTAGGGAAAAATTCCTACTGTGGCCAAAACTTCTGTGTCGACAAGTGCGTGTTATATTAGTGCCTCTATAAGTAGTACACACACGACCAATGTATAATCGCCATGAGAGCGTACGGAATAGTTCAAATTACGTTATGTTCCCAGGCCGGACGGAGTGAACAACTACTGCTGAAACGAACGTCACAGAGACCGTCGCCGTCATGAGATGTGCGGAGAGCTAAGCGCAAGCTTAGGATATCTATTGCTAATACAATAATAGTGCCTGGTCATGATTACCAGAAAATAGCCGAAGTTGAACGCCACAACGACGGAGCTGCCAATCCCTCGTCTGAGGAAGCGAATGATCCATCATTTGGGCGGCAACGACGGTCATGACGTGATATCCGATACGATTGCTATCCTCAGTACATTATGTACGATACGATTTCTATCCTCAGTTTCTCGACCGATGCAGGGATCTTCTGAGATGTTCATTGGCACGGATAGGGAATAAAGGAATTTTGAGCAATTCTGCTTGAATATTCTCGAGCAAGAATACTATCACGGTGGTGCCTAGGGACATCATGTACGTGCAATTCTAGTCAGCAATCTGTATGTTCTGGATCTCCAGCAAAGTAACTTTGGTTAACAAAATCCATTGTCGCTCTATCGAAAGTATCGTACAAATACGTTAAAAATGTCAAACCACAAACTAACGCCAGTCTTAAAATATCCCAACGATTTCGTTCATTATGCCAGACCTTAAATCCAACGATTCAACATCTGGCCATTAAGGCTCAACCGTAGAATAATCTCCCGCCTCAACCTCCTTTCGAAATTCACTCTCAATATGGTCGCATAGATCCATAAGATCGTCTAACCCTTTCTCAAGTGCCTGAATAGCGGTAATATCTCCTATATTGATATTAGCAGTGGCAAAGTCAGATAGCCACAAAGATCCATACCGTAAGTTTGAATTCGGATATTCACGGCAGCCTCTGAAGGATGAGGGATAGAATAACCGCAAAACTCAACATCAGGGCTATTTGACCCACGTTAGAAATTATTGCGTGTACATATAATCCTGCACATACTTCTTCATGATCATATATCGCAGCGCATTACCAATCGTGTGATCCTCCTTTAAAATCCTGAAGGAGGCCGTAGTACCGTCTTCGGAGGCGCCAGGGAGCTATACTTTAGTTAGTATAATTCTGTCCAAATATACACTTACTTCGGCGTTCATACAATCTGGATCTTATTGGGATCAATCTCTCCATCAAATTCAAACTCGCCGCCAGTCATTTCTTCGTCTACAACTTCCTCCTTCCCTGAGACGATCCGGTGGCCTCATTTAATTCATTAGCTGCTGACGGCATAATGCACTGATTCTGAGTTATCGAATCTATGTGATGACTCCAAAATAGAGGCAGAACTTTTTTTTTCAGCTGCCCTTGTAAACACCAGTAGTTTATTCCAGTCGTCGGCGGTTTATTCCAGTCGTCGGCGCTGAGGGCATGGGGTAAGGGCCCATAGTAGTAACGCGCTCGGGACTTTATCTCCGACTTAACCTAGACCGGGAGATGTCTTTTGGCTTTAAAATAAGTGATTTGATTAAGACGCTATCATATTTTAACAGAACAAAATCCTTAGTCACAATCATTATGGGCCAAGTCCGAATTTACGCTAAATACGGCCGATGCCCCTCGCTCCTTTTTCAAGCTCCAGGCCTCGGGCCATAATCAGTCGGACAGTGACGGTTTCGGTCGACAGAGAGGCAGCACTCAATGGGAAGTGTAATGAAATGATAATTTTTTCTTATTACTTATGGCACGATAAAATGACAAATTTCCATCACTAGGAATAATTGTATTCATTACTAAGTACTACTGGTACAAATACGTAAATCTCTTCATAATATTACAGGTGCTGTCCAAATTCAGTAATACGAGCCCAAACGACGATATCAAACAAATAATGACAGAAGGTATTAAACAATGCAGTTTAACAAATTAATGCCACAGCCAGTCAAAAAGACGATTCACAATACTTAAAGCAGGATGTAAACTAGCAGATAACACGACAAAAAAAACTAAAAGCATAACTGTAGTTAACGCCAGCAGGGTCTAGTCTAAAAATTCAAAGTTAGTAATACAAAACAAATAATATACGAGTATAAAGTTTCACAGTTCACAGTTCACAGTTCGAAGTTCACAGTTCACAGTCCGCAGTCCGCAGTTCTCTGTCAACGGCACGCCAGGAATATACTGCTCGCACGACTAGGTCAACGATAGTTTGTTCGTCAAATCCCAACGATCTGTGACGAGTGATTATGTCATACATTAGCTTGATTTCCGCTTTCATATGTTTCGTGCCCTTTCTATGATCTCTAGTCGCGAAGACCTGTCGGAGACCTGGGCTTATGTCCAAGTGTCGAAACATGAATCCGCTCACTTCGGCGTATATCTGGCTTGCGGTTACCCCCTCAGGGATTTCTTCGTCTTCTTTGGGAGGGCAGGCATGACTCCGCCTTCTCATAAACGTGGGAATGTCAGTCGGTGACGTTTCTGCAATATTCTCCCCTTCATCCTCGAGCCCAACATTAATCTTCGCCTCGTTGGAGAGTATATCGACGTCGGCAGTCCTTCTGGACGAATACGTAGGGGTTAACAGGGAATCTTGCACGCTATTTGCTTCGTCCAGTTTTGTGAGTATTGGCGGTCCCTCAGGAATGAGCTTCACATTGATATCTCCACCTTGGTCGCCCAAATGTCTTAACCGCATATTAGGCAGACCTAAGTCATTGTCACCGTCAAAATAATCGACAGCATACGGTTCCCAACTAGGAGAATCTAGAGGCGAGTTGTCACTAGAGTTCTCAAAGTTATCAAAAATTGTGTCGAAATCGGTGTCTGAGTACGGTGTAACAGGATCCGACGGGAGCGAGCATTCTTTTGGGTCAGCATGTTGCAGATACTCAGACAGCTTCAGAATTGGACGTGGACGGGGCCGCATTTGATTGGGATCCAGAGGAAGAAACGGCACACGAGTCGGGCGAATGCTCGTGCTAGCTCGATATTTGAAATCAGCGGCAGCACGTTGAAAATAGTCTTGGTGTCTGTTTTGCATGAATGACGGATTCAAACACTGGGCGTCTCTGCTGGCCGCACCGTTGGATGGATCTAGGGACAGTTGGACAAAGCGACCAGCTGCTCTGAGAGGACAGTTTTGTAATACATCCGTTCTCGTAGGGGTAGTCAACTTGTGATTGTCGCGTCCTACCCACGGATTTAAAAGAGACTGGTAAACAATAACATCTAAGTTCAGTGTTAGCCCATGGACCGCCAGACGGTTAACCTCTACACACCCCAGCAATGATTGTTCTCAACAGTCGTGATAAGTTGTTGAGAACCTTGCCCTTTGTCGTTTATGTCACTATTGCTTGTACCCAATGCAGCCTTGTGAGGATTCTCAAGTCTAGGTAGCCGTCCCGCAGATTCGGTACGAACGTTCGATATGGTCGGACGCAAGGGAAAACGATGACAAGCATCGTCTAATGTCAAGGAGCAAACAGTCAACGTCGACGACAAAAAAATACGCGTCATCGTGTACTGCAAGATAGTTGGCGATGAGGGATTAGAGTGTACCGATTGAGCTTGCCATAAAGCGCGTGATGACTGTGAAATAGCTTGCGATGGAGCCACGCAAAGCTGTGACATGTATGGCTGCAGGAAGGCGTGACGCTGCTTGCATGTCACAGTATCTGTAGAAAGAAAGTTAGCATACCGGTACTCGTAAACTGATGAGATGATATAATGCGCACTCCAGCAGCCGCTGTAAAGAACCAAGGCATTCGATTTGTCCCTGCCAGCCGGATTGGAAATCTTCGCAGAACCATCGTGCGTTGAATCAGTAAACACTGCGACATCTTTATCCATTAGCGCTCATATTATACAAACCATGAAAACAGTCTTACCCCATCCGACAGGATTGTAGACGAAGACTTCAGTACATTGAGCGTAGACGGCCTGGCGGACCAAGCCTCCGACCATTGAACTTGCGAGAGACTTAACTGCACTGGCAGCTATCGCGAACAAGTTTTCGGTGATCGTGGCGTTGCCTTCTTCACTGGAACTCACTTGTATTGTCTCTATGTCAGAAGTAGTGGCGACAACAGTGCTGGTGTGGTTGATCGGGTCATGCAGGAGATCTGACAAAGGAAACCCGAACATGAGTGTGTCCTCCAGTGCAGGAACGGAGAGTGGCTTGAACAGGAAGGACATAATTGTCAGAAACTTTGATAAGTTTAAGAGTGTTTTATGAAAGCAGGAAGGCTTGAAGGCAAGGAAGGAAATGAAGATGTGGAGAGCTCGGGAAGTATAGAGGTGAAGCTGACCGGACTTCTTATGGCTGAATAAGTGAGCTTCAGGCGGTCCGAATCGCAACTCGATAACGCGTCTATACAGAAGTCGGCAGCTGTTTAACGACTGGACAGCGACTCCCTTCAGGTTCTTCTTGAGCGAAATTAAAAAGCAAATATCTTGCAGCAGAAGTTGGACACTGATTGAACGTCCCAAAGATCACGACCCACAGTTGCGACTAGATTGAATATCTAAAAACTTTTTTTTGCAAATCTGTTGACCTCAAAGGCGCGTAGCCAAGCATGCATGGACAATTCTTCAATTCAAGCATCCACGAATCATTACAGGCATTGATATGACGAAATAGATCATAAGCTTATCTACGGGTCACGATATCTGTATACCACGAGAACGAACGTATATCCTAATTACGGTCATTATCGTCCAACATGCCACTAGACGCATTTGAAGCGCGTCTGACATTCATAGAACTGCTTCGACGATTAAACGCATCAGTTCAATCGGCAACTAAATGTGCGCAATTTGCGCTCAGATATCAAGATCTGTGTGAGGATTTATATTCATGTATACTGGAAGAGTTAGATAAGGCAAGTTCAGTTATAGTGTGCCCCAGATGTAGGGCAGCAAGCACGATATTGAGGTGCTAATCTAGCTATTTACTCTAGACGTCATTAAATGCTCGGATAAATATTTTGTATTTTTTGGAGACGCTATGTGAGAACAGCATAAGGACGGGGTTTGAGGAATATGTGGACATGGTGAATCGCGATCTGTGGGAAATATTGGACAAAGTTGTTCCACCAGCCCAAGGTGCACTGGCCAACGTCGCGTTAGCAAGAAAGGTAATCAGGTTTGTCTATAAGATTACAGACGGGTGCGATGCTAATAGGGAATGGTGGATACAGGCCCTAGATAATCTGAAGCAAAAGTCGATCATTACGAGCGATAATTACGAGCGCGTGGAGACCATCCTATCTGAGCGGGAAAAGCTAGTGTATGCTCTGGTTCCGAGAATATTATTGAGTCTAAATTTCAATTGACTCATTTGTGTACAAGTTCTGACTGACATGAAAAAGGAGCCAAGACGAGTTTCAGACGAAGCAAGAGCTACCATCGTTTTCAAAAGAAGAAATCTTGAGACGAATGGAAGAGGACAGAGAAAGGGTGTGTTTCTTCTAGTGTCTGCATAGATTACGTATATACAATCTCATAATTTTGGCGTTGCTACTGACACAATGACAATAGCATAAGCGAATGCGTGAGAATATATGGGTCATCCCGTCAGGCGACGCTACTCAGATCGAATTCGAAAATGCGTGGGAGACTACCAGCAGTTTAGACGAAGACGATTACGAGATTATGAGAGAGGAGAACGCTATTTTAGAACAAGCTACGCGGTAAAATGTGCTGTAAACATCTAAGTTGTCATTTTGTAAATATCTGGCGTTGCGGTGTCAATTTTGAATTTGGAAACATTTTCGGACATTCAAATCCATATGCGTATTTCCATCATACATGCACCCACAGTGACTTGCAGAAGGCCAGCCATAGGAAACAGTTCGCTAACTGAACATTTTGAAATAGAAGAAGTAAATGTTTCCGATTAGAATCTATCTACAAATCGCATAACAAACCGGAAACGTCTAGTACGAGATATTTGTACAAGGAAGAGAGAGAACCAAAAGGGATAAAATACATGTTTCACATGGTTACGCAGCCAATCCGTGATTACCTATATCAACACCGCCTTCGTTTCTTTTTATGCCGATCCACTCCGCTTACTCCAACGTAATCTTCGCGCCTAAGCCCTCCAAAGTGGCCTTGATTTTCTCTGCATCATCCTTTGTCACGTTCTCCCGCAAGATCTTTGGTGCACTCTCGACAAACTTCTTTGATTCGACCAAATTCAAACCGAGTAATGCCTTGACTTCCTTGATGATCTTGGGCTTCGCGCCTGCTTCGAAGCTGTCGAGTTTAACGTTGAACATGGTCTTCTCCTGCACTGGCTCAGGTTCTGGCTCCGCTGCTGCAGCGGCGGCCGCCGGAGCGGCAGCGGCAGCAGTTGGGATCGCTATGTCTTGTATATTGAGACGGCTCTATGAATAAAGTATAAGCATCAATGCCTTCTCCATCAGCGGTATCTCGCGTCAACGCTATGCCGGCATTTAGTACCAGTGAGGCCAATTCATACCTTTAGAAGTGCGACAAGGTCAGCAGTCTCAATGAGAGTGAGATTGGAAATTTGGTCTACTATGCTCGAAATCTTTGGGTTCGCCTCGGCGGTTGTACTGTTGTGCCGTATGGCCTGGCAGAAGTGTGGGGCCGTAGCGTTGGCTAATTGTCTGTGTTCGTCATTAGCAGCTACGTTTGCAACTCCCACCTGCTCGTATCACTGACGCTGGTCTCCCCAATGTTTAAAAGGAAACAATTGGCCCATGAAATATTGAAGCTACTTACCTGCTAGAGACTGCACGGGACGCGGCCCTCAGCGACGGCTTTACGGCAAGAGAGAGCGACATGCTGGATAGGACGATATGATACAGAAATGAGAGATGCGATAACCAGAATCCCAGGAAAAAGAACAGAATAAGTGTCTAAATATGCGATTGAACAGTCAGACTGCTCAAGTTAATGCTCTTACGGGCGAGAGTACAAGTCTGATGCACTCGTTCTAAGTGGTCTCATAAGAACCGGGGCACGAAAATTGAAAAGCCAGAGAAAATTTTAAGTTTCACCGGTGGATTCAACGTGGAGTGAATAAAGCCTTATCTAGCAAGTTCGCGCCGCTTAGCGCCGTAACTCGCGAAGGTTCTGACCATTGGGGACTTTATGTAAGCAAATGGCGAACACCACAATCTTCCACTTCTCCTTTGCGGTCTTGATCTGCCAATCTGCCATACCTTCGGAATACCCGGGACCTGGTTCTTTCATAATGGCGTCGTTTAGATTTTGCGTGGAATGGTGCGTAGGACAGTTAGACGTGAGCGGTCTCTGCATGCTAACCACAGAGCAGCAACAATATGTTGTATCCCAAGGAAGACAAAATCAACCAGAGGCTACTTTATTCGTGCCGGAATTGTCCCTATAAGGAAGCAGCTGCAGATGCCAAGGTCTATAGGAATGAGATCCTCGCGGACGTTAGGTAACTGACAGCGTATGCGATTGTTGAGCTTTACTGACGTTGCTGATAGTGAAACCGCTGGTGTGACTCTCGATGTTGGATCAGATCCCACTCTGGTGAGTCATAGATTACGACACAATGTATTTCATATGACGGCGTGCTGACTTCACGACTACAGCCTCGGTCGAACAAAGAGTGCCCAGCATGCGGACATAAAGAGGCTGTTTTCTTCCAAAGTCAGCAACGGAAAGCTGAAACTAATATGGTATGAACTCCGCATATTGATGCGCCTAACGACTTGACCGGATCACTAATAATTGCCTGCTAGGTTCTCTTTTATGTATGCGTTAACTGCGGAAAGATCTTTCATTAGAATTGACCAGCCTGAGGTTGGTTGTTTATTGGTGGCGTCGAAAGAGCGAGCATCACAAGCGTTTCGCATGTGTTTTTATTTATTTGGGTCAAAATCGGCGTACTGCGGCATTTTGTTATTGATATTTAATATTGTACATTAGTGTTCGAAATGGAGTTTTGATGTCTTCCAACTGTATAGCATTTCCAAAGAATAACAATTTCTATTTACAAAGTGATGATACATCCCAACCTTCCCTACGTCGTCCTCTACCTTTGTTCTCATTTTTTTTATTTCTTTTACTTTTTGTCTTCCCATCTGCCGACCACTAAGCGATCTTAGGCGCCAATGCAATAATCTTCGAATAGCCCTGCTGCAGCTCTCGTGCCACGACGCCCATAACCCGAGTACCTATCGGCTCGCCCTGCTTATTGATCAACACGCACGCATTGTCGTCGAACCGCACGACCGTTCCGTCGTGCCGCTGAAACTCTTTCTTTGTTCGCACAATCACGGCATGTCGTATGTCGCCTCGCTGGACTCTGTTCTGGGCCGACGTTTGGGCAAGTAACTTTGCGCTTCGGATGGACTGCACGACAACGACGATGCGGTCGCCTAAGTGGCATGAGCATTCCAGTGCAATGCTAGAATTACAGCCGATATACATACCAACTCGTCCGGCCGTCTTGTTTCCCTTTCCAAGCACATTGACACACTCGACCAGCGCAGCGCCCTGTATACCCCGTTAGATCAACCCCGCCGTAGCAAACTTTTGCCAATTAGAATCCTACCGAGTTGTCAATGACATTGAGAATAGATTTTAGGTAAATCATTCTGGCTACTCCGTGCGCGCGGATATTATATCTGTCTGTCGTCGAAAATCCAGTCCTGAGCTTTTCGTCGAGCTTTTGCGGACAGACCTTGATTAATCCGGAGCACAGAGCGCTAAGCCTAATTAGTCTGTTCGCACTTGTAGCAGATGTGGTTGCAAACGCAAAGCCGTCGCGGTTCCAGCCCCTGTTAACCCCTGTGGAACACGCACCAAGATTAGCGTTTGTCGAGGTCGTTCGTAGTTGTTCATAATTTGAGATGGGTTGCGCATCAAGCTGGGATTTCCCATTTAACTTTTTGCTATATATAAATTACCGACCCGGACGGCGATAAAATCTCCAACTATTCCCGCAGCAAACGACGAACAAAGGAGGATTTCCCACAGGGATATACATTGACGTAATCTGGATCCGCTCGGCGCGAGAATCTGCCAGAGAGCGTGTTCAAAAATCAGATTTGGGCTGGGCTAGACGCATTCGACTTTCTATCGATTGGTCGCGAGGACGGTGCAGACGAACACAATGCAACTGCAGCCACGACTACGGCGCGGCCGGGGCCAATGGACAGCAGTATATTTGCTCTTGACAACATTGGTGGCGCGAGTGTTCGCAAACGTGGAGTTCTTGATACCGCAAGCAGGCACCAGTTACGCGGGTGCAAATGTACTGACGATAACATGGCAAGACAACGGCGACTCGCCGTCCATGGCCGATATGTCGACCGCGGCGCTGAAGTTGTGCGGCAACACTGACGCTACCGACTTTGACTGCTTCTACTTTATTATCCCTCAAGGTACTACTACGCTGAGCTCGCTGGCCGGCAAATATACTTGGGACATCCCGGTCGCGCTGGCCGCTAACGGACAGTATTTTTTGCAAATGACGCCGATTTTGACTACGGGTGGATATATGGTCATTTACTCTGACCGGTTTACATTGACGGGCATGACCGGTACGCAGACGTTCGTGACGATCGATGACACGTCCGGTCCGCCGAACGAGAACCATCAGGAGGCAGCCGCGCCGACAGTCTCGAACCCGTTCGCTGTATCGTACCAGGACCAGGCCGACTGGCTGACAAAGTACGCCCCCATGCAGCCGCAGCCGGGCACGACCGTGACCGCGACGTCGGTCAGAAGACAGTACCCGACGTCGAAGATCGATTCGTACTTCCTGACAAACACGATGCGGCCGTCCGCGCTGACAACGACCACGATGCCGTGGACGTATACACTGACGAGTGAAATCAACGAAGCCAGTCCGCAGCCGGACCCGAGCGCAAACGGCGGATGGTACGAGGCCGACAAGAAGAAGAAGAAGAAAAGGTGGGAAGATTAAATGGCCGGTCGGAATCGGGGGTTATAGATGGGAATGCCTAACAGCGCGGCCGGTGTTATCCAAGGGAAAAGAATCATGCGTTGCAATATCTTTGGGGTACACTTTTGTCGTTATGATTTTATGAGCATTTAAACTTGCTTTTTTTAATTTTATTTGTATAACTTGTTCCTGTGCAATGAGAGATTAAAGAAATAAACACGCTAGAGAATTATTGTTGCTATTTTACAAATCTAGAGCACGATTAGCCATACCCCACTGCACCAAGAAAATACAATGCTGCCAAAAGAAACTTATATACGATATTGCACCAAGATGCAAGGCGACTTCCAATAAAACCGACGCGACTCTCCACCCCGGGCGACAGCGACAAATTTTTTCTTTTTAGCAATAATACTAAACAATCAGCTTCTTTTGTCGTTGGCAACCCGGTCACAATCCAAAATTTCACCAAAAATCTGCTAGGCACAATTTATCACTTGGCGACCCGTCCCCGACCACGACTCCGGCTGCGCGAGCCATCCGGCTTGTCCTGACGCGCGATTCGCTGCGACGACCGCGTCGCGTTCACACCCGGCGCCATGCGTGCCTTCGGGCGCTGGGTACGTTTAGTCGCGCGTCCCTTGCGCTCGTCACCAGCACCCGTCGCGTCGTCGTCCTCAGCAGCCGCAGAAGCCGCGCGACCGGTTCCTGCCGTCATATCCACGGTCGTTGTCGCCGCCTCAGACGTAGCCGCGGCTGCAGGATGCGCCGACGGGCGAGACACGACAGGCTCGTTATGGGGCGGCGACGGGGTCGGATCCGGCGTGGGTAATTTCGCTACCTCGGCGGCGGCGGCGGCGGCGGCGACGGCGGCGACCGGCAGCGCGTACTTCACGTCCGTGTCAGAATTGTAGGACCGTCCGGCCTCGCTCATGACGACGTCCGAACCACCAGACGCGACCGAACCGGTAGGCGACCGCTTGCAGCTCGCGGGCGCGCTGGTTGCCCGGACGTTGTGGGCCAGCAGTTTCTGGGCCAGCGCGACGGCCCGGTTGGGGTCATACTCGGCTTTTGGGTTGTTGATTCTGTACATGTCCTCAAGGTTTGGATCTCGCTGCAGCAGGTTGTCGAAGTAGTCTTCGTCCGGGTAGTAAAAGCTGCGGGCGCGGTCGACGTCGGTGATGCGACGCATCTTGATGAACCACCACCGCGGCACATAAAACCCGGCCGCGACGGCGGACTTGGTGATGTCGGGCAGCTTTGCCAGCGCGGCCTCGAGCAGGCGCTCCAAAAGACCGGTGTACATGTCCAAGAACCCGCGGTCGAGCTTGTGGTCGATGTAGTTTGCGAAGCATCTGTACCGGGCCGTGAACTCGGTCATGGCGAACTTGGGGACCGTGAAGGAGTGGTCGTAGGCTTCTTGGAGGTGCAGGTTGAAGACGCTGAACGCGCCTTGCTCGGAGTAGTTTGCAAACGCGAGGACGAGCAGCTTGAGGTCGTCGGCCGCGGTCCAGATGTCTGAGTACGGCACGGCGTCGTGGGACGTCGAGTAGCCTGGCGGCACGTAGTTTGTGTCGATTGGGTCTTCGGGGATCAGCGGGAAGCATCGGGCTCCCGTGTCATCGACCAGGTCCTGTACTTGGACTAGTTATATTAGCAAGCCCAGGTCCCAGGAAAAAAAAAACCAAAAAAAAACCTACACTCCATGAACGATATCAAACTGACGGCATGGTCGACTGGGTCGTTATAAACTGACGTAACCACGACAGGAGACGAGTCGGCCGTGACCGACTCATCGTCCTGCGGCACATAGTACGCGCGGGCATACGCCTCGGGCGGCGCGCCGTGCTCGACCTCGCCCGGCTCGACGTGGGTCTCCGTGGTCATGGGCACGTATTTCAGGCGGTGGTGCTCGTTCTCCTGCAGCTGCACGAGCTCCTCGTACTCGCGGACCAGGCTGCGCAGCGCGGTCTCGTACTTCATCCAGCGGTACTCGATGTACGCGGCCTGCTCGGTGGGCTCGTAGTGCCGCGCGACGCCGCGCGAGCGCATGTAGGCCTCGAAACTGGCGTAGTCGGGCTGCCGGGCCGGCACGGAGTCGGAGCGCTTGTGGACGGTCCGGAGTGTGAGTGCGGGCGCGGGTTCGACTGCTGCGGACAGCGCTCGTGCGCGACGGGCGTCGGATTGCATAGTCGACTTTATATTTGATCGGACGACAGTTGACGAGAGAAGACGCTGCTGTGGGCGGGGGAACTGACTCTGACCAGGATCTCGAGTTTGGCGACGACGCCGGCCGCGTTACGAAATTTGCAATCCGACCACGGCGGCCCAGGTCCGGTCAAAATGTCAACAACTCTCACACCCGCGCATACCCTCTAATCTCCTCGTACTTGCGCCTGACCTCCTCCGCCGTCTTGAGTCCGTCCAGCAGCAACGCTATGCGTCCCCACTCCCAGCCTTTGTCGCCGAGCTCCAACAGCTTGGCGACCTCGTCCTTGGTGAAGTACATCTTCCACGTCGACGTCGACCGGCCGCCGCCTTTCGGAGTGGCCGGTTTCGGTGCGGTCGTGAGCAGGGCCGCGCTCGAGGGAGATATCTTTTTCAGAGAAGACAGCAGCAAGGCTAATGTTCGTCAGCATGCCATTCGGTTCCAACCAGATCAACCGGAACAGAAAACCGCATACCTTCCTCCTTCCGTTTCTGGCGCAGCCGGCGCATGCGTTCACGCGCCATTATTCTGTCCCTCTCGGCAGCCTCGAAAGCGGACCCGCGACGCTGCGGCAGGGAGATGTTGGCGTCGGAGGAGACGTTGATGGTCACGCCGTTGAGGGTCTGGATGCGAAACATGCTGTCGGTTCGGCAGGGCCGGTTGCGCGACAAAAATGGCAAACACAGTAGGGACAATAGCAGTGGATTGACAGTACTGCCGGTTCGTAATTGACTATTAGACGAGTGCGAATGCCACTGCAAACGTGCAGATTCAGCGACCAGACAAGTTGGGAAAGCGCTTACGAAAATGTCTGCCCGGGCTCGGGTTATTCTGTCGCCTACCCTGCAGTGCCAGTCTCGGCGAAGCGTTACTCATACTCAAAGCTGGGGGTGTAGGGTAAGTGGCAAACTAGCTAGACGTTCGGTCGACTTGCACCATAAAAGCGACACATTGCGAAATCCGGAGGCTGCATGTTGTTTAAACCTTAATTTCAATGACGGCCCGAGTTGGCGTCGGTGCCCGGACACAATGACATATTGAGAGTAATGATTTGAAAGGCTACTTGAGAGTACGTCGACGCTGACTGGTTTGGAACATGTGATGGTGGTGGAAGATACATTTGCTCGGGAGATCCGACACACATGGCGCATGGCCTCGGGGCACGATGACATCAGAATTCAGGTTCCGAGTCAAGCTTGCGAATCTTGTTGCGCTCGTGGTCAAAGACGGGCAAAACGGAAGCGCTCAACTGGCTACGTCAGTTATGTTTCGTCACGGCTTGTCCCGCGTTGTCGACAGAAACAGCCACCGGCGCCGCCGAGTCGAGCGACGGGATTGCGGGGGGGGAAGGATGAATGGTTCGGGTGTGCTTCGGGCCTTTGGGTTATCTGGGGCTGCTGTGGGGGCGGAAGAATGGGTTGGCGTGGGTCTTGTGACGAGCGTAGTACTGGCTACCAAGTTGACAAACCGGACTAGTCAACAAGAACTGTGTGGCTGTAGGCAAGACGAATGGTTCTAAATCAGTATTCAAGACAATATTACGTATAGACGGCATCTGGCTGGAACAAGACGGAGCAAGTCAGAAATGCGTATGTCTATTCAAAAATAGCTGGTACGTCATCTACACAAGAAACAAGTTTGAGGTAGGATGAGGACGTACGGCTACGAGGAATGACGACCGAGCAACGAGGCAGATATGGTTTAAGTGGACCGCTATGACTCGGGATCGGCGAAGAATTCTGCGGATGACATGTGCCGGTGCAGAGAAGCCCGTCAGTAAAAGAAATGCGGGGGTCGACCGCGGCGCCGCACACCAAAAATGAATTGGCGCGCAAAAGACAAGACGAACGAAATAATGCCACATGAAAGCGCAAGCGCATGTCGTCTCATTGTTGTCGATAGAAAGGTTCGGCTCGCCCACGCGTTCGTCGCTCGCTTCTGTCTTGTGTCCACGTCAATCAACACGCGTTCGCCCAGGTTTGTTGCTCTTAGTTACCCCGGATTCGCCCCTAGAGTCCTGCGTCATGCACCAAATCTCGCGCCATCTCGGCTCTATGGTGCAAATCAAGAATAGATCTGGCCTCTACATGCAATCCAAACAAGCCAGATCATATCAATGACAAGTAACTAATAATATTATTCACCATCAAGCAGGTTGCAGCTGCAGATGGCAATGAGAAAAAATTTTCGCAAGATTCACATGCGAACAGTCGGCTAGTAATCTACGGCCGCTGCGTTGTATGAGCAAAATGGAATTTGTCCAGCAAAGTGGTGATGGGCAAATGACCAACGTCATGAAGTTCGTCGCCGAACTTGAATGTTCATGCGCCAGCGCTATTATTTTGACTGTACAAGTTAAACTACACAGTAGTAATAATATCCGCTTAACGCGCGGAAAGTGGGTGGCGCAGGTCACAGGACCCCGGCCGCCCGGCCGAAAACGGCAACCCGCCAGCCGAGGGCTGTGTCGCGCGTCGAGGCCCGACACGAGTCGCAGGGTTAGGGAAGGCACCAGGCCGGCGTAGTACCTCGCGGGTAGCAAATCGATTGAGCCGAAATAATGGCGAAGCGACGCGCGCTGCGCCTGTGCTCGTGGTTTGCCCGCCGCTGCTGCTGCTGCTGCCTTCCCGCTGTCGTCACTGCTCCTCCCTCAAATATCGTGCCTTGTCCCTCTCTTCGCTATTTCATGCTATTTCTTCCTCCGCATCCCCCCCTTATCGTCATTCCTTCGCATATTCCATACATTCATTCTGCATTCGACGGAACATTGCTTCTCGATACACGCACCGGAGTTGCACACCTCGCCATTCGGCATCTCGCTCGCTCTTGCGTTCTGGCCACAATGTCAGCGACCATGCTAATGGAGCAATACCAGCAAGCTCCCACATCCCATCCGCCGACAGATAATAGTCCCGAGACATACTTCCCCAGCATCCGTCTGACCTCGCTTCCGTCAATGGCGGATCTTGCGCCTTCTGACGCCCTCCGTCTGCTTACAACCGGCATCAAGCGTATCCTGGCCCTGTCCGACCCCGCGACCGTAACCTGGCAGCCGGCCCCGACGCTCATTTCTTCGTCGCCAACCCTGTCTCCACCGACCGCGGCCTTGTCGCCGCCGCTGTCCGCACAAGATGTGCTCGACTGCAAAGAAGGCGTGACTCCGTCGCCAATGATGGCCGGCCTGGCACCGTCCATGCAGCAACTTAGTCCCGGAGGCGAACACCCGCCGTCGCTCTCTTGCGACCAGCACCCGACTTCATCGCCGTCGTCATCGCCAGGCCCAGATATCGTCGACCACCAGCAGCAGGTTGTGGTTGACAAGGCGAACCAGCGGTCCATCATCTCCCGGCGGTTCTGGTCAAAGTCCGCCCCCGGCATCGACATTGAGAAGTACCTCCTTCGCATCCACCAGTACTGCCCGATATCGACGGCAGTCTACCTCGCGACGAGCCTCTACATCTACCGTCTCTGCATCGTCAACCAAGCCATCCCGCTCACGCCCCTCAACGTGCACCGGCTCGTTGTCGCCGCGCTTCGGGTCGCGTCAAAGAGCTTAGAGGACATCAACCACCTGCAGAAACGGTTTGCCAAAGTCGGCGGCCTGTCCGAGCAGGAGCTCTGTCGTCTCGAGATCGGGTTCTTGTTTCTCATGGATTTCGACCTCAAGCTCGATGTCGACATGCTCGAGGAACAAGCTGGCATTTTAATGGCGCTCGAAAAGCGCTGAACGGGGATATGTATGTACTATACGGTGGAGCTTTGTATACTAGACACATTTTTGGAATGTTTGGATGCGGGACGAAAAGTGCTTTTTTATTCTTTTGTATATATTTCTTATGTATCATTATTATTTACGGCGGTTTGGTGGTGGAATGGTGGCGTTTGGGTTGTCGTTAGATATCTATATGACCTTTATACTATATGATTACTGCCTTCATATGTCAATACATTGGTTGCAAGATTCTTTCCGACAACAAGCGTGGGGGGGCGGTGTTTGCCACGTCGTTTTTAGCCGGCGCGTTTGGCAGGCGCAGGGTCTGCTCAGGGCCCACTGCCATTCTGCCGGGCGACAGCAATCGCCCGCTCCCCGCATTTGTTTAATTTACATCGAACTGACAAGTTGTCCACAGTCAAACCGTAATCGCCTGCGGCAGTACAATAATTAATGTAGCAATGCTGCTATTTTGCCGCTCCGTGTCAATTAATCGAACCCTGATAGGTCAACGTCAGGGCTGGAGTAAGGGATTAGTGCAGGGCCATTATGAAAACCCAAGCACGAGCCGCCAGGCTGCAAGGCCACTGCGGGCGGATTGCCGGAATTGGGCAGGCAGGCAAACCAGCTTAACCATCTCTACTACTGACTAGTTCTGGCTACGCACGTTTTTGTGTCAACGGCTGTCAGTTGTTGCTTTCCTACATAGAAAAAACCCGT